>NC_083096.1:128961764-129628285 GCF_949774975.1 Lagenorhynchus albirostris
AAGACTCAGATGCCAGAATACCAGTAGTAGATTTTTGTTTCCAGCGTATGGTCTGAAAACAAATGGGGAAGTCTTTGATACAGGATGAGAGAGAACCACAGGCAAAGCAAAGCCACGTGCGTTTTCTGCATCATTTCTCTATGTGGCGCTGTGTTTGGCTTTATCCTCCTCCCCACCTCTCCCCATGATGGAACTTTTGAACTTGAGTTGTTTCTTTGAAAGTGAATAACAAAGGAACAGCAATTAAAGTGATTCACTGCTTGGAGATGAAATTAAATTTAGAAGAATGTCACTTCATGATCTGTTCATAAATTTCAGATCTCATAATTTCAGTGAAATATACTAAATCTCCCATCTACCAATATACAGTATACACTACAGCTACTTACGGCAATATAATTGAAAAAAGACTCAATATGTGCAGTCATCCACAGATCAAAGGCTCAGTTAATTTGGAAGGGCATAGGAAAAGCACTAGTATTAATTTGGCTCAAGTACCACATCACTGGAATGCTAAAGTCATGGACACCAGGCTCACTGGTATAGACCTCCGCAGACACTTGTCAGAGTGTGCTGGGGAAACCGAAACAAGATGAAGGACCCAGCTTGTATAGGGACAGGTTCGCAGGTGACTGGTAGGCTGCTATACCACTTCTTGGGATTTAAAAAAGATTATTATTAAGGACTTCTTAACTCCCATTGCCCCATATCTACACCTCTCCTATAGTGGACTTTGCATTATATTTATGTACAAGTTTTATTTTCCATATCAATTGTCTTCACCACCAATATATCCCTGTCTAGCACAATGGCAGCCACATAATAGACATTCTGTAAATGTTAGGTGAGTAATTCAACTCAACTTGTTCAGCAAATATGCACTGGGTTCTCCATGCCAGGCCCTGTTTTAGGTACTGAGGATATAACAATGAACGAAATACTTAAAGTCCCAGCTCTCATGAAGCTTACACTCTAGTGGGGGAAGGGACAGACAGTGGACACTGAAAACATGGAACATGTTAATTAGCATGTTCATTAACTAGAAAACAGGAAGTATGTTAACTACGAGGGAAGAGAAAGTGAAGTAAGGAGAAAGGAAGTGTTGACAGCGGAGAGGGCAGGAGAATTGCTATTTTACATAGAAGGTCTCTGATAAATCTGCTGAAGAATCATGAAGGAAGTGAGGGGGCAAGTCACTCAGATAGTTGCGAGAAGATTTCACTAAGGCGGAAGGAGCAACAAATGCAAAGACCCTGAGGTGCAGGTGGGGTTGGGCTGATGAAAGAAAAACAGCCATGAAGCCAGAGTGGCTAGAGGGGAGTGATTAAGGACGAGGGTGACGGAGGCAAGATCAGAGCGGTGGCAACTGGGATGGGTCGTGAAGGACAAATCTTATAGACCATTATGAAGCATTTGGCTTTAACTTTGAACAAGTTAGGAAGATTTTGAGCTGAGGAGTGACATGTTACATTGAAAATAGATTTCAGGGGGAACCAGAAGTGGAAGTACCCCTACTACAATTGGATCTCTCTGAATAAATGAATGAATAAATGAATAAATGAAAGACAATTAGTAAGCAGACAAAAAAGCATTCATTCTCGTGTGATCCTTAGTGTTTTTCATTCCATTATAGACACCTCTCCACATTTTCGACTACTCATTTTTTTTAGGGTGTGTTTCTACCTGCAATTCAGGGAAGCCTGAGCTTTCTAAGGTCTAGGTCAGTCAGTAATAAGTAGTCTTTAAAACTGGTGTGACAGAAAGTCATGCAAATTCTTTACTCAAAGAAGGGTCTACAGAAGAAAGATGTATGTATGTATACAAAGTCTGTATACAACCTAAGCTAATGATGCTTACTTTTCTCTAACAGTTCAAATGCATATTCTGTATGAGGAGCTTTTAGTTGCTGTTGATGCATGGTCATGGCAAATGATCTTTCTGCTCTGAAGATGAAAAAGAAGAGATGTGGGAGAAACCAGAACGCTATAGCCTGAATGCTTGTGTTCTCCCAAAATTTATGTATTTAAACCTAATCCCTGATGTGATGATATTTGGGACGTGATTAGGTTATGAGGATAGGGCACTCAAGAATGAGATTAGTGCCTTTATAAAAGAGACCCACAAAGTTCCTTAGCTCTTTCCAGTATGTAAGATTCCGATGAACCAGGAAGCTGGCTCTCATCAGATACCGAATCTGCCGGGGCCTTGGTTTTGGACTTTCCAGCCTCCAGAATTTTGAGAAACAAATTTCTGTTATTTATAAGCCACCTAGTCTGTTATAGCAGAGCAAATGAACCAAGACACCAGCGTCCACAGTATTTGTTTCTCTGCAAAACTCTGGGCCCAGAATAAAACCTAAATGCTGTTTAAAAGGATATTTAGGGAGATTGCTAGATCTCAGTGGCTAGAACGGAGTGCAGTTACTAATTATATTAGTTTTCCAGCATAATGTTGTTAGATTTAGACTTAAAAAAAAAAAAAGGCTAGTGTTTCTGAAATGTAAAGAGGGTTAACAATTAGTCATATAGATTTTCACTTAAAATAGAGTTCCAAGTTCTAATTATACTTATCACTATTTCAAAAATTTTTATAAAACAGTCTAGTGTTCTATATGCACATTTAATTTTTTCTCTCATCTTTATTTCCATGGCTACTAAGCTCTAGTCCCTGCAAGTAAAAAATAAAAAGCAATTCTTTCCTCACCTAGGTTTGTCCTTTGTTTATACATCAGATTCAGACCTGGAATTGTATTAGTGACACACTTGAAAACCAGTTTGACTTAGGTGTTTAGTTTTCAGTGTAGACTAATAATCGCCCTTAACTTTTTTTTGAATCTGAACCCCTTTGTGAAATTGATGAACACTGTAGAGTGTCTATGGACAAATGTGCATGTGCACACACACATTAGATATGAAATATAATTTCAGGGGATCCATAGACTTCCTGAACCCCATCCATGGGACACCTTATAGAGAAGCATGTACATTCAGGTAAAGCCCATTGTCAAGTTGTACTGATATAAGTGTAATCAGGCTCACGTAAATAGAGAGTGGTACATTTTTACCTAAAATTTTTACTTTGCTGTGATTATTTTTTTGGCTAGTTTTTCCTTACTTAACAAGGGTAACACATAACTTGTCCTCTTACATATCTGCATGTTATGGAAAGGTGGTTTTATTCCAGGTTCTCATTCCAATGCACCATTGTTTCAGTTTATATGTGGGTGACTCCCACCCAGGAAAGACTAAGACAATAAAGACATGATCTAGACATTTCCTTTTGTGAGATAATACATTTTCTCATTGCTGATGGAGTTGGTTGGGTTTTCTGTAACCTGCAACCAAAACTGAATCAGAGATTTCTGTATTAGATTAGATTACTGGACCTTTTGGCATATTTTTTTTAAAAAGCAGTGAATTAATATTCCTAATCAAATTAATTCTAGGTATGCCACCTGTTACTGTTGACTGGATTTTTTTTTTTTTTGGTTTTAGGATATGGAATGAAATAATTATATGTAGGGTGTCCCCACTGAATTGGATAAAGTTTGGAGAATACAATGGACCAAGCCCCAGGCTTACTTGCTCGGATCTGCTCCTTTGAAGTAGGCATTGACCGTTTCTGTAAATGCTGCTGCAACAGGGAGGGTGTCCTGGGCTCCCATGGTTAGGGGGCTGGGTCCCCTGGAAGAACCTGCAGGAAATGAAAAATCTTCATTTAATATGGATCGGAGCCATCTTGGTACACGTGGAACTAAAAGCCCATTAAAGGATTACAGGATGAAATCTAATTACTGAAAAAAAAAGCAATGTGCTAAGAGCCATAACTGTATATTCAACATAGAGCTCAAGTATTTAAAAGGAAATATTTGGCTGGTTCACAGACAAACACACTCGAAATTAATACAACGATGTATTTTACTACAGAAAAAAATCCAAGCAGAAGAATAAAGTCATAGGGGGTTTCAATGTTTTACATAAAGCATAAGGCAGTATTTGCATGACAGTTTGTACAGCAGGTAGTTGGTAAGAAAATTATTAGCTTCCTATTTAAGCCTTCACCTTATACAATTGCTCACACACTCAAAACTGTTTGCATTTCTTCATTTTAAAGAGACAAACAGCCATGGAGCACAGTGTTACACATTGTCCTTCTCTGGGGTGTTTCCATTTCAAAAAGTCCAATTACCCTCAGATCAAGTAGACTCAAGTGTACATGTCCCCAAACATACACAACCCAAACGTCCACCTTGACTTAGCACAAACACATCAATGCATCAATTCATATTATTAAAAATAACAGTTTACTGACCATCTACTACATACCAGGCACTACACTGGATACCTTACAAGAATTACCACATTCAAGACCCACATCAGCCCTGTGGGATAGGCATTATTATTCCCATTTTACAGAAAGAAAACTGAAGCTCAAAGAGCTAAGTGACTTGCCCAAGATACAGTTAGTTAAGTGGCAAAACTAAAATTCATACCTAGGTTTGCCAGCCTATCAGGCTCATGATTTTCCCTATGCTGTTTTTACCATATTGTTTGTCTAAATGAAACATTTTCCTGTATGTTTTTGATACAACTTGAGGTTTCCAAAAGGAGCGAAGTTTAGGACTGTTGTCTTCATTAACAATCTCTAGACATGGTACTGAAGAGTCAAGTTTTATTAGGACAAAGTATTTAATTATGTCACACATTCACTGCTTCTCCTTCTTATCACACAAAACACATTTACTCTTCTCCACCTCATCACAGACGACGCGTTATGCTTTTTATCTTTTACCTTTAGTAACTTTCATACTCTTCTCTGATTATGAAAAGATCTACCTTTGTATATTTCCCTCCTCAATAAAGTTTTCCTTGATAATTCTAGTTCATCCTAGCGTCTACATTTTCTATCTTCCCTTGTCTTTCAATATCTTGGATGTAGTAATGGATCACCAACAAACATTGGCTTATTAGCTGCTATGTATCAGGCATTACGGTAGGTGCCGAGGATTCAGAGATAATTAAACATAATCTTTGTCCTCAGGAAATAGGTTTTTGTTGCTTACGAGCCACGCCTCGAGTGGTATTTTGTTACAGCAGTCAGAATGGACTGAGACACGCAGTCTGGCCCAGATCTATCCTTCCTCACCTCTTCTCTCTCTTTCCAACAACGCTATACCCTAGCTGTGTTCACCTCTGGGCACTACAGTCCTTACTGTGGGTTTAATCAATAATGCCAGAGAAGGAAAAAACATCAAGATTTTACAAAGAACCCTTTTACCTTAAAGGATCCACAGTTTACAATTCTAATTTCTTCACATCCCTATACATTGCAATTAATATGCCATCTTCTATTTTACTTTTTTCATTTATTACACAATTTTCCTTATTGCTATCTGGTCTACATATCATTTCCATGAGTATATATTATTCTACAAAAATTCTCCAAATGTTGGGTCATTTCTAGGTAGAAATTATTCTAAATCCATCTTCGTATAAATTGGTCTTTTTCTTTTAATTATTTTTTAAGCTATAGTTTTATTACTACAAAGTGGGATGACCCAACCATAAGGCAGATAAATTTTTGATTGCTAAGAATGCCAGATTATTTTATCTTATTTTTAAAAATAAATTTATTTATTTTATTTATTTATTTTTGGCTGTGTTGGGTCTTCGTTGTTGCATGCGGGCTTTCTCTAGTTGCGGTGAGCAGGGCTATTTCTTTGTTGCGGTGCGCGGGCTTCTCATTGCAGTGGCTTCTCTTGTTGCGGAGCACGGGCTCTAGAGCGCAGGCTCAGTAGTTGTGGTACATGGGCTTAGTTGCTCCGTGGCATGTGGGATCTTCCCGGACCAGGGATCGAACCTGTGTCCCCTGCTTTGGCAGGCAGACTCTTAACCACCACGCCACCAGGGAAGTCCCCCAGAATATTTTACGTAAAGATTATACTCAGTGAAAATGCTATTAGTAATAAATGAATGCTTCTGTTCCCCTGCAGTACCTTAGAGAGTCTTTGTTACTATGATTATTGGAAAACTGGGCTGAAACCAGGAGAGTGTCTAAGATGCTGAGAAATTCAAACCTTATGGCCTAAGGTGACTAAGAGGGGCCTAAAAACTATTTTCAAATACCTGAAATAATATTACCAGACAGTGACTCTAGGGACCAGAATTCATGGCCATGGATCTGCAAGTTAATAGCTTTGTGACCTCGGGCAAATGAATTATCTTTAGGTTTTCTCAACCATAAAAAGAAGGCAATAGATCACATCATCCCTGTGTGTTAGGATTCTATAGTTTTAAGTTGTTTATAGGAATTTAAGGAGTTTTAAACAGTAGGAACAATTTTCTCACACAGAAATAAGCTGCTTTGAAAGCTGTATCCCTTCACTGGTGGTTTTAGTGAACCTGCCAAATATTTACTGGGTCTCTACTATGTGTAAGATAGTGGTGGGAACACAGATACGTAAACTTTCAGGAAATAAGATACAAGCATATAGGAAACCCAGTAACAATATCATATACAAACAAGAGCTTAAGACAATAGCTCAAGTGACAGCACTATGAGCTTTTTTCACTACAAGATTAATTGTCCAATGAGCAGAACAGGAAATTCTGCTCCTTGATTTAATAAAAAGAAGCTCAGACTCTGGTGTCACATAGACTTGTGTGTGAATCCCAACACCTCCACTTACAATCTGCTGTGACCAGGAGCAAGCTATTTAATCTGTCTGTGACTCAGTTTCATCTTTAAAATAAAATATCAATAGATAATAATATCTATATTAAAGGTTTGTGGTGGACATCAAATGGGATATCCTTAGCGTGGTATATACTTGAAAAAACATCTTCTTCTTGTTTTTGTTGCTATTATTTTGTCAGGGTGAGTTTTACTAAGGTTGTTGAATTAGAGTTGCTGCTTTGAATTTGAATAGTTATTGAGGTAGAGAATGAAGGGAGGTACCACAAATGGTACTCCTCACTGAGCAAGGAGATGGACCAACATTTTCAGGTTCCTTCCAACCCCAAATTTCTTTTATCATAAGAGCAATGAATTCTATCATGCACGTTTAATTTTTTGTATTACATGGGTGGCTCTCATATCTATTCAAGTCGCTTGATATAATGCTTGGACTCATAGGAGATGAAAGTTGGTTGAATGCATATTTGTCTGTTGATTCATTCGAATGTGAGTTCCTGTAATAAGTAGGCATTGTGCTAGTTGCTGAGGGATTCACAGAAATGTATGAGATGTACCCCTCCCTTCATGGAGCTTGTAGGATAAAAGGGGACTATAATAGTAAATACAAATGAAAGACAAAGCACTACATGAAGTTAGATAATATTGATAGCTAAGTATTATAATTATTATATTATTAATGATTATTTTTAAAGAATTCAATGTCGAAATAGTAATTATTATGTCAGTCCTACAATAAAATAAAATATCAAACACTAATATGGCTTTTTGTTCTTTACACATTGAGGGGATAAACAGGTTCAGTATAATTATCTCTGTTGCACTAGCCCAAGTTCACTCTGCTAGTAAGTGGTAAAGATGAAATTCAATCCTAGGTCTCCTAGTGCTAACAAAAACAGTAGTAGCAACAACGAAAACTTTGTACCTCTTATCGCATACTAAGAACTATTCCTGTATTACCTCTTAATCCTGATAATACCCCTATTAGGGAACTACCATTGTTATCCCTGTTTTCCAGAGGAGAAAACTGAGGTTACAAATCATTCAGTAGCCTTGCCCACAGTCACCCAGTTAGTAAGCAGTAAGCACAGCATTGGGATGCAAACCTAGTACTTCCTGACTCTGGATCCTGAGCTCTTACCTACACTGCTCATGGAACATGTAAGTCAGAACAAAATTATGTTAGACATCTGAGGGTGCATATGTGGTCCCCCAAGAAGGACAAGTTGCTGCCATTACCTTGTCGAGTTCTGACAAAATAGCAATTCCAGGGTCCTGGAAAGCAATTGCCAAGCACACTTAGGGAGTTCTGAGAAATGGAAGAAGGCACATAGAGTCACTATCATGTGATGAAATTTTCTGAAAGGCAGTTTTCTGTGACTCTCATTACCAAGCAAGGTTATACACACACACACACACACACACACACACACACACACACACACACACACACTAAGGCTAAAGAAAAGTTAGTATGACATCTTTAAAAGAAGAGGTCATCCTACTATATAGCACAGGGAACTATACTCAATATTTTGTAATAACCTATAAGGGAAAAGAATCTGAGAAAGAATATATACATATATATATACATATATATATATGTAAAACTGAATCACTGTGCTGTACACCTGAAATGAACACAGCATTGTAAATCAACTAAAAGAAATCAATAAAAAAAGAAAAAGATAAGGTTGTTAATTTGTGAAAGCATTTCCTGAGTAGTCAACTGAAATATGAATGTGAGTATGGAGTAGGGGCTGTATATGTAAAAATATGAAAGGAGAAAGGGAAAAGGGAGAGCGATTTTAGAAGAGAAAGGGAAAGATACAAATAAAAAAGAGGGAGAAAAGGAAGCGAAATACCCAGGTACAGAACTTGAGTAAGAGTACAAGGTTTACTTGATAAATAAATGGCTGTTCGAGTCCCGGGTTCCACAGAGACGCCTGGTACTACACCACTGCCAGTCTTATGTGTGGAGGGGAAGTGTGTCCTCACGGTGTGCCCAGAGCAAGCCTGTCCGGTCCCCCTGCCCCCCTGTTCGGTACAATTTACTCCATTTTCTGTATAATGTTTTCCACTTTGCAAAGTTGAAATTTAGAACTTTTTTCATATCAAACCAGCTCATGAAGAAGACTTCTTTTGAGTTGTTTTAAATATAATGTGAATTTATGTCAGAGTAGTGCTTCCCTCAGGGGTGTTTGTAGCGTTTGTCACTATAGGCTTAATAAATGGTAATAGCTGTTATTTATTGTGTCCTAACTCTGTGCGATGCTTCATATGCATTACCTCCTTTAATTCACACAAACACCTCACCAAGTAGGTGCTATTTTTAACAACCTTTTCTTACAGATGAGAAAACTTTGGAGGTGTAAGTAGGTCAAACTCAGAGAGCAAGTGATCTATACTTTTAGCTATTATGCTTTGCTGTTACAGCAAAGAATCTAGAACCTCTTTGGAGGCTGTGGGCTTCAGTAGTGACTGTGCTTCTTAGTTAACATCTGCCCTTGGGCAGGTCACTGATTCTAGCTGCATCCCTATTAAATTGGGACATCAATGTCAGTGCCGCCAACTTTATCTGACTGTAAAGAGGATTTGCACTTACAAATGTCAGGAGTCAAAAGAGCTGCAAATTTTACTCTTTTCATCTGGGTTTGGAAACAGTCACTCTGAAAGTACAACATGAAGAATGGACAGCAGGAGAGGGCAGTCTTGTTTGTTTAGAATACCATTACCAGCCTTGCAGCCTACCAACCCGAACACCTGCTGCTCCACCAGGCCCGCTGTACACGCAGGGCAAATGACCCTTATGTCCAGGAGTGAGAACGCAGGAGACAACCAACAGATGGAAGCAATAGACAGCATCAGAATGCATGAAAGAAGAGAGGAGAAATTCCAGGAGTTGTATGAAGAAGCAGAGAGTGGGAACTGGATTAGCTTTTTCTAAAACAAAGCAAATCATATTAGTAGAATTAGTAAAAAAAAAAAATTATAGTCAATTCAATTATAATTTATAGAGTATATTCTGTATAATGTGATAAGGACAAAAATGTTGGAATCAGATTGAATTAAATTTGAATCCTGACTTTATCACTTATTGCGTTACCTTGGGAAAGTTACTTAACCTCTCTCATGTCCACCTTCATCATTTTGTAAAATGGAGATAGTACCTTCTACAGATACTGTGAAGATTACATATGATGATATAGAATGTCTTTGTTATCTGAGGATAATCAGTATCAGAAAAAAAAGTCACTTAGAAATGAATGCATTTAAACGGTTTCCAAAATTTCATAGGATATAGTAATAAAAAGGCTTGACTTGCACTCTAAATTGTCATAAACTAAATTTGTGAAAACAATCTTTTATTAACACACCGCAATTAAATAATCAATGAGTTCTTAGAATGAACAAAAATGATTTGTGTTGATATTTTGAGGAAAGGCATAGTGTTCTGATAAATTGTATTATAGCTTCATACAACAATCTAGTTTCAGATTTGGTTTTCTTTCATGATTATAAAGTGATCCTATATTGCAGGGTTAATTGAGAGTTTTATACATTTTCCTAAGGTTCTCTCAAGTTCTTGATTTTCTTTTGAAGTGGCTATGATGTAAGCTTCCTTTATTTCTTCTTTTTCAACCATTAATAGTATTATTTCTGCTAAACCCTCAATTGATGATGACTTTGAATATAACCTAAGCAGCTTTACACCATCACTTTCCTTGACTTCATGGAATCCTGTATCCTTTCTAAGATTGGCAATTTCATTTTGCAATAAATGTGCACTGCACCTGCATTGTGTGTCCATTATTTGTTTCAGACATTTATGGAAAAACTGACTACATCTGCATATTATGTGATGAACGGTGACAGATGCTAGGGTTAATCTGGTAAACTGATTTTAGAATGGGGACTAATGTTCTAGATCAATACTTTCATGTCGAGTTGGTCTTTACTTTCCTACCAAATCCAGTAACTGCAAAGACACCCATAAGGACACTAAAGTAAGGAGTTTCCCGAGTATATGTAAATCTGAGTGCCTCCGCATAGTAAATACTCAATAAGTAATAGCCATTATC
Source organism: Lagenorhynchus albirostris (assembly GCF_949774975.1). Classification (NCBI taxonomy): domain Eukaryota; kingdom Metazoa; phylum Chordata; class Mammalia; order Artiodactyla; family Delphinidae; genus Lagenorhynchus; species Lagenorhynchus albirostris. The sequence goes on from NC_083096.1 coordinate 128,972,540, forward strand.
ATTAACAGAGAAGGAGAATTTGCTGGGCAGTTACAATATGTAATATATTGTTTCAGACTGCCCTCAACACCATATGCATTTAGCATACAAAGTAAGATAAAGAGACGATTAGAAGCTTTTCTTAGCCCAGTAGAAAGAATTTTATCGTGAGAGCTTAACTTGAGAAGGTGAGTTGTACTTTTGTGACCCTGTGAATCTTAGCTAGCTGAAGTGATGGTTAATAAAGTAATATTACTTTTTTAAAAATCACGGCAACTTTGTTTAAAAATTTTTAGGATAGGTTTGTAAGAAAAGGAGTCAAAGAAAAGTTATTACATATAAAATTTTCTATTTTTTTTCTCTGCATCTTGGAATGTTACAACTTTACATAAACTAGTTGACTTAAATTATTTGAACTTTATCTTATATGTGTATGTTGTATGTGTGTGTATATGCTGCATATAAAAATGTACATGTAAAATATTTTGTGTATTTTAGTATATTTGTATATTTTTGTCTCTTTTAGAATTCTAGGTCTAAAAGTTCTGTATCTAATGAATGCTGTAGGTTAATCTCATAAATAACAATGCTGTGATGATAGCTAAACTGAACATATACTTTTTGTATCCCAGGACTATTCTAAAAGTTTCACATGCATTACCTTACTGAATCCTCACATTTAAAAAAATATTATTATTACTATTTTGCAGATGACAAAACTGAGGCTTAAGAAAGTCTGAAAGATTCCCTAAGTGCTAGTTTGGTTCCTCACATCCTGAAGTAAGTGGCATCAATTGACTTGCTAAGTGCCAAGTGCCAGTACAGAGGAAAAAGGGCAAACCTCAAACGAGGAGTCACCAACATTACTGAGTACTTGCTATGGGCTACACACTCTCGTTCATGCTTTACACATACTGCATCATTTAATTATCACCACAGTCCTGTGCCCACATGGGCACTACTACATATTACAGATCAAGAAACTGAGTCTGAAAGAAGATAGTCTTTTGCTCACATTCTCACCGTAAGCAGTGGAGTTCGTTAGGATTCAAACGAAGGTCCACTTAACTCCACGCTCCTTCCACATAAGGAGCCCCATAGGCTTGTCTCGACTCACAGTGGCTTTGGGTGAGTTATACTTGTTACATGGTTTTCAGTGTGCAAGGCATACACCTTCAGGAAAATGAGGAAGGCATACTTAAAGTCAGTTATCATAGAGTAGAATTAAGGACACTGAATTTCTGGGTAGGTAAATAGGATTAGAGCTGTTTTCAGTCTTCCTCTTCAAAAGTCCCTGCTCACCTGCCTTGGAGAGATATACATATATGTAAAATATATAAATATATACATATATAAATATATAAAAATATATTTTATGTGTAAAATGTATATATACACATATAATATATATATTTCATGTGCATATAATTGCTTTTCAAATTCCACTTAGTCCATAAACATGTGATTGGTCAACATTTTTGTTGTATTTTATAGAGAATTTTCTTCAAACTGAGTCTTTGCTTATGGTTCTCAAACCATCATCCAACATTAATTAATGCTGTATTTAATTAACTTCCTAAAACAATATGGTTGACTCAGAAAATGGGAAAATTTTGTTTCCTTTTCATCATCAAAGTCACATCAAGCATATTCAACACAAGGACTATTATTAGACATGGACATAAGGCAGGAGACAAAGCCATAATGAAAACGTCTTCAGTATGAGGACTCACATGACCAAAACCTATACAACTTCATACAGACAATACTGAGAGTGATTAAGCATCTGAAGCTAAGCCAGCTAGAGCGCGGTATGGCAAAGAATGTGGAGAAGACATGAAGAGCTACTCTATGTAGAACACTTATACGGGATGGCCATTGTGCCGAATACTTTACATGCATTATGTCTTCTACTTTCCAAACATCTCTTTGAGGTACATACCATTATTAGGCATGTGTTACCATCGAGGAGATTGAAGCTTAGTGAGATTAAATAATTTGCTCAAGGTAACTTGCTCTATAGTAAGTAGAAAGGTGCTGTGACTGAAACGAGATCTAACTTCAATTGTATTTTCAGTGTTGGCCTGTTCATGTTCAAAAGCTTTGCTCCAATATCCAGCTGGAGGAACAGTATGCATTCTCAATGGGGCAGCTTCTCCCCAAAAGGGGTAGAAATTGGTTCTTAGGGGAAGGTGAAGGAAATCTTTACCTTTTTATGTATGAAGCACACAGATATTCATACAGTACATAACCAGGTGTACAGTACATCTGTGATATTAAAATTGTACTGGGGAGCAATGAGGGGGAAACAAAGGTCTAAAAAGACTCTGTGGGTAAGGGAAGGGGGATAATGAAAAAACAGTTTGAGAAGATCTGGTTTACAGCTTTAAAAGGGTCATTGGTTGTGAATGTCCTTTACACCTCATCAACTCTCTTGGGAAAAACTTTACGGGACTGGTTTTGCTAAAGGATAATAATGGTTTATTTCTTTCTTCAAACTTACAGAGTGAATAATATCTATGGGGCTGAAATTATGGGTGGGCTAATCAAGGTCATTGGGAAAATATCCAGTAGGGACCCCACAGAGGAACCATAAATGGCTAAAAATTTGAAAACAAGTTCAGCCTCGCTAGTAATCAAAGAAATACAACAGGAAGAGAGAAATAATTTTTTATCTTTTCAGATTAGAAAAGATCTGAAAAAAACAATACTTCATGCATGTGAGAATATAATGAAATAGGCACTGTAATATAATGTTGATGGAAGTAAAAGTTGGTATAACCTTTCTAGAAAACTGCTTGGCAATGTGTATCATGAGCCTTTAAAGGTGTCATAAATTTAGCCCATAATTCCAATTTTAAGGATCTATTCTAAGAAAATGTCTTAAGGCCAAAGAATTATGTGCAAAGATGTTCATGGCATGTGGGAGAACTTGAAGCAATTTAAATGCCTAATAACTGAAGTGAAATAAATCACAATTCATGACAGAATAAAATGCTATGCAGATATTAAAAGGTTTTCAGTAATTAAAAATAGAGCTAAAACAATCACATATCACATTTTACCTATTAGATTGGAAAATATGAGAAATACTGACATAACTCAGTGTTGCTAAGTGCATGGAAAAAATGTTAATCATAATGCTGGTATAAATTTTTGGATGGACATTTGGCAATATGTAGTATTATTTTAGATATGCATACCCTTTAACACAGTGATTCCAGTTTTAGCAGTTTATCTTTTGGAAAAATTCACACAAGTACGTGAGGACATAGGTTTAAGGCTGCTCACTGCACCATTTTACACAATAGCAAAAAAAAGAAAAGAAAAAGCCAACCTAAATATCCATTAATAAAAGAAAGGTACATGCATACAATATAATACTATGGAAACATTAACATGATTATATAGATGTATATGTATATAATACACACACATACATATCCCAAACACTCCATATCATAAATTTAAATGGCTACTATTGAATGCAGGTTATAGAGCAGAGTCTATCTTCTATTTGCATAAAACCGTACATACTTCCTTGATTGTTAAGAAACATAATTTGAAAACATGAAAATATTAAAATTTCTGAAATTGAGATGCATCTTGTAATCAATGTCAAAAGAAAACTGGCAGCTGCTAACAGAACATGTTCCAGAGTTGTCTCTGCTTGTACTTGTGGGAATGTAACCTTGATTAGAAGTGATCAGCTCATCTCGAGGTCCCCTCAGTTGAGTTATTTGAATTGACAGCCTCTCATGTGATTAAATTTGGACCCTTATTTTCCCTTAAGAATTGTTTTTAAAGATTCCACCTGATGCAGTAATAAAGTGAAAAGTTATTTGTACACAGAAGATAAACTGTCACACACCAAGCTATGCAACGGCAGGCAGGAGAAACTGCCAGATTCTTTGAAAAGTAAACCATGGAATTTCGAAAGATGGGACAAGTAGGTTATGACTGAATTATGCATCATGAAAGAATATATAACTCAGGTGCTAAAACTGTATCTGTCAACAACTTCTGGCTGACTTTCAAGAAAGTTACCTTTTGGCAATTTATAAATAAACTTAGGAATACGAATGCAGAAAAAACCTTGGAATTTTTGATGTGCCCCCAAATGAAACCATAAACATCAAAGAGAATAAAAAGATCCAGATTATGAACATGCTGTATAAAAAGCACCAAGTCACTGTGATATTAAATATAACTGCTGATGGCCAGAGTGACTTAGGTGTATTTTTAATTCTGAAATTGAAATAAGTTTAGATTCAATTTCTGATGGTTATACTGAAGATAGTGGCTTGCAATTTGTCTGTTATTGTTAGTTAGGAAAAAAATGCCTTTATACTTTTAATGAAGCTTATTTTGCACCTGAAGTGTTGTTAAACCAATGGAGCACATCCCAATGGATGGCTTTTTGGAATCAAGTAAAGGCAGCACGCGCGCGCGCACACACACACACACACACACACACACACACGTATGATTTCAGCATTGTATTCACTCTTTTTTTTTCAGTTCCAGGATCTTTTTTCTTTAACTTTATTGAGGTACAATTGAGAAATAAAATTGTCAGATATATAATGTGTACGTGTGATGATTTGATCTACATTTACATTATGGAGGATTCCTCCCATCTAGTTAATTCACACGTCCATCACCTCACATATTTTTCTCCCTTCCTTCCTTCCTTCCCTTCCTTTCCTTCTTTCCTTCTTTATTTCTTTTGTGAGAACATTTAAGTTCTACTCTCTTAGCAAATTTCACTTGTATCAATACAATACAGTGCCATCAACTATAGTCACTACGTTATACAGTAGATCCTCAGACCTTATTCATCTTATAGTTGAAAATTTGTACCTTTTTACCAGCCTCTCCATATTTCCCCCACATCCAGCCCCTGGCAACCACTTTTCTACTCTCTGTTTCTATGAGTCTGACTTTCTCTTTTCTAGATTCCACATATAAGTGATACCATGTAGTATTTGTCTTCCTCAAGATCCATCCACGTTGTTGCAAATAGCAGGATTTCCTTCTTTCTCTGTATTTACTCTTTTATCTATACTTCTCCATATTGTTTGAAGTTTTAAAAAGTAATGTGCTTACATCAATTTCACAATCAGAATAAAACAATGAGCTATTTTCAAATACAGTTTAATGGCATGGGGGACATTATCATACGTTAAAGTAAGAGAATGCATACTTATATACTGTATGAAAATATAAACTACACACACACACACACACACGAGTTACCTACACAAGAAAAATCTTAGAAATAAAATACACCAAAACAGTGGTTATCTATGGTTATTAGATTATAGATTATTTCATTTTTTATAGCTCTCTGTTTTTCTAAATTTTATATAATGAGCATGATTAGGGATAGTATGGCAAAAAATATTATAAATAGAAGATGTGGTACATATATACAATGGAGTATTACTCAGCCATTAAAAAGAATGAAATAATGCCATTTGCAGCAATATGGATGGACTTGGAGATTATCATGCTCAGTGAAGTAAGTCAGACAGAAAGACGAATATCATTTGATATTGCTTATATGCAGAATCTAAAAAAAATGATACAAATGAACTTATTTACAAAACAGAAACAGATTTATAGGCTTAGATAACGAACTTATGGTTACGGGGAGGGGAAGTGGGGGAGGGATAGATTGGGAGTTTGGGATTGACATGTACACACTGTTATGTTTAAAATAGATAACCAACAAGGACCTACTGTATAGCATAGGGAACTCTACTCAATACTCTGTAATAACCTATGGGAAAAGAATTTGAAAAAGAATAGATACATGTACATGTATTGATATAAGTGAATCACTTTGCTGTACACATGAAACTAACACAACATTGTTAATCAACTATACTCCAATATAACATAAAAATCTAAAAAGAAAGAAATTGAGAGTTATACTAGGATCTTAAATAACTCTGAAGCTTCTACATTTCTCCTTTATTTCTTGAATGGTTTCTGTTCTTACAGTCAAAAAGTAGATGCTGGTAATTTTGAATTTTATGATATTTGATATTTATGAATGGAGAGGCATAAAGAATGCTGTCGGTCCTAGTCTGACTGCCTGAAAGCCTGCTATTTGAGCCACCAGTTTCCTGGGGAATGGGCTGTGAGCAGAGTCCAAAAAAGGCAAAATCTAGGAAAGGAATAATCAACATTAAGTAACTCATTCTTCCCCTTCCTGGACTCACCCGTTACAATGATGACTGCAGCTCCGGAAAGTCACCAAAACATCTTTGAAAAATTAACCTCACCCTTGCTCCTTTGTGATACTTCTCCAGAAAAAACTTTCGTGTTTCTCAAAGGCATAGTTCAATGAGCCTCTAAATCAAATCTTGAAGCAATGTTGCAGTTACTCTGAATATAAGACTGAGCAACACAATTGTAAGTTGCACACACTGTCTGTGTGAATATGTGTCAGCAGGAAAAGAAGCCCCATATTTACTAATATCCTGGTGACTCAGTACAGCAGAGCCAGCAGAAAAGGAACACGTCCATGAAAATTCCTGTCTCCTGAAATTCTACACTCTAGCAGAGATTATTGCCACATACATGTGGCAAAATAGTTGAAGATACAAAAGGGTTAAAATCTTAAGGGCAATGACTTATCTTAATGCCTTATTTTGATGACCTTAAATCAATCTTTGATTTAATAAATAAAGCAATGAATGTAAAATTCTTAGCAACATAAAGTATTCATTAATGTTAATTATTTTAAGAAATGATTATATTTGTATAGTACTTTATAGTTTACAAAGGCCTTTCACAAGTAATTGACTAAAGTCTATTAGGAGTATGTTTGATATTGATGAAATATAAACATTCCACATACATAAAAGGGCTTAGAAATGGGAGATTCTCCCGAGTCTTGACATCACCTCTTTGAATCCCTTTTTCATTCACTGTGTCAGCTCTCCTCTCTCTAGTGGGTAATCAAAGGTCCTTTTCTCTGTCTGGGGGGGTCAGAGTCAGGAGTACAATGTATGGGCTGTCTCCATCTGTGGACAGCTCTTCTTAGAAGACACATAATAAAAGACTATTGTACAAACTAGTATGTGTAAAATAAGTTACAGGGATATATTGTACAACACAAGGAATATAGCTAACATTTTATAATAACTTGAAATGGAGTATAACCTTTAGAAATTGTGAATCACTATATTTCACACCTGTAACATATAATATTGTACACCAACCACACTTTAGTTAAAAAAAAGCTATGCATGATGAAGGCTCACAACTATGCAAAGGTAAAATAGATCCTTCTGGTGATTCTCAGCTTCTCCACTCTTTTCTCAGGAAGTTTGAAGTTACTTGTCAAATTTGCTGAAATACCTTGATTTACAAATTCCTTAATAAAAGAAATGGTAACAGATTTTCTTCCAACAACTCCCATCAGCATGAACACAGCATCCCGAGGAGTGTATCACCAGGCAGATCATTAGCCTCAGCGAGGTAGCTTTAATGATTGGCTCTGGTGGAGGCTGGTGGTAGGAGGTGAGTGTAGAGCAGGAGGACACATCCTGCTTCCACGGGATTCTCCTGCTCCATAAGCAGCCAGAAAAGAGGGCCCGTTGTCCCTGCTGACAAAGAGCAGGGGGCCATGTAGCAGCTCACAGCAGATTGAGTTGCCAGATTCTTTATGTGGAAGACTAGAATGCAGCAACCCGACCTTCTTCAAAGCAGGCAATAACTAAACAAAGCAGTCCAGGGATATGGGAAGGTGGACAACAGTGGTAATAGCAAATCATTATTGAGCACTTTGCATGCACTGACCTCGTACTTGATTATTTAATCTTTACTACAACCACTACAACACTATGAAATAGGTTACTATTTCCTAGTAATACCATAACTATTCCAATTTCCAGAGAAGAAAACCAAGACTTAGGTTAAGTAGCTTCCCTAAAGTCACATCATGCTTAGACTATAATTTAGACCCCGAAGGCTAATTCCAAAGCCAACGCACGCGCATACACACACACACACTTTCTCCCTCTCTCTAAATATATATATATTCCATATATTTTTCTCTATCTCTATGGATATATGTGTGAGTGCATGCATGTGTGTACACTGAAAGTAAACTAATATAAATTAAATGGGGACTTTGTCTATTTCTAATATCTAGGATAATACCCAATATGCCTTTAGATTAACATTTATACATTATGTAAGATTTTTATTAGAACTCTAACTCAGCAAAACATTTTATCTTTCTTTAAAGCGGACTCTGTGTAGACTTAAAAGTCATGCCTGTTTCTTCTTCTGGAAGCTCTCCCTAACTTCTGGGCCAGGTTGTCTTTCTGCTCGGTGCCTCCCAAAACACCCTATCTCTTGAATTATAACAATCTCTGCACGTTATTGTAACAACTTGTTTAATGTCTTTTCTATGCTCCATGAAGGTAGAAACATGCTTTTCTTGTTCCCGACTGTAACCCCAGTATCTTTCATGGTGCTGAACACATAGTAGAGGCTCAGTAATTACTTGCTGACTGAATGAATACAGCCACAACAATATTTGTCCTTATAGCAATATTATCAAGGCCGTGTTCTACAAATTTGTTCATTGTTTTCCCTATCAGATACCTACTTATTGTAGAATTAGTAAACATGGTAAACCTTAGCATTTTAATCAATTTTGTGCACATACATATAAACATATGTAGACAGTCCTAATTCCTGCTAGAGAATATTAACTGCGAGCATGTCTAGACACATTGCCGCTACCATGAGGAGGAGTTTAGAAACTCTATAATGTCATAAGAAGCAACTAATTGCTCCTTTTGAACATGACTTATATAAGTTTACCGTGGGGATAGGCAGGGAACTTTAAAATTTATTGCAAGAGCTCCTATTTCATGGAAAAAGAAAAATGAAGTGCCCTATTAAAAGAAACAATTTTCTTTCTATTTATAAGCCAAGAAATACAAAATTTATTACTCAATTATTTGTAAGGTTTATACAAGTCATTACATTTTTGTTTGATGTACTCAACAAATATTAAAGATTCCTTCAGTCTCAAATGATGGTCAGTTTTGAGTGTTCACGTCTGTGGGTCAGAAGGAGGAGATAGAAGCTTACAAGACAGATGAGAAGGACACACGCCCAAGAGAGGACGAAAGGCGTGGACAGGCAGCGGTCAGGGAAAAGAGGCAGGATGTCACCTCTACACTAACTTGTATTTGCAATAATGGCCTTCTAGAAGCTGGTATCCTCCTTCTAGGCTTGGTGTCTGCAATTTTCCTATCTGTTACTTAGGTGAACGGTCATACTCAGAGTGCAGCCGGGTGAGCCGGTTAGGCGCTCTCCCCCGAACACGAGTGACCGAGAGACAACAGAAGAGCAAAAGATCTAGGCACTTAATATATACCACAAAAACCTGTCCATTAAATATCCTGCATTCAAAATTAACCATTAATACTTGTGTGGCTATTTAAAGAAAAGATACAATGGAGCAAGTTCCAGGTTACAATGCATTCCTTTTCCCATATGGTTCCTGATACAGGCTTGCCCCAAGGCTAAACCCTTACCTCCCTGGATTCAGTCCTCACCTCTAAGCAAATAACTCCCACGTTTCCACAGTCTGTTTACTCCTGGACTCATACTATATAGATGGTGTGCAGGACTTCAAAGCTGAGACGTCTCCAAAGAAACTCATTTTTTCTGACCAAATCTAGTGCTCTTGGAGTCTCCTTTCTCCTGGTTTACAACAGTACCCTTCTCCCTGTGTCTCAGAATGGAAGTGTTCACTTATTTTCCACAACCTACTAGATGTCAGATGTTTCTACCTCAATGGTGTTTTCCAAAGCTCTCCGTGAAAACGGTACCGTCGGTTCTTTCCTACTTCTCCCGAACTGCTTCAGTAAATCCCCAAATTTCTCTGTGCCTCTAATCCTAAAAGTCAAAGATGATCCTACCAATTTCTTTCTCCAAAATTTCTCAAAGTTCCACCTTGCATAAAGATTGTAATCAAATTCCTTCTCTCAGTATTGAAAGCCTGATCAATACTGATCAGTATTGATCTCCTGATCTGAATATGATCTCTACTTACTTTTCAAGATCATTTCTTAAAACATTCCTAGCCTCTCCCAGTGTTTACTGAATATAATATAGATATCATTCCTGGGTATGATGTGGATATCACTCACCCTAACGCCTTTGCTCAAGTCATTCTTCAAACTGGAACAATCTTAGGTGCCTGAAGTCCTCCTTGTACCTTACTGTCAGTCAGGTCAAAGTCCCTGTGTCTCTAAAAAGCTTTCCCAGATTCCTCCCAGTTAAAAAAATCTATCCATTACTCATACATTTCCAGCGTGTTTTTAAAATTCTATTATGACATTCACTACAGTATGCCTTTTATAGAAAATCCTAACTCTTCTATTTCTTGTGAATTCCTACAAGGAAGAAGCCATATTGTTTTACCTCCATAACTCCTTCACAGGGGAGTGTGATAGCTCACTGATAGCTAAGAGCAGCTCAGGGAATGCTTGTTAACCACTGAAAGAAGAAATACAAGAATGAACAGTCTTTAGCTTTTCTATTCTATTCATTACTAACCCTAGTTCCCTTTTCCTGATCTAGGGAACTATTTAACTTATGCTTCAGGTTTTGAAATTGTCTACACATAACAACTCTTCTATGTGGGGCTTAAGGCTTTGTGCTGTTCTTATTTGTTCTTCATTTGGTAACCCCAATCAAATGAGAAACACTACGATTTAATCTACTTTTGCACCCAGACAAGTGTGACTGAAACTCAGGGTTCATTTCCTTTGTTGGGGAATAAAAGACTTCAATCTTGAGCAAAGCAAAGGCTGTCCAACATTTACATATTTTAAAATTATTGAATTATCTTCATTTTCTTTTGCATGAGGGACACATTCAGAAAGAACTGTATATTTTGGACCATATTAGAAGAAAATACACCATCAGTGAGTCTGATGGGGATACGAAAGGAAGCTCCTGGCCTTAGTCACTACCAGAGACCCAAGAGGTCACTTTAGAGACCAGGAAAATACCAGAAATAAACAAATGCATCTTAGCTACAGAATCTTCTTGGCCCCTTCCCTTAATTCTCCTCATTCAGTTTGAATGAAAATTCAAAGTATGAAAAATAAAAACATTTCAGAGCTATGAGTAATAAAAAGACATGGAGGAATCTTAAATTCATATTATTAAGTGAAAGAAGCCAATCTGAAAAAGGCTACACCTTGTATAATTCCAACTATATGAGATTCTGGAGAAAGAAAAACTAGGGAACCAGTAAAAAGATCAGTGCTTGCCAGTGGTTGGGGGACTGGGAAAGAATGAATAAGTAGAGCACAGAGGACTAGGGCAGTGAAAAAACTATGTAGGATATCATAATTACAGATACATGTCATTACACATTTGTCCAAACCAATAGAATATAAAACACCAAGAGTGAACCCTAATGTAAACTATGGACTTTAGGTGACTACCCTGTGTCAATGTAGGTTCATCAATTGTAACAAATGTCCCACTTGGATGAGGAAGGCTGTGCATGTGTGAGGGCAGGGGGTGAATGGGAAATCTCTTTACCTTCCTCTCAATTTTACTTTGAACCTAAAACTGCTCTAAAACATAAAGTCTATAAAAAACCAAAACCAAACCAAAAAGCCTTTCATATCGTGTAGTATGTTAGTAAACCAAACACACACACACACACACAAACTATCTTAACTTGATTTTCCTAATTATCCTACCAGGTGGGTATTACACCTTCCACTTTAAAAATTACAAAACAGAAAACTCAGAGACATTAAATTCTCAAGATCACATAGTTATTGAGTGGCACAGCGAAGATCTGAATATTATAGTGGTTAGGAGCATTTATAACATAACACTAACTCCCTCTGAACCGATTTACCCACTGACTAGCTGTGTTATTTTGGGGAAGTAACCTGAATTCTCAGTGCCTTTGTTTACTCATCTGTAAAGTGTGAATAACGATAGTGCCTACTTCACACAGTTGCTGTGTAGATTACACAAGTTTGTGGCCAGGGAGTAATTAGCAGAAGATGAGAGCCATGGTAAGGGTTTATTGGTGATATTGCATCAGCAGTATTGGTATAAGCAGAAGTACTCTGGATATGCTGAATCCAAATAAAATCACCTTTTCACTAAAGGGTACTCTTTGCTTGGTGACTTGGGATAGAAACTGCCACCTACTCTTAAGCTTTCCCACAAGTATTTAATTGGATAGAATTCTGATATGAATTCTGTACATTCACATCATCCCTAGCAACCCATTCATAATTTGGCCTGGACATCAGGGCTAAAACAGGGAGCACTTTGCTGACTACGATGTTAAGAAACACATATTAGGTCTTTGTCCCAGTTCCTGGCACGGAGCTCCTCAAACCCTTGTCATGTCTTGAGTGAGAGGGTTAGTGGGGGCTTTGGGGTTATTCATAAAAAGTCTCTTTTAACCATACCTGAGTCCATACTAAGGAGGTGACTCTTGGAGGATGGGGGCTGGTTGGTTAAAGGGTTGAACCTTCTGTTCCATCTCCCAACCTCTGGAAGAGGAGAGAGCCTGGACATTGACTTAATCACCAGTAGTCAATGATTCACGCAACTGTGCCTACATAATGAGCCTCCCATAAACCCCCTAAACAATGAGGTTTGGAGAGCGTCCGGGTTGGTGAGCACATCAAGGTACTGACGGTGGCACGCCCAGAGAGGGCATGGGAAATCCGTGCCTCTACCCCCATACCTCCTCCTAGTCATTTCTTTCATTTGCCTGTGCCTGCGCTGTATCCTCTAGAATAAATGGGTGATAGAAAGTAAAGCTCTTTCCTGAGTTCTGTGAGCTGTGCTAGCAAGTTATCAAAACCCAGGAGGTGGCTGTGGAGAGCCCTCAATTTACAGGCAGTCAATGAGAAGTACAGGTGACTTGTGGGACTTGTGACTGGTGGGTAAAGCGGGGGGCAGCCTTGTGGGACTGAGCCGTGGGGTGTGCCTAACTCCAGGTAGTTACGTCAGAATTGTTCAGTGTGAAGGGAAACACCCCATGTGTTTGGTGTCAGGAGTGAGTGGAATAAAGAGAGAGGCTTCTCTTTTACTGACTTTCTTGTCTATCTCCAGCATGACAGTCATACACAAAACATGTGAGCCAAGGAACCTGCCTCAAAGAACAGGAACAAGTGAAATATCAGCATGTTGGTCAATCCCAGAGATTTTCAGAACCAGGTCATTAATTTCTTGTGAAGAGGTCGAGTGAATTCTGAAACCCTCAGCAGATCTGCCTGGTAGAACATTTTGCAGGTTCAGCTCCACTTGAATCTTCTTCACAGGTTTAGGCTATTTTAAAAACTGTGACCTTCAGTTATGAATAGAAAGGGCTTTACATTTTATATTGACAATGTACTTTACATAGAAAAATTCAGAATAGCTAGGAAGTGCGATTTTAATATTTTTAATGAAGACAGTCTTGTATCACTGCTTTTTATGTTTCTATATTGTTTCCCCAACTTAGTTGTACTTAACACTGTGACTTGCAGAGTTGGGTACTCGATAACTTTACTGCATTATTGATTGAAAAGGGCCTACAGTGGGGTAGGGGCAATTAGTGGACACTTCCCACTTGAAGAATATTGTGAATTTAGCAAAACAGCTGCTTCCCAGAAAATTGGTTATGCCTTTCAACTTTTCTTTCTTTAGTGACTCTCAGATGAATGAATTACTATCCTCCTGGTCATATGTGAAAAATTTGACCTGTTTGCTTCTTACAGGATGCTATTACTATTGTCAGGGCAAAGAAAGTTGAGTGGTCCATGACTATGATTATGTCTTGCCAAGTTTTAAGCAGGGATATTTAATAACCTACTGAAGGAGGTCAGAAGTTAAAAATATCCAAGTGTTACTTTCTTCACATGGACTACATAATTCCAAAGAGGAAAATGTAGATCCCACTGTATAGAGACATACTTTTCCTCTGTGGGGTCTAACCTGGATAAAGAAGAAAACTTGAATGTAGGCTTGGCTAGTGGACTGAACGAGAGTGGGGTGGACATGAGACTAGAGGTTTCAACAAGGTCAAAGATAAGGTGTAGTCAGGGGACCAGGAAGCTGGAATGTTAGGAGAGTTGGAAAAACCTGCGAGCATCACCTATCTCAAGCGGCTGTTGCGAAGGCTGAATGAGATCATGGACGCGGAGCAGAGCATCAGCCTCGGTCTCCAGCTAGGAGCCTGGTTTCAATCCCTTCTCTGCCTCTTCTTGGCTGAGTGATCTTGCAAAAGTGACTTATGTTAGCTGAATCTGAATTGCCTCATCAGTGAGTTGTGCAGATAAAATGAGGTAGTAGATGAAATGTACTTTTTGCATAGCAAGAACTCAGGTGTTAGTTATTATTATTCATTACTTTTATTACCTCAGGTCCTCTTATTTATTTATTTTCACCCCCAATATATTCCATTCTCCTTCCCTATTTTATTTTTTTTTCTGTAGAACTTAGGCTGTAAATTTTACTTGTTTATCTTTTTACTTTTGATTCTCCACATTAAAATGTAAGCTCCATGATGACAGGGGATTTTTCCTGTTTTGTTCCCTACAGGGGAGTGCCTAGGACAGTGCTGGCACACAGTAGTACTCACTAAATATTCGTTGAATGAAAGAATCATTGTATAGGAGTATAGGAAGGGGGACACATGGTTAGTTCTGAGATAACCAAAATGACACTTGTCAGTAGGGACCATTTCCAAGATGTGGCCAGAGGTGTGGGTTAATGAGTGGAGGGAAAGTTTATTGGAACTGAAGAAGTCAAGAGGCCCTGGAGCGCGGGTGTTGGGTGGATCATCCCCATCGAATCTATGACACAAAATGAAGCTAGGGAGTGAGGTGGAGAAGAGGGTGAAAAGGGGCTGCCAGCATCCCTAAGCCTGTAGATGAACGCGGAGGAATGCTCCGTAGTCAGTGGTGGACGGCCGTAAGTAAAAGGTAGAATGAGCAGATGGCTGCTTTACATTATGGGGAGTTGGGAGAACTCGTAGTCCCATGACATAGGGCCCACAGAAGACTAAGGAACTTTCCGTGGAGAGAGCTAGAGGAGAAGAGATGGCCCCTGGAGAGAGCTGGGATGCAGTTAAGGAAACAGGTGGGCGAGTGTGGCAGAGAGCCTGGGAATGCAGAGAAGGGTGTTGCTAAGGACATGACAGTCCCACAGGTTGGTGGGAGTGAGACTAGTAAACAGGAGCACGGAGCTGTCTTGAGAGGAGAGTGCAAGTGGCTGTATGCACAGAGGAGAGGTGACACTCAAGAATGTATGGCTGTAGGTCGTCTTTTTTTCCATTACCAGATACAAGATGATTTTGTAGTTAAATAAGTTAAACAAAGAGAGGGACAGCACATTTCTGGAAACATCTTGATGTTCAAACGCTCTACAGAATTATTCAAATATCTAACAGTCACATCTTCTACTTGTTATGGAAATATCTTTCCCTTCCTTCCATCTCAGAAGAATACTTGATAGTTTCAGTTGGATATACTCCTGGATGAATGAATTTAAACAGTTACCACCTTTCGTAACCTTCACCATTTTTTTTCAGCTCAACTTAAATAGGTTAAAATTTCAGTGAATTTTTAAAAAATGAAATTGTTTATAAAAGTAAACCACTAAGACAAGCTTTGGAACTCTTCTGAGTTAGAACTATCATCTAATGCTTTTCTGTCTCTCTTGTTAAGTTAAATTTGGAGGTGTGAAGCATCTCAAGCTATCTCCAAATAAATTCATAAGGCAAAGTTCATTAGTGAGTTGGTTGATTGGTCAGTGACTCAAACACTCACTGCGTAACCACAATGCCTAGAGCACTGTAAGAACAAAGCAATGGATAAGACAGGCTAAGGTTTTGAACATGATAGAAACACTATTTAGATGCCAACAAATAATAATTTCAAAGCTATTTGGAACAAGTGAATATTTTGAGCTGGGAATCTTTCTTCCACTTCTGCATTCCCTGAATAAAGAATTGAAGATAAAGATAATTAACATTAATAATAACAAATGTGGGTAAAGCCAGAGTGCCCTAGAAGAATATACTAAAAGTGCTACTCAATAAAACATGTTGAATGACAGTCTTTTGGGAGTTTAAAATTTGGGTAAGGGCACTGTTCTCAAGGCATTTTAACATGTCACTGTTTCAATGCCATTTTAGCATCACAGCAGAAAATTTAAAAATCATTCCAGGTTGCACTAGCTAAAACTACCTGAGACGAATGTACATAAATGATGAAAACAAAGTTTTCCATTCTTAACATGTAGCCATCCTCGTGTCATTTTTAGTTCCGGGGGTAAGGTGTCATTTTTAGTTTCTCTTAAGTCTTCTCTTGAAGTTCACTGTAACGTATTTTCATCTGCATGAGCGTTTCTTGATGAGAAGACTAGGGACACATTTATGAAACAGCTGCTCCTATAGTCCCTTAAGAAGCCTTGCCTATACTTTCCAGCCTTGAGCAAAGTCCAAGATGAAGCTAACACAGAACTAGAGATTCCAATTAATTTCTATTCAACCTCTTTCTTGTATGACTTCTCTTGGCTTAAATTGAGATGCTTAAGGAATTTGGATCTTAATAATTACAATGGCAATGTTGCCAACTTTAGATACCCCAAAATCTACTAACAAATATTTTTTTCCTAAAAAGAAAAAAAGGGGCTCACATTGTTATTCCATATGTTTATTAATACTTATATTTGATTGATGATGTGGATTTTAAAAACAAACAAACCAAAACCCAAAAGTTCTCTTTAGATTGGTATCTTCAGAAAAAGTCTACCTCTCTCTGGTTAAAGAAATCCA
Organism: Lagenorhynchus albirostris; assembly: GCF_949774975.1. Classification (NCBI taxonomy): domain Eukaryota; kingdom Metazoa; phylum Chordata; class Mammalia; order Artiodactyla; family Delphinidae; genus Lagenorhynchus; species Lagenorhynchus albirostris. The sequence continues at coordinate 128,989,374 of NC_083096.1, forward strand.
ACCTAAAACACAAGCAAACCAACCAACAGATACTCTAAAGCCAAAACAAACCACACCAACAAAAAATTATGAAATGTATTTTTTGGAGCCCCAGATGTTACTTGAAGGTTGCCGGTAGCATATGGCTTAATTTCCTGGTTAAAGCAGAGTAAACTACAACTTCTAGTGTGGCCAGACTGAACCAGAGAAAGGGCCTTTATGTATGCAGGTATTGGCTATAAGTCAGGATCACCAACCTATTCAACCGTAGCTTCTGCTCTGAGATGTGCTGATCAGTAAAAAGATACCTGGGCACTTTTTAATTCCATCTGATTCGAAGAGAAAGTTTAGCAGGTCATAAATTTGTGGATTTTGCATCTTGGTTATCACAAAATTAATGGCCTGAGGCAACGAAGTTTTCCGACATCATGTGGAAAATATGCATCTTCCCTTAAAGACTGCCTATCCACCTGTTCTCTGCCTGACCCAGGATAGACATCAAGTATTTGGGAAGCTTTAAATCATACAATATTTCCTGTTGCTACCCAAGCTACTCCAAGCTAAGGACTTCCATCTCTGGGACCATCTTGCAAGGAAAAGTCACTGTTAAGAGAAAAAAGCCACACCACAAAAACTACTTCAAAATCTGTATCAGTCATTCTGATTTTTTACAGTTGTGCTAAAACACACACTTAAGTTAAGAAAGTTCTTTTTGTTGTCATGAAATATAAGATGTTTAATATTTAGGTTCAATTCTAGAGTAGAATATTTTTTGGCCAACTTTTTATCCCAAGATAAACTTAGCTATTTAAAATCATAGAAAGCAGAGTTTTAAGTGATATGTGTAAGATAGTCCATTAATTAAGTTGAACTACTTAATTTTTCCTATACAATAGTTTAAACAGGCCATTTTATCAAATGCCTGGCCTGTTAAAATGATTTAGAATTTAAATATAAAACAGAAGAATGCTAATCCTTAATACAGAATATAACAAATTATCCAACATTGAGGTTAGATACCTGACATTATATTTATGTATATTTTCTTTCATCTTCTAAAATGGCAAGTCCAGTGGTAGCTGAACATTTTACTAGCCATTCCACTTTCAATTTCCATTTCAGAAGATGTAAATAGAACTTACTAAAATACTTTTTTTCTTTTCCTCACTTTTCTGACCTCCTATGCAGCATTCCTTGTCATAAGAATATTTACACATTTACATTTTACAATAATGGACGTTGTATCTGAAATATTAGTTATCCAAAGCAAAGTTAAATTCCAATTCCAACCAAAAATGTCCTTATATTTGTTGCATTGCATTTGCAAAAGAGTTAAGAAAGAGCCCTGGTTGACAGAGTTAAGTTCCTTGCCCAAAAAAGGTGTTTGTTTTTTTTCAATTTAACACAGTTAATTAAGTAACCAATATTAGCTGCAAATTAGCTTTAATTTTTTAATATGAAAAAATCGAAGATCTCATACAAACCAAATTCATGGAATATTTTCTTTAGTATTTAATATTTTCGAAGTAGCCATAGCATTTTTATATAGAAAGTGAGACCAGGTCTTTTGAAGAGAATTGGGATTTAAAAATGTGAATGGGGAAAAGGCACGAGGGGAGGATAAATTAGAATCTGGTATGCTATGCACTACTTACCTTCAAAAGTCAAATAAAACTTTCCTCTGTCAAACCAAACGAGGGAAGGCTGTTCATTCTCTGCATGGCCAGGAGTTGAAGCGGGATGGGAAAGGTTAAGGAGAGGGAGAGAGAAGGACACAGTATGAGTTACAGAGCAGGTCATTCATCTCACTAGGGGGGAGGGCAGAGGCACTGCATGCCGTTAGCGTGCAGGAAAAAGGGAAGGCTGGCAATCTATTATTATTGTTATTTTGTTTTCAGTTCGGGAAACAGAAAGCAAAAGCAAAGCTATGGAGGCCTAAAGGGATGGGCACGTGTTGCTGGTAGCTTGGTACTCGGTGCTGGTGCGCATGGAGCAGAAGTCTTCCTGGCCATGCAGGGGCGTCAGCATATTTTAACTGCACGAGTTTGGCCAAACTGTCATTCAGCAATTGCTGTATTTATTTCATCTTCAATGTCATCCCCTTCTATGTTTTCAAAAAGATGAACTCGGAGTTATAGGTTATATAAAACTTAGCTGAGGTTTTCAATAACAACAGCATTGCATATCAACTGAAAGTTCATGGAAGATGTCATATTTCTTCCATCCCCTCCCCTGGAATCACCTTAGGCATCCAGACACAAAACACCCTTTACCTACGTACCAAAGAGAAAACAAGATTACTAACGGTGCTCTACTATATTTTTAATTAAAAAGCCGTCACTGGACACATAATTCTGAGCAGTTAAATTATTCCTCCTTCTGTAAATTCACAAAGCAATAGCATCTCACCTTTTTGGAACCTTTTCACTGAGAAACTGTCATGCAACCTGCGGCTTTATAAAATGTTCACTCAAAAAACATTTCAGTGGCATGAGTTACACGATGAACAGTAAACAGACGGTGCATCTGATCGGCACTGGACACTCATGAGGCGAGGAGCATGTCCATGAAGTTGAGCATTCAGATGGCATAAGGGCTTGGATTTTTAAAGTCTAGATATCTAGAGATCACTCGGCTAGCACCATACCTGCAGGCGTTTCACAGCGCCTTTCAAACGAGGGCAGTTTGTCATAAAAAACATCATCTTCTGACACTATGAACCAAAGAAATATAAAGGAATGGAAAACAAAAACACAAATACAAATCTCAAATGAAATCAAGCAACACACTTTACTGATCGAAACACAGGAATGATTTTAATGGAAAAGGAAACAAAACCTAAGACACTGAGATTATGGAAAGGGTATAAAAAAGTGATGTGCTTATTTCATGATGAACCTATGAGAAGAAATGGAAATCTAAAAAATGCCAGATGTTAGCATCTGTGAATTCACTGAAGTCAGCTCCATGGAAGAAATCACATCCCCACCTTTTCAGGGAGTTGTTAAAAGCACTATCATTAATAATTGACTCGTGCAGGTGTATTTCACTCAGACACAATTCTCAAGTGGCTGGACATATATCCATCAACAGAACCTCTGGACAGAGTGCTGACAGCTCAATGGGATCACCCAGCATGCACCTTCCTCCCCATGGGGAAAGAGGAAGCTTTTAATGAGACCATAAAAATGCAACAGTATGAATCTGAGGTCCCTGAATGAAGTATCCCATTTCAACTTCATCAATATCCAAATTCAATTTGCCTTGCACTGTACTTGGTAGTTATGGATTGTTAATTTTGAACAGCATTATTGTAATTCCATCTTTGGCTATGGTATCAGGCATGGCCATATGTCTTTGTAAACTGGTCACAACAGTTGCTCTGAATCCCAACCGTTCTGGATCTCTGTACACGGTCTCCCTCCTCACCAACAAACAAATGTAGACAATTGAAGTTTTATTCTATGTGATTTAGATCAATCAGTGCCACACGTCTGAAGGGTATTATTATAACTTTAATAGAAAATTGAATAAATTCTGTACAAAGACCGGTAAGGGAGAATCTTCCCTAGAACGCGGAGAAGTAAGATAAGGAAATGGATGAGGGTAGTAAAATTATTTCAAAAACTCTGCTTCTTGGAAAATATTCTACTAGCTTGCCTCCTTAGACTTAGTGAATAAGGCAGGGAAACTATTTCTTTGTCAATTCTTAAGGCTCTAGGATAGCACCTGTCAATCAGCTTTTAATATACATGTGGCTTCCTTGGTGGCTAGAATAAGCGAATGCAACTCCTATAATATCTGTAGGAGAGGAAAAAGAACTGGCCCTAAGAAGGATATCCCATAATATCTCCAGAAAATAGGACACAAAAAAGTTACATTGGCAGAAACTGAATGTAACAGTGCCTTTTCATACCTATTAGTGGGGAATGGTGGAGAATATTCCTTTCTTTTGAAGAACTAATTTTCTGTTTACAATCTCCTTAAAATGAGGAGCCTCCAATACTGTCATTTGTTCTTTGAGCTGAAGTTACAAAAGAATGGTTCGTAAGGGCTGAACAGGGTGGCTATCATTTTTTATTGTGGTTGTAGACATTGAGCGCTTAGAAGAAAACATACTAAATAAATCAGAGAACTTAAAAATGGGTGGTTGCATAGCTCTGTGCTTAATTTAAATAAGGGCAACACTCAAATCAAGTACAGAAGAAAAATTTCCTTAAGAACTAACCATGGAAATTGCCTCAGATTGATCTGAGATAGGGAAGTCAGTACTGGAGACAGGCTTTTCAAAAAAAAAAAAAAAAAGGCAGAAGGAAAAAAATACTAAACTGTGAGAATTTAAAATTGGGATCAAGAATATCCACCTCCAAAGGTCTTTCTTTTTGTCCAGAATAATTGATGTTAATATAGTTATATTTTTTAAAAAGCTTATCTAAGTCAGAATTGCCACCCAGCTTAGAGACACAAAGACTTGGAGGAAATATTTTAAGTTTTAAATGCTATGACTAATATTCCTGTACTGAATACAAATCACTTTTGCTCAAAGATCTACACCAAAGGAAGCATCAAAGTCCATCTGATGCCCGTAAATGATTACCTTTCATTCATTACAGATTCCTGGGATGTTAAAGATGTAATTTAAAAATGCATAATTAACAGTGAAGGAATATAATTCATAGTGAATTTAACAATGAAGAAAAATTATCTTCAGGGTGGTCTTTTTGCATTGGGGTACCAAAGGAAGGTTTTGCAAACATCGAAAAAAATGACTATCACCTATAGAAATAAGAAACAAATAATAAATTGGATATATACAATTAGAGATAACTCCCTGTTTATCTCTATCTCTAAATGTCTAGGAATTTGTTTCTGACAATAGAATAACTTTAAACACTTTCTTTACTCACATAATATTAATAGGATTCTTCCCCCCAAATCAAATAGTGAAGGTCCTGTGAGCTTTGTTCAGTACAAAAGGAGTTTATTGTATTTCATTGATTCTACTATGTGTACTTTTTAACCTCTCTGGAAATGGGATGGGTCTTAAAATCAATATGATAAGGAAGTATTGCACCTTACCTCAACTGGCAGCTTTCTCCGCCCTTTCTCAGTCATATAGAAAATAATAGTGCATCTTCTGATTGAAGGTAACTTAAATTCAGTGACATATAGTTGCAAAGGGACTCTTCATTATTTGAATGTGACAATGCACAGAAAGTCCTGTTTTCCATTTGGCATCAGATTTACTACTTTATAACCACAGGTCTCATGAAAAAGATTTTATGCCTGAAGTCTGGCAGGAGCAAATTCTTACTTGAATTGTTGTGTAGGAAGACCAGACATGCTCTTAAAAATTTAATCCCTGAATTACATTAAACTTTGCAATAAGCAAGTACAAATAATAAGTATCCAGTTTCTGCCACACATGTCCCAATTTTGGCACAAGTGTCACAGGAAATGTCAGAAAAGTATCTTGGTGGAGGGAGGGAAATATTGAGCCATCGATGTCAGGAATTTGCTGCTGAAATTCTATCTCCCCCAAGCCATCTGATTACATTAAGTTGATGTTCCAAGGCAGTCATGAACAGTCAGCACCTTAGTGCTGAACAGCCAAAGCACATCCTCTCCAAAAAGAGATAAACAATGCTACACAAGGTGCTGCTGGGCGGTCGTTGACAATGTATTTACTTCAGAGAGAAACGGCTGTCAGGTGACCCACAGCAGCAGGAAATAAAGAACAAGAGAGTGAAGAAGATGAAAACCAAACAAAAATAACAGACCCAAACAGATAAAATCAGAATGCTCCTCAGCAATGAAGCAATGTGACCAGCCTCTAAGGTGGCTTTTTTCCTCTTTTTAGTCCCTCTGTGGTTCATCTTAAAAGAATGCATACTAGCTGTGTTAAGAATCAGAGTCACTGACCAGGATTTGAGATTTCTGCAGCAGGGAGCATGAGAACACATGGTACAAAACGTGGCCACAGGTCAAATGCTCTGTGTGTGCAATTTTCTCTATGAATCTCAATGAGTTGAAGGAATAGGTTAGATGGTCATCTGAGGTCACTTGAGGTCTGCTTTCTGAGTGACAGTTTATTATCCTTACTTTCCTCTCTGGACCACCAGGAAAATCACAGAGAGTGAGTGGAACAAATGACCTTGAGGAAAAAACAAAAGAAAAACAACAAAGCAGGAGTGGGGGAAATGGCTGTAGCAATCAAGAGTATTAAAGAGAATTCAAAAATAAGGTCAGAAGTTACAGAAAAGACAAAACAAAACAGCGACAACAAAAAAACCCAGAGAGAAACTAGCTAATAGGCATCTAAAATTAGGGAGCCCTGAATTGCCCCAGCTGATGATGCAGGTAAAGAATAGACATGGTTATATAAATGGTGTTAAATATCTGTCTGTTAACGAATCATATGAAATTGGATAACTGGCTATATTTTCACCAAATCTGAAGAATTCTTTGGGGCTGATCTGATTAAAAATGTAGAGCACGTGATATGGTCGAAATTCTCTTTGGGGGCCTAAGAGGCACACCTTAACTTATTTCCCTGGGAAAAGAGGGATTTCTTCTCCAGAAGAGCTTCAGGCTTTGATCAAATTACTCCTCCCATGGGCAACTCTGTAGTGTGCTCTTTTTTGGCAAGTAGCAGCAGGAATTTATTTAGCTTTGGTTAATGATTCTCCCAAGCAATGCAGCATGAGCCAGCTGGTTTATAATACGGGAGACTTGGAGGGCATTCAGACAATAAAGGAAGACAATGGGAAAAAATGGAATGGGAAAGCCCAGGTCAGAGATACCATGCAAACATGAGAGAGGCAGCAGGAGCTATGGAAGGTGGGTAAAGAGGTGTAGACAGAGACCGGCCTTGGGAAGAGGGAAGACACTCCAGGCAAAAAGAGGCATTGAAACCTGGGAAAACCATCCAGCTGAGCAGCCATTCTCAACTCTTCACTTTCATCACACCATAAGGAAAGAGGCACAAAGGCATTTACTGAAAATGCCAGCAATGACTTATTTCTTGGGGAAAATTGACCGCACATCACTGAAAAGCACTACAAAAAATGTCGAAAAGTTTTCTCACGTCCCACAGTGCCCATGTTTATACCATCTGTCAACATAAGGAGAACCAAAGTGATGAAGAAATGAAAGCTTCAAGAAAATAAAAGTTCTAAATTTTGTGATTTCTGATGCGTTACCCGGTTGGAATTTAAAAAAACATTCCCCCCTCAATGGAGACGATTTTCATTATAAGAAATAATATCTAAATTATAGGATCTTATTTGACGATTTCTTCTTTACTTTTATGAATAGCTCTGCATGGAAATAGCATAAGAGAATTCCTGCAAAACACAGGTGTTCACATTCTTTTATTTGCTTATTTGCTTACTTAAAGCACTTTGCCTTCTTTGCTGAGAAGGTGCTTTTAAAAGAAGAGTCAGATGATAGTAGCAAAACACACAGCAAAACAACTTTGATCAGAAACATTGGGCGTTAGGGTTTTCAGATCATAAATAATAGCCAGTCAAAACCACAAACAGATTAGAAGAGAGGAGATAATTTTTACCAACTGTCGGGGTGGTGGCTGCACTCAAGGAATTGGTGGACGATATTGAAGAAGTACTTTCAGCTCGGGCTAGGGGTGCTATCGGAGGAGGGCTGGAAGAATGGATGGGAGGGCTGAAAGGTCGGGGCTGCAGGGAAAAGAAAAGAAATGGAAAGTTAGATTCACAGGTCTGCCCTCCATATTTTTAGGGTCTCCCGGCCCCAGATATGACAACTCAGGTTCTTAAAACAGAACAGGTGGCACCATTTTTACACTGAAGTTGATTATATCTGTACAGGAGCTTGTGGATGGAGCTAGAGGAACCATCAACCGTAATGCGCTGCACTCAACAGGAACATCACATTTAGAGAAGCTGAGGTCTGGGGTGTGGTCAGTGATGTTTCAGGAGGATGGCCTCTTATGCCCCCAGGAGCTAAGCAAGTAACATAATGTGAGAGCTTATACCCACTGAAAGATATCTGAATACAGAATACTGTACTGTGCTAGCTAAACTAGGTATCAGGGACATCACCAGTCTGTGACTCCTGTGTGCAGATACCAAAGAAATTTACCTCTGCCAGAAGTCTCTTAATTGTTCACACAGAATGTTTCCCATCCCTCAGCCTTAAAACATGATGCAAGAAATGTCAGAAAAAACTCATTGGGTCATACCACCATCCTTTATAGTCACATAGTGTGCCTACCACCAGTAACTTCTCTGTAGTCTGGGGACAGAAATCAGGACTTGCTTGCCCTCCCTTGGAATCTTCCAAAATCAGATAAATATGGTGAAAGGAAACACCTCCCATTCTAAAGGATTTAGCACAATTGAGCATTATTATCTTAATTTTCATCAAACCCACTGTAGAAGAACTAAGGGCCCCAGGATCCTATTCCTACTATTTTCGACCTTGGCTTGAAAGATGTTAGAGATTTGAGGGCAACTGAAACGTACACTCTGATTGCAGTGACTGTCTTTCAGATGTCACCTGTCAGGGCCATTTGTACAAGCACTGTAAGTAAGACTTAGACCTGAAGTTGAGATGACCCGTATTCAGGCACTTGGACTCCTGTTTGTCATTCCCACTGGATGTTTCTGAGCAGGCCAGGGCAGAAGGGAACTTACCACATCTCCGACTCCAGGCTTCCCTGGAGGTAGCTTTGGCCGAGACGGAGGCCGGGGAGGAGGTGGAGGTGGGGTCGTGGTGCTGCAAAGAACCAAGGGGGTGGCTGGCCGAGCAGGGGATGATGCACCTGAAAAACAAGCTGGTGTTAAAAATGACTAGGAACGCAGGTGGCCAAAAGTGCTGTCATCACTGGATCCCGCCTTCCCCATTCCCCAACACAGTGTCAATCACAGCCATTTTTTTCACCTCAGCAGTTAGTACAGTCAACTCTGTAGCACATGGGGTTTGGGTTTGTTTTTTTTTTTCAATAAAGAAAAAAAATCACTAGGTTGATGGCAGAAGCTGAAGCTCATTGCCTTTTGTTGTCATGTGACACCCAGTGAAAGGTAAATCCTTTTATTACTCCCTGTGACAGAAAATATATTCTTAAGACTCTTTTGGCTGGGTGGGTGGGTATCCTTCATTTTGACCATGGTACACACCAAACTTATGATAAATTCTCTTGATTTTTGCATATTCAGAATTTATTTATGTCCAAGATGAAAATGGAGGTTAGAACTTGAAAAAAAAAGATTTTTCATATTATATGTATATATACATATATAAAAATATGTGTGTAAATGTATATATATATAAATATTTATGTATATAAAACACAGAAGAGAAGTATTCTTCTTACTGTGCTTCAAGATATGAGTGCTAACTTCGTAAATGTAAGCAAACACTTGATGGTAAGCAAAGGACAAAATGTAAGAAAGTAAATTACATGGTACGCGCATACTTTGTGTGTAGAATCTTAACAGAAACACATTGAATTTAGAGGATTTTATTTTTCAAAGGTGGCTAGGTAGGAATCTGTCTGTGTAGAGGTTGCCTGCGATGATTTTTGTGATGATTTTTAAAAGAGCCCTTGGATTTACTTTTCTGGCTGTCAATGACAAACATGTGAAACACAGAGGACACACAGAGGTTGGCATGCACGCTGATGAGCACACCAGAGAGGTCTCTAGACTCAGGGGTCTGCCTGTCTTCAGTCATCCGTCCGGGATACACGGGTAAACTACTTGGCTAACAACCTTAAGAAAGTCAAATCAGTATTCCAAACTGTTCTTGTTCAGTCAGAGAACTTCCAACTACTCCTGAGGGTTTTTTCACTTTGATTAGAAGCACAGGTATCAAATCACTCCAAGAAAAGTCTAAGAAATTGTGCCCCAGGAAAATATCTCTCCCCACCTAGCCTCCCCTCCAACATGTCACAAAACTCTGTTCTCTGGAGAATCCTAGACCAGCACCTCCATGTCCAGTTTTCAGATTCTCAAGGAGCTTTGGAGTTGAGCAGCAAAACCCATCACCTCAGCATCTGCTCCCATCTTAGGCATGTCCTGGAGGTGAAAATCTTGCTCCTTTGTTTAAACAATTTGAAATGTTGAGTGCATTGTGTTTCTCTGTGTTGCTTATTCTAAGTGTAGTTTCATCGGTGCGAAACCCTAATAATTATTACCACCCATCCCTACCGATACCTCCTCTCCACCACTACCAACTTTTTATTGTATACTCACTTTTTATTTTATTGGGTCAGCATCTATGTTAGGCATTTTACATGCATTATCTTATTTTATCCCCACAATAAGCTTTGGAGGAAGGTACTTCTACTATCTCAGTGGAAAGTAAAGCTCAGAGATATTCAGTAACTTGCTCAAGGTCACGTAGCTCAAATGGTCTATGTAACTACAAAGCCTGAGCTTTTAAATGCAGTGTCTTGTAGCTTTAGGTGGACCTTAGCCCCATATTTTGCAAAAAGGTCTTCTTTTCTCATGGATAGACTGTATACTTTTCTCTCAATATAAATATTCTTAGTCTTTGGCTAATCTTCTCTGAATAAAAGAATAGGATATATTTTGACAGGTCCCACTACAAAGTTTTCTTTATACCCAGGATGTTTTCAGAAAACAGAAGTGACAGCAAAGAGATGGGAAATAAATCTTTACATAGCAAAGTCTTTGTCAGGAAGTTTTATGGAGCTTTTTTGAGGGTTCTACTTTGCTGGAAAACCATGCTATAGGAGTGGGTCAAAATGTCTATCCATGGGTCTATTTCCAAGAACTAGTCTTCTGAGTCAATCTCGGGAAGAGGTCAGCTGTGGGATCTTGACTTCTCTGAGCCTCAGCTTCCTGTTTTTAAAAAATAAGACATGTTTCTACTTTGCAAAGGGGTTGTCACAATTGGAATGGACAATGCTTATTAAAGTATTTACTAAACTATAAAATACTACACAAATGGAAGGCAGTTGATGATGGTAAAGATTGTTTTTTGATACAGGTACGACTAGAAGCAAGGAAAAAAGTGGCTAGTTAACTGGTTTCCTTTTCCTTTTGCGGCATGTTTTCTTTACTGTTTTACTCACTTTTTCTTTACTGAATTGATTTCATTGATTCGTTGTGCAGTTAGAAGATACTAAGGGAGTGTTTAAGAAGCAAAACCTGCTTGACAGAATACACACATTCAGCAGAGAGTAGTCAGGGCCTAAGGAGTGTTTCACAACTGTACTAACGTTTCACACGATTTTGTGAGATTACACAATTATTTTGTATTGCAAGAATATAGAGGGTTATTATTTGTACATCTCTATCCTCATTCTTCTACCTTCAATTATACTTTCATTTTCCCTTCAAGCAGTGTTTATTCCCAAGAACAATGCTGGAAAATAATTGGACAACATTGTTTAACTTTAAAAATCACATGTACATCATTTGAGTTTTGTGAGTTCAGAAAAGTTGGCAACCATTGACATGCTCTCAATCCATCTGCTGCTCTCAACCTGGAGTTCGATCATAGCTTTGGTATGAGAACCACACAAGGATGACTTCAACTTTCATCTCTCTTTTTGTGTGTGTGCTCGTGGGTGGGGGAGGGGAGTAGGGGAGAGAAGTGGTAAATCGAATCCAACAGACCTGAGGTCAGACAGATACTGGCTTTGCTATTTATTGTTTTGTAACGGTGGCAAGTGCTATCTTTCCGCATCCGTTTCCTTATCTGTAAAATGAGGCTAATACATGACAATGTTGTGGAGGAGAATCAAATGAATTAAAATATATGCACTTCGAAATATGTGAAGAATCAGTCTTTCCCAACTTGTGTTCCTTAGGACACAATTATACCATTGCTTTGAGGAAAGTATTAAACATATGTGGGAATGGTTTCACACTGCATTTCTTTTTTGGTGACCAGCACATTAAAAGCCCTACAACAATACTGTCCAACAGAGCTTTCTGCAATGATGAAAATGTTCTGGAACAAGTGCTGTCCAATAAGATAGGCGTTAGCCACATGTGACCACTGAGCACTGAATTGTGCCTACTGCATCTAAATAACTGATTTTTAATTTTAATTAATTGCCATTAAGATTAAAATAGCCCCACGTGCCTAGTGGCTTCCATATTGGACATGTAGTTAGGAAATATATTTGTTTAATTCAACCCCAGGTAGCTCAAAGTTATTTGCTTATGGGGGGTTGTATGTGTGTGTCTGTTTGTGTTTAACATGCTTTACTATTTCTTTAGTTTCCCCAGTCGGGAAACGTTGCACTGAACGTTCTATCTTTACGGACACCTCTCTTTCCCTGGCCTCCAAACTTGCTGCAGGCCAAGAAAACACTTTCCCCATTCCATCCCCTGGGCACACACAGCCCACATAGGAGAAGAGATAGCCTTTGCCAAGAATCAGTGTCTGCATTCCAATAAAGCAATGTGTTGGCCAAACTATGTATTTTGAACTTTTGCCATAAGGAAATTAAAGTTCTTGGAGCAAATTCTTAACTTCCAACTTTTTCAATAGCAGGTAACTCTTCTGATTCACGAGCCCTGAGTACTGTCTAAACTTGGTCATTGGCAGTCATCTCAGTGTGAATGAAATTTTTAATGTAGGCATAATGGTATCTAATTAAATATAGTTTGAGGTATACAAGATGAGTTATTCCCATCAGGTTAAGTTTTAAGAAGCAAGTAGTGATAAGCACTATGAATCTTTAAAACATGAGACCGTATCCTATTCTTTTAATCCTAAATTTACATTTCTTCCAGTCTGTGTATATTTCATCAATAAAAGATTTACAAGCAAATAAACTGGGACTTAATTAAGGAGATAATGGTGCACAGTTTTATTTATTCATGAGCTTCATTGGCCCAGTTCGGTCTTCTATTTAGAAATTCAATCCTTTAATACCAGCAAAGTATAGTTTTTTTCCAGCACAGTTATTAAGAATTGATAGTCTTTACTGGTAACATTTTCAAGTAATTTTAAATAAGAATATGGAAACTAAACACTAAAACAACAAAACTCCCAAGGATTCTAGAAAGAAAGCTAGAGCTTCTCTTGTCACTCAGTGGTCAATTCAACCAAACAAGCATCTCCCAGAGCCTTGTGGAAGGTGTTGGAGGAGCTGGGTGAGTAACAAAGCCCCCCTCCCCCAACCAAAGGAGTTCACTTTGAGGAGAGCATAGTGGCTGGGCCACTGGAGAGAAGGCGTTATTCCTTGAAAAGTTCTTTCGGAAGACTCAGAGCCTGGCCCAGGAAAGAGAGTCCCATCCAAGGCAATGGAAACATGCCCCTCTTTGACAGAGGACAGCTAGTTTATTTGGGGTTGAGGTCTGAACTGAAGGTTTTACCTAGGGGCCCTTTATTATCTTTACAGTTAAGTAAGAACCCCAAAGACCTAAAAAGGAATAGAGGGTGGAAGTGAGGCTCTAACCCTCCAGAATTATAGAAAGGAACACAGAGGAGTAGGTTTGGAGAGAAGACTTTTGGTGATCTTGATGACACTGTGCAGTACAGGTGTGTGTCAGTCTCAGATAAGTTTGGGATATTTTGTCACTAAACCTTACAAGAGTGCCTGGAGGGCATAGTGGTTGAGAACACAGGCTTGAGATCAGAGAGACCCGAGGATGAATCCCAAGTCTACCACCTGCAGCTGTGTAAACTTGGACAAATTACTAAACATCCAAGAGCCTTGGTTTTTCGATCTGTAAAATGGGGGAAATAAGAGTATTCACCTCATGGGGTTGTTGTAAGGATGAAATGATGTGCATAAAGTTCTTGGCATGAAGCCAGGACAAGGAACTATAGCTGTTGCTCTTGTTGGCAAAATAATGGCTCTCAGAGGTCCTATAGTAAAGCAGCCTGCCAATTTTGTTTTAACATACTTTCCCAAACTTAAATTTTAGTACTGTACTCTTTTTCCTTCTTGGTGGAGGAAGGGCACACCTAAGGATATAAAACACTGATTTTGTGGGCAGTGCATGTGACTCTCCAGTCCTCTCCTTGATCGGCTTGGATGCTCTCACTTTAAAGCACAGAGCAGTTTGCAAACCAGAGCAAGCACTGAAAGATACTCCATTGAAAGCAGAAGCAATGATGACTATTAGAATAGAGACAGACGTCTTTCCTTTCTGTCTCTTACTGGATGTAAATAACTTAGACTCGGTCGCCTCTTTCAAAGAAAATAAAAAACAAATAGTCCTTGACACCCCTGCAAAGGAACCTAAACCAAACCCACAGGAACAGTTGGGAAGGCAGTGGAGGATCTTGTCAGACAAACATGAGCACCAATGGAATGAATAATACAGAAGCTGCATTAGAAAAATCTTGGTCTTTCTTGGATATGCTTGGTAGTTCCCATCCTTTCATAATTAGAGAGCACAAAATGAAGCTTCAAATAAGGGAAACCAAAATACCAGATTCAATGTCAACATGTGCATTTAGAATCCCAAAATGTACATTTCTGATAAACTGCTCCATCCCCTGTCACTATACTTAGAGTTGACCTCATAGGCTGATGAGCATGTCAAATGATGACATCAGAGAGCAGTTTGTTTCAGTGGCAGCTTGATTAGGCTGGGGATGCAATAAGGCAGCCTCTTTTTTTGCTGTCCTCTAAAATCTCTTTTTCAAACCCTACTTCTTTTTCTCTGAAGTAATTAGAGGTGTTAACATAGTTCTCCCACCATAAGGAAAATAAACAGAAAAAAAATAGAAGAAAACGCATTGATCTACAAAAACTAGGACTCTTGAAAAAAAATACAAACAGATTTATAAGCTTGTAAGTTGAATAATGTCTGAGGATCTAATGTATAACGTGGTGACTGTATTGAATGACTGAAATTTGCTAAGAGAGTAGAACTTAAATTTCTCACCAAAAAAAGAAAAAAAAAGGTAAATATGTGAGGTGATGGACTGTGTTAATTAACTTGGTGGGAGGAATCCTTCACAGTGTATGTGTATATCAAATCATCAAATTGTACACTTTAAATATCTTACAATTTTGTCAGTTGTATCTCAATAAAGCAGAAAAAAACGAAAAAACCCAAACAAACTAGGGATCTCGTGGAGGCATCTGATGAGGAAATCAGACATTAAACATGAAACTCATTTGCTGTGAAACCTGTCTTTCTAGAACTTTTCCTGAATTCTAAACAATGACATCACAGCTTTCTTTAAAAAATATACACCTTATCTGCAGGGTGGAAGGCAGGGCACTCCTAAGGGCTGCGAGTGCAGGGCAGGACACATCCACAGACTTGCACTATGACCGTGAGCATTCGATGCACTAGTACATGCCACAGGGCACAGGACACCCACGCCAAAGGAGGGATGGCTGAAGCTCTAAAGCCAACTGCCAGGCAGGAGGAGGGCGTTGCTCACACTGCAGTAGCCACGGCCATTCCCGGTCACACGAAGCACACTCAAACATAAGACGTACCACTGGTGGTCCCCGTACCACTGCCCGAGCCAGGTCCGGGGGATGAAACCACAGTCCTGTAGGTGGGTGGTGGTGGGGCAGGCGGAGTTGCTCTCTGCCCCAGACCCAAATCTTTAGGAGATGAGATTGTTTCTAAGTAATCATCTTTAATGAAGGCCTGCTCAGCGACTTTCTTCTGGACTTCTTCTAAGTTGAGTGGCGATGGTACATTGCGAGGGGGACTTGGAGGTCCTGGGGGGCCAGGAGGGCCCGGGGGGCCCAGAGACGGGGAGTCAGCTGGGTTGTCTGAGGCAGCTGGTGGGGACACCACCTTTTCCCTTGGAGTCAACTCTGGAGTAACACGTTCCGGGGATGTATCAGAAAAATGGACCCACTTTTCTTCAGCATTAACAGCAACAGACTTGGGGGACAACACAGGGCCAAAAATGCTGTCCAAGTCATTGATTGATGGTAGTTTTTCAATTTTGACCTCTGTGGCTGCCTGGTCATTTCCTGTGGTTAAAGTAGTTGATTTTAAAATTTAATTGACTTTGTTAAAATTATTTGTATGGGAAGTGGGAGGGGTGAGGTAAAGCCTGGTAAATAGATTGTCTTGTGAGGTGCCTAGGTAGGCATATTTCACAATGGAAAATCTTGATTGGAGTTGAAGGGAAGGGAAGAGTTCCTTGCGTCTACAATATGAGTATCGCCTTTTTTGCTATCATTTACCCTCGTGTGGGGTGACCCGAGTTGGCTACTTCTACCATCATCGAAAGCACTTGAGCACGCGACTGCCCTCCAAGGCTGCTTACAGGCATGCAAAGTGTGGTCATTCTGAGAAGGCAGTGTTAGGTTCACAGAAGTGTACAAGCTCTGGAACTGGAAATTCCAAAAGGGAGGTCCCTTTGGAAAATCTGGCCTACTGAAATACAGAGGACACAACCAAAAAAGAACTGATAGCTGGAAATGACCCTCATTTGATAAAGATTGTCTACTCTGGCATATTAAATGAAAATGTTTCGTGAAACTAATGACAATATCTGTTAGTTAAAAAAAATGATCACATCATAATTAGTTGTATAGCCTCCACCTTGAACACACCAGAAACACAGCACAAAGATTATTTAAAGAGATATCCCCACATGAATATTTACAAACATACACATACACACTCCACACACCACACACACATAGGATAATGAGAATACATTTACTACTTATTGGAACTGTTACATACATACCTGTTTAATAGGGAAGAAAATTATAAAAACATCTTTATAATTTCTTTTCTCAAGTCTAACCTGTTAACAGCGAAGGCATAACTGATATATATCTATCTGAAGTCGCAAAACAAAAAAGTCTGTTTTGCTTAAGTATTAGCATTAGCTATTCTTTTTAATTCTTTTCAGTAATAAGAGAAAAAAATTAAAACTATCTTCTACAGCTTGGCAGGAAATACTTGATAACAATTGAAATGTGAGGAAGTGTACCTTTTACTAAACTGAGGTTATTTAAATTAGAAATTGTTACCTAAATAATTGCAAGGCATGAGCAGAAGCCACTTTACCTTTAAATAACCTTCTAACTATAAGAGCTGGCTTAATATTTCCATATTTCACATTTGAAAAGAGTTAACCTTCAAGGTTCCAAGGCTACAGATAAATGGGCCACAATATTTATAATTTTGTTGCTGGTAGATTTATTTATCTCTAACACATTCATGGGAATCCAAGGGGCCAAAATGATTTGAACTTGCAAACACCTTTACCTGTGACACTCTGGATGACTGTTGGGTCTGAATCAATGTAAATTTCATAAATGACTATGTCTTGCATTTGCTCTTGTTGATAAATACCCCACTCTGTAGCTATCAAACTCACCAGGCTGCATAAATAGCTAAGGATGAAGCTGCAATAGAATTCCAAAGGTGATGAAGAACTGCATTCTAAGGACTCAGGCACATAAAATAACTACTATTGTCTTTTTTTTTTTTTTTTTTTTTGCGGTACGCGGGCCTCTCCCGTTGCGGAGCACAGGCTCCGGATGCGCAGGCTCAGCGGCCATGGCTCACGGGCCCAGCTGCTCCGCGGCATGTGGGATCTTCCCGGACCGGGGCACGAACCTGTGTCCCCTGCATCGGCAGGCAGACTCTCAACCACTGCGCCACCAGGGAAGCCCACTACTACTGCTTTTGACTTGCTAGTCCAGTAAGACTAGGTAGATTATAAACTGTAGGAATACATAGTATTGATTTTAATAGACGGTAAAGATGTGCCTTAGAAATTATCTGTCTAAAGGCATGCAGCAATTCCTTGCCATATTTTATCATCCTTACACATCTCTTTGCCGTGGGATAATAAATACTTTAATAACTACTGGGAAAAATTCCCACCACCCAAGCTTACCTGTATGCTGCATATCTCGGGAACCATTCTATTATCATTGTGGACGATACAGTTTTAATTCTAGAAAGAAACTTATTGGTTCTTGGAACAATACAAATTATGCCTTTTAATTTGTAAATCATTACAGTGAGATCCAATGAAATGAGATGTCAATTGAACAATGACTTTTGATATTGAGTTTGTTTTCTTCCATCTCACAAGTAAATGTGGCCTTTGTTCAACAACATTATACAGAGAAAACATGAGTTAGGAAAGTGAACCCTTTTGTGAAACCTGGGAGTGATACTTTGAAAGAAGTCTACATAGTGAAATGTAATGGCAATAAAACTAAACGCAAACAGTTTCATGTTTAGTCTAGCCTATAGCTTCCAACACATCAAGAGCATGTTGAGGTACGGGGCCACTGCTGATTGCCACGTCATCCCAGAGCAGAAAAAATAAAGCTTACCTGGTCCAGTTGTTAAGGGGGAGCCTGTTCGGGGTGGAGTGGCTGGTACGTGTTTTGGAGGCAGTGGTGGAGGTGCTGCCAGGAGATAAGAAGCCAAGCATTGCTGATCACACTCTCCCTAAGTTACACAGTATTCCCTAGGTAGGCAGGATTGGGGCTTTCGCTCATACTTCTGCTATTGGAAAAGGAATAGCCATTAACAATCCATCTTCTTTAAAGTTCAAAGCTAAGGGATTGAAGCAGGACTCATTCAGATTCTTCCATTTTATGATAAGAATTTGTCAAGAGAAAGGCAGATAGTAACAATAACACCATCATTTCATTCATTCGTTCCTTTGTTCAATATGCCTCAAGTACCAATGAGGTCCCATGTCCTGTACTAGGAATGAAGGACGTGGGTTTGACTACAACGAGCCTCTGGCCTCAAGGAATTTACTACTGAATGAATGAAGATCATGGTCACAGGCAATTACTGTCCAGAGTATGATCAAGTACAATGAGGGGCTCAGGGGAGGGTTTTTTTTAATAGAGTCAGGATATTATGGCTTGGATGGAGTCTGGAAAGATTTCTCAAAGTTATATGTCTTAAATTTTGAGTATATTTTTGAAAGACCGAAGCAAAATGATTTGGATCAAGGAAGAATGAACAGATTCCTTTGATGAAATTATAGCTAAAAAAATCCATGAGATAGAAAAAGTATTGTATTATAACCCCAACCCAGAGACTCATCCTTCTGAACTGGGCTTGTCACTTTGTGGGCCAAAGTTAAGAATTTCAACAGGTACGCTGTTTTCTTATTCTTTCTTTAAATGTATGTTTTCCTCTCACTGCTATATTTGGTAGATTTGATGAGTTCACTTTTTTCTTCAGGACTTCTTTCCCCAGCCACCTGGAGTAAGGGTTGGGGGCATTCTGGAATAAGTGGAGATGATGGCTCTCTTTGCTTTGAGATGAAATTGCCCTGATCTCCTGTCTCAGCTTCTCTCTACCATATGGCATCATTTCTTTTGTTCTCCAATTATCACTCTTTCCTCTCAATGTGCCCTCTCTGTTCTCTGTAGCCTCAGTTGTTCTGTAGGCCTAGCAGAGACCTTATCTGATTTGGTTACCTCTGTGTTGTGTGCTAGCCCATGCCTGGAGAATAGCAGGGTCTTTAGTTCACTTGCTTATCACTCCTACATAAACCTATTGAACGAATGAATGAGCCTGTGGGACGTCAGAAGAAGCTATAGATTCCAAGTTACTTATTCTGCTTTATTTATTACATTATTCCTGTCTCAACCAACTGTCCTAGGCCCCTGTAACTCTAAAGCTTATCAGGATAACATCTCTTCTTAATGTTAAACAGTCCAAATGTGGCTTATGTAGACTTTGTAAGGGTTGCCTAATTTCACTATGCAGGCAGACAGTAAAATGAGTCACTTATTTTTCCAGACAGAGCAGACCCATAACTTACTTCCAGTGGGAAAAGGCCTTGTTAACTTTGGCGACTCCGTGCTTGGATTAACTGGTTGGCCTGGACCCCATATCTCAGGCTGATCTAAAAGAACTGGAAACATAAAAAGAAAATTTCCCAGGGTGAGTTCAAAAAAGAAACGTCCTGAGTTTAGAACTTAAAATTTCAATTTAAAGTTGAGTTTCACAAAATTACTTCTGTCTTCCCTCAGTCCTAGCAAATTAATTTAGAGATGTGTTTTTCCTCATTCTTTTCAAGCAGAGAATGGACATAGGAGCAGAGTGTGTGTGTGTGTGTGTGTGTGTGTGTGCACGCACACACACACACATGTGCGCAGGGGGTGTCTGTGTGTGCACATATAGCTAAATAAAAACTTGCAAAACAGAGCGTCTGCATTCTTTTCCTGGTTGGTCACTTAAGGACATTCTAAATGTCAATACATGTACTGGCTCCTTTCTGGCACCCACTTGAAAATCCAGGCATTACTCCCATGGACATTTGTTTTAAGTTGGTTTATTTAAAGTTTGCTATGAATAGGCTTCAAGAATGAAGATGCCTGAATTCTGTACAGCGGTTCCCACCTTTAAAGCATCTTACGGGGTCTTTAAACAATCCTTTTACAGTATCATAAAGAGAAATTAAATTATTCAAAAAATGTTTGGTGAACATATTAAGAGAACCAGAAAAATAAATAAGTCCTTAGGCATCTAAAGTAAATCAGGGCAATTAGGTATTAGGCCTAAGGGCACTGAATCTAATATTTCTTCTTTTTTTTTTTTGGTTGTTGCCATGGTAACAATGTAATGAACTAGCTCTTCTCAGCACCTGTCATGTGCCAGGGTCTGTGTAAATACTGCTTGTAATTCATTAGGTTGTAAAACAGGCTGGGAAGTCAGTTGGATGTGGATTTGAATCCAGCCTCTATGCTTACTCTAGGACCTTGGGCAATTCGTGTAACCTCTGAACTTCCCTTCCTTCAGTGTAGAGATAATAAGAGCAATCTCAAAGAGTTACTAAAAGGATTAAAGGAGGTAATGTATATAAATATAATGTATATAAAATACATGTAAAACACTTATCACAAGGCCAGTAGCTATTATGATATATTTTAGTCCTCACCTCACCACCATGTGGTTGATATTGAGGAAACCAAAGATTACAGTGATTAAACAACTTGCTCAATGACATACATGGTGAAAGCAGCAGAGCTAAGATCTGATCCCAGGCGTGCATTCCTAACTCCAAAAATATCCACTTTCCTCTCAGGCCTTGTAAACTAGTGATAGAAGAATCAATAAAGAAAGTAAGAGTGAGTAGATAAGAAAAGTAGGTGCAGATATTGGAAGAGCTAGTATGTTCGGTGCAAATGTTGGAACTTTACAGAACTTCAGGGGCTGAAACCACCTAAAGAACAATCAAGACAGGCTCATTGACAAGTTCAGGTGTGTATCTCCTCTCCACCACAAACCTCAATGATGGTCTTAGCTCTGTTTTGTTTTAACATGAAAGCACACATTCTCCAAAGATGTGATGTAGCATTTGGTTTTTTGTAGATGCAGTGTGAGACACCACTTTGATTTTTACGAACTGTTTTCTATTTTGTCTATCAGGTTTATATAATGTTATGGGATTTTTTAATAGGTAGATTCAAATGCAACAAATCAAACCCCACCTTCAGTCACTATACATGACTTTATGTCATGAAAAGTGAGACTGATCACAGATCGGTTAATAAGATAACTGAGAACCTCACCGCAGGGCCACCTTTATTTATGGATTCTAAGTTGTAGACATTTAAATCACTGAAGGAGTATTTAGGGATGTTCTTTATACACTTTGCTAACTACATTGTTGAAAAACATTCAGCTGTGGCTGGCTGCTAGCTGTCTCCCAGGATCCATTCTCCATTTCTTCTGCAGTTAAAGTTAAGCAGGCCATATGGCACTAAATTCTTTCTGATGGGCTCTGGTTGGAAGTGATGCGTCTCTCTTCCAGGTTTTGCTCTTACAAGAACTGACAGTGAGTTCCATGGGTCCTCCCCTGCCCCCCTTTCTTCTGATGGTGAGAGCTGGAGCAGCCCCCTTGCACCCAGAGATGAAGGCCACATGCGGAGGATAGAGGAGCCACCCAACCAGTCCTACGTTGTGTACTTCGAGGCAGTTTACATGAAACAGAAATAAAATTCTATCTTGTTTAATTCACTGTACTTTGGAGTCTCTTTGCTGTATCACTGTATCTTAGCCTACTTACTATGCTTTCAAGTCTTGTTGTCCTTAACACTTATATCTAATTTCCTTCACCAATTGGTCCTAGAAAAATCATCTTTGATTGTACATAACCATAGGGGTCTTAAATCAAATGATTTCTATAAAAATACCCCATATTATCAAATATATAGCTGCTGGAGATCCATGCATTGGACATAAATACATTTTAGGAATAGATGAGATCCCTTTCATAAAGAGTTTCTTTTATGTCAGCAAGGTATACATTACTCACAGCCATCCAAAAATGGTTAATGTTTAAAAGTTAAAATATTTAATTCTAGGAATAAATATTTAATAGGTAAACCCAGCAATAACAGCCAAAATGATATTTCTCCCATAACATTTTATTTCTAAGTTGCTAAATGATTTAAGGTCATTCCTGGGTCTTGAACCTGCAAACAGTGTCTATTGTGTGAGTAAGACAATTGACACCTTCACTGATGAGGTCGACAAGGGAGAAAACGTGGTCAAAGAGGCTATATCACAATGACAGTGACTATGATGGGGAATTTGAAGGTCTGGCTCCATAATAATGGCTGTTTGGCTAATAGAACACTTATTCCCCATCCAGGGAGTTGTAGAGATTTGCAGTAATTCTTATTGACCTCTTTTGAAGAGTGAACTTGTTAGCTCTTAGCTACTTCTGGAAGTAAAGTTTCAAATCCTGAAATGCTAGAGGTCTGCAAACCAAATTCCCATGCTGAGAGCACACCTAGATCAGAACTATCCTTTCACATGAAGATCTGGTGATACATTACAAACATGCCTCAAAACACATTTACTCTAGGTAAGTTATACTTCATTGAAAGGAAAAACAAATCTACAGATATACAGAGTTTTTCCTACCTTCTGTCTTCTGTTCATCAAAAGCTGATTCTAATGGTGGGCCAAAGAGGGGAGCAAGTGCCATGGTGTCATCTGGAGGTTTTCTGCTGAATCACACACATTACAGCAAAACATAGAGAAAGGAAATATTAATGTTAAAAAAGATATAAAGCTTTCAAATATTTTCCACAGTAAGGCCGATGTATGTGTGTGCACTTATGTACATATATATGTATGTACTCAAGCTCCTGAGGGGCTAAAAAGTATATTTATGAAGAGGTCAAATGTTTATGGACAAAAGGATCAGTAGGAGGTAAGGTCCCTCATTCTCAACGGGGGCCCAAGGGGCTGGTCCAACAGAAATACGATGAAGAGAGAAACTCTTTCAAAGCATCTGAGTCTCTATACCTAGAAGAGATTATTAAAGATAACAGTTTATTGCAAAGCACCTTCTTCTCTTAAGATCTCAAAAACCATTTATATCTGTCTTCACCACATCTCTGTGTTGTAGTTAATGTGGGTTTATGATTAGTGAAAGTCAGGCACAGGGAAGTTAAGAAACAAGCCACCAGGAAGTTTGTGTTTGAATAAGAAACTGAGTCTACCAGCTTCTAACTTCCATCCTCCCCTGACCGCCCCACACAGTTGACTAATTATAACTTCCTAATACCTTAATACTGCACATTAGAAAAAGAAGAGCATTGAGAAATCAGGGGGGAAAGACAGGTAGTAAGTTAGACGCTCATCCTGTCTACTAATTATTACTTAAACTGATTATTAAAGAAAAGCTGCATAATTATCTCCATTTCTTCCCCAGACCTGATTCCCTTCATTGATCCTCATGAGTTCTGTGTGTGTTGGGGGATAAGAGGTGAAGAGGAGAGGGGAGGGGTTAGAGAAGGAGGGAAAGTTAAAAGGATCCAGCCTTTAGATAGAAATAGGAGTCTTTGGGGGAAACATTGCTTATGTGCACAATACTTACTTATCCCAAGGATTACACAGTGTAAAACACAATGCTTTGCCAAAAACAAAAAACAAAATAGACGATTCCTTTGGTGTGTGGCAGGTAGAACGTACCACAAAATTGTAGCCAGCTAAACAGGCTACTCTTTGTAAGGCAATATAATCATATTTCAGATCAGCATTCCAGACACCAAATGACGTCTTCATGTAGACGTTTAATCCTCTCATTAGTGAGGGGCTCCATATTCTGATAGATGTTACTTTAGATGACTACAGGGTACCTTCCTAAAGATCTCCCTCAGGCTGCACTTAGGAGAAATGATAACATATTTGAAACTGCTGTGACATACACATATGGGCAGGCCCTTTGTTATTAGATGCTGAGACTTTAGCCCAAAGGAGATTTGTTTCATTGTTAACAGTGCATGATGCCTTGCATAAAACACAACTAGTGTTTTTCATGCTCACCTTATGAGTTCTGGAGTTGGTGTGGAACGCCTGGGTCTCGCTATTTCTTCACCTGACGCACAGGACAAAGGGAATTTTTAGGCATATTTTTACCATGTTTTTTCTTTTATGTCTTATGAGCTATGTTTGGAAACCTTAGAGATTTAAGTCCCATCAATAAGCAACTCCATGTGAAAACTTTGCAAAACAAACCCAGAAAACAAACCCTCTCCCCTGGCAATGCAACAGCCATATATTAGGCATATGTAGTAGCATTTTCTTTGGTATTTATAAAACTAGTTAACCAGGGAATTACCATGATAAGCCAGCAAATGGAAGATGTGTACACTGTAGAGCTTAGTGGAATCGCACACCATTCTTTCAATGCCTGCTGCCTTGATCAGTTCTGCTTTTCAATTACCATAAGAGAATACTAAGCCAGGCCATATGTACATAGTGCATGAATCCAGCATTCTCTGCCTGTTCTTTTCTTGAAATGCCAAGAAAATGTTATACCTTTAACTAGGAACCATTCATTTAAAATTTCCTAGAACGTGCTGTATGCAGCAGAAGAAAATCATGCCACAGGTATATTATAACCTATTTCATATCGCTTTGGTTTACTAAGATTTTCACATCAAATAACACAAAAATGGGTAAGTTGCATCTACCTTCAGTTCCTTCAGCCCTCCTCCTCTCCCTACCCCAATCAGCAAACACACACTTGATTAAATTCATTTCTAAAGTCAAATGATACAGTAAGAGTTGACAAATATAGGAAGAAAATAGCAATGTTTACCCCAAAACATATTCACTTTCAGGATCTAAACATTAGTCATTCAGAACCCACAGAGCCCTTTTATCATTACAAGATTTCTTTTATCATTACAAAATTTCTTTGCTGTAAGAGTAAGACATTTGTAAGCCTTAAAAATCAAGCCCAAGAGTGTATAAGTTGAATGTATATATGCTCCAAGATCCAAGGAACTGTTCCTTCTTTTAAGTCGTACTCTATTTCTGGTAGCTAAGATATACTTACTGGATAAGTTCCTTTTAATTGCACCCTAGAATTAGAAATAGACACTATAAGGTTTAAGACCACATATATGTTATGTACAATATGTATATTTCTGTCATTTCAATTAAACTGAACTCAAAGAAATGCAGTTGGGGAAAAATGAATTTTTTCTCAGAATTGCATTCAAGTTGGAAATTGTAGACACACACATATAAATCAATTTTTCATTTTATTCAAAGATTACAGAGAGGAAAGAGAGTAAACAATAAGTCTTCCAAACCAGAAGAAAACCCTTACCTGGGTAGATTTGGTAAATTAAAGCAAATATTGAATAGTCTATTAAAAAAAAAACCCTTGAAATCTAGCAGTCAAGAAAGTAAATCCATGTTTAACTTATGTTTAACGTTTAAAAATTACAGACTGTATGAGGAGTACTCTCTGCTCTTATCAGATGGGGTCCATAAGTTGCTTGTAGAAACAGTCATTAGTTACGAATGCAATTTTTAAAGATACACGTGGAAAATGTTAAAAAGAAGGAAAACTTGAAGGTATTACCACTGAGTGGGCTGTTCTATTCAGGGAACCAGAGAATTCCATTCTTTCCCACCTGCCCTTCCTACCCCAATTTCTTTCACTTGCCTGCCATGGGGGCACCAACCTATCAATTGGGTGTCAATTGGGTGTCATTCCTTTAGCTCAAGGCACTGTGATTCTATAGGAATGACAATTTCCTTGTCAGGAATAATCTGAGAAGGTCATTTTCAGATTTATAAGGTTATTTTCAGATTTATAAGAAGGTCATTTTCAGATTTATATATATAGGAGAAAATTATTTTGACAACAGAAGATTGATTCAAGTTTTGATTCAAAACTGCTGTGAAAGGTCCTTAGCATGTGATGCTTCCAGAAAAGCAGACCACTAGAAGCGTGGCCTCATAAGATGGGACATGGCTTGGCGGGGCCTCCTTAGGAGAATGACAGGGGCAGAGCTCAGGTTGGGGAAGTGGAAGTATAATAAAGTTTTCAAAAGGGTATGACTATGAGTTTGGTGGGTGATAATCAAACACATTTTTTTATACTTTCCTACTTTGGTGAAGGCTCAACATGGTGGTCACAGATGTTTTCTTCTCTCAAATGATAATATAAACAACTCAGGACAAGATGTAGCACCTCTGTAACAGACCTATAAGAAGGTTCTTTCCCTCTTTCCTAAGGATTTATCAGAATTTTGTCTCATTTTGAACTCATTTACAATTGAGGAGCAGTTTCAGACTGAATAAGATCCACTAGATGTTTTTTAGTGACTTGCATGTATGTGCTATATAGAGATTATTATACATTATTAGTAAAAACTTTTTAATAAATATTTTATTTATTTTAATAGATAAACACTTTAAATCAGTACATGTAAGTTAACATGTTCATTTAAATTAATAAATATTTAAAGCAAATATGATCATTTAAATCAGTTATGGTCATTATAGGAGTTTTGATGTGGGTTGGCTTTTGGAAAATAAGACTCTGTAGACAAAATAATAAGAGAACAAATTGTTTAAATGGAGTTACAATGTTTTTCTAGGTTGGAGAGTCTCAGATTGTCAGATTTTTATTAATAAAGTCTGAAGGAAAAGATCAGGTGGAAGCGTTAGGTCCAAGTAGTCAATCACGAAGTTGACACTGAGGGAATAGGACCTACCTAGTATAGTGAGACCTGAAATTCAGGAGTTAGGGGACCCCAGAAGCTGTATTGAAGACCTTGAAGACCTGTCTTACCCCTTTATTTATAATGTAATATTCATGAAACCAAGAAAGATACAAAGCTTCTTTGGTGTTCATTGGTATTCATCATTTCCTGGTGTATCAATTCATTTGATAGATGTTTATTGTGGAGAGGCACTAGACAAGAAGCCTCTGTAATATTTTATTAAATATTCCGTATGAATGAACAATCATCAGTGAAGAGGAAGAAAGACATGGCAGAAATATGCAAGAAAACCGTTGTTTAGAAATTAGAAAGAATAAAATCATATCAATTTAGAAAGGAACAGATGTTCAAACAATAAGCAGGAAACCATTAGCAACAGAAAAGAAAGTCCCGTTGTCCCATGATCCGGCATACAGATTTTGATGGCCTTGTTGTCGAAACAGGACAACTCTAGAACAAGGTTAAGGTGATGTCGACCACATAAAGCACATTCAGGAAAAAAGCCTATTGAATCCTGAAACCTTCTCCTCCCCAAGCGACCACATTTTCTTCCTTTCAAGGACTGTCTTTATAGGTAGACTGTGAATAGACTTCCTGCATTTTGCCTTAGTTAATTCACTCTTTTTCTTTTTTTAAAAAAAGGAGTAACTTGTCATAAGCTGAGCTGTGACCCCACTGCTGGATTGGAATCAGCCACATAGTCCCTGTAGGTGTTATCTTTGATCATCAACTACGTGGCTTAAACAGAGAACCACAGCTTGTCAGCTGGCGCAGAGTATTTGTCTCAAGTAGTAATTGACTGATCAAATTGACATAGGCCTACTTTCTGACAGCATTGTTTCAGTTCCATTTCCTCTCTCAAGGGACTGACTGGGCAGGTCCAGGTCATTTCAAACATAGCAAAGTCTCTTCTTCTTGTTGCCTCAAATTTATCACACTGAGGAAAATAACAGATTTACTTTGAGCAATGCAAACTAATACTGATTTGCCTTCAGTGATGAATATATATGTGACAGCCTAGAAAGATTGACTTGAAAGTACGTCTCTTCCTCCCAAGATAGAAATTATGATTGTGTATGACTCTATATCAGTACACTGAACAATTTGAGTTATGGTCCAGGGACTTATGTTACATTCAGGCTTAAAAACAATGTGGTTTACAAATTCTTTCCTTACTTGCCTTACAGTTTTCTTATTCTTTATTATCACCTTGCTATAAATTTCTATGGTGATTTCTGGACAATCTCCAGCCCTTGTACACACACACACACACACACACACACACACACACACACACACCACATTTTTTACATTTAGCACTAGGAGTTGGGGTACCTATGTATTAGTTTAATTTGTTATGGAAAAGTGCTCTGATGATCCTAAAACATGCTCTTGACACATATAAGACCAGAGACTTTCAGCCACTAAACCTAATTCATCTGCCTCGTTCATACTGGGTTATCATAAATTTAACAAGAAGCCAACCTGGCCACCTTGCCTAGGCAAGAATTATCTCTATACATGTTTAAGGTAAAAATGTTGAGGATTCTTACCGGACTGCGCCTCTGTGATCAGCAAAAAGGAAGAGAGAACAGACACCTAGTCAGAGAATGATGGATCAGTCAACAGGCTTGGGTAATAGAAGATTTCATAAACAGCTAACTAAACACACACTCCAGGTAATCAGGCCAAAGGAAGACAGGCAGTCATTGTGTTTGTGGCTTATTTAAACCATAATGAGGTTTTGGAGAACCTTAAGGAGAATCTATCCATTGCATAATATAGCTTTGCTAATGAGGATGTACTGGTTTCAGTTATGTGTACATACAGACAAAGCAGAAACATACAAGAAAATTTTACTGATAGATTTAAATGTCTTGTCAAACGGAGTTTTTCTTCATATTGTTTGAGGAGGGGAGTTTTAGAAACTGGGTAGTACAGAGAAAACTGTTTCCCCACACAAAAGGGTGTTAGCAAACATCATAGACACGATGCATTTCCCACATAATTCAGGCTTTAATCGGAGCCTCCAAAAATCAGAGAGCAGGATTAGAGACACCTCTCCTTTGCCTGGCTCTTCTCTTTAGTGTTCTGTGGAATGAGTGCGGATGAGGACTTTTTTAAAGTATATGTTCTTGGCCTGGTGTGATTTGGGCAGCCTCACCCAATGGGTAGAATGTGGTGGGGAAGATAAGAAGCTCCTGACAAGCACAGGTGTGAATGATGAAAATTGTCCAGCACCAATAAAACACTGGTGGACCAGATGATGCCTGGAAAAACACAAAATGCTGACCTACGACTTTTTTCTTTCACTCCTCAAATCTTGATCATGGCTGCTATCAATTTACCCCAACAATCTCTGGTTGCTCTTCCTCTTTGGGATTTCTCTGTAGTAACAAGAGTGACTATGATGTGAGTAGGGAAAGAGCTGTTGCTCAGTTTCTCTTTCAGGATACGGTGAATTCACCAGAGGCTACCTGGGACCCAGTACCAGCCAAATTCCAAAATCCAAGCAAGAAGCACAAACACAAAAGTATCTAGCAGGTTGCTTAAATGAAAAAGATGATTCTACTCTCCATAACATAGACAAGAAATAAAAACCTATAGTCTTTTAAACCTACTCCAGTCGATTTTACTTGTAATATTTTAGATATTATTATTTGCCATATTTTTCCAGTTCTGTTCCTTACGGATCCCATCTTTCTTATAAATCTGTCTATATGCATGGATGCAATTTAAATGAAATTAGAAAAAGGACATGTTAATATGTATTTCTGGGCTTACATTCTTTTACTGACGAATTCATACTGTGTTTTGAGAGAAATCCAAGCACTCTTTTATATATTTAGACTTTATAATTCTTTAATGACCAGGCTAAAGTTCTTCACTAAAGAAGATGTGGTCATTTATGATTTTGCTTTAATTGCATGTCAAACATTTCCTTCTTAAAAGCAGCATAAAATACAGTAAAGAGGGGATTAAAAGTGACACAATTTCCCCCAAGATGATTATGAGAAATAATGCAAAATAAAATGTGTATTGCAACCATATAGAGGCAGAACCTTAAATTCAATAAACTTTGTTAAGATTATAGAGAACAACACTGTTCAAAATAATTTCAATTATATAAATTCACCCAAATTAAGTCCAGTGAATTAAAAACTATATAGTTCATCAATAGTTCCTGTTTGTATTTTTTCTAGTAAAAGATAACATGAAAAAAAGGAACATCAAGGAACATCTGTTGAAATTCATGTAGTCACAGGCTTATTAACCAAAAGCCAGAAGACCCAGCTAAAAGCTATAGAAAGGTCAGACCCAGAAAACCTCAAGGTCCACAATTAAAAGTGATCTGAAACCTGCAAAATAAAAGGAATTCCAGAAGTCAAATTGAAGGACTTTCTATACACTAATTATCACCATTAAGGAGCATAAAGCAGTTGTAGGTTCTGCTGAACACGGACAGCAAAATCATTATCCGCCAGGAGGGGAGAGAGCCTTTCCTTTTAAAAGTTTTATTTTACTCTTTCTCCTGTCATTTCCCAGGAACTTTGAGGCCTTTAGCATTCTATCTTTGTTCTACCAATGTATAGAATTTGCTTCAAAGGTGGAAGGAAACATTCAGTATCTGATCTTGATATATTCTGTAAGCTGAACACTCTCCATGTTAAATCACAAACTCAAAAGCTTGCAGGGCAAGGAGCAGGGGTGCTGTGCACGAGGGAATGAGAGTTTCACAAAGCTTTGGTGAAATGGCCACAACTCAGAGGCCCCATGCTTGCAGCACAAAAATATGGGCCTAATGCTGCCAGATCTTCAGAGCTGTCAGAGAAGACGCATATCTTGATTTTTTTTTAACTTCAAAGATTCTGGCTTTTAAATGGCATTAAAATTGTTTTTAACTGCACGACCAAACAAAACATCTATTCAGTTGTTCAGAATCTGCAGGTGGCCAATTTGTCTCTGATTGCAGACATTTGTATCACACATAATAAGCTCTCAGCAAGTTTTTTTTTTTTAATCTACTGTTATTATTATTTCACCTGATTACTCAAACAGGGATTTTGCAATTGGTCTATTTGTTTTCTGAACAAATTTCTTGTGTTCCTAATTAAACATTAATTGCTCAATTTCTTGACTTCTCTTGACCTTCTGATGCATTCTGGAGAAGGTATTGAAAAACATTTTATTTTCCCCTCTATTTTTATCTTGATGTTCAACTTAGAGATAAGTCTTAGCTTGTATTTTGAGGCTATTTTCAAAGTGGGTATGATTTGGTCACTAGAATGAAGATCTTCGGTCAGAACATTTTGCATTTCTAAAATTTATATACTTGGCTATATGAATACGCCTTCCTAAAAGAAAATACTTCAGTAAATGTCCTCACAGCACCCACAGTGTCCTTACCCACACTAGCTTTGTTTTGTTATTTTTCTGCACAAAAGGATTAATTTAAATTCAGCTAAGTAGGCTAACTTAGTCTTTGCCAATGCGGGTAAGTGTTTTAAGATATTTATAAAAAGAAGTAACCAAACACAATCTGTCCAGCTTGTCAAAGTCACTAAATAACCAACCTCAGGTTTTGAAGCTTTACAACATCCTCATTTGCTAAAATTCAGTGCTATAGGGAAACAGAGGAAAATACGTGTAAAGCCACAAAGCACCCAACAAATATTATTTTTATACAGTCTAGTCATAGCAAATTCAGTCATTCATGGTAGTGAATTTTCTAGGAAAGAATTAGAATATATGATGATTATGTTTATTATTATGGTCCTAACCAGTTTCTTGTTTGCTTTCAAATGCTTCAGGGTGAAGATAACCTCTCTGGCAAGCACCTATTTGATGTCCCCACCCCCGCCAACTTTTGTGTTTGTCTATATTTAAATTTGTTCCCATATCTATTACAAGTCAGAATGCCTGCCAGATCCAATAGGACTTGGTAGAGATGATCTTCCGAAATTCCATTTAGGAAGAGACACAAAGAGCCTATTACTAACCAAGATATCACTAAAAGTTGACTGGTTTGAACAGCAACAACGTGGGCATTGCCAAAGAAAAACGAGGCAGGGGAGCAGGAGGAGGACTCATCCTTAGAGGCACAGCTAACAATGCAAAGGAGTACTTGTAGTTGAAATTGCTGTAAGAACAACAGGAGGAAAACCAATGAGGAACAAAGAGTTTTTAAAGCACCACGGATAAATTTCAGACTACGTAGTCCTGTCAATATTTGAAGTGGCCAAATCTGGATAATTCAGAGGAAGATTCAGGGTCAAAGAGAATAAATGAAATGGGCAAAATACTGTTGACTGAAAAAAAAAAAGCACAATGCGAGAGTTGTGAGTTAAGTTTTATTTGGGGCAAAGTGAGGACTATAGCCTGGGAGACAGCACTTCTGATAGCTCTGAGAAACTGCTCCAAAGAGGTAGGGGGCAGGTCAGTGTACATGTGATTTTGGTGAAGGGGGAGCACATGCAGTCAGGCACATAGTTTTTGCAGAAGGTTGCTGCTAGTCATGAGGAGCAGCCATCACCATGAAGGATTTTAGTGCTTTTCTATATATGAAGAGATGCAACAGTTGGGCTCATAAAATCTTCTCCTGAAAATATCTAACCATCTGAAGTTCTGCCAGTTTTTCCCAGAGCACAGATTGCCTCATTCCTGATCTCCACCCTGAACTCCTTTCAGGGAGTGTTGAAGGTCAGCAGCTGCAGTGGCTCATAATTTAATCCTTGTAGAGGTAGATGGAAAGTACCAATTTATAGTTGGCAATACAAAGAAAGGTTACTGAAGCGCACCATCGATATGTATGTCACATAGCATGTGACCCAGAGTTGACTCGCAGTTACACAGAAGTGGGCCATTCAATTTAGTAATAGTAATAGTTACAATTGTACTAATTTTATTTTTGGAAGCAATGTCATTGGGTCCATATTTTGACAAATTGTAATATTTTGATTATGTCTTTTGTTCTTCCTGTGTCTTCTGTTCTTCCTTCCTCAAAAAATCACATGAAATTGTTACCAGTACATTTCCTGCATGTGGTACAGAGACTGCCAATGGGCAGGATGGGAGATTTAGCAATAATTACAGCATCCACTTAGGTGAGGTCAACAGACAACCAACTACTTCTCGGTGTGTGTTAGCATGGAAACACAATATTTTCATATTTTCCACTGGAGAGGTCACGTGTGTCAGCCACGCATTAGCATCCTGTTCCCATAAATTAGGCAGCTGAGACAAGAACAGTGCATTTTTTTTTTTAGTAGATCTGTTTCATTGCTGCTCTTAAAAAAAAAAAAAAAAAAGATGTAGGTACACCCTAACAGACCTGTACTGCCACTGAAAATCACCCTAGTGTTTAAAAGGACAATGTAAGAGGTGTTTTGCACTTTATAAAGATCTTCTTTTTCTGTCTCTGACAACTTCAGAAGGGGATAATTTTTTTGATTAATTGAAAAAAAAAAGAAGAAAACAAGACAACTTCCCTTTCCTAGGCCAGCTTCACAAGCATCACTCAGGATGCTATCATGTTGTACATTCAAAGAAAATTTAACAAAGAAATGTTTGCCTAGCTCACGGTAAATATATGTAGCTTGACTAACCCAAGTGGAAGCTGCAATAAATGAAACTTAATACTAAAATATTTGAACATATGCCTGTGATTGAGGCAGAGGTGAATCTTTACAAAATTACCCTGTGGCTCTTAATAACAGGTTTGGAAAATCACTTAGCAACCAGCTTCCTTTTATCCCCATGGGGCATAATTAGACTGTGTCCTGGTTCACAAAGGTTTGTTTTTAAAATTCAGAATCTTGTTGAGGTGTTAAACACAGTCAGTCATTAGATATGCAGATGATGAAAATGAACAGAATAAACAATGTTTGGCCAAGATGTAGAAAGGATTTGTTGTTTCTTACCGGACTTTTCCTCTAAAAGCGTAGGCATGAGGAGGAAAAATAAAGAGAAAATGAAAGAGGTGAAATATTCAAGAAGATACCACTCAAGGCTCAGAATAACCTTACTTAAAGCAGCTCTCTCAGGCATGGCTTTTATAAATGCTTCCTGTGGATGTCTGATATAGTCATACCCAGGCTGCCAGCTTTATACCACCCCAAAACATGCTGCTTGGCCATACTGATTGTTTTGAGCTGTAGGCACTTGAAAACAGCAAAATCAGGAGAGACTTTCTATGAACAACCCTAATCTGCCTAAACATAAATCTTCCAATTGTCATAAGGGTTTCACCAACCAGGAAGGACTGACTCAACATAGGAGTGGAGACCAGAAATCAACACCATACCCAGACAAACTCTGTCACAAACTATCATATCTCCCATCTATGCTTCCAAGGGTCCATTCATCTTCCCTAAATTACTCTCCCTTAAGAAGCCTCCATCCCTCTCCCTTTTCCCTGTTAAGACAGTATTTAATCCTGAATTCTGAAGACACCTCTTAGAGTTGCTCAATTTTCCTGAGTGTTTGCCAGGTATACAGGAATAGACATGTTAATAAACTTATGTTCATTTTCCTCTTGTTAATTCTGTCTTTTTGCTGAAGAGTCCCAGCTGAAAACCTAAGACGGGTTGAGGTAGTTTTGCCTCCTGTCCAAGTTCAAGTGCTAGAGGACATAGGTGTGGTCGCCATTTGAGCACATTCTAAGCTCTCGTTTGAATGGTTTACTTTTATCGAACAGATTTGTACTTTCAAAATAGAGAATTATGCTTTGTAATATTGAAAGGAGCGGGAAAATTCCATGAATGCGTTGCAGCCAAGCATGAAACTAAAATGTGAGATTTTCCCAAAATTCTAATCTTGTCAGGGAACCTGGTACCTAGTATCTTCTCCCAAGATACTCTGGCTAGAACCATCAGTTTTTCCATTCCATCCTTCATTTGTCCCCACCCCGCATTGGGCAATGACAAATTATTTTCCTGGTGAGTGGTCCCTGGCCCCTGGGAATGCTCTTTTCTTTCCTCCACAGCTGCCTTAATGAGGGCTTCATTTCTTGCCGACAGTAGTACTCCACCAAGCTCCTCCATATTTCATCTCCTAAATCCATCCTTTGTACCATCCCTAGAATTATTTTCCAAAATTACTGAAGTCAATGTATTACTCTGCCCTGCAAAAACTGCTCTATTATTCAGAAAATAGAATGCAACCTCCATTCTGTAATTTAATGCCTTTGTGGTGGGCTTCATCTTACCTTCACTCCCTCGTCTTCCACTGTTGTCTGTATGAAGCCTACACTTAGCTGCAGACACTCCTTCTCGTCTCCTGAACTTGTAGTACACTCACACTTCCCTGCCTTCTGCTCAAGCTGCTTCTTCAGCCTTGATGCCTTTTCCCTCCCTCTCAATTACCATCTTACTTATTCTTCAGGGCCAGTAACATATCCTCTATGAGGACCTTCCCCAAGGGCCTTTCCAATTAGA
Organism: Lagenorhynchus albirostris; assembly: GCF_949774975.1. NCBI lineage: Eukaryota > Metazoa > Chordata > Mammalia > Artiodactyla > Delphinidae > Lagenorhynchus > Lagenorhynchus albirostris. The sequence continues at coordinate 129,024,732 of NC_083096.1, forward strand.
ATAAATTGTTCCCTGGCATTTATTAGCCTCAGAGAAAACAGAGGTACAAACGGGTAGTATATATTTTTGCAGTTCTTATTTTGTTCTGTATTATTTAGATGTCTCCATTCGATTATTAGCTCCCAGTAATGGTTATGAATAACCTCTGTCTAGCCCCAAACAGAGTGCAAGTCACACAGTAGGCACTCAAAGCATGTCTATGAATTTTATTTTTGTGGTCATTAAAACATTATACAAATGTTTAAAGCATAGTGTCTTTTAAAATATAGAAAGATGGGGGGCTTCCCTGGTGGCACAGTGGTTGGGAGTCCGCCTGCCGATGCAGGGGACACGGATTTGTGCCCCAGTCCGGGAAGATCCCACATGCTGCAGAGCGGCTGGGCCCGTGAGCCATGGCCGCTGAGCCTGCGCGTCCGGAGCCTGTGCTCCGCAATGAGAGAGGCCACAGCAGTGAGGGGCCCGCGTACCGCAAAAAAAAGAAAAAGAAAAAGAAAATATAGAAAGATGAATTGCTCTCTGAAATAAGGCTGAATTGTATATAATATATAGCCCAAGGGGTATGGCCCCAGTTGTAATGGTTCCTTCACCAGCTCCTATAAATGTGTCACTTAGCTCCTATTTAACTGTTGATCTTTTTGCCCATTAGTGACCTCAGGGGCTGATGTGTTACCAAGGCTCCAAGGAATTGGCACAGCTTTGCACAAACACTGGTGTAAAGCTATGTGACCAGCTCTCAATGCTCTCCTATAGCAAAAAGAAAACGAGTGTTTCAGCATAACTGAGGCTCAAGATAGGGCCCACATCCTAGGTGCTGCTTTCAGACCCAGACCCTTGCGAAGTAGCACAGAAAAATGAAAATGCTTAAGGTCCAGGTCCTCGATTTACAAACAGAAAGAATTTTGGGGTTAAAATCAAATAGCTTCAAAGAAGTTGTCATGGAAGGAGGTGCAAAAGTTTTTATGTATTCAAATTAGCTTAACCCCTTATTTTCTGCTTGCTTTTGCGCAAGACATACTGTTCCTCAGTTCCTTAGTTTGTAAAGTAGGGATGATTGCTATCTTATAGAACAGTTGTGAGGATTAAAAGATATGGATGATAGTGACAGATAAAATTCACTGAGAATTTACTATTATTGTTTTACCTTATGAGGTTGGTGTCATTATTATTTCTAATTTACCAGTGAGGAAAAGGAAGGTCAGTTGCGTTCCAAGGTCACGCGGTTACAAAGGATGAGAGTGGGACTAGATCCCAGCTTGTCTAACTCCAGAAAGCCTGGGCAGGGGTGGGCTCATGGCACAACCCAATTCCCCTGGCCCTTATCAGCACTGGGATTTAGAAACAACAGAGCTAATAGCTTGCAGATCACAGAGCCTGGAAAATAATCTTGGAGTTTTCCAATGGAAGGAGTTAAATAGGTCATGCCTGTCTATCATAGCAGGTCACAGGGAATGAACTTTTCAGAGAGTGAGCTTGTATTTTTAGGCATGGTGTCAGATCTTAGAATTAAACTCTGATTATATAGGTAAATTTCTCAGCCTCTTTCTAGAATTAAGTTCATTTTATTAAATTAGAATCAGAAGAATAAACATGAACACATGAGTGATAAGGGCCCTCCCCTCCTGCCCACTCCAGGCTAGATGATGATTAAACCATCTTTATTCAATATGTTGTTTTAATTGTTAGCAGCTATCAACACCTAGGCTATGGCCGTTGGGTTTAAGAGTTTCTTCAGAATGTTAAACAACCAAAGATAAAACATGACAAGACAATTCTCCTTTGGGGAAAGCAAAGATATTTCTTGATTTAAAATGAACTAATAGCATCAGAATGATTTTTAATTATGGAAAAGATAATAAAAGAAACAAAAAAGACATGTATACCTCCAGGTACTCGTGTTCACAGAAACAAAGTCAGTGAATTTTTGGATTGAACAATATATATACCTAAAATATAACCACTGTCTCTAAGTGCAGGGATGTTCCTGTCCTATGGCCTGAGATAATATAATTTTCCAATTTGCAAGCCTTGTTGAAAGGTAGCTCATCCTTATGATCCAGGAAGCTTTCCAAGGAGCACACAGACCCCTGCCCTCTGCGGATGGAGTCTCTCTCTGGCTGCACTATCCTAAGTCACTTTCTAATGCAAGTAGTCATTCAAGTTAGGGTTTGTTGAAGCCTTCATTCTGCATGAAATCTGCAGCATTTAAAACTGAATTCTGTTGGAGACCCAGACCAAAGCTAACTGAGGTGAATAGAGAAAATATACACCAGAGTTTCAATGATCCTTACATGGAGATTTTGTGCTCTAAATACACCCCTGTCCTCTGAACAAGGAACAGAGCTGCCATGGGAATTTTTGGCATCAAGTTTCACAGAGTGGGATCAAGGCACAAAAAGCCAGATCTAATTTAGAAGCTTTTTAAGAGTCCACAATTGTTTAACCTTAAAAATAGGATAGCTATATTTTGAGTCTATATTTTAGCTAATGAGATTTTTTATAGATATAACCACTTCCTATCAGTTATGTATGAATAGTCAGGTATTCACAAGGAGCAAAAGGATTATTTATTCATTTATTAAACCATTAACTGATATTTATTGGGTACCTAATAAAGACCAGACACTATTCTTGGTACCTTGGTGAACAAAACCATAGGAACAACAAACAAAAAACTTCAATGAGCTTTTTGGGGGGCAGGGGAGGAAATAGATAATAAATAATAAATATAATAAGTAAGCAAAGTATTTAGTATTTTAGAAGATGATACATGCAATTTTAAAAAGTAGAAAAAATATAAGGGTTTGGGAATACCAGGGTAGAGAGTTTTGTGATTTTAAATAAGATGGTCAGGAGAGGCCTCATTGAGAAGGTGACTTGAACAAGCATCGGAAGCTGAGAGGGAGGTGGCAGTGCCAGTATCTAGAGGAAGAGGGCACAGCCAGGGAGCTGGGAGGGCTGGTGTGAGAAGGAAGAGTGGCAGGTGTTAGTCTGGGGTCGTGGTGTCCCCACCGCGAGGGTCTTGAAGGCCAATGTGAAGACTGGCTTCGCTCTGCTCCCAATCAGGAGTTCTCAGCATGGACGTTTAGTCACTCTTGGTTGCTGAGAAGAGGCATTGATGAAACAGATGAAACAAGACCAGAAAATGCCTGGATGTGACATATGTTGTTGTTTTTCACTACTGTTTGGAAGCTTCTTTTGATTCCCCATGTACCATGCTAAAAATAAAATAAAATAAAATAAAGATGGGCTTCACACAGGCTGGGAGGTAGAAAGAGAGTTTCAACTGGGCAAAACAGAATGAGACCAGTCCATGTTGCCTTCCCTCTGTGTCGGCCACTTCAGGACAAGTAGCTCAGACTGGCGTGCACAGCTCTGTACCACAACTGTGCTGGTGGCTGATTTGAAACAGTAGTTCTTAAGGTCCAGTTAGTGACTGTCCTTTAGATAATATAAGAGACAGAAGGAAATTTCACCTTCATTCTGTTTAGAAATGAAATTTCCTCCAGTCTTTGAGGAAACATTTTCTGACATAATTAATATGGGTGATTCGCACTCTAAGATTTTTTTTTCTAAAACAATGAAAAAGTACATTCATTGCTGTAGATTATTTCTGGCACTAAAAAAAAAAAAATTCTCCTTTAAAGAACAAGGGGATAGATCCTTTTTTCTTATACTGTTATACTTATTTTTATACTATTATTCATACATTTATAGAAACTCTTTAGTATAAAAATAAATATAACAGTGTAAAAAGATAATAAAGTATTTACCCTTTATTCTCAAGGTCATGGACCACTAAGTGACTGAAATCTGAGATGAGAAAGCAGACATCTCATTAGGATGTATGGGATTAGGGGAAGAGAATTATGACAAAAAACTGGCAGCCTCAGAAAAGGACACATTAATAAACTTTAGAAAAGAACCTACAGATAACTCCTATAAGAGAAGAACGGTTATTGTTCATACTGATCATCCATCTGATAACGAAGAAAAACTTGGTTGAACTGAAGAGGAAAAGATAAAAAATTTTCTCTCTTTATAAAATAATGCGAGGGATATAAGTTGTCTTATATCCAAGTGAAACACCAAGTTCCGTATACTTCCCACAGTGAAGAGCACCCTTCTGTTCAATCAACCAACAAATTTTGTTTTGTTTTGTTTTGTTTTTGGCTGCACCGCGTGGCTTGTGAGATCTTAGCTCCCCAACCAGGGACTGAACCGGGGCCCTGGCAGTGAAAGCGCCTACTGGACTGCCAAGGAATTCCCAGCCAACAGGTATTTTCTAAGTACCTATTACATGCCATTCAATGTCCTAGACTCTAGAGGAAAGGCCCCATTAAGGCAGGAGTAAGAACCTATAACTTCTGGGTGCAGGATGAGTTGTCATTAACCCAACACTTGCTGAATTGTTCACAAGTTATGTTTCTGTTACAAACTTATTTTCCAAAATGATTCCTTCTTTACAGGGCCCATTCTATCCCGAATACACCATTAGCTAATAAAAATGGTTTTAAATTCAACTCTACACTGGTAGGACTAACACAACCAAAGCAGAAGACCTTAAAGATAGAAAAATTAGCCTTTTTGATTACAATTAGCATTGTAATTAAAAGATTAAATGCATATAATTCAAGAATTTGCTACCTCTGGTTGAGGACATCCTAACATTTTTATGTGTGTCAATATTGTAAGTCTATTGTTTCATTCAATTAGATTTTAAGTTGGTAACAGAAATTGAGGGTTAAGGTCTCTGACCCTGGTGTTCATGTTTCTGGAACCCCCAATCAGATTAGGTTGTCTGAGATAGAAGAACACAATGAAAGAATCTGCAGTTATGCAAGGAAACTCTAACTCTTACATCTCACAAAGGGAAGCAAAATACCAGGTACTCAGAGGGTACAACCAGTATTAGTTGGGGAAATAATAACAGAGGCAATCCAGATTGAATTAATATTCTGCTCATTTTCAAGGAGATCAGAACAATACAACAGCTCAGGGATTTCTTCTTACCATCGTAGGCTGGGCATAAGGGTTTGGAAAAATGATATTTTAATTTTAAATGTCAGGGAATGGAAGCAACAGAGAATTCCCTAAGGAAAAATAGTTAGTAATGAAGGAAAGAACATACACATATCAGATATGAAACAAATTCTTCTGCGAGTAAGTCGCACGGCTTACTATAATGCAGGAAAGAGAAGAATATATTTTGAAAAAGGAAGATCCCACCCATCTCCCCATCTATCCTTCTCTATAAGGCCTGGAAAAAAAGAGATAAATCTCATGTGCCAACTGCAGAAGATTTTGGCCAGGCTGCTTGCAACTCTGTCTAGAGGGCGCTTCTCAGACTACGTCTGGGATGTGGGATCTAGTTGCAATGTCTGCTGAGGGTTTGGAAGGGGAGTGGCAGTTTATATGCTTCATGCTTGACATCCCTGATCTAATCCCAACCCAAATCATGTTTGATGCGTTGAAGCCAAACTGAGCCTCTCCCCTCCAACTCGTTGCACTGGAGGTCTGGGCTGAGCACTTAGCATCAGAATGCATACAATCTTTACCTTCCCCTTGCACCATGCTGAGTTTCTACCAGGAGTGAATGCCAGTGTGTAGGAGACTGGAGCTCTCCTCCCTCACCGATGACTCTTTGTTGTATACTGAACTCAATGGGGTGCTGAACCTTCTGCCCAAGTGAGGACAGGAAAGGGGGTGGTGTTACCAAGCAGCAGCAAATTCAGGGATTTTGCTCGCTGGCAGGCTAATTTGGGGGTGGGGGGGCACCTGGAATAGGCAAACAACACCAGACTGTCCTCAATTAAAAGCTATCTCTCCCTCCCCAGATTTTTTGATTAAATAACTCCATTATGGATGGCAAATCTCCAGGAACAAGATTAAACTAATTGCCCCTTCATAACTCCATGTCAAATTCTTTAATTCCTTGTATCACTGAATTTTGCAGGGGAAAGAGAGGAGGCAGTAGCACACATGCCAGGCTAGGTCAACTCCTACTCTCTCATCATTTCTATCAACCCTCTTCTCCTTGACTTTGCTCAAGTCCTCCCTCGCTATTTTTATTCTCTTTCTTCCTCCCACAAGTCTCTGAACTTAAGGAAGAGAGAAATGGAGCTGAAAAGGGAACTGATACTTATAGAGCCCCTTCCTAGGTGATAGGCACCGAAGTGGGCATTTTGCAACATTATCTCATGTCATCTTTACATCAGTCCTGAGAAGGTAGGCATTACTGTTCCCATTTTACAGACTTGGGAACTGAGATGCTGAGTTAAGGAGCTTGCCCATGGACACAGAGATAATAAGATACGGACTCAAAAGCCTGTGTTCTCTCTACTTAACCAATGGGCTTCAAGGAAGTGCTCTCTTTCTTGGTCCCCTTGCTATATCATCAACCTGCCCCTAAAACAGAGCACTTCCCGTAGAGATTCTTGGGCCAGAATATACACAGCAGAGTATTAAAGTTGAGAGGAATTTAAAAATAATTGAATCACAGACCCTGATTCAATGTAGATGAGAAAATATACTGTGGGGGTTTTTATTTGTTTTTGTTTTTTAATATACTGTGTTTTTAACTTGGCAGAAAGGAGGCAGATGCTGGAGTTCAAGTCCTGGCCCTCGAAACTTCAGCTGCCTCTTGATCTTTCGGAGTTGATGTCTTCCGTAAAATAAGGTGAGCACCACCTCCCTGCCTACTTAACAGTGTAGCTGGCTCATTACATCTTTCTGATCATGACAGCTTTTGTAAAACATGAACCATTATTATAATGAACCATCCATATAAAAAATGCTTGCTGATTGATTGATTAGGGGAACTGAAATATATGAGTCATATAAAAACAAGGTGTCTTTCTTTAACATTTAAAACAAAGGTGACACAGAAGCAATTAAGCCTGACTGACCTATCAGCTCAGCCTTGCTCTCTTGTCACGTGGAACACAGGAGAGAGTGTATGTAGAGTGACACGGGCTCTTTAGGCACCATTATAGTGATAGCCTTCAAAGGGTTTGTGAGTAATCAGAAATTATTTGTAAAATGTTTTGTATGAGTTATTGAAATTTTAATTTTTTCCTCTGGAAAGAGAAACAGTAGCTTTCATCAAAAGTAGTATAATATAGTGGGTAAAATTTTTGAATTGGAAACCAGAACTTCTGAGTTTAAATCTCAGCAACTTCACTTACTAGCTGTGACATCTTGGGTGAATTAATTAATTCTTCTATGCCTCAGTTTTCTCATCTGTAAAATGAGGGTAATAATAGTACCTATCTCATAGGGTGGTTGTGTGGATAAATTAATTAACATATGTGAAGCAGCTGAAACACAATCAGTAAGCAAATTTTCATAGCTGCCAACCAGCAACACCATCGCCATCGTAAGTTCTCTAAGTGGTCTCTGACCTTAAGGATGTTTATGAGTAGTCACCAGGAGACACACTCCATTGTTCTGATTAAAAATAGCTATCATATACTAAGCAACTCCTTTGGGCCTTACGTAAATATACTTACAAAGTACTAACTACTTTACATGCACTACTTCCTTAATTTTTATAAGGATACTATGAGATGAATAGTATTATTAAAATGATTTTACACCTGATTAAGCCTTGACTGGGGCTTAAAGGTTTAAGTAACTTACCCAGGATCATGTGGATAATGAGTGCAGAGCCAGAAGGCAAACTTAGTTCTGACTTGTCCCAGAGCAAAAATTTGTAATCAGTATAGAACTAAATGCTTCTCGTTAAGGACAACTTCTCAAGGTAAGTCAGCAGTGATCCTCGACTCACCAAAGAACAAAAGTAAAGGAATCAACGGCAGCTCATGACACAAGGAAAAGATGATATTGCACCAAGAATTAAAATATAGCATCTGTCTTTTCAATTCCAGGAAAGCTATGAGAGCCACAAGCTTCAAAGCACCTAGTGAGCAAAGCATGTCGCTGAAGATGTGTCCCTGTGGGTTCTGGAAGAAACGGAGATGTCTACCTCTGAGATCCTGAGAGGGGTGAGGAAGTCAGGAGACTGTGAAATGGAGGCCAGAGGGGAAGCTGACCACATAGGTCCACATATTCAATCAGGACTGAGTGAAGACAGGACCACAAGGGGAAGTTCAACCTCTATGTACTGCTTGTGACATCAGCTATACATTGTTTTCTGATAAGCTTGTAGTTAGTTAGCACGAAGGTTGGACTAAGTGTGTCCAATATTTCTGATGCTAGCTCTCAGTGCCTGCTACACAGAAGGTGCTTACCAAATATTCGGTGAATTGATTCGAAGAGGGCTGGAATATTATGTCATTTCTCCATGAAATAAATTCGGTGGGGATGCACAATGTAGGATCCCATTAGGAATGCTAGCCTTCAGTACGGTCTCCTGAAGAAGTACCACACTTATTCAAGGGATTTTGTTAAAACAAAATTAGGAATGCTAAAACAGGAATGCTTCTGGAATGAGCTTGAAAACCAATCCACAGGCATCACAAAATAAGTTATTTTATTAACACATTTTCCCAGTTTGATACTCAGAGTAATTACTGGTCTTGGCTCTAAATGACTTTTGGTCATTTGGGTTTTCTGATTTATCACCATTAATGATATTCTTAAAAATATGCCCCAGGATCTGCAGACAATTCTAATAAAAACAATCAAATAATCCCTAAATGTAGCATCTGAGTGCTTTCTATATTAACTCATGCCACCCTTACAATAGCCCTGTGAAGTAGGTATGGGAGTTATCTTCACCTACTAATGAAGAAACCATGACTCAGGTTTTGTAACTTGTGCAAAGCAACCCCAGGTAAGAGGCAGAGCCCAGTTATTTGAGTAATTGTGACATCATTGGAATAAGTGTCTGTTTGTATCTCCCTCAAATTATCTTAAAGGGAATTAATGGTATTCCATTGTGTATTGAATTTTCATTTTGTTGTTTTTATAAGGGCATATTTCCTTATAGTCCAATCTTGCACCCGTTAATTTATTTAGCCCCTTTGAGAAATTTTTACTTTTTAAGGACAAAACCACTCATGGAAGATATAATAGAGGTTTGCTTCTACCCTGAATGTAAGGAGTGTGGTATCAAGGGAAGCAGATAGCAGAACTCTTTATCTCATATCTCTGCTTCCATCTTCTCCTTTAAAGGAAAGATCTTTACATTTTATTAGCAGAAAGAGATGGACTACCGTGTAAGGTAGGTGTTCATTCATTCCCATTTTAGACATGAAGAAACTGAGACTCAAATAGGTTTAAGAAACTTGCCTAAGTTTGCAAGAGGTTGAGTTCAGGTCTAACAGATTCTAATATTTTTCCTGTAAAATAAGCTGGCACTGTATGCTAGGTCCTTCAGGGGTTAAGTACAAAGTTTCTATTTGTGTTTAAGAAATATCAATCACAAATGTCCAGTATGGAAAAAATTGATTTAAAAGTAGTTCCTCTAAAAGGTGGAGATTTGGTTCAAAATTAAAGTCTAAGATAGGCAAGAGACTGCCCAAACCTCTTTAACTGAATTCAAGACTTGAGATACAGATACATTATAATCCAGGATATGAAAAGACAGAATGCTTTTAGGGCAGGGGACTAGAAATGGGGGAGCAAAGCCATGACTCTCAATAAAGGGTCAAGAGTTAGATTAAAAAATTATGTATATACAGATATAGATACATACATACATACATACATACATATTAGTGTGATGGTTAATTTTATGTGTCAACTTGATTGGCTATCAGGTACCCAGATTAAACATTATTTCTGAGTGTGTTGTGAGGGTGTTTCCACATAAGATTAGCATTTGAACTGGTGACCCTCCCCTATGTACGTCAGCATTATCTAATCTATTGAGGGTCTGAATAGAAAAGAGGTGGACAAAGGAGGAATTCACCCCCCTTTTCTGCCTCATTGTTTGTGCCGGGACACACCTTGTCATCTTCTGCCCTCAGACTGGAATTTGCACCATCAAGTCTTCTGGTTCTCAGGGTTGAGGCTCAGATTGAATTATTTCACCAGCTTTCCTGGGTCTCCAGTTTGTGGACAGCATGTTGTGGGACTTTTCAGCCTCCATAATCACGTGAAGCCAATTTCTTATAATAAATCTATCATCATCATCTCTCTCTCTCTCTCATCTATCTATACACATATATACATATATCCTGTTAGTTCTGTTTCTCTGGAGAACCCTGAACAATACAACCAGGAATAAAGAAACAAACAACTGCAAAGTACTATGTACACATCAGGTACTGTTACTAGGATATTCTGTGTGCTTTCTTCATTCACTCATTTATTGAATAACTATCTATATGCCCAACGTGTGCCATGTACTGTGCTAAGCACAGGGAACAAAAAGTCAAAGAAGATTTGATCCTTCCAGAGACCAACCATAATCTACAGAAAAATTCCATAAGGACCATTATTACCCTCACTTTACAGAAAAGGAAATAGAAGCTCAGAAGAATTATAGGACTTATCTAAGGTTACATAGGTAGAACATGGCAGACCTGGGTATTATTATACGGCTACCTCCTATTAACCCAAGATTCTAGAAGAAATTATTTATACAAATGGCCAGAAAGCACTTGGAAAAGAATGTGGTAACAAGAGGTGCCAAAATATGCCATGTAGATTTGTCTTCAGAAGGGTTTCTCCCACAGCTGTTAGGAGTGCTATTGGCAGACACTTCAGGATCTGACTCAGCTGCAGAGAGCCACCTTGGTGAAGGTCATGCCCCTTTCTTAGCCTGCCCATATTGGACCACTAGCTGTATAAAGGTTATCGATCTCAGCTAAATCCAGGACAACCCGGAAGGGTCATTCTAGCTCACAAGTTCCCCATGTGATTAGCTTAGGCTGTTGTTGGATGTGCAAAACAGCTTAACTTCTCCCTCTGCCCACCCTACCCCACAGGTATTGAGCCCAACATCCTGCACACTAAACTTGGAATTGGAGTCAGCATGCTGCATGGAAAACCTGTTGAGAAAAGGAGGGACTCTGTCCTTTTTTCATCCTCCAAAGAGCACAACTATAACATGAACAAAAGTTACACAGAGACAGCATTTGGGTTTAATAAATTTCTTTCAACAATGAAACAGCCTTCCTCAAAAAGCAGTGAACTTTGTAAGATAGAAGGAGCACTATTACTGTTGGAGGCATCTCTATCAACCAAATAAGTTGGTATTTTACTTAAGTTTGTTTCTTTTCATCCTTCTGCTGGCTAACACATAGCATAACATAACTGGTATTTAGAAATTAGTGATTAGAATTCTCTAAAAGGAAACTTCCTAGTTTCAATAGGTTCTGGGAATAATTTTAAGATAGATGGGGAGGAAATCCCATTTTCCAATAACTCCCCAAATTTATCTGATTATTTAAGATATAGTGGCACAGAAACTGTGTCAATATCTACCAATATCCATTCACTCCTTTATCTTTTAGTAACAGAACCCTGGATTTTAGCTGGTTATATGTGTATCCAGCCAAAAACTACATTTCCCAGACTCCCTTCCAGCTAATATGGCCATATGACTAAATTATGGCCAGTGGGATCTGGGGGGCAGTGATGGGTACAACTTCTGAATTCAACACTTAAAAGAAACCACTTGCCTTTTATTTTCCCTTTCCTCCATCCCAAGGCTGGAACATGGAGGTGTTTCGTGATGGTAAGGCACCAGCATCCTTGAAAAGGTAGAGCAATAATACAGAAAGTTCCTGGGTTCTTGAATGACCCCTGGAGCAAGACTCTATTACCCATCTGGACTGCCTACCAGCTTTGACTCTTTTGTGGGATAGAAATAAATCATCCATTTATTTAAAGCCATGACTATTTTGGTTTCTGTTAAAGCAGCTCTACCAATATTCTAACTCATACAGATCCCAAATCAACAACTAAAACCTGGGTGATTTTCCTTCTTTACCATATCAGCATGATATCTTACTAGGAGACCACAACATGATAAGAATAGAAATTAACATCTTTTGCCTGTGAGTTGACCTCTGCATCCTCCTGTCTTCTTTTTTGGTGCTTGGCCTTGTCCTGGTCCATACTATACTTGATTTCTATATAAAAATCAAGGGCCCAGGTGAGATCTGGACTAGAATTATGTTCATTTGTCTGTAGAGTAGGATTTTTGCCAGTCGCTAAAACCCTGATTTTCTATGTTGCTGAAGCTTTGTTTTGGGGAGGAGTAATTTTCAGATAGGTTTGTTTATACTGTATATACACATAGATATATATGACACATTCATCCATCCATTCATTCATTTCATTCATTTATCGAGTCATTTGACCATGATGTGTATACAGGAAACCTATCCAAATAAAATGAAAATCAATTCATGATAAGAGATATCAAATGGGTTACAATTCATTAATACATATTCACAGATAGATGAAAAGAACAAGTGAAACACAACTTTATCTTAAAATTATTCAAAAGAAATAGAAATCAGAAATTCAACATAAGACATTGTTATGAATAGCTTACCATTTGGAATTTTCTTTATTTCTAGTAGTGTAACAATTGATGCTTTTGTAGCGTAAGAACCAGAGCCTAAATGAAATATTCTGATATATCATTAACTGGTATAGGTCCTATTTCTCTTTTTGTACCTGAATTAAGTGTAGCTCTGTGAATGTCTGATTGCTTGGCTGGAAACATCTAAAGCTGTGCAAAGCATTCCTCATTTTTATCATGGCACTAACTGGATTTCAGAAAGTTATTTCTATTTATCCAGTTCTGGAGATAAAGTTCTACCTATGTCATTGGTGAAATACCCCTATATTTGGTTATGGGTTATCTAGAAGAGGGCATGGATTCTAAAGCCAAGAATATGTTTCCAGTCCAATCGCTCTTTACACTTATGTTTATCCAGAAACGTGCCTACCTTTCCCTAAAGCAACAATCACAGCTCATTTTCTTACAGTAAATGTCAAAAATCACAACTCTTTGGGAATCAGAGTAATGAGAGAGCCAGGTTCTCATATTAGAGGGAACCAGCTGGGAGTGTGGAGGCAGTAGTGGGGGGGGATCCCTTGGTTTGTGGGGCTGCAGGAATTGCCTAACCCTGGGATTACTTCTCTGGGTGTCTCCATCTAGTTTTAACATTGTTTCCCTAATATCATTTTGTCAGTCTCAGCCACGTCATGTCAATATATCACTTTAAAAACTGGTGTTGGGAAGAGCTCAGAGTGACAACCACTCTCCTTGCTGTACCCTCATTATCTGGTAGGAGGAATGACTTGGGCAGGCATATCCGTTTTGATAGAAGGGACTTCCCCTTTCCAAGAGTCAACTAGCTTTCAGCAAATATATCCCACACATGTCTGGGATCGTTCTAATAAGTTTTCTTTCACAGAAATTTGTTCACTGAACCCCATGAACTTGCCTTCTTACACTTATCCTGGTAGCTTTCAAATGACCACTAGGTTTATTACACTCTATAGAGAAGTGGATATAAACTGGTTTCAGGCATTGAAATAAACTTTTACAATTGATAAAAAATGATTTAGTAAGTAAAAAATGATTTGAAAGATGTTAACTGAAAAGTGAAAGTGTGTACAGTTAAAATGCCCCTATTACTAGAAATCACCTGTATTGTAGACCAACATGTGAATTTAAAATCTGTACCCTCCATGGCAGAAGGGAAAGAAAACTAATACATGTTATGCCTCCCTTTTCAAGAAAACATCTTAAGATGGCAAGTGAGTATGATTAAAAATTACCTGAAATATCATTTGCTGTGGTTGACTACTATTAGCAATCATGTTAGTTGACCCTAACCGTAGTGGTAAAGGCCATTATAAGCACTAAGCACTAAAGAAGGCATCTTTGTAGACTTTATTCATCCCAGGCAGGCAAACATTTATTCCCAAAGGATGGGTGATTACAACTCCTTTAGAAAGGTTAGTCGAGATATTCCAGAAGCATCTCAAAAATGGTTCAGCATTTATTAATTACCTCGTTCATGGGAAATGCTGCAGGGAGAGCACATTTCTCTAAAGAAGATGCCAAGAAGCCAAGAACATCTTAGCTCCTAGTATGAGAGCCTTCATCTGCTCTTCACAGCTATTTTTAGAAAACAATTGCAGCATTTATCAAGTACTACAGAGAAAACACTGTAAATGTTGGAACTCAGAATGCAGCAATTAGAGAAATTTAGTAGATGAGAATTGGAGAAGGAAGTATAACTTGTAGAAAAATACGAATTTGATTAATATAAATAAGGCGTACCTGTATCTGAGGTGCCTAAATGATGAGATTATTTAAGACAATTTGATAATAAAATATAATGAAGCTTATGAGTTTTAATATCTTTTTAGACTATGATCTATGATGTTAGATTAATATTTCTTTTTGAAGCATTAGCAATGAAAAGGGTTTTTATTTTCCTAAAAAAAAGCAATTTTCTTGGTTTTCTTTCCATGAGTTTTTATGTTTTATATCATAAGAGATGACATTAAGATGTGTTTTTAAAAATCGCTATTAGTAAATTTGTATACTTCATATCGTTTTTAATTGTTTCAGGAGTAAGTCTGGATAATCTTTATGTTATTCTTTCCTTCTTTGAAAAGTGATTGCAGGAAAACATCAAAAAGAAATGTGATCTCGTGCATTTTTACCATTTTGAAAAGCACAGAAACTGCAATATAGAATGAGCATAACTTTCCATGGCTAGAACGAGCTGCTTCAGGTTTATAGACTTCATAAAATGGTGACCATATGCAGCCTTCAGTTTAAGAAGTTTCTGATCTACTTAACATGTATGGGCAGAGCACAGCTCTCTGTCCAACCTCACCAAAGCTTGAAATAAAATCCACTCACCACTGGTGATGGGGAAAGTGCAATGTTGCCTATTGATGCCTTCAGTTCATCTACAGTTGCAGCATTCTTAAGAATGTCTTTAGCTTGCAATGGCTTAATCTTGATATTAAACTTCTTGTGTGATTCTTCTTCCTCTTCCGATTCGCTTGAAGAATAAAAGTGCTTTCCTTTGGTAGGTAGAACACAGTTAAAGATACATAACTCTTTTTTTCTACTGGGAGGCAATGATGAGTATAAGACATGAGTGACTGCACATAGAGGCAGCAGAAGTATCCTTAGATGGTAGAAAATCAAAGCAAAACAAACAAAAATCAAAGGGTAAAGAAGGAGAGAGTTAGAATTTATTCACCTTTCCTTGGAGCAGGATTAAGGATGGTGAATTTCAAGGAGCAATGGTTACAAAGTTGGCCATTTGTGTCTCACTCAGCACACACAGTGACAGGCGTGACAGGCCCACGGGAACTTCCTCTTACTGTGGAGACAGGAAGGCCTCTCTACTGATGATTTGTGATGATTTTTAACTGCTTCAGAGTGTGACCTGCTCTTACCAGAGATGGTTTGCAGGCAAAGCACAAGTCAGAGCTATTTTCCAGCCACCATTAGTGACGTTGTCATATCGGATTTCAGCAGACAACCCAGTACCCGCAATTTGTACAACTGTTTTTCAGCACAACTTTTCTCTTTCTCCTCACTCTCTCTTTTCTATGAATAGAGCAAGGCAAAATGCCTGCTTGTTAGTGATCAGGCTGTTCTCTGTGCTGCTTATTCATCTCTAATACAAGGGACAACAGGACTTGAGAAGCTTGGGTTTCAGCACCTTTTCAATACAAAATTTATCACCCTGCTGAGAGCAAATGAAAATGAAAATTAAAATATAAAGAAAGGATATAGCCGGGTTCCTCAGGTCTGATGCTGTAGCCTTCTTCATCCAGCTCAGGTGAGTTCTATAAAATACAAGTGCACATTAAGCAATTATTATCCTGACAATGATAAAGGAATTATTCATTTTCCTTCAAGGGTCTTCCAGTTAAGGGTATAGACTTGTCTCTTGTTTTGGAGGTGAGTGCTGGGCCCTATATGTTTAGATATTTACTCACGGATATTTGGAGAGTCTTCCTATTGGGAAAATAAACTAGGAATCAACTGTCAATGAAAGAAAACATTCAAACAGAATTTATCATGCATTTCCTGTAAGCCAAAGACTATGCTGAGCAACATGGCAGGGATACAAAATGCAAATTATCTTTCGACTGTATTCTGGGAAGCAAAAGTTCAAAAAAATGCGAAACACAAAACATCAGTGATAGGAGTTTGAAAGGAGAGGAAATTTGTGAGGTTTGGAAGAATTAGAGAGTCTGTGTGTGCCTTTCGGGCCAGATGGAGAGGAGAGGGGAGTCAGTGGTGAGGAAGAGCCTGTACCGAGACACCAAGGCAGGAATGGACAGTATGATTCCTGTAGGGAAAGGGAGAGGCAATGGTGACAATGACAGGACTGGAAAGGAAGCTGTATGGTGGGAGACCATGGAAAAGAAGACCATGGCTGGGGGCTGGGGAGCAATATGCTGGGGGAAGAGTCTGAACTTGATATGGCTACTGCAGCTTCTCAATTAAGGTAGGACACGCTGAAAGCAGAATCTTAAGGAAATATGCTTCAGGATATATTGGGGACAGAAGAAACTGGAGAAAGGAAAACTAATTTAAGATGCTTGCATCAATTCAGGTGAGATGTGCTAAGTAAATGACCAAGTTGTTCGTGGTGGGAAGGGAAGAATCAAGGACATTTGGAAGGACAATTTGTTAGTTCTTAGTAACAGACTGGTCATAGGAGAAAAAGAAAATGGAAGGTTCAAGAAGACTCTGAGATTGCTATCCTCAAATTCTGGGAGTACTCCTGGCTGAACTCATTCCAACAGAAGGCGAGTAACATTTTTAGGAAAAAGACAGGAAAGATAAAAGATAGTTTGCATGACTGGGATTAGAATTATCATACTTTAGTTCCTATTATATGATAAGTACTGTGACCCACGCTTTATTTTACTGTCCCTTCATAACAATCATATGCAGAAAGAATTATCCCATTCACCAAGGAGGAAACTAAGAGGAATTAGACGCCATTTCTCAAGGAAACACACCCAGCAAATGGTAGACCTGGGCCTTGATCCCAGGTATTTTGAGGCTCAACTCTATGCCTGAGAGAGGAAAAGGATGCAGAGTTCAAGGGCAGCCTCTTGTAGTTGAGGTCATAGGCCTGGAAGTAAAGAAGACAGAGCTGGAGAGAGAGATTTTGGAGTCACTGAAGCAAAAGACATACCATGACCATGGAGAGAGAAGAGGGCCTGAACGCCATGGAAAAGCTGCCATTTATTGGGCATTTATTGTCTCCCTCTGTCCTTTCAGTACTCAAAGCTACTTTTAAAATGCAAGTGTATTAAGGTTACTTTCCTGCTAAAAACCTGTCCCTGGCTTCTCACTGCACTTAGAATAATAGTCAGCACCACTGTGCAGCCCACAAGGCCCTGCCTGATTCTCACAAGGCCTTCTTCCCACTATTAACGTTTATGATTTGATTGCTGCAAGCTCTTTCCCACTTCAGGGTCCTCATAAATGTCCTTCTCTCTGCCTGGAAGTCTCCTCCCTCAAATGGGCAGTCAGTTAAACCTACTTAAACTTTAGGGCTTTGCCTGAAGGCCACATCCTTCCCTAGGCCTTCCCTGCCAAAAACACGATGATATAATCTATTAAGAATAAAACCTTTATTATTACTTAGAGAAAGTGGAGTCTAGTGTATAATTACAAACACAATTCCTGTGACCTGAGTATTTTTTAGGACCAAGCAAATTCGAGGGAAATTCTGCTTCATTTAAACACTTACATGTTGACAGGACAGCACTAGGGTTTAGAGTTTAGATGGGGTAGCAGAAGTACTTGATGAGTAATTTCGTATTTTAATTATCATGCTTCTTGTTTGCTTAGAGTATCCCATTCCTGTATATTAAAGAATTCTACAAAACATAACAAAAATCTTTCTGGGTGAAAAAGTGTTAATTTTGAGAAAAGAAATCATCCTTCCTTAATATCTTTAGTAACTTCCTTTATAACATTATTTGTGAACAATTTGGATGTAGGATAACATAGGGGCTATCATAGATCTAGGGAATTAAACTGCTAAAAATATCAAAAGATCTCAATTCTGGGAAACAAATATAAGAGAGGACCAGGTAATGAGGTTGACAGAATGACATGTTTTGGACTGCACGAGTGGCATGAAGAATTTAACCTTTCTGAGCTTCAGTTTTCTTTTCTCTAAAATGCAGATAATGTAGTATTTACCTTCTAAGGTGGTAAGAATTCAGTAGCATATAATATTATAAATGGTGGTTGTTATTATAAAAATAAAATTCTTCTTATTAACAAATGTGCAAAAGCATTAACATCAATCTTAATTCTTATGAAAGGGGAGGCTGGGCCAGACAGTCACCTAAGGTATAAGTACAAAGGCATTCTGTAGGGATTGTGAATTTGGGCACTTACTATGCAATAGAAATGATTTTGGATGTGAATATGGTCTACACGTTTTCTATGATTAGAAATCTAAGAGCCATTGTGTCCATTTTGTTGTGGTTGGTGAAGTGTGTGGTGATGAGGTTAATTGCTTTCTGGGGGAATTATGAGGAGAATTTAGGTCTCAGCTGGGATTCACCTTCGCTCCTTGAGAAGCAACAAGTGATTGTCATTTGACCTAAGAAAAATCTGTACCACGAGGCTATAATAATTATCATGAGCTATGGTATGAAGGTTTGTATTCTCCCCAAACTTATATGTTGAAATCCAAACCCCAAGGTGATGGTATTAGGAGGTGGGGCCTTTGGAGGTGATTAGGTCACGAGGCAGGAGTCCTCATGGTTGGGGTTAGTGACCTTATAAAAAAGACCCCAGTGAGGTTACAGCTAGAAGGTGCCTTCTATGAACCAGAAAGTGGGCACTCAACCAGACACCAAATCTGCTGGTACCATGATCTTGGACTTCCAGGCTCCAGAACTGTTAGAATTAAATATCTGTTGTTTACAAGCCATTCAATTTTTAGTATTTTTGTTAGAGCCGCCCGAATGGACTAGGACATTATGAAATCAAGGCCCAATACTGAAAGCCGCTCAGAAATATAACCAGGACTGAAACATCTGGAGTTAATATTTTAAAAAGCATTTTTTGAACACATATTACAGGCTAGGCAGCCTACTGAAATATTCTGCAAATAATTAGCTCAATGAATCCTCGTGACAGTGCTATAAAATAACTACTGACTTCATTTTTGCTGGCCAGCAAATAACCAAAGCCACACATAGGTGATATATGGAGGGGCCAGGACTTGAACCCAGGTCTAATAGACTCTAGTGCTCTTAACTGCTACCTGTGCCGGCATGCTAACTGTGCCGGCACTTCCTAATGAGGTGTTTCACTTATTTCTGTGTCCTATTTTAAATACAAGAATGCCTCGACTCGTTTTCACATTCTGAAATATTTATAAAGACAAACAATCTTCTGATACTCACGTATCTTTCCCAATCAATTTCCGCATAAAATCCATTTGGTGCCCCATTGCTTTTCTTCTGTAATAAATTTGAAAATACGTTTAGAAGAGAAACAATTGAATGAAAAAAAAAAGGAACAAAGAACACTTCACTCTTATCTGTATTTAGCAAGAGCTATCCAAACCCAACACTAGAAAGACAAATTAGAGCAGCCTATTAAGCAGCCACATTGGTGTAACTGAATGGTAAACTGAGCTGCTGTGACACTGCATAAAAGAACTTACACACTTATTCCACAAAAGACTGTAGGATACCTAAGCATAGAGATATTAACAACTAGCTGTTCAAATTTTATTCAATTACTAGAGAGTCAGCAGCACCTACGTTATAATTTAATCCTCTATACCTTAGGGGATATACCCAGATGTATATACACATTTAAATGGAAATATTTTGACTTCTACATTACTCTCATATACAATTAGTTCCAACAGATCCAAAGAGTATTCATCCAAGCCATTAACTAGTCTTCTTTTAACTTTTCTGACACTGACTCAACTTTTTCCTAACTACCCACTTGACAGAATATAAAGGAAATCAGCTCCAAATTAGTTAATTCAGCCTGTAAGTTTTAAAAATAGTGCTGATATTCTTTCAAGTGGCTTTTCTTACCAAATTATTAATATAGAATTTGAGGATTAAGAGTGGATTTCTATCATCCATGCATCCTAAGCCTCCATGAGCACACATCATTACAAGTGACTGGGTATCAGCATTGTCCTCTCAGGGTTGTCTTAAAGTTCTATTTTGGCCCCTAGACAACCATGACATGTATGGCCATAAGAACTTGACCAAGGATGTGGCATCATCCAAATTGAAATTCCTGGGATTCTCTACTTCTTGTGAGCAAAGGACAAAAACGCAAATGAGGTTGGTAATGGACAGTCCATTCAACAACATTCCTGTAGTTGGCACATGGAGCAACAGTATGTCACAGAGCACTCGCAGATCTCACAACAACACGCATCAGATGCTGACGTGACACACGGGGCTTGAGGACAGGACACGTAATTTCGCAGTCACAAATGAAGGCCAGTTGAAATAAAATGTGAACAGCTGACACTTAATTTGACAAATAGGCAGGAGAAGAAAGCTTTGCATCTATGCATATAGGATCACTAGAAAACCAAATCAGAGGTAACCTAGTAACCATCATCACTGAGTAATACTTACTGCGTGTTGAGTGGGCACTCTAAGAACTAACAGTAGTTTAGTAAGGGTGAAGTGCCTAGGGAATAATGTGTTCATTATCTTCCTCTCTCTTCCTGTACACTAACACTGCACTGGAATTTACAAATGCAGCAACTCTGCCCCACCTCCACCAACCAGCGCCCCAGAATACAGGGCTGGTACCCCTCTTCGTCTGTGTCTTGCTCCTGACAAAGATAATGTACTTCGTCAGACTACATCATTTTAACCTTCTCACAGAATTGCCTTCATTGAATTAGTGCTTCAATGACATTCTTTCTTCTTTAAACAAAGCTTGCTTTAAAAACCTGCCACATCAACTCTGCACCTGTATGAGCTATGAAGCTGCTTTTGAGGACATGGTCCATCAAATAATGTGCCGTCTAATAATAAAAAAAAAATCTGTCTCATAGTGAATGGACATGGTTCCTATTTTCTTTTTGTCATATTTGCTTTCTTTTAAAATTTCTACTTTACCAATCTGTTTGCATATGTCTTCTTTGCAAAATTCTCCAAATCCTTCTTAGATAGTATGTATAATAAATTCAAAATACAAATGTAATGTATAATAATAAGAAATCAAATAAACTAAGCTGATCTCAAAGAACTAAACTGATGAATTTTGTGATCAGTATAGTACTATTAATAGACCTTTTAGTTATCAAACAATTCTTCAATACAAAGAATTGTTATCTGAAAACTAAAGAGATTAGATAAACTACTGAGTTCAAAATTTTCAAAGTTCTACAGTTGTTTGCTTCCATGATAAGCTCATCTCCATAATCAAAGCCTTTCAAAACCAAGATAGTTGATATGTTCAGCTAAACAAAAACAAAATAAATATATGTGTGTGTATGTTTCTTTCCTGACAACATATACCCGACATTATGACTAAAAAAGTTCCTCGATTTTTTGAATTTCCTAGATCTGGGCTGAGTGAAAATTTCCCAGTTTCCATGGAAACCAATGGAAGATTGAGATAAAGAGAAAGCAAAGCCTATAAAAAGAAATTTTCCTTTAAAATAGGAACATTTTAAACATAAGTACTAAACACAAACAACAAATCATAAAAATACATTATTTGGGGCAGACATTCAAAACATATGCAAACATACACACACACACACACACACAGAGATTCATTAGAGAAATTGGCAATTTGGCCTCATTCATACTAGTGAATTCTTACAAATATATTTGGTTTTGCAAGTGGATATTATCAAGTTAAAGCTAATCCAGAACCTGGCTGAAATTCTTCTGGTCAAACTCCAAGGAAGAAACAATTCTCCTGGTTTAACCATTTAAGCAGCTCATAGTGGTAATATGGAGGTAATGGCTCTATTGATTTTTCAATTGGAAAACAGTGAAAAAGCAAGGAAGTATGTAAGTTAAGTGGGGAAATATTATTTAAAAACTAAGCTTACTATTTAAAGCAATGTTGGCTATTCATCAACATATAAACAGTGATTTTTCTCTTGGAGTATAATTATTTATTCTTTTAATTCTTTTCCGTATTTTCTAAAATTCCACAATTAGCATAAATAACTTCTACAACTTGAATATATGACTTATTCAAAGATAATTGAGGCTTACAGCAATGTTGATCATGTTTTAATAGGTATATTACTTTGGTCAGGTTTATTATCTGCTCTCAGATAATATCATGGTTTAAATCAAGAAACGTAGTAACAATTGTGTTCAATTACACATTCATCAAAGTTCTTAATTTCCTTCGTGAATGCTCTTCTTTTCCAAGGTCAGATCATGGCCACATAGCTTTCCTTGGTGAGAAGTATTAAAGGCACATGATACACTGCCTAAATATAATCTTTTTGCCATTGAGACAGACTTGACTCACTTTGTATAGAACAGCACTATCCAATAGAATTGTCTGTGAAGAAGTAAATGTTCTGTATGTGTGCTGTCCAATATGGTAGCCACTAGCCACAAGTAGCTGTGGAGTACTTGAAATGTGACAAGTGTGACTGAGGAACTGAATTTTATTTTTGAATTAAAACATTATTTATTTACTTAATTAAAGTATAGTTGATTTATAATGTTTCAGGTGCATAGCAAAGTGATTCAGTTATATATATATATATATATATATATATATTCTTTTTCAGATTGTCTTCCATTATAGGCTATTACAAGACAATGAATATAGTTCCCTGTGCTCTACAGTAGGCCCTTGTTGTTTATCTAGTTTTATATATAGTAGTGTGTATCTTTTAATCCCAAATTCCCAGTTTATCCCCCCCCTTTCCTTTGGTAACCGTAACTTTATTTTCTATGTCTGTCAGTCTATTTCTGTTTTGTAAATAGGATTTGTATCATTATTATTTTTTTTAGATTCCACATATAACTGATATCATATTATATGATATTTGTCTTTCTCTGTCTGGCTTACTTCACTTAGTACGATAATCTCTAGGTCCATCCATGTTGCTGCAAATGGCATTATTTCATTCTTTTTTATAGTTGAGTAATATTCCATGGTGGAATATTCCATGGTGGAATTCCAAGATGTGGTGTATATATGCACCACACCTTTATCCATTCAGCTGTCGATGGACATTTAGTGAGCACTGAATTTTAAACAGCCACATGTGGCTGCCGTGTTGGACAACACAGTTATAGTTGTTGCATAGTCTGGGACAGGATCAGCATCCCAAGTCCATTGTCAAGTACATTAGATCCCACAGGCCAAGGTCCTGCCAAATTCCTGATGTTACTGAGGTGGTGCTTATCCTAATAAACAACTACTCAATTTGTATGGTGGTGTTTATATTACAGCCAAGGCTTTCTTAGAGATAGCATATTCTTTTTAAAATTGGAATCCCTATCCTTTGTGTAAGACATAGGAATCACACGTCTCTTATGCCTGATCACTTTTTAAAAGTATATTTGGATGTCAACATATAGAGTCTATTTGGTTGATTTAAAAATTGGCCCTGGGTATTCAGGAAGTAATTGGGAAATATTATCTGAGAAAGAGTCTTCTTAAGTGCTACTGTTGTTTTCTTCAAATTTCAAATTGGGATTTTACTCACTGTTTCTACAACCCCTTGGATATCTTAAACTAAAATCTGTTTCCTTACCGAAACTTTTTTTCCTCCTTCACGTGCGCACTCTGCTTTGCTATTGTAGGGTGGTTCATGTGGGCTGGGCTGCTGCAATTGATTGTTTTCATGTAGAAAAAAGTTGTTAAAGGATCTGTTTGTTCTTCAAGACACATATAAAGAATCACATGGAGTCAGCAAGCATACCATAGAAGAAATAATGTCTAGGCCAAATTGTAGGGCCTACCAATCTTGGCAGGGTTCTTGAAGCAAAGAGTGGACTTTGGGGCCCATAATGAGGCTCTATTCAGCAGGCCGGTGTGGCTAGGCCAGGAGAAGAAGGGAAGGAGGAAGAGGCACCCCAGGCACTAGGGATGATGTGGATCGAGTCCTCACTCAGCCGGCACTTAATTTACAGGTAGAGAACAGACACCGGGACACACCAAAGAGACTTAATAAAAATGGTTGCATTTTTAATGGACGTCTGAAAAGGCTAGCTCCATCATATATTCCCCTGGATCAAAGCCTTCCTGGGAGACATCAATACACACAGCACACACAGTTGACAGCTCCAAATCCGGACCCTTTCTTGCACACGTGTTCAGGATGAGCAGAGATCTCCTCACAGCAACGGCCGTGACCCCCAGTGCCCCCAGTCTAGGTGTGGATGGAAATCTGAACTGCTTAGGAAAAACTTAGAGTGTATCCTGCACAAAACAGAGTTTGTCTCTGGGTTAGACTGCATCATCACACACAGTTGCCTGAAGCTTCAGACATCGAGACAGACAGCTCGGCCGAGGGTAGGCATTTTCAGCCAGTGGGGAGCAAGGTAAGCCCATCTTGATACGTGCAGCCTGGCCACAGAGGCTCTGTAGATAAAACCTCAAAAGCAGTGTCACCAGAGATGGGCTTCACTGGATTTTTGAGAAACTGAATTTAAATAGTTAAATCTGTCGTGTGGCCCTTGCATTGACAAAGTCGTCTATAAGCATTAAATGGGCACACCACAACCTGTAGTTTGTAGAACCACATTAGTGAAACCATAAATTTCCACTTCAGATATTCAAAAAGCAATAATTTGAAAGCTAACTCAGCCACATAAACGTGGACTGGCTCCACAGACACGAGGTCTTAAAGAAATCAGTCTGAGTTTGAAAGAAAATCAGGTTGAGATTTCCAGGGACTGAATGCGAACAGAAACTTGGACCCCTACAGCACTGGTCTCATAAGACGTTCTCAAAATTTGGTGACCATAGTATGTGGAGAAAACTTAAGGTACATTTCCAAATAGTAAAATTAGCAGCTGGCCAATAATTTCCAGTTACCTAGGAAGCTGTACACCCTGTTTCTGAGAACCTGCATTTATTTCGAATGCAGCCTGTTTTCCAAACAGGTCTGTGTTATTTCCTGAGAAATCGAAATTAAATAATTCTTCCTTCCTAAAATCATGACCATTCATGGCATTTCCAATTAAGGAACAAAGAAGGCACATCTGCTGATAAATAACTTGATGTGACTGAGAATGGTGACAGTGAAGGAGGATCGGGGAACTCAGGGATGAAGCCCTGACTTAGGGTGGGCAAGTCCGCAGAATCATGGCTGGGCTTATTGACTCAGCACATACTCAGAGTTGCCTGCTACAAGCCCGCCAGGACTGTGCCAAGCACTGGGATGCATGTTCTGCTCGAGATTTAAACTCGTGGTCCCTAGAAGACCAGAGAACTCTGAGATAGCAGTGGGGCCTTGGGAGACAATGAACAGCAGGGAGGGAGGAGCTTTAGAGAAAGGAAAAAGGACAAGACTGAGGGTGCCACAGGGAGAGAAGCAAGAAACAGCAAACCAGCCTGGAAGCAGCAGGGAGGGAAAGCAGAGACTATCTCACAGAGCCTTGCAAGGGTCAGAATGAAGGGAACAAGAGAACTCAGGGAGGGGACCAAGACAGAAGCAAAGAGAAGACACAGAAGCAGAGAGTACCTGAGACAGAGTTAACGAGAGGGCTCTGAGCCAGAAGCAAGAGGTGAGGAGAAGCTGAGTCTTCTGGGTCTTTTTTTTCCCCTGCTGAATAGAGCCTTGATTATAGTGTTACCCAATGTCTGATAAATTTCAGTCTACTTTCTTAACATTTCATGGCGAGAACTACATGAATGCAAAAGGCGTCCCAAAGCTAAGAACCTTGAGTCAAATATGGGAGAAAAACTCCTACCATAGCTGCAATTAACACCCCAATTTAGGTCTAATATTATAAAGGGTGATTTTTCAAGAAAATATTTTTAACTATCTGGTTTATTTTCATTCCCACTTCAGCCCAATGAGCCTAATGCGAGTCCCTTTTTTTTTTTTTCCTTCAGTAACAGCTGTTCTTTTGAACCTTCTGAATAGGCATCTGATTTAGATTTGAAGGAAGTCATTTTAGAAGCTGGTGCAGACTCGCATAAGCACAACTCAGATAAATCCAAGCCCATGCACCACAGATTTCTTTAAAAAGCAAGAAATCTGGTGACCAGCAAGGAATCAGAGTTACTGTTGAATCTAAACCCAGTGGACACATTTTCCTCCTCCAGGCTGTAAATTCAGGCATAAATGGTTTCAAGACTATTCCCTACTTATGAATTTAACATAGAAAATGTATCTGCAGCTCAACTACGAAAGAGGAAGAGCTTCTTTCAATTTTATTGGATCTCAGATCCATTATGACTTTGTGGCCTCTGCTGGAAAAAAACATTCTCATATAAGGAGCTCTTATATCATTAAATAGGAAACGAAATAACAGTTGATGGTAGTAGCCCCTGCAGGAACTATCTGGCTTCTGACCCACCATATTGATGACTGGTTTGCTTGCCTACTCTGGGGCAGGGTTTTTGGTGAATGCAATAAATAAGTTTAACTTGACCAAGACTGCATTTATGTCCCATGCAATGACTACAAAATTTACAACAAAAAAAGTTGTAATTGAAAAGTCATTTAAGCTAATTTTTTTCCCCTTGCAGAAAAAAAAAAAAAGAAGAAATGGGGCTTTAAGAAATTTAAACTAGCATAGGTTGAAGTGCAAACCTACTAATAATGGTCATTTAAATACTTACAATTCCATCTCTATCTGGTGAACCTCTGTAACAAAAAGAAATTGGTAGCTATTAGGAAAATGAATCATTCTTGCTACATAGTCTCAAGTATGACAATAAGAATCATTAACCACCTTTCTCCCCCCTCTCACGAGTTCCAACCCCAGTAAACCTGGCTAATGAAAGCCAAATCAAAACGGATTGGTTGAGTGATATTTGAGTGTGGGGTGTGTGTATGTATGCGTGGGAGGGAGAGTCTCATTAAAAACTGGAATCCAAAAGGCACAAGTTGCTGGTGCAGTGTCTTGAGAGGAGAATTCATTAAGAGCTGTCCCACTCAGCAGCCTTCTATTTAAAACTACCACCAGGAATGCAAACCCATTTGCTCTCTCTCATCTTCTCCCCATAAGTGGTCTTGAATTTCCCCTTATAAGAAGGAACTTATTATAAGAAGAACTTATAAAACTACAAAGTAGTTTTCAACTTACTTTAAGAATCTATATTTTCTTCCATATTTCTAGAGTTACTGCTCCTTTGATTACAGAACAGGAAATGGAGGGCAATTTTGCTAAATGGCTTGCTTTGATGACTAAAGTCCAGGGTATTTAATCCATGGTGAAGCTAGGCTGCAGTGCTTAAGAATAAGGGCTTTAGAGTAGGATGAAGCCAGGTGTCCGGACTCTACCACTTATTAGCTCTCTCACCTTGAACATATTGATTATTACTTAGTTCTCTAAGCCAGCTTAAATATGATAAGGTATATAAAGAACTTATAATGGTTCCCGACACATACTAAGTATTCAAAAATGTTTATTTGTTTGTTACAGGTTTTTTCCTCTTCCGTGATGTCTCTACCCTAGGAACACAAAACTGTTCACTTGCAGCCATGTTAGACTTTATAGCAATAGAGGAAGGGTATTATTATTGTTACTTTGGAAAACTGAGCTGGAGGAATCAGAGAAAGAGAGAAGAAAAAGAGTAGTCACTTTATAACTTCTTGTATTAATTAATTCTGTAAGGAGCTAGAAAAATATTATTCTATTAACATGGAGACCAGAATTATGCTTAGATGGGGACCTGCATTGTTTGGAAGAAAACCTTAGTAAGTGCCTGGGTGGACTATGAAATCTTGAAGAGTTTGGTGTGGTTGGAACTGTTCCTTAGCAGGTGGGACCAAGTGACAAAATTGTTTATTGCTTCATGGGGTGGGACAGAGGAGAGAGAGAGAAATGCAGAGTTGGTGGGACATCTTCTTGGCTTCAAGATGTGATTCCCCTTCCCCACCAACACCCCCTTCAAAATTAGCAGAATATTCTACTTGTATTACAAAACACTTGATGGGAGAGCATCATTTTCCATAATCATTTCTGTGTCCATGTGGATACAGGGATGAATCAGTGATACAGGGGCTAGAAGCAGAGAGGACCCTGATATTGAAAGACCATGGGAGTTGACAGAAATCTTAGGATCTTTGGACATTCGCTGGCTACGGGAAAAAGTTGGTTCAAAGAAATTTCATCTAAGATAGAAAGATAGGAAGAGTCTTAGCCAATAAAAGTTATATATAATTCATTGAACAACTATTGAGTGCTTATAATAGGCCAGGCACTAGGCTAGGGTCAGGAGAAAAAATAATGAAGAAGACATGCTCATCATAGAGAGAATGAGACAGGCAAGTAAATCCAGTGGGCTATTATGGCCGCAGTAAACCCAGGTGGTAGGAAAGTACAGAGGAAAGGTACCAACCCATATTCATCAAAGTCAATTTTCCCTAGATTTGTACACTTCAAAAAATGAGCATTTCTTACTAGGATTTCAGCCTCTGCTAAAGGAACTGATAGAGAGGAGATTGCATCAAATTTTGCATAGGACACATCCAGAGGCACTGATCCTCGTGGGGTTGTCTTTCGGGGCAGGTGATAGATGTGGAGAAGACAAGGCTCTGGAGATAGTCCTGGCTGTGGTGTTGCCCACTATTGGTCCAGGTAGAAGGGCATAGCTATAGGGGAACTTAAATGGGAGGCCACTTGGTCTCATGCATATTACAGCTCTAGGGATGGCACTTCAAAAATCTTAATCAGAATAATTGTAATTGTACATAGCAGCGTTGGTGTCTATTCTGATCCTTTGTCTTATCCACTGATGGAAATGGGGCTGCTGCTTCCCCGTATGACAGCAGTAAGCATGGTGGTATAGTGCACTAGCTATAGTGCCCAACTGCCCAGGTTTAATCAACTTAGATTTCCTAGTTGCATAACCTTGGACCAGTACTTCACTCCTTTGTGTCTCAGTTTCCTCATCTATATGACAGCCGTGATAACAGCATATAGCTCATAGGGCTGTTAAAGGATTCAATAAGTTAATATAAATGAAGAGCCCGGAATAGTACCTAGAACATAGTAAATACTCATTAAATGCTACCTAGAATAAAGTTATTATACAAGCTGACCTAGGATGGGGAGTAGAGAGAGAGATTTTAGCAGCCTCAGACAATGGGGTATGTGTCCTCAGTTTATTTCCTAACCCCCTTTTATTAAGTTTTATACATTTTTAAATAATTTTTTTTCTTTTTAAGAGCAGACCCATTATATTTACTGATTCTGTTTTAAAACTGATCATCTACCAGGAACGCTTTGCCTCTATTTTAAAAAGTGACAGTCACCTCTTGCCACTGCTGCCTTTTCTCTTTTACCCTCCTATTGGTCTTGAATATAATTTTGTCCATCTATTCTTTTTGTTTTCTGAGTAATCAAAGAATAGGCACTTGACTCTGGACTAGAATACTGGCTCCATGTCTTATTTTTCTGGGTAGCCTTCAGCAAGTTACTTAATTCCTTTTGGCACTGATTTCTCATCTCCAAAATTGAGATATTATTTCTAACCTTGTTGAATTACTATGAGGATTAAAAAGGATATCAGTACATACAAAATACCCTGCACAGGGCCTGCCACTTAGCACAGGCTCCTCTCTCCTTTCCTCTTTCTATCAGCCATTGTAACGTTGATCAAATCAGGAAGCTCTGGTTCTAACCCCACTCTATCTAAGGACACTCAATCAACCGAAGTTGGAACTGGCAGCTACCATAGCAGGTTACTTGTCAACCCTCACGGAGTTGCAACGGCCCTGAAAACAGTTTGTATCAACAAGGTTTCAGTGATTGCAGACTAACATAAGCATTACCTAAATCTGAAGGGATAGCACATTGCCAGAACATTTCTCCAGCCTTCTGCAAGAATGATACATGACCCAATTAGAGAGCAGAGGCTCATGAAAAGCAAAGGCTTACACTAAACGTCTTGTCCTTTGACCATCACTGCTGGTGGAACCAGTTTATAGCTAATTTGCTATCACCTAAGTAAACTGGGGCGCTCAGATGATAAGAAGTAAAGGACAGATGCTTGGGATTTTACAAGAAAATGTCTTGTTAGAGTATTTCAGAGAGATATTGGGCATCTACACAAAGCCATGAAGAGTAACTTCCTCATTTTCATGTTTTTAGAAGTGGTGATGGAAGAGTGGTACTTTGGCCACCTGCAATTGAGCTCAGTCTGCCCTGGGGAGGTTGTTTGACCTCTTTTTCCTTTTGAGGGAGCTTCTTTCCTTTCTAATTTTCTTCACACACCAGAGATTATGTATAGTCAGTTACAGAAACCATCTCAAAGAAAAATGGATTTGTTTTCTGCTAATGATGTTCTCTTGAGATATGTCTAATAGTGTCCCCCACAACACACGGCACATTGTAGGTGGCAAAGGATTCTGTTGACAGATGGACTGCTACAGTGTCTGGCCTTTTATGGAAATTCAATTCCATCTAGTGCAAACTGAGGCCCATTAGAGGAAAGTGTATTCTAAGTCCGTGGAGCTATTGGCAATGCTGAAACCAGAGCCCAGGTCTTCCGACTCTGGTGAACGAACCATCTCCTATTCTGGTTAATGTATCAAAGTTGGCAATTTCTTAAGAAATAATGAAAATTATATAATGCTCAGAAAAATTTTTTTCTAATTTAATCATTTAGAAAAATTGGCAAGACTAGAGTAAATACAGCTTCCATGAAATAATTATTTACTAAAAGAAAAAACACAAAGAAAAGGTAAGAACAGGGGACTTAAAACTTGATATCTGGACAAAAAATAGCTTTTTACCCCCCAATCCTTTACAGTCTCTGGTTTAAAAGCCTTCAAGGCTTCAAGGTTGCCCACTGCCTAAGGAAGGAAGCCCAGACACCTCAGCCTGGCTGGTACTTAAAGCCCTTCCTATCTGGCCCTGATCTCCTTTGCAGCCTTGCCTCCCACTATTACATTTACGTGTGGCCGACAAGTAGACAGACTGCTCTGTTTAGCTTGTCCCGAATACCTACTTGGCTTTTCCACATCTCTGCTTTGGCTGTTGTCCCTTGGCATGAAACGCATGTCCTCATCTTCTTGAAGGCCAAAATCAAGGCTCCTCCCTCTTTGAAGCTTCACTGATCATGTATTCAAATATGAGCTTTCCCACCCTCCAATTCCCTGGAAATTCCAATTCTAATCGCTCCTAAGGAACTTACCACATATTAATTTGTATTAATGATAACAGGAGTAGTGGCTGCTACCATTCACTGAGCATTTACTAAGTACGTGTTACCACGGTAGTCATAACAAATGTTAGCTCTTTTAGTTATATGAAAGATACTTCAATTTGTGTGATAGATATTCTATTCCATGAATTATAAATTCTCAGAGGACAAGCCCACAGGGCAATTCTCAGCACCTTGTGATAAAATTTATGCACGATAAAAACGTACAGAATGAAAAGCTAAAGTTGCTTTTTTTTTTTCTTTTCACCTGTGCCTAAACAACTATTGATTTTTGCATTTTCTAACTTTCTTTCAGGGATTCTTGTCAAATAAGGGGTTTTATAGGTTCATTATTCTGCTATACAGCAGACCACAGCAGATCTGCGTTTCCACACGGTCACAGCCAGCTGATGCTGAGCAGTGGTGCTCTCCTTAAGTACATACGTAGAATCAGTGTCCTTTTCTTTCTTCCGTATTCCAAAGGCCTTCCTTGTACGTTTTTTCAATCCTGTGGGAAAACAACAAAGGGTCAAAAAATCTATTTTCTATTTGAATGTTCCTAGCAACATGCAAGTGAACATATTTTTAAAGTTGCAATATATTAGTTAAATTTGAACGTTCAAAAACCCGTGAAAATTTCTTCATGTGTATGCATGTGTGTGTGTGCATGTGCATGGGATTCATTACTGTTTTTCAACAGATGTTTATCAAGGACATGGCACTGTAAGTTCTTAGCCCTATGAGCAATGTAAGAATATTAAAAAAAAAAATGGAAAGGAGATCAGGACAAAGTACAATAAAGTAGGCAAGCTTTTCTTAGACTATTGTTAGCCATCGCCCAAATTGGCGCTGTGCCAAGAAACCCCATCACAGACTTAGAAGAACAGTAATTTCCAGGGTAGGCGGATTCTGGACACTAGGATAGTTCCAAGACAGAGATTATGTAAACCATACGAAACAGCCACATTGGCCTGACACTTCTTTGTATCCCATATTCCCAGTTCATCTTTTTCTACTTCCTCAATTCAGTGGCTATACTGGATTCTCTGAACATCCCCAATATCTGTTCTCCTGTATCTCTTTTCTCTTTATGTGGTCCTTGCC
This sequence comes from Lagenorhynchus albirostris, assembly GCF_949774975.1. Lineage (NCBI taxonomy): Eukaryota > Metazoa > Chordata > Mammalia > Artiodactyla > Delphinidae > Lagenorhynchus > Lagenorhynchus albirostris. Next base: position 129,057,097 of record NC_083096.1, read on the forward strand.
ACTGGCTGAAATGCTTTTCCTGTTTTGTTGATATTTACAACTTCCATATGTGCCTTCACAGCCCAGTCAAATGCCCCCTCCTCCGTGAGGGCCTCTCAATCTTAGTGCTGTCAAAACTGACTATCCTGTGCTCCCCCAAATGTTGCTGTTATATGTATTACAATATATCAAAGCATTCCACTTATTAGTTCCTACATCAGTTTCCCTCATAGACTGTAAGCCTTTCTAGGACAGAGGCCAAGGATACCCTTGGTATGTCCTCTACGCCAAGTAGAGGAACCAGATAATATTTGTTGATGTAAGATGTTTTCCAGGAAGCATTATTCAGGTGGTATTGGGGTAAGAAGTCTCCTTTTCTTCCATCCTGGACAAACCAAGCCTACTCTTGTATCTTCTATTCTTCTCCTGTCAAGGCTCTGTCAGGGATTCCTATCTCCCACGTGTCCTGTAATTACATATGTGGCTTGTGTGTTTCTCATGTTAGTCAGTATTATTCAAATATACCAATGCCTATATAGTCAAAACCTTAGACTTGTTACTGGTGGTTTGGAACTTCATCCTGACAAATTAGAGCTGGAAAAGTCACTGACGTTCAGGATTTGTTTGGCACTACCAGGTGGATCAAGGGGAAAAACACTGACAAAATCAGGGATTTGATGACATCTTTTTTTAAAACATGTGAGTCAGCCCAGACCACTCAGATGATCTGAGTCATTCATTATCTGGCTCTTAGGATACTACTCAAATATAATCTCCAAAATGCCTTGGTTTGTCTAATTTTGTATTTGAATAGTCATTCCATTTAAGATGTTTAGGTCTTTAAAATGTCAATGTTTGTTTAAAAAAAAATCTCCTCCCACATTAAGCTATTCTCCATTACCCTCCACGTGAAGAGTTTATAGAAAACTTATTGACATTTAAAACTACCCACCCATAATATTTAGGAACACCTTCTCTCTGTTCATTTTTAATTTTGATTGTGAAAAACTTCTTTCTTCTCACCTGTAATTGCCTTATCTCCTTATAGGGACAAAATATTGTAGTTAAAATCATTTTCCTCCTATAATTGTTCTTGGGCTTCAAGTCTCTTACTTGGCTTCTCCATGCTTCTAATTCAGCTTTGGAGTCACAATGAATGCTATATTCACCAGTCACTACTGGTTTTTATAGAATTATAAACCAAATGCTATTATTATCTTATGTTTTCAAATTACTCTATTTTCTGCAACTTGACCATGAGACAAGAGATAGCATGCCCTACCAAACAGATGAGAAAATACAGACAAATTCCAGTAATTCTTGTATTAAATTAGTAACAGAGCAGGCAATAGTAATTTTCCATAGACTCTGTCCTGTTTTTGACCACCAAACTTGGATAATAGCCAACATGAACTAGGTCATGAACGTCACGAGTTGTCCATTTTCCAGTGAAAAGTGCCCTGGATCAGGCTTCAGGAGACAGAGTCCATTCCCAGCATCATTTCTAATTGTGTAGATGAGTATGAGTTACATTCTTTTTGTATTTCCATCTCTCAGTGTACAACAAATCAGCCAGTAATAAGGAATGAAAGAATTTGCATATGTTCACAAAATGCAATGCCATTCTGTAGTTTTAGTTTCACTGAAAGTCATATTTCCCATATGTAAAATACATTCCCATATATGGAACATAAATAGGAATACACTAGAGATGTGACATTCCAGAAAAACAAAACTAATCGAATTATTGCATAAGAAAAAACACTGAAGACCTTTTCCCCCTTGAAAGGTGGAAAGATGTGAGAAGTTTATGAGTATGAAGAAAACTCTGAAAGACTAATACAAAGTTATGAAATATAAAAGTTATTCATATCTTAACAGCTTTTTGAGAAGACCCAGGAAGAAACAGTCATACCAACCATGTTAAAAGCGAATGGAGAGGTGTGGTCAAGTCTTTTGAGAGTTTATTTAAAAATATTCAAAGAAATTCTTCAGAAGAGAGCAAGGACAGTCAAAAATCTTACAGGAGTAACAAGTTTAAGACACTGTGTCTGGTAAAATGATAAGCTTAAAAAACAGTATATCCAATGATTTTTCACTTCTGACTCCAATATAGTGTAATTGTTTTTAGACTGGGTCATGAATTTTTGTCAACTATTTCTTTACCAAAAATGGGAGGGAAAAAGAATCAAGTGTCTTTGAGAAATGAAGTAAATAACTTTTCCCTTGCCAATATCAAAACAAAGAGATCTAAAGAGAAAGAATTTTAAGGTCCTGATGATCTGGGGCTAGAACAGTTTTCTTCCAAGCTATGGAATTGAGAACATCCTCCTGTGTGCATGCAGAACTGGGTCGGAAGTCTGGCCTGTGCCTCTTAGCGTCTCTTCACCTAATTTAGATTCTTTTAGCTTCCATCGGTATTATGGGAGAAGCTAGCAAAGTCTGGGAACAACAACAACAACAAAATTAAAAACAGACTGAGCTTTAAGAGGGTAGGAAAGCTTATTTCAAAATAGGTAGTCCTGGATATGATATTACAAGATAGTGAAATAAAGAAACATGCAGAAACTGACAATAGTGACAGCACAAATATATATAGTAATATTTGTAGCTATCATTACTGAGGTCCTACCTATGGACCAGGTACCAGCTGCTTTGCATATGTTGACTCATTTAATTTTCTTACAAACCTTGTGAAAAAGTAGGAGATGTTTTCTTTGCAAATGATGAGCCTGAGGGTTCACCTGAGTTAGGTTTTATTTATCATCATCTCTAGGGAGGAAATTGGAGGCTCCTTCTCCCTCCGTGGATCCCCAAAGTACCTCTGGACTCTGTCCTAAGTTCCTTTACACTCTCTCCCTGGGGCAATTTCATTCACTCATATGGTTTTATTTTCCATCTGTATGCAGATGAACCCTAAATCCATAGGTCAGATCCAGTACTATCTCATGAGCTTCTGGATATACAGCACTTCTTCTCATGCTCAAACTTCTACAAATAGACATCAGGTTTCTTTGAAAGCCTTTAGGTGCCTATATATATACATATATATATGTATATATATATGTATATATATATATATATACACATATATGTAATCAAACCTCTAAAGGTATGTCCAATTGATTAGTTTACAATTATTTTCTGAATAAAATCCCCCTTAAAATGAAATAGTTCTCCATGAACTAATGAATGGATAAACAAAATGTGATGTACCCATACAATGGCATATTATGCAGTCATTAAAAGGAATGTGATACTGACACATGCTACAACATGCATGAACCTTGAAAACATTATGCTAAGTGAAAGAAGCCAGATACAAAGAACCATCTATTGCATGAGTCCATTTATGTGAAATATCTGGAGTAGGCAAATTCACTGATACAGAAAGCAGAGTAGAGGTTGCCAGGGGTGGAGTAGAGGGGAAATGAGGAGTGACTGCCTAATTGGTACAGAGTTTCCTTTTGGGATGATATAAAAGTTCTGGAACTGGATAGTGGTGATGGTTGCCCAACACTGAGAATGTACTGAATACACTTAAACATAGCCAAAATGGTAAATTTTGTCGTTTGTATTTTATCACAATAAAAAAGAAACAGAATAGCTCAAGCCAGATTATTCTGTGACCAGAGGGAATAAAGATAGGAGGGAGTGAAAAAGAAAAGAGACAAGGAAGATTGGCTTAAAAGTTTGGAATCTTTTTTTTTCCTTTTTATTTATTCTTTTGTAAAGTTGTCAAATATTTAGTTAAGAAACTGGGAGCTATATAGTCACAAATCTGTGTTCATGATGACCTTCACCATCGCGAAAGTGATATGTCCGCAAGAATTTACAACTACAACAACCCTGCAGCTTTTCTCTCTCACATAATAGCTGTTTACAAAAAGCTTGTCATAAACACATTTTAATGTAATGTTCCTTTCAGCTTTTCTCATCAGATCACAATGTTATGTTAATCCCTACTAGACGGTAAGCTCTGTGAAGTCAGCCACTCTACTATGTAGATGCCTGTCTTTATTTTCACTGCCCCATAGTGTTTCACGAATAGAACATTCCTTAAAATGATTTACTCAATTGTGTTAAAACAGAGGCATTATTTCTCACCTTCTTTTCAGACTGCAAGTCAGGCCATTGGAAGCTTATGAAATCAATTTGTTAGGGTGAAACTTCCATTCGAAAATAAAGTAGAAGAGAAAAACTAAGTGTGCATTGCCTGTAGAAAGGATGAAGACTGCATCATGAAATTCTTGGCCTCAGCTGTGTGGGTGGTGAGTGTCTGCAAACTGGGTGACCATGTAAAATATATTTCTTATGATAACTCCAAAAAGTTTGAAAGTCTTTTAAAAAAAAACCTTTCTTTTAAAAGTCTTTTAAATTTAAAACACAAATTACTGTGTTCACTATGTTTTTCTCTGAAATGTCTCCTAACTAATTAAAAAATAAAGATACCTTCCTGACTTTGAGTATACAACTCCACAGGTGAGGAAGAAATAATACAGCAAAAATTTACCTTTATCAATTTCCTTCTCTCCCAAGTGTAAGTGTTCTATAGAGATTCACTAAGCAAACACTAAATTCTAAATTTGAGCCTTTAAATGTTACAATGAAAACAGAATTTGTCAGAAGGATCCTCCAAAACAGAAAATTTAGCCTCTATACTATATACTAATTTTAGGTAAAACATCAAAATCTGATACTCAAAAGAAATACAGAGTTTTTGCTTGGTTGGTTTCACATCTTCTATTTCTTAAAATTACAATTGAAATATTTTTCCCTAAAAATGAAGGCTAGTTCTATAGATGGACAGATTGAGATAACAGTCCTGGAGTTGAGTCCAAAACAGGAGAAATCAAAGTGTGAGCATCCTGTAGGCAGGAGCTGAGGACCAAACTCACAGAAGATTCTGCTGGCCTTCACAAGACGCTCTCCTGCCACATAGGAGTGAACGTGGAGAGTCCTGCCAATACCTCCTCTTTTCTCTCCTTGTCCTGAATTCCTACCAGTCCACTGCTAGCTGGTAAGACAACAGGAAGAGGTCAAAGGTAGACTGGTCACCATCCTATCAGCATGTTGGCAGCAAACTGGTTTATCTCCAAGATAACTTAAAGGGACTGGGATGGGAAGAGATGTGGCACTATATTTTATTACCTTCCTCACTCATGTCACAGTCTTACACACTGCTTTCACTAACAGCTCTTTATTATGGTGTTAAACCCCCCATATAAGCATTTTGCATTTAAAATTGATGAAAAGGTGCCACTTTTGCAGATCATGTTCCTGGGGTGTACTTGATCCTTCTTCCCACTCCTCTACAAACAGTGCTTTTGAGCAGAGCTTGGACCAGTCATGGCCTGGGCACAGAGCTGGCTCTAAGAGTGACCTAGAGCTTTGGAAGAAAGAGGAGAGGGTGGCAGTGACAGCTGTTTAGGGTCAGTATGTAAGACACAGTTCACAGAGGAATGCAAACCATCTTCTCCTGTATCTCGTCCAGAAGCATGAAGATGCCCCTCCCAGATACAGAGCAGGAGACGTGGTGGAAGGGAGCAGAAGGACTGCTTTCTTTGGAATCCAAAGATCTGGAATCAAATCTTTTTTTTTTTTTTTTTTTTTTTTTTTTTTTTTGCGGTACGCGGACCTCTCACTGTTGTGGCCTCTCCCGCTGCGGAGCACAGGCTCCGGACGCGCAGGCTCAGCGGCCATGGCTCACGGGCCCAGCTGCTCCGCAGCATGTGGGATCTTCCCGGACCGGGGCACAAACCCGTGTCCCCTGAATCGGCAGGCAGACTCTCAACGACTGTGCCACCAGGGAAGCCCTGGAATCAAATCTTAATTGGACCTCTTACTGGCTGTCATTTGCAGCAAAACGTATAGAGAATCTGAGAGGCACTGCGTTACTTTCAATGTAAGATTCATGTCCTCCCAGGACATGAGGTTTGGAGGAATAGCCTCAGTTTTTCTCTCTGTAATCCGTAGGAGTGAGGGGAAGGCAGCGCTGGTTCACTGAGTCCCTCATACGTGTCACGCACTATGCTAAGCATTTTCACAAACTAACACTTTCAACAAGCCCAGACGGTATCACTAACCCCTACTTTATGGATTAAGAAATAAACTCAAAGTGATTAAGTTCCTTTTCCAAGATCACCAAACAAACAAGTTAGATAAGACCAAGATTTTGAGCCAGGTCTGTATGCCTCCAAGCCAAGCGACTTATCGGGTAGTTCCGATGCTTCTCTCGGTACCCAGGGCCATGCCTAGTACACGGTGGACACACCTTCCATGTTTGTCTTAACACCTTTTTAAAAAGCCACTGAATGTTTGTATAATAATTAAAAGAAAAACCAAGTGACTTTTCTGGATGTTTGCAATCTACGTTCCATTGATGTTTAGTGTTTGAATATTTATTTGTATGTATGGAGGTATCAGGGAAAGAGAAGGAGCCCTAAGCTGCATGGGGTGGACCTATCTGACAGCATGTGCATTGGGGGAGGGGTGTGGGGTGACCTCACCACATTTTTAGGTGAAGGATGTATACAGTGGCACATTGAAAAGCTAAATTTAGCCCAAAACACACATCATGAATAAAAACCAATAGATGTAATTTGTTAAGTACTTAAGATGTTTCAGGAAATTCATCAGGAACTTCGTTATCTTAGCTCAACACAACCTTATAAAGCGGGAGCTATTATTATTGTATTGATTACATACCATGGGGCATGAGGAGTGACTGGTGTCAGGTCACACAGGTGGCAATTGACGGACCACATTTCTTTTTTTTATATTCATGGTTATAGTTTATTACAGAAAGGCTTATTACAAATTAAAATCAGCAAAGGAAAAAGGGTGCTTAGAGCAGATTTCAGGAAAAAAACAAGTGCAAGCTTCCAGTTGTTCTCTCCTACTTTTGCATGGGTAGTGCTTAATTCTCCCCATAGCAATGTATGACAGCACATGTGAAGTGTTGCCAACCAGGAAAGCTCACCTAAGTTCAGAGTTTTTACTGGGGGTCAGCTCACATAGGCATGGAACACCTGCATGACTGACCTGAGGTTTTCAGTCTACAGTCCCCTAGATGTCAACTGATAAACCCAAAGCTTCAGGCATACAAAGACAGATGCTCATCACAAATCATACTGTTAGACTAAACGATCTGGTATGGCTGAAGGTTTCAGATATACAACGCTACTCTTATCAGGCAGGGTATTCCAAGGGCTCCCTCGGAGTTTAGTTCCCAGCAGTTGGGACAGACCACAATTCAAAGTCCCCTCTGCCTAACTCCAGAGTCTATGCGCTTCAAGTCTTTGGAATATCTTTCTGTTGGTTGACAATTCGTCTTGCCTTCTTATCAAAAAAACCAAAAACCAAAAAAACCAAAACCTTGATTTTTTTTAATTGAGAAACATTTTTAGGGAAATTAGGCAGTACATTTGTTAAACACAAAGACTGTGTTTTGCATGTTTAAATCTTTTTGTGCTGCCCAGTGAACATAAGGAGACCCAATAAATGTTTGTTAAATGGATTATTTCTGTAATAAATGTAAATTTTCAAGCTTGAGTCTTCGTCAGCTTGGAGGGTTACTCAAAGGTGAATCACATGTAATGGAATTACTTATTTTCTGCAGGAACCCAGGCCAAACATTTGGTCTCAATAATAAAAAACAGGCAAATTTAATTGCCCTGGGCGTAATGCCACATATTGACAGCAACTCTCACTGGCAATGTCTATTAATTATAATGGCCACTGTATTTCTGTCAGGAAAGATTAAAATGCTTTATGTATTAGCTCTTCCCCTAAGTTTTAAATATAGGTACTATAATCCAATTCAGATTCTTTGTCCTAAGAAGGTCTTACAGAAAAATGTAAGACCAGTTAAGATGAAGGCCACTCTCTCCCAAGATTTTTTATGATATTTATGATTTCCAGTGCCTAGACTATTGCCTAAGATATGGGGACGCTTAATAGAGGTGAGTACCAGGGAATATGAAGAGTCAAGTTCAGTGTCGAGCAGTACCTGGCACAGGGTAGTCACTTAACAAAAGTTTGTTGGTTGCTCTACACATTTCCAGATTGTTCAAAATTGGTATGCATGTGGTCTGAATGCTTTACTTTCATTTTTATGTGACTCAAAGGAAATCCAGGTGATCTTTGTACTTAGCACAGAGCCTCTTTACAATATGGTACCCCTTTATTCTGAGCTGAGCCTATTGGGGGAAATATGCATCTTAATGACACATTCCATTGGTGCTGGATTGCAAAAGAGGCTGATGTGGATGCCACCTTGAAATTCAGATTTGATATACGGGAGTTCAGGTTAGTGCGCTGAAATGGAGATGACCGTAAGACAATTAAGACTTCAAGGGCTAAAAATAGTAACAACTTTTTTTGTGTGTGTGGTATGCGGACCTCTCACTGTTTTGGCCTCTCCCCTTGCGGAGCACAGGCTCCGGATGCGCAGGCTCAGCGGCCATGGCTCACGGGCCCAGGCGCTCCGCGGCATGTGGGATCTTCCCAGACCGGGGCACGAACCCGCGTCTCCTGCATCGGCAGGTGGACTCTCAACCACTGCGCCACCAGGGAAGCCCAAATAGTGACACCTTTTAAAGAAATATTTGATCCTTTGGAGACATGGAAAAAATGTTGAAAAGAAAATGGTCATGGAACAGGTTTGCCACAAACGAACTTAGTATTTGCTATGCCAATATCAGTGCCATGAAGGAGTTGAGCGGGAATGGGAAGAATTTTAAGCAGGTGAACAACTTCTATTAAGCTTTAAATACAGTATCAAGATCCATGGGAAACATGCAGTTGTAAAAAAACGTAGGAGCTTTGAGCTCTGAAAAACTTTTGTTCAAATCCCATCTTCACTACCTCCTGGGGTAAGTTACATAACTTCTCCGACTCTCAGTTTTTTCAGCTATCTTAAAAGGTTTTTGTAAAGTTTAAATGGGTGTAAAAGCTTCGTATCATACATAAAATATATTGTGCATCATTTTATGCATATTTTTCTTGCTTTTCTTGCAGTTTTGATAGTTACAAAGCAACTAGAAATCAGCTATTTTAACAGATTACATAAAAGTAACTAAATGCCTGATTTCAGCACTTACAGCATCTCCCTAGCTCTATTCCTTTAGAAATAAAAATACAACATCAAAATTTGAAAATAATCAAATTTTCAAAATCTCAAGCTTCTCCTGGTTACAGCTATAAAAACAAAACCAAGATCAAGAAATGTAATTTACTAACATCTATCATAAAATATAAGTGGGGATTTAAAAACTCACAGTAAGAAATACAACAATCTCCTGAAGCAGGAAAATACATCATTGATGAAGCCTTTACTGTGTGCAAATCTACTCCAAACTTTAATCAGCTGGTCATCCCAGCATGATTTGAAAGTAAGCCAGTGTTACTTTTACTTGGGTTAGTGGTATATAGAATTTGTTTTCTGCTCCTACCAGGTAGGGAGAATAACACTTCAAACACTAGTGAAATTAATTTGACGTGTTCCTTGGGAACCTTGTTCTGTAAAATGGTTTTCCTCTTATTCTCTATTTCTCTCCCTCATTCTCTTTCCCCATATTCTTTGATTCTCTTCTCTCCCCTCCATCTCCAGTCCCTCCCCAGCCTGACACTGACACGTAAACAGAACTGAAGTTAACGATCCTGCACAGAAGGATTCTGGTTTTCAGGCATAAACAAATCACCAAATCTCATTTCAGGCATAAACAGAAAAATTCACCAAATCTCATTTTCCAAACACTCCATTTTCAACAAGAAAATAAATCCAAAAGAAAGCAAACTGCACAACGACAGAAATGCTTTTCGTATGCTCTTGTCTTTTTATATTTCATCTGGAGAGGAAGGAGCAAGTCCTTTGGTCAAATTTCTAAATTGTTACGACATGTGGCATTTAGCGCTGTGAATTAAATTCTTCAAATGTGAATTTTAAAAAAAAAGCTGGAACATGTCCTACAAAGAATCATTTTGGTTTAATTCTAACCTACTACATAGAGGCAGAGAGCTGAACAAAGGAAAGGAGATTTACATGGCATGGCTGACTCAATACATCACAGGTTATTAGCCAACCTTATTTACTGGGAATCCATGAAGTCTACTTCTGAAATGGAATGGAAATGGTTTAAAAAGTTAAAAACATATAAACATTAAGTTGTTTTTTTTTTAAAAAGAAGATCAGTTATCAGAGAAACATACACAAAATAAGGGTTTAAAGGAACTAAATACAGAATTCGCGTCTAAGTCCTTTTGAGAGGTCTCTGGAATGCATGTGGATTGATTCTGTTTGTAAGATTTATAATCTCATCATCATCATCCATCTATCTAGTCACTTGTCCTCTATACATTTGCCTGCCCACCCACGCACCCATCTATCCTTTGGCTATACATTTCAATAGGTAACAAAGTTCAATGTCATGAAATTATGCCTGTTGTATAATATAAATCTACCAAGTTGCAATGAAAATCTACTCTCCTTTAGTCTATTCTCATTGGAGGTAGAAAATATCAAGTCCACCCTCTTGGAAAATTAACCCTTGGTAGGCTTCTTGATTTATTAAGCCATGCCCTCAGCATCTTGGTAGACTAAACAGCCATGTTACTCTTCCCTTGCTTCATTTACCAATGTTATATTCCAAACACTTAAATTCATGTTTGTTACTCTACAAATGACCTCTGATTCTAGGTCTGCATATTTACCTAGGAAGCTCAGATGGCAATTTTCCCCATTACTGGTCAGTATTCTCTCATCAGTTTCTCAGTGTTGGGCAGGGAGAGAACTCTAGCCTTTTATTCAGTGCCCAGAGTCATGCAAGCTCCTGTATTTGGGATCACTATCAGAAGATCTCATCTTCTCATTTGATGGTTGATAGAACAGGAACGTATTGGACGTCTATCATGTGCCAGGGGCTCTTCTGGACTAGAGATACAGTGTCTAATATGACTCTTGAATTATGTGAAATCAAAGATAAGTTACTGGGCTTCCCTGGTGGCGCAGTGGTTGGGAGTCCACCTGCCGATGCAGGGGACACGGGTTCGTGCCCCGGTCCAGGAAGATCCCACATGCCGCGGAGCGGCTGGGCCCGTGAGCCATGGCCGCTAAGCCTGCGTGTCCGGAGCCTGTGCTCCGCAATGGGAGAGGCCACAGCAGTGAGAGGTCCGCGTACCGCAAAAAAAAAAAAAAAAAAAAAGTAAAGTATCCAATCCAGTGTAAATGATAAGGTCTCTCTCTTCCCTTGTTTGCATGAAAAGGGGAGGAAAATCCATTTTCCCTAGCAAAACATCTAAGAGCATATTTTCCAATTTCTTCCTTTGGGTAGCATTAACTCTAAAATTCTATAAAATCTTGCTTATTTGCTTTTCAACAATCTATTAAGATAAGGACAAGTGTTTACACGAGGCATGGATAATCTAAACTGGAACTTCCTCCTTAGCCAGTTCCTTTGCCAGAGGTTCCCTCTCCATGGAAAATAGTACCATCATCCCTCAAGATGCTCCATCCAGAAATCCAAGAAGCTATCTGACTCCTTTCCCTCCCTCTCCACAGCCAATTGATCAGAGAGTGCTGTTAGCTTCTTATGTACATCCAGTCTGTTCACACAGGCTCCTTCCATCTCTGTCATCTTCAAGACACGGCCTCTAAGATTGTCGTGGAAGGGAAAGAAAGCGTGAGGAAGTTACCTGGGATACTTTCTACCTCAGCCAGGAGGGACAGAGTTATGCTTATATACCACTGGCCAGAAGGGTTTGGGCTTATATACCATCTGGTCTCACCTAGATGTAAGAGATGCTGGAAAACAAAGTCCCTGGCTGTGAAGTCACTCCCCAGCAACAGCTCTGTGCTGTGGAAAGCAAGCTTGGCTCTTTGGGAGTCAGCTAGCTGTCTCTTCCAATCCCTATACACAAAAGCCTCACCTCCCATTTCACTCCTCTGCAGCTGAGAGCTCCAGTCCCACATAATTAATTGATTCTGCCACTTGCTACTTGTGTTACTGTCAATAAATTTATGCTTCTCTCAACCTCAGTATTCTGATCCACAAAATGGATCTTATCTCATAGGGTTGCTATGAAAACTAAATGAATCATGCATGTAAATTGTTTAGCAAATCAATGGCTTATCACAATCAATATTTTCTAGAAACTGAGTCTGGATATAAAATTCTTAAAATAATTCTTAAAATTGTTGGAATAAAAAAAAATCTATACTATAGTTTACTGAATTATCTTTTCACCATAAAGGTAATGGTTGAAGAAGACTTTGGAGATTTTTGTTTCCTTTTTTCCCCCTTAAAATCCCAATTTGAGCAAAACATTCTTGTTCTTTGAAGAAGCTTTTAATAAGCCTCCATTAAAAGATTAAAAAGGGGAAATAACATGGCACAACTGATAGGCAGTTAAATCACAGACTATCAGGGTACAGATTAACTAATAGATAAGCAAAACTGAAGTGCTGGGAGACTAAAGCAACATGCCTCCAGCCACACAGAAAATTATAGAGAAGGCTGGATTCAAACCTTTGTCCCTTTACTTTAGTTCAATATACTTTACCATATTGCTTCATTATGTATGAGTGGGCATAGGTATGTGTGTGTATAAAAAATAGCCTGGCGTTCCCTGGTGTTCCAGAGGTTAAGACTTCACACTTCCACTGCAGGTGGCACCAGTTCGATCCCCGGTGGGGGAACTAAGATCCCACATGCTGTGCAGTGCAGCCAAAAAGTTAAAAAAAATATATATATATATTTTATATTTATATAAAAATATATATATAATAAAATATATATATTTTATATATACATATATATAAAAAAGAGAGAGAAAGTACACAAACTATCTCCCATAGTGCTCTAGAATGCCAAGTAGTTTTAGGTTTGAATATAGTTTTTGTTTCTACTTCTATGCTAAATATATCTCATTACTTTCTAAATGTCTAGAACCGTGTCATGAATCCCTATTTGGCTGAACAGCATTCCCCCAACAATCTGGGTCACAATTCCAGTGACACTAATACCATTTTAAGTGGAAATTTGGCATAGCATTTTGACTAAATTTTCTGTTAAGTACTCTAAAAAGACTTTTCATTTCATGAGACTATAACCTCAAAGGCAGAAGGAAGTAAAAGGTGACTTTTATAATGATAAAAACAAAGCAAAACAGAAAAAAGTCATTAGAAATGGGGTTTGTAGAAACACCAAGATCCAAATGCTGAGTCTGAATTAAGCTAATTATGTGGTACTTTCCGCAAATGTATGTTTTTCTTCCTGGAACAGTCATGCTACCAAGAGTAATTCTATGCGAAATTCAAAAGTTTGCTAGCATCCTAGTCAGGCTGCCCCAGATATTTCTCCTCTGCAATGCATTTGAAAACCCAAGTGACTGTAGTTCCTTCTTTTTTACAGCCACCTAAATACATGCCCACACTTGGTTCACCTCCGCCATTTTGTTTAATTAGAGCCCCCTCAGTGATTTCAGCGGAATTCAGTCTGCTCTGAAGTTACCAGAAGACAGATCTCCTTGCTTAGGTTGGCATTTCAGACATGGTCTATCATATTTCTCTAGTTTCATCTCTCACTATTACTTGTAAACACTCTGTTCTGCAACCGAATGAAAATTCTCCTCATTCCCTAAACAAGTGTGCACGTCTGTGGCGTATGTATTAGCTTCTATTTTGAGGACTCTCTCTTTGGACCACCTTCTCTTTAGCAGATAACCACAGGAACCCACCTATGCTCCAGCTGGTTCATTAATACCCCACCACACCTGCAGGAGGGTCTCCTTCAGAACTGATTTTTTTCTCTTGGGTTCTTCCAAAACTTAAGACTCCACAATAGAAGTTATCAAATTTTGCCTCATATGTCAGTTTACAGTGTCTTTGCTCTTTTGGATCTTAGGCTGCATGAGGACAGGACTCACTTCTCATTCATCTTGGGCCCCATCAGTGAAGCTAATTCAGTGCCCTGCAATAATGTCAACTAAGTTAACTTTGATTGAATTGAGAAAAGGGTTCTAAGTCAAGCCAAGGCTCAGGTGTCAAAAATGACCTTCTCTATCCCTGCTGGATATAAGCAAACAAATCAGGAGCTTTCAAGTTAAGTCTTCTTCCATCACTGAGAAAAGAAACTCCCTAAATACTTGCTAATCTTCACGTATACAAGCGTACGTATCATAAGTACAGCCAACATCCTAAAAAGCCGGCAGAGTTAATGAAGAAGTGAAACAAAGGTGAAAGAAGGTATACTAGTGTGTGTACACAAATAAGATGTACTAATACTTGTGTATACAGCACAGAAGAGATCCTCAGTTTTTCTCATTGTCTGTTCCCTCCTGTTTTAAGGACAGAGACAACAATCTTACTAATCTTCTTTTCCAGACCAGAAGGGCAGCAGCTAATTAGAAGGGGTCAAAGAGGCAAAGTTAAGCATAGGTAGCAATGGCAGCTGCCAGAGAGGAAATGGCCCATCACACTCTTCAGAAAACGAGAGGGCTTTTATCATCAGGCTACCACCCTGGCTTGTAACAACAGCGCCTGATAGCTTTGTTGAATTATAGCATAGGGCATTCCGTGGTATTCTGAACAATGATAAATATAAAAAGCACTTTTTAGTTGTTGTAAGTAGTTACAAAACTGTTACTTCTCACCACCAAAAATGGGTTAAATGATGTTTGATGATCTTTGCTTAAGAAATATAAGCAATATAAGAATATTGATATATCAGAATATATGTTACATATGTTAAATATATATTTATATATCTATAATATGCAAACATATTAAAATTTCACTTTTGATATCTCTAAAATGTAATATATATTACACATAAAATATATAATATTTTTCTCTCAGAAAATTAATTTCTGTGGGGTAAGACTGGCTAGTCTTAGGGTAGCATTTATTAAATGCCTGCCAGGTACTTTCATGCATTATCTCATTAAAATGCACAACACCACACTGTGCTGTAGGTCTAATCATCTCTGCTTGTCAGACAAGGAACACTTCTTCAAGGAGTTCCACAACTTGCTGACATGGCATGGATTGGAAGTGATGGGCTGCGGTCTCATTTAGACTTGTCGGAACCCAAGGCCTGTGCTCTTGACCCATATGTACGTGTCTGCTGGGTGACTGGGGAGAGAGAGCAGGGTGCACACAGTGCCCTGACCGTGCACTTGCTGAAGGCACTCGGGAGACCCGGTGATTCTCCTCTCGCTCCACCAGTTTCCTCTGCCAGCACTCCTGGGAATATCTGCTCTAGATGGTCTGCTACATTCTCTTGCTACCGTTATTACAGAAAAAGATGCGTACATTCAGGAAAATGAAAAGCAATAGCAAGAACTAAGTCGGTGGTTGGCATGTAGGGATGAAACACTTCCCTTGCCACCAAGTCCTAATGTTTTGAGTAGGCTTCCCCTCTGAAGAAATTGAAGAGATTGATCAGGCATCTCTGTGACGGGGTGTCCCCTGGTGGGGGAGCATCCCTCTGGGCCTTTCAGGACTCCCCCATGATAGAACAGGTTCAGCTACACAATCAGAAGGCAAGGGAAAAAGAAGGGACCGGTTCTCTCTCTGAATTACCAGCTTTTATTTTAGCGATAGAGACAGTGACTTACTTTCTTCACTTACTCTCAGCCATCAAGTGCTGGCAAAACGTACCCAGCCACTGTGGTGCACCCTCCTTCACTCATCTCTACCCAGCGGTAGACCGTGCTCGAAACAATCAGTCTGCTGCTTCACTGCTTAAGGGTACTCTCTAGGACTTAGCAGGTTTTATTTATAAGTAATGCATAGTCAAGGATGCTAGGCTACCTGGTCACTGTGTGTAATAAAACTACAAGCCTTGGTCCCTCATCCTAAAGGAGACTGTCATTGGAGATAACCAAACAGTTAGTATTTTGTTTTGATATATGAGGAAATATTTGAAATATGAGGAAATATGGGGAAAGGTCATGGTTAAAGGAAGGGTATTATAGACTCAAGCATGTTTCTTAAACAATTAAAACAGACCTTGGAATATCTGTTTGAATTCTGTTGAGGAAAAAATATGATAAAAACCCCATAATAAGATAGTACAGTTCACAGAAACAATGCATGGCTCCAATCCTGTTTTCATCAGGGAGTATATTTGAGAATTCCAGGAAAAACGTATTCATGAAAACGGTCTCTCTAGCTATAAAGAAATTTGGTCTTTTACTATGTAGCAGTGGCTCTTCACTTCTTTTTGGTCACAGACTCCATTGAGAATCTAATAAAAGATAGGGATCCTCTCCACATAAGATATTGGCATAGACATATATCTACCAACCTGTGCATATTATTCCTGCATTATAAACTGGCTAAATGTATCACGGA
This sequence comes from Lagenorhynchus albirostris, assembly GCF_949774975.1. Lineage (NCBI taxonomy): Eukaryota > Metazoa > Chordata > Mammalia > Artiodactyla > Delphinidae > Lagenorhynchus > Lagenorhynchus albirostris. The sequence continues at coordinate 129,073,433 of NC_083096.1, forward strand.
CCTCAGGTTAAGCCCCTCCCTCTGTAGGAACTCATTTTTTTTTTTGCATTAATGTGTAACAATAGCATATAATAAATGATCGTGGCCAAGACAACCCAGCAATGCCAAGCATTATGGTGAATCTTTGTCAGAAATTAAATGTTACTTAACACTTCAGAAGGAATCAGGGACTGAGTCAGGCTTAGAATTCAGTGTCTGTCCCTGGACCCATGATGATGGATGCTCTAAATTACAGTCCATCAGCTGAGTCCTTTGTCATGTCTCACTCATGGAGCCTCCCTATTTTTCTTCTGGCTGGTCTAGTCATCCATCTGTTTCTATTACAAACAGCCACAGTGCTTTGGCTGGACCTGCAGCTTTCAAAACTGAGTAGAAGGAGGAAAGAAAACCCCAGAAGCTAAAGAGCTTGGTTATTAGCAATGATAAGGGAAGAAAAAAATAAACATAGTTCCTACTGTGTGTTAATTACAATGCTAGGCTCTCTCACTTATTTTATCTCATTTAATCTGTAAATCATTCCTGCTGGGTAGGTATTATCAATCCACTTTTTACATGCAGGTAAAAATCTAAGAGATTATGTGACTTGTGTAAGACACCATGGTTAATAAATTACACTAATATTTAAATATATTTGTGTCTGACTCCAAGTCTAGTATTTTTCTACTATATAATGCTTTTAAAAGTACTTATTAAAAACATCTGAGATCTAACTCCATGCTTCCAGTATCTTGAAATTATCTATGTCTGAGAGACCTCAAAGCTTCCTCAGATGAAAAGTTATGCATGGAGGAAAAGGTGACATACACCTCCTAGAACATTCAGGTGAATTCCAACACTAAGGTCACATGGTTTTCACTGAGACAAAGCAGTCGAAACCTTACCTGGAGGACTGGGTTTCCATCCAGGAGCATTCAGACTCATAATGCTTTTTCTCCCAAGACGCGGCTAATTGAACCACAGAGACAATCAGAGGTATCAGGCAGTCATGATGAAACTTCGTATCCTCTTTCCATTCACCCTCAGACACCAAATTAGCCTTCACCTGTATTTCCTTCTAGATTAAGAGTCAAAGCTTTTATGGACTGTCATGGCAAGAATATCAGCTTGTTTTGGGCTATAAAGGGGTCATGAGTCATTGTTTTGCTCTATTTGTTAAGAACTCTGGGACACACCGGATAACACAGTAGTTTTGTAATATCTAGACTGATTGCCTCCCCCCACATCCCATTAAGAGACAGTCTGGTATAATGACTGTGTCCCTACTCTCCTTAAATTCATTTCAAGTGTCTAGGTTGAAAACAAAGCCACATTACAATTCTTTAGAGAGATGTCTTACAGAGGTGTCCCATCTCTTCACCTTCTTTGACAGCTTCCCATTTCTACGTCTCCTTTCATTTCTCTACCTCTTGGGCAAGGTAACTGAGATGAGGTAAGCAGACAGTCTGGGGGGCCAATGTTTCCAGAAAGTCCTGCTCATGGAGTTCTACCTGGGGAACTACTGCCATAGAACAACTGAATAGTCAGATAAGAAAGCCTTCAGATGATGTCTTCCAAAGCCATGCTTAGAATGGACCCTGGCTTCTCCCTTGGTATCAGCCTCCTGTAACTCACCTGAAAACATCTGACAAATGCTTATTGAGCACCTACTATATTCTGGACATCATTCTAGATATTGTTCTATGGAGATAAATAAGATAGAGCTTCTGCCTTTGTGGAGTACTGCTGAGTTAGAAAAAGCAATTCACAAGTATAAAATTTCAATAGAGCATATTTGGGTATGCTTATGTGCAGTAGTTAGAGTCTATGAGAGCAAATAAGAAAGGCACCCACCCCAACCTGGGGACTTAGAGAAGAGCTCCATCTGACATGCATAACATGAGTATCAAAAGATGAGTAAGAGTTAGTCTGGTGGAAACAAAAAAGTGGGATGAGCAAAAAATGGGGTCTGGACTGAGGAAACCACATAAACATAGGCACAGAAGGATGAAATAGATGACATGCATGGACAAGTAACAACAATTTGCTATCTGTTACTAAAACTAAGTAAAAAGGAGACAGTGACAGGAGATGGGGCTGGAAAGGCAGGTAGGGATCTGGTCATAGAGAATCCTCTATGCCATACTAGGTAACTTGGACTTCATTCTGTAGGTTATTATGAAGCAAATGCAGTTTGCTTTTAGCAATGCAGTTACATGCTTAGACTTGTATGTGGTGGAGAAGATGGATTAAGAAGGCAAGACCAGAAGTAGGGCGACCAGTTTAAAGATCTTTGCAACAATCTAGTCAAGAGATGTGATAGGGACCTGGGATTGAGCAGTGGTACAGGAATGAAGACCACAAAAGTGGATTAAAGAATTTATTTAGGAGATAAAATAGGAAAAACTTAGTGAATGACTGGATATTGGATTGAGGGGTGGGAAGAGCCCAAGATGACTCTAGTTAGAAATAAGGAGCTAAAGGTTGACTAGGGAAAACTCAAATGTCTCAAGAGTATACAAACAATCAGCTAACCCGTGGCTAATCCAATGCAATAATTTATACCTAGTTACATAGTAGCGATTGTTTATGAATTAGATATTCATCACATCATTTTGATCCTCCCAACTGTCCCATGAGAAAAACACTACTTTGTTACAGATGAGGAAATGGGTTCAGGGAAAGTTAAATGGACTTGGTCAAGATCATATAACAAAGCAGTGGTTGAGAGAGCCTCAGACTTTCTAGATTTATACCAGTAACCTAGAAAATGATTTTCTTTTTAAGTTAAACGGTATAAAATTGTCCATATTTCACCATTTTGGCAATTTCATATGGTTCGACCCAACACTCTGGTACATTCTTCAGTGGAAGAATCTTGTGGTCTGAAACCTCCATGAGAGAAATGCAGGCTTTTTCTTCAGTCATCCCACCAGAATCTTTCTGTTTCTGTACTTTAGCTGTTTTCCTCCACAGACTATTCTGCTACATTATGAGATGAAATTCAGAACCCTGGGAATAAGTCCAAGGAGTAAGCTTTGGAGTCCTAGTACCTTCTCTGATCTGGAGAAGAATGGCTTTTTCCCCTTGCACTTGCCCTTCTCAGAAATCTCATCATATTTAGATCACCATCGAGTTTTCCGGGGACAGACTCTACGTAACTCACGGGGTTCCCATGAAGGCCAAATAAGAGACTACATGTGAAGGGGATTCATAAACTATAAAGTGCTGTTTAACTCATAGTACTGTGTTGTTATTCTCTTGTCATAATGAAGTAAAAGGGAGGAAGACAAAAATTTTAGTCAATATCCTTCAGACTCTTTTCTGATTCTGAGTATACGCACCTCAGCACATTCTAACATTCATCTGAGGTTCAAGCAGCTAGGCGATGATTATCTCTAGCTACAGAAAATTAAAAAAGAAATACTCCATAGATACTTTTTTAATTAAGATACTGGAGGAGAGTTGGAAAGTGATTGTTTTTTCTATTTTATTTTTCTTTCCTTTCTAGACCTTACCTAAAATATTTTGCCTGAAGAGATTGGGTTTTCCTACCTTAAAAATTTATATCATCTTTTAGTAAAGGGTTTCTCAATGTGTTTCACAGCTCCAGTACCATGAGGTCTGTGTGACTGGTTCTTCTTATTCTTTTTCATGCATAGCTTTATACTTCAAATGCTCTATCAGAAGCCATACAAGTGAATATTCTAATTCCACTGCTTTCCTTTCAGTTTTTAAAATCTCCTTACTATGTCTTAAACCACTGAGAAAACATTAATTGCTCATTTTTAAAATGGAAATTGAACTCTTGTAGGCCACTAAGCAGAGACAGTCTCCGAATTCACTCACCCAGAGACTGTGGGGTTTGATATGTAAATCCTGCACAGGATGTGATTTTATATATCATTCCTATTATTTATCCTATATTAGTAAATAAAAATCTTTACTTGAGAAGTACCATGAAAGAACTAAAAGTTTTTCCACAGTTAGACTGAAAAACATTTAATACCCTCTCCTTAAAGGCTGAACACTCTATTCTCACCTCGTTTTCTAAGACAAACTGTTGTCAAATAGCATGAGCTTAAAATTTATCATGTATTTTAGGACTGATTCATTTAGGCTCCACCTACAATAAGGTGAATTTTCTCATATGTTTCTTCTGATATACATGTTTGTAAAAAGGGAGAAAACAAGTACACACACAAACAAATCCCACTGTTTTCCACAGACAATAACTATAGGTCATCATGTTATTTTACTTCAGAGAGGTCAGTTTTAATTTAGGACTTAATTTAATTATGTAACACTTTAAAACATTTATGTGAAACTTTTTTTAAGATTTTTTTTTGATGGGGATCATTTTTAAAATCTTTATTGAATTTGTTACAATATTGCTTTTGTTTTATGTTTTGGGTTTTTTGGCTGCAAGGCATGTGGGATCTTAGCTCCCTGACCAGGGATCAAACCTGCACCCCTGCATTGGAAGGCAAAGTCTTAACCATTGGACCGCCAGGGGAGTTCCTATGTGAAACTTTTTTTTTAAGTTCTAGGAAATTTCCGATGTTATATAAGCAAAATATTCAAACGCATTACAAGAAAATAATCTTTTTTTTTCACATCGTTATAATTAATCATTTTTAAGGTGAGCAAGGAGAGAACATGCAAATTAGGAGATAATCTGATGCTGCTTTTTGTTCTACACTTTGGCCATCTGGGTTTATTAGTTATGCTCAGTCTAAACACTGCAGTTGACTCTGGAATTTCAAAATTCAGAAAATCATTGATAATTTGCCCAGATTGGCAGGGAAAGCTGGGAGACCTCTATATTGATGTCTTGCACCTAGAGGGCTTTTGGCTGTTTGGGGGGTTCTTACACACACTATTTCATTTGTCCCCCATCACAACCATGACAAGGAGGCAGATCACAGACTCCTCTGGAGCAAGAACCTGGGGTTCATAAAGCCCAAATCAGAGAGTTCCAGACATGTTCACACATGTGGGTCATGCAGGGAGATTTTAAAATGTTTACATTACCAGATCTGGCTTCAGCGCTCAGGAATCTGGGGTTGAAGCCCACAGGAATTTATACATTAAAATATTTCCCAGGTGATTCTGCTGCAGTGAGTCCAAGGCTCAGTGTCTGGGAGGCTCAGGTCACATGAACAAAATCTAGGAACTCTCAAATCCTAAGGCAAGTTTCTGCGCCCCACCAGTGACCCAGCTTTGACTTTAAGTCCCTCTAGTAGAAAATCCCTGTGGTATGAGATGCAGAGATTCCAGTTTCTCCAGACCACTGCTTCTCAGCTCAGCCAAGTCTCCTCTACGTTCACCCGACACCAGGAGCTCCTTGGTCTGTACATAAAAGAATTACACAGGGGCTTCCCCGGTGGCACAGTGGTTGAGAGTCCGCCTGCCGATGCAGGGGACACGGGTTCGTGCCCCGGTCCGGGAAGATCCCACATGCCGCGGAGCGGCTGGGCCCGTGAGCATGGCCGCTGAGCCTGCGCGTCCGGAGCCTGTGCTCCGCAACGAAAGAGGCCACAGCAGTGAGAGGCCCGCGTACCGAAAAAAAAAAAAAAAAAATTACACAGATACGCTTGGGACATGGCATCAGGAAGGTGAGATTTATAAAGGAAGGTGAGATTTACATATAATTAAAATATTGTTTTACTAATATGACTATTATAAGGAAAGGCTCTATACATCAGAATGGAAGTTGAACTAGATCAGTATTTTTCAAACATCAAGCAATCATTCATTAGCGGGTCAGGAAATCAATTTACCAGGTTTTGACAAGCATTTAAAAAATGAAATAGAGTAGAAAATAGAGTGACTCTCACACAGAAAAAAATAGGGTTTTTTGTTTGCAAAATACTATACTTTTAATCTGTGTACATACATCCGTGTATAAATCTGGATGTAACATGTTTTTATTACTGTAGGGGTCAGGGTAAAGTGTTGTTTTGAAAACACTAGACTAGATCATTTAGCTTCATTCCAATTATAGATGCACACACACGCACACACAATCAAAAAAACAAGCCAAAAAAAAATACTGACAAAAATAGTGGAAAGAGAACTCTGTATGAGTTTTACTAAAGAAGTATAAAAGTTGCTTTTACTTCTTTTGCACAGGACCAACATTGGTGCTCTTGAAGCCCAAGCACCCCCTTTGTGTTCATGTTGGGGAGACTTTTTCTCTGCCAGGGAAAGGTGGGGACACTAAATCACCATGAATTGTCAACAGTAAGAGTCTCAGGGAATAAGCCTTCACATACAAATAGTGTTTGCTGTGCACTATTCCAGGACGCTAGGTACTGCAGAAGGGCTTTAGAAAGTCATCCAGCCTAAATAATTCCTGCTTCAAAAAACAAAGAAAGAAAGAAAAACAGCAAGGAAATATCAGTGGAATTAACAATCAAAATGACAGTCAGTTCAAGAAGCATTTAAGTGAGGATCTATCCTTGCTGCCTGGGCTTGGGAAGGCAAAAAGACAGATAGCAGGAGATCTTGACACATCATATTGTATTGACAATACCGATACCACATACTGATATCATCAAATGTGTTGTTTGATAGAAAACTCTATCAAATTGACCAAGTGCAGGAAGGAATTGAGGGGGGAAAGACCAGAGGCCTGAGGACCAAATGGAAGGGATTTTACAATGATCCAAGTAAGAGACAATGATGCCAATGACAGGTGGAATGGGGGAGCGAAAATTGGCAGGACCTTATCATTGAATGCAGGCAGAGGATGGACTTTTAGATTTCTATTATAGTGCCTAGAATAAATAATGATAGCATGTGTTGTCCATGTGTTTAAGAAGACAACAAGAGAATAAGTTTAAGGAGAAGTTGAGATTATAAACCTGTTAACTTTCAGATGCCAGAGGGATATGCAAATTGAAATATCCAGTTGGCATCTGGGCATAGCACTCTGAGCTCAGGGATAAGAATGTCAGAATATAAGTAGTGCTTGGACCATCATGGTAGCTGACAGCCAATCCTGAAACCCTGCTAGTCTTCACAACAACCATGGGAGATAGGCCATATAATCCTTAATTAAGAAATGAAAAATCTGAGGCCCAGAGAGGTACAATAGCTTGCCAAGGTCCCACAGTAGTGGCGGAGTAGAACTCCAATCCAAGTCTGACTTCCAAACCTAAACTCTTTCCACTATGCCATGATGCCTCTTGAGAAGAAAGTTAGGGAAAGATCTGAGCCCTGGGGGATATTTATATTTGAAAGGTTGACATAGAAGGAAGAGCTGTTTGCTCTGTCACAGTGAAAAACTGATGTTTCTGCAGCCCTTCTGCTACAAAAAGAAGGTTACAAATGTGACAATGTCCGCCTGGATTTCTTAATATAATATCTGAAACATTTTTGCAGTAAAATGTAAGAATGAAACTAACTGTCTTTGAGCAGCTACTATACACTAAGCATTGTTCTCTATACGAGATTAAGTAATCTCAGCTAATTCTTAACCCTCTCTAAAATATGACGTTATTAACGATCTTTTATAGATGAGAAAATCAAAGCTTAGGGGAATTAAAAAGCTCACTGAAAAAAAAAGACACAGATAGATGGTATTCTAGCTCATGACTGTCAGGCTCTAATGGCCATGCACTTTCCACTTTCCACCATACCTTGTGGACTTCCAGATGAGGCATTAGTAAAATCATGAGATCAGTCACGTGAGCAAGTTCAAGTTGGGGAAGTTGGTCCTTAATGCGTTTTTTTTAGATGTTGGGGGTAGGAGTTTATTAATTCATTTATTTATTTTTGCTGTGTTGCGTCTTCGTTTCTGTGCGAGGGCTTTCTCTAGTTGTGGCAAACGGGGGCCACTCTTCATCGCGGTGCACAGGCCTATCACTATCGCGGCCTCTCTTATTGTGGAGCACAGGCTCCAGACGCGCAGGCTCAGCAGCTGTGGCTCACGGGCCTAGTTGCTCCACGGCATGTGGGATCTTCCCATACCAGGGCTCGAACCCGTGTCCCCTGCATTAGCAGGCAGATTCTCAACCACTGTGCCACCAGGGAAACCCCTTAATGCCTTTTCAAAAATTACTTTTAATAACATTTAAATTCTCCTCACTGATTTACTTTAAAATGCAATTTCCAGTTAGGTCCTAATATAAATCCAGCCCACTTATTACTGTCCTATTCAGTGACAGTTAGCATTCATAGTTATCCCCCTGAAGGGCAGCAAGATTCTGGAGTAGGTCTTCCTGTGTCGGGCTTCTTATCTATTCTAAACTATTCTCTACCCTATGGGCAGAGAGGTTTTTCAAGTCTGCAAATCTGATTGTGGCTTCCCCCAGGCTAAAATCTGTCAGTGCTTTACCCCACAAATCCATCCCCTTGCATGGTGTACGAGACCATTTGCCATGACAATCTCATCTACTCACTGGCTTTCTCTCCTGCTGCCCTCTCTGAGCCACGCCACAGCCCAGAATACTAAACTACTTGCATCCTCCCTAACAATGTGCTATTTCAGCCCCTGGTTTCTGAGCACACTCTTCTTTCTGCTTTGAATTCTCTTTCTCAACATGTTCACGCAGCAAAACTCCTACTAGAGCTTCAGGTTAAAACCTAATCATACCTCCTCTGTAAAGGTTGCCTTGGTAGCATCATCTCGACAGAACCAAGAACTCTTTTCTTGCTGCAACCATCAGAACTTGTGAATGCCTATTATTATTATTGCCTTATGATTAATGTCTTATTATTGCAACTACCTCATGAGTATGAGTTTCCATTTTTATGACTTCCATTTATAGGACGGGGTCTCACGCTTGCTTTGCCTTTGCATCTCCAGTTTCTAGCAGAATGATTGGCACATAATATATATTTGATAAATAACTGAGCAAATGAAAGCTATCCAAATCAAAGGAAGATTAAATCTTAGATAGAAATTTCTTGTCTAGATGTGAGTCATAGTCACACCACTTTGTAATGAAGCTATTTTAGAAAATTAAACTTCTGTAAGTTTATTGAAGTGTGCCCAAGGCACAAAGACTGACTGTTTAACATGCTGCTCATAAGGCTGCATGTTAAATGCCACTAAACAAAAAGCAAAGCAAAAGCTCACCAAAGCTCGCTAAAGATGTGTTTTAAAATAGCCATTACAATAGACGTCAATGTGTCAAATCTTGTAAAAGTTCTAGCATTCATTGGACCTTGGGTTTTAATACTGCCTGCCCCTCTGGGCTAAAAAGATGGTATCAGGGATAATTTCTGTGAGGGCTGATGGGAAAATCCAGACTCTCTTCAGTGTTAAATTGGAGCTCAGCAGGTTGAAAATAGATCCAAAGTGTCCAATTCCCTGAAAGACAGAATCAACCATTTAGCTACAGGAAACCCGAGGAGAGGACATCATCCTCTGAAAGACCTCAGGGTCTCCTTGGTAACAGGAGCTGAAAGTTGTTTTAATATTGTTTTAGTGTTTATTCAGACCAAACTCAAATCCTCATGCCATAATACCGTGTACATTTTCCTCACATACTCAAAATCAAGTGGGGCAGTGATTAAATCAGCACACATATTCCTGTCGTTAAATAAGACATGGAGAATGGAAGTCTACCTCTTTATTCCGTAAATTCAAACCTGGAAGGAAGAAGACAAATGAGGATAGGGAGAGAAAGCATGGCTTTGTGAAAGGCGTCCTGGGAGGAGAATCAGGACACCAGGATTTTGTTTCAGTTTTGTCTCTAATTTCCTATGAATTTTCAGGCAAATCACTTAGCTCTGCAGCCTTAGTCACTTACCAGCCATTTAGATGGACAAGTCCCCCAAACTCCGTTAAGTCTCAATTACTTTGGGTGTAAAATTAGGCCGATTATACCTACCTTATGAGATTTCATGAGGAATAAACAAGAGAACATGGATGAAGTATGTTTCCCAATGCCCAAGTTCATTTGATGTCTAAGTAATATTTTCACAAAATAGAAATACCTAACAGCTCTGTTCATTAGTAGTTAGGTACAAATAACTTGATGAGTATTTTCAAGTCCTTAGCAACTTAGTAATTGTTTGAAAAAAAGATACGTATACACTGAAAGAAAAAAATTAACAATTTTATTATATTTGTAAATAACCACAATTACTTACTAACAGAATGTGTGCTCTTGCTGGAACACTGCCTCCTTCATTTCCTGTTCCACAAAGATTTTCATTCTTTACTTGCTTTTTGTCACAGTAACTATCTAAAATCCAGCTTTGCGAAGATATGAAGTCATCTGAAGGAAGGTAGCATGGTCTAAGGTTGAAAATGTGAAGTACCTTATGCTCATTCAGCATCTGACAGATATTATTGTGTTCCCCTTGAAAATTTAAAGTTCCCATGGCAGCATGGTACCCTGGGGCACCTTGGCACAAATTCTGGGAACTATGGCCCTAGCACATAGTAGTTACTCAGGAGAAATCTGAACTAGATGAATTGACTCTTTCGGGTAAATAATTCTATGATTTGTTAGTTTTTTTTATTGCTTTTCATATACTAGTGTGGATAGAGTTCATGTAAAGAAAATAAATTTAAATCATCTATTTGCCCTTTTCTCCTCGATTAAAAGATATCTTTATCTTCAAAATAAGTCACTGGTGTCAGCATCTAGAAACTGATCATCTCTGACACTGAAGGTTGCCAGTATATATTAATCATTGCAAAAGGGGTACATATCTTTAAAAATATGCACATGCCCAAGAGAACTTACTTTCCCCTACACGGGCCAGTTGTGATCATTTTCTGCTTGAACTATGAATAAATTAAATAAAACCTGTTCACAATTTACCAGCTGCATATGGCATTATTTTTAAAGGACTGTTGCATTTAAATGCAAAAACACTCAATTTGGGGAATAGTTATTTATGAACAATAAAGGCATTTCAGCCAGCATGTGAATCATGCTTAAATGAGGTGAAACTGGGGGAGGAAACAAAAAGTTAATGCATAAAATCCTTTTTATTTGGCGTGGACAGGAGGATAGAGTACACTAGAAAAATCTCATTCTCTGGGAAGGAGAAACAGCATATAAATGCTGACTCTGGGGCTCCATCTTGTGTCAATGGCAATTTACTGTTAACGTCTCTCTGAAGTGTTATGTTAAGAAGGATTCTGAGGAAAAATTCAGGCTTTTAAAAATTTAAGTGCCATGATCCACTAGTGATGATTGGAAGCATATATGCTGCATGTTTGCCATTTCTGGCTGAAATACACAGAAATCCAGAACACTCCCCCTTCACATTTTTAAGGAAAAAAAAATCTCATTTTTGCTTACTTATTTTACTGTCTTATATTAAAATTAGAAAATAAAACAAATAATTATAAACCAATACTCTCAAGTTTTAAATAAAGTTCTCAGGTTGACATATTGTTTGATCAATAGCTTTCTGCTATAATATAGACTCAGGTCAGATGAGGGAGCAAATGTATCTTTGAGAACAGTCCCAAAGTAGCAACATTATAATAATAGTAGGAAATATTAAGAACACAGCCATGTTAGGGTTGAAAACACCTGAACATCATCATTCTCTGCTACTATTCTGAAGGAATAATTCTCTTTATTTGATACCAAATTGCTATAAAATGCAGTTGCAATTCCCAAGATCCTTATCACAGATCTTTTAAAACTCTTTTGAGATAATGCTAGATTCACATGCAGTTGTAAGAAATAAGAGAGAGCCATCTACCCTTCACCCAGTTTCCCATTCCAGTGATAAGTCTTATATGACCATAGTACAATGTCACATCCAGGAAACTGACATTTATACAATCCACCCAATTATTCAGATTTTATCAGTCTTCCATGCATTCATATATGTTGTGTGTGTGTATTTGCGTGTTTTTATAATGCAGTTTTATAACATATGTAGATTCTTGTGACTGCCACTATAGTCAAGCTACAGAACAGTTCTATTACAAGGACCCCTTGAACTACTCTTTTTTTTTTTTTTTTTTTTTTTTACTTAAGCAACAGAAATTTATTTTCTCACAATTCTGAAGGCTAGAAGTCCAAGACTAAGACTTAGGCAGGTTGGGTTTCTCCCAAAACCTCTTTCCCTGTCCTACCCTTTAAGAGCCACAGCCAACCTCCCTTTCTCCCCTCTTCCAAAGCCCTGGTAACTACTAGTTTTTTTTCCCCTCTCTATAATTTTGTCATTTCAAGAATATTATATAAATGGACTCATACAACATGTAACCTTTTGAGATTAGCTTTTGCAACACAGCATAATTCCCCTGAGACCCATCCAGTCTGTTGTATATGTCATTAGTTCATTCTTTTTGTCACCAAGTAGTATTCTATAGTATGGATTCCATAATCCGTTTAACCATTTGCCCTTATCGTAAAATTTATGAATAGGTTAAGAAAGTCAGTGAATGGAAATGCCAAAAGTACAAACTCTTTTACAGGCATAATGTCTGACAGAGGAACTCAGGAGTTCCCCAATATAACTTTTGCCTTTATCCTCTCATATTTTGTGAGGCTGTGGAAGGTATTTGGAGGGTACCCCAAGACCCCTTAGCATGGTGAAAATCTGATTAATGGAAACAGCATTCAGTGATAAGAAATAGTCTGTTTTTAAGCTAAGAGCAGGGACTGGTGATTTCACAGTGGCCTATTCCCAGGATGGCAAATACATTTCATTTCCAGTAAAAATTATGAGCCATTGATAGTGGCGGCCTGGAGGGCAGTGATGAGAAGTCAGAGCGTGAGTCCAGGCTCAGCAGGAACAGAAACTAGATGGTTCCTGATGTCTGCCCCAGGCATTGGTGGAGATATTGCCACATCTGTGCTAGTTGTTTGTCACCAGTTAGAACTAAAGAAAAACTGCATCAACTGAAAGGTCAATGACCAGCATGAAGTATATAAAAACAATGTTAAGAAAATCAAACCTGACCCATGTGTCTCTAGTATTGTTTGGGCAAGGAGCTCCCAGCAAGCAAAGTGTCATTGGAAAGCTTATCTCAGTGGTGGGAAGGGACGGCTCAAGCCAGGAACTCCTTCACTGTAATCTCCTGTTCCCTTTTCTTCTCTCTCTATACACTTCAACAAACTAGCTCATTCTGAGAGAGAAAGCACTGACCAGAACAGCTGAAAGTTTCCCCTTTCCCTAATATTTGAGTGTTTGGTAAGTGACAAATAGGGTGCTAATGCATTTTATATACATTACCTCATTAATTCTCACACAATCTTGTGAAATTGGGTCCTATTATTTCCTCATTCACAGATAAAGACTGAGGCTTAGAGAAGTTTGGTACCCACCCAAGCCAGGAAAAGGAAGCCCTTAGTGTCTGTCTCCACTGCCTTCCCTGCCCCATAGCCTTTCCTTTCTCATTTTAAGGTAATAAACTAGAGGTATTTTTAATATACAAATCTCTGGTGAGTCTGAGTCACATGGTTTCCACAATCCCAGAGCCTGCTCACCTCTGGGCGCTGGCAAAATCAAGTGCCTGGATCCCCAAGTTTAAGGACCAGACCTTGCAAATGGAGACTCAAGTGAGTTTTCTGAAGCCACTTTGCTTAGTCCTGAGCCAGCGTTCCTAAGCCACACCCTTCATCACCCTAATACACCTCAACGTAGGTCTTATCACAAAAGACAGAATTACTGGGAAAAAATTGCTGTTTTTTTTTAGCACCTACAGGGTGAGAAATTATGTTTATGTTAATAATAACAGGTCTAATAGATGAGAGTTTCCCAATGAGACCTACAAGGGGGTAGAAAGAAATAATTTTGAGGACTAAATAAGTGTTAGGAGTTTATTGGGTACAAACCTTTTACATTTAAGCAAAAAAAAATTGTTTCCATTTTTTTCTTTCACATATGTTGTTTATTCCCATTAGATCATCCCACGAATACTCTTCATTCTCACTTCTAGATTTGATAGATATAGAAGTATTTTTAAATTTCTAAATTTATACTCACATTGCACTTTATTACTTTATGTTGTGAAGAAGAAAAACACATTCTTGTTATTGGGTAACGAAGGATAAGATTCTTTTATTTCACCTCTCATGATGTTATTCTTTAAGAAACTTGCAAAGTTTATCAGAATATTTGTTATATTCTTTAATTTAAGAATATGATTAGATAGTCTTTAAAATATGTTGGTATCTATTAACCTTATTTAGAAGAATAGGAAACCTAAGCATATAAGAGATTAAAAAAATACTTGGCAAATTGCATAGCAAATGAGGAACAGAACTGGGTCTCACTTAGGTCTGTTTTTGACCTCGAGTGGAATTCATGATGCCTTAGAGCTCACACTAATATTCCATTTTCCAAAATAACTAGAAGACAGTCTTAATAAGGGAACCGTGTGCTTAATCAGCTACTTACACTAGTAAGTACTATGAGTCAAGTGACCCCACCAACCCATGTGAAAAGTGAACATAACTGTGGGCCTAGAGAAACTCTCATTCATTGTTGGTGGGAATGCAAAATGATACAGCCACTTGGAGACAGGTTAGCAGTTTCTTATAAAACTAAATGTACTCTTACCATGCAATCTAACAACTGAGCTACATGGTATTTACTCAGAGGAGTTGAAAACTTATGTCCACGCCCAAACTTGCACATGAATGTTTATAGCAGCCTTATTCATAGCTGCCATAACTTGGAAACAATCAAGATGTACTTCAGTAGGTGAATGGATAAATAAACTGTGGTACCTCCAGATAAGGGAATATTATTCAGTGCTCAAATGAAATGAGCTATCAAACTGTGAAGACGTGGAGGAACCTTAAATGCATATCATTAAGAGAAAGATGCCCATCTGAAAAGGCTTCATACTGTATGATTACAACTATGTGACATTCTGGAAAAGGGAAAACTAAGGAGATGGTAAAAAGATTACTGGTTTCCAGGGTTCGTGGAGGTTAGACGGGTGAAAAGGCTGAACCCAGAGGATTTTTAGGGCAGTGGAACTATTCTGTATGAGACTACAATGGTGGATCCATGTCATTACACACTTGTCCAGATTCATAGAGTATACAACACTAAGAATGATCCATAATGTAAACTGTGGACTTTGGTGATGATGTGTCAACGTTGGTTCATCATTTATAACAAATGTACCACTCTGCTGGGGGATGTTGATAGTGGGGAGGTTATATGTGTGTGCAGGTTTGGAGGATATGTAAATTCTCTGCGCTTTCCACTCAATTCTTCTGCAGACCTAAAACTTCTCTTAAAAAAGTCTATTAGAAGGAAAAAAAGTGAACACAACTGGCAAAGGAAGGGACTTTCTCAAAATGGAGGTCAAGGAGAAAGTGTCCATCACCCACATATGATCATTCTCACAGGCTTACTTTGAGCCTAAGGATCATATTCTTGGCTTAAATAAGGTAAAATTATCTGAGAAAATTTTATTGTTTAACAATTGGGTCAAGATTCCCTGTAAGAAGAAATCTAGCATTGTCTGGGAAATGGCTTGATAAGATGCTTTGGACTTTGGTCCTAAATCCGGAATGTGGAGTGAGGGTGTAGGATAGAGAGAAGGATCAGAGACCTCTTCTCCCTCCCTGAAGTAGCGTAGCCAATGCTCAACTTTAGAGAAGAATCAATGAACACCAAAGATTTCAAGTTTACTGTACGTGCATGATATTAAAATGCCTTTATCACCTCTAAACAATATTTAGCAAATTTTACATTGCTCATTAATGCAGAAGCATTGATAAGAGTAGATTTTTCTGTTGGGGCAGTTTGAAAAGGAGGACGTCTGAGCTACAGAAGTAGAATGTTTCTCTTATTTAAAAAAAATTCATATATATAGAACATACACTTAAAGCCAATAATTCAGAAGAAAATTATTTTCTAATGTGTCCTCTAATTTTATAGAGATTTACTACAGGACTCTGTTAATCAAACTAACAGATGTTGACAGAATCCAATTATTCTTAGGAACATACAAGGAGGATAATATTTATTTTTATCTTCAAACAGATTAGGATTACTCAAGAGGCCATCTATGCATTTGCTTAGTGCGCCAAAAACAGGAACAAAAGTTAAAGAATAACATTTCCCAAAACAAGTATAGAAAATTCTGAAATTTGCTAGACTTTCTTATCCTCATTTGACTGAATAACATCATTTTTATTTTGAATTAGATGTGGTAGTGGAGGAGATGCCAAAAGTTTTTTCAGTACCTAGGGTCTCTTGAGATCTTAATCTAATCTCTGTCCTCAAGTAATTTAAAAACTCGATGGGGAGGTAAAACACACAGGAAACAAAAAGAGAAAACACAGCATTATATCATCGTGTGGCAACTGTGTGTTTCTGCCTATGAGCACAATAGAAATTTTATGAGACATAGAGACATATAGATGAGATGAGACTTAGGTAAGGCCAGAAGGACTGGATAGGCCAGTCCTTGATATTCAGAAGAAGATATTCAGAAGGAGATGTGGAATTTTTATATCCAGAGGATAGTTTAAATAACCCACAGTTTCCATGATTTCTGAAGATGATTCCTTTAAAAAGTCTTGACTTACAGGTAATGTTTTAGGAATATGTTGTCAAACACCCTCACTTGTTGAGTCTTCAGGGCTTAGAGTCATTAGACATAAGAAATGTAGCATCAGGGGAGTGATTTCCATGGGTTTCTGAATTTTCACCACAGGTATCCTTTGGACGCTAAAAGGTGGGGAGGCATACATTCCCATCACAAGCTCAAGATCTCCTGGGAAAACTCATCTTTGTAAAATTCATGGGCTAAAAAGGCCAACAGTTTGAATTTGCTTTAAGGACTCCTGACCTTCTAGCCCAATGTTTAGGGAATTTGTTATGTATTGTTTTAAGAAAAGAAGAGAAACTGGGGTTAGTGACAGAGGATATTTTTTATGTCTAAATGATTTAAGAAAACAAAGTCTAAAATAGGCATGTCTTAGCCTCTTCAGCAAACACTAAATAAATTCATTCTGTTTCCTTCCAGTCATGAGAAATCCCTGAACCCTTCACCTTCTCTTTATCCTCAAGTTACCATGTAGGTACTGGGAATCTAAATGAAGAAAACTAATGATGACATATTTAGATGCTAAATAAAACAAAAGACATGAGTTCCTATTGATTAAAGCAGGCCTGTGTTTTATTGCTGGGAAAAAAATAAAGAAGATAAGGGTCCTGCTTCCGTTTCTTGTGTTAGATAGAAGCATTTTTTTCTTTTCTTCATTGCGTTTCTACCAATTTTACTCTTTTAACTGCCAGAACCTGGGAGGCAGTATAATTCTCTTATTTTACAAACTTAAAGAACATTTGATAATAATAGTGTTTTGGTTACTTCTGAGAAAATGTTCAACTGAGAATCTATTGCTAATGGTCTGCAAAGAATAAAACACAGATTAAATATGAAATCAGAAGGGAGGTAAGAATGAATGAGAATGGGACATTGTGAAGGTTATCTGCACTCTTAATTGCACTTAGAGCTTTCTAGATCACAGACAAAGTGAAATGGAAAATACAGGAAGGAAGATCCACTAGAAAGAGTGAAAAATTAACTCTGTTCAATTATTATTCTTTCTTTTCTTTTATGGTAAAAATCAAATTACCATATATTATTAGACTGAATATATCTCTGCCTTGGATCACTTGGCCTCAAATATTCACAAATCCTGCATATTAATAAATCTGTCCTTCATAAATGAAGAAAACACAAAACACCACTGCTTCACTTTCTCTTTCAACAGTTCAATGAAGTAGGGTAGAGTCTAACCTTTTCACATTTTGCAGGTGAAGGCACCAAAGGAGAGAGAGGGCAAGAGCCTTCTAAGAGGCTGTACAGTGAGTCAGGGTCAACCTGGGGTATGAGCGATAGGACTTGCATATTATTTTACTATCGTACTTGAATGCTTCAAGGGGACACATACCTATGCAGTGATTCCATTTGCCTTTAGTTAGTGGTAATAAAAGATGATGTCCTAGCAATCATTTCTCTTCTTTCATGGGGATTGTAGTGATGCAGACAGGAGCTAGCCATGAAAACAAATGTTAACACCATGTGACAAAGGAATATGCAGAAGAAAAAGACACCATTAATCTCTGCTTGTTGGGAAATAGGAGGTCTTAAGCAAGGATGTAAAACAAAATGAGGCTGAAACAGCATGGGGTTTGCTCTTTAGTTCACCTAATGAAAGGGTGTTCGGGCTCAGAGAATTATGCTTTATATGTATTTAATCACAAACTGAGGAGCTTGGATTTTTATTTTAAAATAAAAATTAGGATCAACAATTTCTACAAAGGTGAAACCCAGCCTCTAAGCGAATAGTAAGTCCCAATGGTTGACAACCTTTAGGGTGCATCAGAACAAACTAAGGAACTCATTCAATGCAATTATTGAGACCTGCTCCCTGAGATTCAGTAGAATGGGGTTAATCTGAATTTAGAATAAGCACTTTAGGGGCTTCTAGTGCAAGTAGTTCATGGACCACACTTTGAGAATACTCCCAACTTTTCTGCTGCTTTCCAGAGCTGATGGGTCACCTATTGAACAAATCCATCTTCAGGTCTCAACCAAACCACTTAGACTTTTCTGGCATCCCATTATAGTTGGATGTTTTATTTGAAAAACCATATATAATTCAAAATACTTATAGGCATACGTGCCTCACCCTCTCCTTGAGAACCATTTTTTAGGCAGGGTGTAAAAAGCCATGTGTAATTCAGATATTTACAAACCAATGGATGTCAAACACATCAGAGACTTGATATATTAGAGAATTTTATAAAGGTATGTAAAATAAAATCACTCCCTATCTATATTTTTTCATAAATCTGAATTTAAGTTGGGCTTACCTTAAAGTAAGATGTACCTATAGGTTAATACTCATTTTTTCTAGCATAGTACAGGTGGTTGTCACTCTATTAAGGTAAACAAAGACCTGAGGGTTCAAGAATGAGATCTGGGGGCTAACTTATTTTAACATAATCTTAGATTACTCAAAGTTGATCATCTTTTTAGCTTATTTTATGCAACAATAACTCTAATTGCTTCCTATGTTTTTGATTGGAAAGAATTAACTGCTTTTCCACTAATATAAATTGGCAAAGCCCTTCAAAAAAAAAAAAAAAACTCGTGCTCAGTCTGTGAAGTGTGTTTTCCCCTCATTTAACCAAAGACTCAGAGGTAACTGCCTTTCCCCAGATCTCCCACAGAACAATGACTCTCCATTCATATTTGTAGGCCTGACCCGGTTTCACACAAAGTATGCCTGCAAGGGATGCTGGACAGGAAAGTCCTTCTATCTTCACTTGCCAGCTCATCTGGCCACTTCCCCTGAGAAAAAAATACCTCAGAGCAAAGCCATTCATTTTCAAAGGCAACGTTTCACAATAAGTGGTGTTTTATATTATCCATACTGTTACTTTGAGTCCACTTACTCTCATTCAGAATTTATGAGCCCTTTTAAAATCAAGATGACCTTTTCCCAGATTTCTAGATAGCTCATAACCTCCTTTACCTGCCCTATGAGCACAGGAACGTGGAAGGAGTACTGAATGGACCTGGGGAAACAGTGATTCCAGTCCTGTTGTCACCACTAAATAGACTGTCTCTTCTTTCTGTGAGGTGAGATTCAGAATCCATCACCTTGCTCTCTGGGCTATACTTCAATGTTTCTCTTTTGGTATAATTACGATGGCAAAGTAGCTGGTGACCTGGCCTTGTCTCTAGTAAGACCCCGGTTAATTGGAATGCTGCAGCTCATTGAGATACACACTGGTTATCAGGTCCCATGTCAAGCATTTCAAATACAGAATGGGGGATTATCTCTTGTGATCTCACAAGGACCCTCAGGTGGTATGCGGGCAATGGATACTTTGTGAGGTAAATTGGATTATACTACAGAAGGATTAACCAAATTATAATCTACTTGCTTGTCTCTAATGAATATCTTGTGTCTTTCTTCATTTGATGAAGTAAAATTGGGTAAAAGTCTCCAGTCTTCCTATTTTAATGTTAAAGTGTTAACTATGTCAGGACCAAACTTACATCTGATGCTGTGTTGTTACTATGACAATCATTCTTCAGTCTTCAGTGAGGAACACAAAATGAAACTCTGCTAACTTGGAGTTTTCTCATGAAGAATGTAAAGTAACTTGGTTTGGGCTAAGCTGAGGATGTGCCAGGCGGAGCATTTTAAACTTAGGAAAATGTATGGGTCCTAATAGAGGAACTACTTTTATAGAAATAGATGTTCATCATTAATAGTTTTTATTTATTCTTTGAGTCAAGACTGGCAGGACCTACTAGGAAATACCCTGTTGACAGTTATGTGCAATTAAAAGTAATAAGAACTATATTCTGGAATAATAGTAACAAAAGATAAGATCAAGATTTTCCTGTTTATAAGGCACTGTTTTAAGAGTTTTATGAATATATGCCATTAAATCCTCTCATGAGCATGATGAAGTGATACATTATTAACCCCATTTATATACAAGGACGAGAGATGATAAGTACTTTTCCAAGGTCACAAAACTAGAAAATGTTCAAGGTAGAATTTGAAAATACACAGCCTTGACCCTTAAACCACTGCCTTAAATGAACAAACTGGCAGTTTAAACAGATTGGGCTTTGTTAGTCTAAAGTAATAATGAGGTTTCATTATTTACTCTCACATCTTAGCGTGAGAAGGTCTTGAGTTTTTGCCCACTAATAAAACAAGTAATTGTGTCAAGAAAAAAGTTACAAAATAAGATTTCTCCAATTTTTCCCATACCTTTTTTTAAGCTTTGGTATCTATGATGGCTTTTCTCCAGGTCACAGTTGGCAGATCAAAAGACATGTACCAAGCACTATACTAAATGTTGAAGACACAGTAACGACAACAACAAATTACTGCTGTATATGGAAAGATAGATGATGAACAAATAAATAATATATCTTGTGTCAGGTGGAGAGAAATGCTATGCATAAGAAAAAGACAGGTTCAGGTGGTAGGGAGTTTTGAGGTCGTGGTTGCTATTTTATGTGGTATGCTCAAGAGAGGCCTCTCTGGCTAGGTGCTATCTGAGCAAAGACCTAAAGGACGTAAAGGAATATATATATACCATGTGGTTTTCAGGGGATGAGGGTTCCAGGCAAAGCAGAGCAAGTGCAAAGATCCTGAGGCAGGAGCAATGCTTGAAGGTACAGGAGACAACAAGGACACTGATGTGGTGGAAAAAGGTAGAAGAGATGGTGGAGCTCTAGGTTACACAGGGTCTTGTGGGCACTGTTAGGAGTTTGGCTCTTTCTCTGAGTAAAATGGAAAGCATTCAAGTGTATTAAAGAGTTGTGGTATGATCCACCTTACATTTTTAAAGGATTTGCTCTCACTGTCATGTAGAGAATAGATACAAATGGGGCTAAATGAAAACAGAAATGATAATCAGAAGGCTATTAAAATAAAGCATCTGAAGGCTGACTGTGGCTTAGATCAAGGTGAAACCTTTGCAGATGGTGAGGAGTGATTGTATTTGGGACATATTCTGACAGCAGAGATAATAGGATAGTTAGTTGATTGGATGTGGTATGTGAGAAAGAGAGGATTCTGGTGTGACTCAAGATTTTTGGTGAGAGCAACTGTAAGAACAAGGTCCACATTTACTATGATGGGGAAGAGGAAAGAATGGCCAGTTGTATTTGGGTGAGGGTGTTGCCCAAAAAGGCTTTGTGGGAAGAAATAACCCTTAAACCCAATTTTGAACAGGTCTTATAACGTTAGGGAAAGATATCCCAGTAACATGAACAGATGATTTTTATTTTTGTCAGAATGGGCGCTGTGAGCCAAGGCAAAGGCAGATAAGGAAGCAAGAATGTTGGGCTTCCCTGGTGGTGCAGTGGCTGAGAGTCCGCCTGCCGATGCAGGGGACACGGGTTCATGCCCCGGTCCGGGAAGATCCCACATGCCGCGGAGCGGCTGGGCCCGTGAGACATGGCCGCTGAGCCTGCGCGTCCGGAGCCTGTGCTCCGCAACCGGAAAGGCCACAACAGTGAGAGGCCCGCGTACCGAGCCCCCCCCCCCGCCCCCAAAAAAAGAAAGGACGCAAGAATATTGTGAGAACCACAGGTAGCCTGGTAGGCCTGGAACAGAAGGTGTGAGACTGGGGAGGTCAGCAGGGCCCAACGAATGAAGAGCCTCTCAGACGTGCACTTTATTCTATAGGTCCCTTGTCACGTGCACAGGATTTGAGAACCATGGTCTGTCTACATAGCTTTAAAGTTCTTCTTAATCCCATTTGGATCTCTTTTCTATCCTATATATTTGCTCTAATTCCATATTGATCTCTTTTTCTATTCTGTGAAATGGCTATGTCTATCATTTTATAAAACCTTACAAAAACTCTGACATGGACAGCCCCATGTCCACCATCTTATGCCTATTATCTTATACCTCAATGAATGTCCCCAAGGACTCTGACATAAAGGGCTGGGCTAGTGAAAAACGTGTGATGCTAAACAGAGGTAGCCTTGAGAAAGGGCATATCGGGTACAGGCATAGTGGGAAGACAGGGTAGTCATGGCTTCTCTCACTCTTCTGCCTATAAAATTCAGTTTATTGATTTTTTCTTTTATAGACTGTTCTTTTAAACATTATCAGTTGAAGTATAGCTGATTTACAATACAATGTTGTCTTCACTTTACCTTCTTAAAAGAGAATGACAGTAAACGGCAACAACGAAGTTTGGCTAATCCCTACAAGTAAATATGTATAAGATTTTAGGAACCCCAAAATAGACAAAAGTGAGACCACACACACTGGAATACTTAAAGAGGAAGAGAAAAAAGTTCTGCTCTTTTTCTTTCATTAGATTTTTATCCAGAAACCGCATGCTTACTGATGCGTCTCTGGATGAGCAGTGTCACCTGTAGATGCCCCCCCAAATTCTCTCTGCTTGCTGAGCTAGATATTCATTCACCATGAACAAATTCCTTGGACCACTGAATTCATATGTTGAGTAAAGGGCATGAGATACGCAGTGTGTGAATCTGGGCTTGGCCAGCACTTTGGGTTTCTAGGCAAGTCAGTTGATGTCTTTGTCTCAATACCCATTTAAAAAAATAGAATAAAAACAACTGCTTTACCAATGTTTCAGAAAGTATGAAGTATATGAGAGCACTTTATAAGATGCTTCACAAATGGTAAAGTGCTTTAAACATGTAAATTATATATGTCATAACATAATTAAAGTTTGTGATTGTGTTTTCGTATGTCTACTGGGCAGGACCCAATCTTTTTACCTCAGTGGTTCCCACATCAGTTGTTCCTTTGCTGCCTTTGGGAAGCTTTTTTTTAAAGATACACACTCCCAGCACCTGACCCATCCCAAATATCCTGACTCAGAACTCCAGGGATGGGCTCAGGTATAGGAGCTCTCATGTGACTCGGGCGGTCAGCTAGACTGGGGAGCTATTGTTACATGGTACTGGATATTCTCCAACCCCCGCTCAACATAAGTACATAGCAGGAACTTAAATCTGATAATGGAGAAAGATTAAAATATAAATGTCTCTGCAAGACATAAGATCTTGAAAAAATCATACTAATTTATAAAGGACAATGTGATATTTTGGTTAGAGTAGATCTTAATAGGAGAATAATTCCTAGAAAGCAAACTTGAAGCTAAAAATCATCTGTTCTTGAATCTTGACTTCATACAGGAAGGGAAAATGCAAAAGAAATAAAGAAAAAATTTCAAAATGTAATCTAGGATTGAGCCTGCTGTCACTGTGTCCTTCCTATTCCTCCTTTCTGTCTTTTCTCTCTTAGAATGCAGCACACACACATACAGAGGACTGGATTCATACCATTTTTCTAGATTGCTAAGTAAATTAGTTCATCAGATTCAAATTATTAATCATTTGAGCACCTGCTATGTTCAAAGCCTGATTTTATGTAGAAAAACAAGTCCCTGGAATCTTGCTTATGAAAGAGAAACAAGTACAACTGTCATTACAGTAAAAATGAGGGAAGGTAACACCTACCAGTTAAAATAGCCTCGTAACCTCTCTCCTCTGTGTACTTCACTGTGACCAGCTTCCCCCATGGTCAGAATCAGAAGCCAGAGGCCATCAAATTAATTAGCTAATTTAAGCATCAGGGATAGAGTGAATTCAAAGTAGAGAATGGTTATCAAACCAAGATACACATAGATTAAAATAAATTGTTCAGGGTCAGTCTATGAATGAGAAGCGTTCTCTAAGGGGTTCCTTTACGTGAGGAGATGCTGGACTGCATCACCAGATGAGCCAAGGATACTCGCAAGTGTAAACCTCTGCTGTAAACACGTGCTCTGAGCTGAGAGGGAAAGGGAGAGGAGAGGCCAAGAAAGGACTTTATGGAGGAACTGATGTTTGAAATGGACTTTGAAGAATGGAAAAAGCATTTAATAAGCAGAGAGTGGAGGAAGATGGTGCCAGTAGAAGCTTGAGGTTTATTCGGGAGAAAACCTCCCTTGCTAGTGCACAGCAGTTCAGTAGTTATTCAGGTCCCTACATGCTGACAGTTACCCTTCCCCCAAAATAAGACAGAGCTTTTGCAACTCTAACTGCGGCAGCTGCACTCCAAGCCCCAGGCACGACCCCGCTGATGCTGCAGCCCTGAGCAGGCAGCCGGTCTGCCTGGGAAGGAGGTGGGAGGGAAAATGAGACAGTCACCGCCCTTGTCTATTCTGTAATCCCTGAAGGAGAACTCCCAGAGCCCAGACTTCAGGTGACGCATGGCTACTCTTTCAAGAACAGTTTGGCGTATGCCACTGCCCATCCCTACCAACCCTGAGAAGACGGATGAGAAAAAAGGAGGAGAGGAAGAAGATGAGAAACGAGACCACAGGTAAGTTTAAGAAAATTTAGAGAGATGGATTTTTGGAGCTAAACTAGTAAAGACAGAAGAGGTTGGTCCAGGATATCTCAGGATGTGTGTTAAAGTTTGGTGTAGTAATAAAATTAGCTGTCAGTTCCTGGAGTGCTTACCATGTGCATTGGGATCATTACCTCTTTACATCTTTACCATGACCCTATATTCTCATCTCTATTTTACAGATAAGGACACTGAGGTTTGCAAAAGTAAATACTTGCATAGATTCATAAAGCTTTTTAAAGTGGCTGAATTAAAAAAAAAAAAAGAGGCTGAACCCCGTTCACTGACTCCATAAACCCAGGCTCCTAGCCCACATCATAATGGGCTTAACCACTTAGGTTCAGCAGTGGGAAGCAATTCGGTTACAATTATTTCAGTTTACCTAACAGAAAGGTTTTCTCCTTCTTCCTCATCTTCAGTGATTCCGAACTGATACATTCTCCATTAGCACCTCCTTTTCAAGAAGAAAAATGTTAATGCTAATACAGTACTCCTTCCTTGGTAACAACCTGAAAACAGTAATTATCTTTATGACTCCAGGATGACCCAATCCCAGGTCTCATCTCCATATTGTTACCATCCATTCTCGTTTTTTGACCTCTTGCTGCAATACATGAATCAATACTGATTCCCTTTGGATTTTTGCACCTTCACTCCCAGCTCCAGTGTCCACATGTTCCCAGGAAGAAAAGTTTTGAAGTCAAATAAGTTGCACATTGCTCCTGATGTAAGGACAAAGCTGCCACTGTCAGGGGAAGCCTGGATCCATTTGGAGGCCACCTGATAACAAAGGCAAACTCTGTCTCTAGTTTTCTTTCCAAGACACCCAGATGACAGGTGGTTTCCATTTAAGCTATAAACACACAACACATATTTTATTCACTTTGAAGTTCGTCAAAATCTAACCACAGATAGGAAATAAAGCCCTTGATATGATTTTACCACCGAGTACATATGTACCAGGCATGAATCATTCAGTTTCTACAGCGTTCGAAATGAAGAGACATTAGGAATCAGACTGGCCCCCTTTTCCACTTTTCTGTTGGTGAAAAGGCCTGGCATGACTTGCATGAGGACCCACACTGAGCCATGTGCAGGATGTCTCAAACACATGGGTTTGAGAGAATAGACATTTACTAAATTTGTACTATGGCTACTTGCGTCCAGTTTTGAGGTTTTGGACTGTTATTTTTAAGTGGCTCGTTTCTAAACAACAGCAAGTAGAGAACATTTGAGGGTGTATCTCCAAGTAAATGTAAGGCCAACTTGAATCTAAGAATGAGAAAGTTGGTCCAGTGAAATGGGGTGCTTTAAATGCACATTATGGACTTGAAGGGTTCAGAATGTGCCACCCAAAATATGTTGCTTTGGCATTTTGATTATTTTGAGCTGAAGGCACTTGAGAAAGAGCAGATTCAGGAAGAGGTCTCTGACTTCTCCCTTTCTACCTAAAAGCTGGTCGAAAAATTTCCCATGAGAAAGGTGCACTCCCTGTACCAGGGAAAGAAGAGCATTCTTATCACCAGACACTGCAAGCTGACTCCAAAATGGACCTGTACAAACAAACCTACTAAAATAACCCTTATCTTACATAGTTTCCCGCATATATTTCCTAGTCACTGTCCCACAATTTACTGCCCCTAGCCCAAGCCCCTTTGTCTTGTCATATCCTCATAATTTATTGTTCTCTTTGTAAAAAGGTTTATAAGTTTTGGTGCCTAACAGCTTCTTCGGGTCTTCATTTTCCTTCTGAAGACCCTTGTGTACATGTAAAAATATTTTAAAAATTTTATGCTTTTCTCCTCTTAATCTGCCTTATGTCAGTTTAATTCTTAGGCCAGCCACAGGACTACCCCTAAAGGTGTAGAAGGAAGTTTTTCCTCCTTTGCAGACAATAGTTAAGACCGTGGGCTGTTCTTCCATCACTATCAATCTTATAGGAAATTCACACATGACCTAGTACAAGTCCTCTCACCCTCTTTACAACACTCCCTAAATTCCCAGAAGATTCTTCACTCTTATCCCCATGAACCATACATAGACATGAGCCTTCTAAGCAGAAGGTCAAAGCTACACATCATGTGATCAGAACTACAGAGAGGATATACCTTCCAAGTGTTCTGTGAGTGGCAACGCGATAAACTTTTCTCTCAAAAGACATCTCTTCAAAAAGCTCTATAGCTCTCAAAGTACATGTTTGCCCACATTTTGACAAAAAGTATAAGGTTAAATCTATTTTAGAATAGAAAGACATTTAAAATAAACAACACCATGGCTTCACGAAAGAAAAAATTTTCATACCCCAGAGGTTGGAAGGACATAATCTCTAAATAAATTTCTTGAACAAAGGCTGTTGGCAACCTTACACACACACACACACACACACACACACACACACACACACACACACCCCCCACATAGACAACATTGTCTTTATTTTGATCACTTCACCATGGACTAGCAGCAGTCTACAGCCTGGTATTTGAAAACTATATCTGTAAGCCATGGGGAGCCACTGAACGTTCTAAATGGGGAGTACTAAGAATAGATTTGTTAAAGAAAATACGTTGATGACGAAGACTATAAATTAAGGGGCTGCCCTGGTGGCGCAGTGGTTGAGAGTCCGCCTGCCGATTCAGGGGACACGGGTTCGTGCCCCGGTCTGGGAAGATCCCACGTGCCGTGGAGCGGCTGGGCCCGTGAGCCATGGCCGCTGAACCTGCGCGTCCGGAGCCTGTGCTCCACAACGGGAGAGGCCACAACAGTGAGAGCCCCGCGTACTGCAAAAAAAAAAAAAGACTATAAATTACGGAGCGAAAGGACAAGGTGATAACTCCCCATGTGCTGCATATGAAGCAAACCATACTCTCCTTCCACTTAAAGAATTAAAAACAATCGAATTGTTTTCATAGATGTACACTATATGTGCCTAACTAAAGACTGAAAATGTATATAATACAGAATTGTATTAGGTGATGAGTAAAATATGAGAAAGAATTGGAGATAAGCACACATAAGTTGGGAAGGAGGGAAAAGAGAGAGTGGATGGAGAGATGTGGGCAGGGTGGGAACACTACATCAGAGACTGGATAGCCATTTGCTATCCAGTTTCCTCTTCTTCCTGGACCACAACTGAGTTACATTTCCAAGAGTCCCTTGCAATTAGATGTGCTATGTGACGCAATGAAACTTGAGTGGAAGTGATACTGGGTACTCCCAAGCTGAGAGGGCAGAGAAATGGATGTGCCTCTCTCTGCTCCCTTTCCTTATCAACCAGCTGTATACAGAGGACTCTGAAGACCTAGAGACATAAGATGGAAAGAACTTAGGTCTCTGAGTGAATGCATGGGAGACTCTTTGGCTACCAGGAATACCCGTTATGGGAATGAGAAAACAAATTTGCTAA
This sequence comes from Lagenorhynchus albirostris, assembly GCF_949774975.1. NCBI lineage: Eukaryota > Metazoa > Chordata > Mammalia > Artiodactyla > Delphinidae > Lagenorhynchus > Lagenorhynchus albirostris. The sequence goes on from NC_083096.1 coordinate 129,101,645, forward strand.
TGTGAAGCCACCATAATGTTTGAGTGTCTTTGTTACACCAGCCAGCATTACCCTAAAAAATAATGTATCCAATTCTCATGCCTAAGTTTTAAAGAAAAGTAACAGCTTTATTGAGATATAACTTATATACAATAAATTTACAATTCAATGATTTTTAGTATGTTCCCAGAGTTGTGGAGCCATCACTGCTACCTAATTCCAGAGCATTTTCATCACTTCACAAAGAAACCCTATACCCATTAGCAGTCTCCCCCATTTCCCTCCAACCCTCCCAGCCCTAGACAACTACTCATCTTCTTGTCTCTATAGATTTGCCTAGTCTGGACACTTTCTATAAATGGAACAATAAAATATACGGTCTTTTGTGACTATCTCCTCTCACTTAGCACAACGTTTTCAAGGTTCATCAACATAGCGTGTATCAGTACTTCATTCCTTTTCATTGCTGAATAATATCTCATGGTATGGATATACCATATTGTACACTTCCATCCATTAACCAAGCTTTTCTTATCTTTGCTGTAGGAGCTTTAAAATATCCTATCACCATACTGAAGAGGCGCTTCACTCATCTGGAGAATGCACACACACATTCAAAGTCTTGTGGGTTACAGCTATCAATACCTTACAAAAAAATGGCTTGACTTAAAAGCATTCAGAAAACTTGAAATTCCTGTTAGAGTGATAACATACAAGGTACCCCAAAGTGAAAAAAACAAGAGGAAAGCACATGGTTTCATACCTTTTAATTCAAGAATATAAGGAAAAATAATGCATTGCAGCCAAACAGTCTGGCAGCAGCCTCCATGAAGATACATTCTGGGGAGCAACTCAAATAACTAAACCAAGTGTCAACAGAAAGCAATTAAGTAGAAATTAGGTATTGCTAGGTCAGGAAGAAAAGTTCATTAAAGGAATTAAATCTCAGTGTTTTCCTAAAGATAAATCCCAGCTAGTCTGAAAATCATTAAATCTTAATGACGGAGTCAATTTGTTGGTGTTGTTTACAATTGAAATATTAACATATTTCTGTAGCCTGGAAGTTTAGAATTGTGATTGCCTTTCAATGGTAGAGAAGTTAAATTTCTGGAAAGATTTACAACACAGGAGAAAAATGCTGTAAGACAGAAAAATGCTGCTTCTGTATTCACTCTCTTTAGGTCATCAGGAGGACATTCACAAAGAAAGAACTGACTCTGCAAGCATTACATTCATTTGATAGGCACTTATCAAGCTCCCCTTGTTTCCTGGGCACTATGGTGATACTGGGAATACAGAGATATAGAGACATTGGCTTGGTAATTACAGCAGAATGTAGTAAGATCTGTAAGAGAGTCGTGGATAAAGGGGAAACTGGGAGAGAAAGACTAAACCTGACTGAACTCCTGATCTCAACGGAAAACATATTGTGTAGGGTCTTGGGGATGAGTAATTTACTATGTGAGAAGGACAGCAAGGCAATTCTGGATAGTGGGAATGGGATCCACAAAGATTTGAAGTCATGACAGGCTTAGAAAAAATGGAGTTATGCAAGGCAGAATTATAGAGAATGCAGAAGTAGGTTGAAAACTATTTTGGGTTCAGTCTATAAAGGGACCTGTATGGCAAGCTCATGAGTTTAGATTTTGTTCTTTAGCCATCAGAGAATTAGCAGATTTATTTTTTTAACGAGTTCCATGGTTGGATTATTTTTTAAGTTTTACTATGAAAACTTATACACACACAAAAGAATAAGATGCAAATTACCATATGCATATCAACCACTCAGCAATTTCAAGATTTTTCCACTTTTGCTTTATTTTACTTAAATGAAGGATTTTAAAGTAAACTTCCCACTTGATTTCATTTCACCCCTACATCTCTACATGCAGATATGTTCTTATCAAACCACAATCCACTTTCACATCTAACTAAATTAATAATATTGTATTGGCATAATTTAATCATTGCGGACTGAAATGTTGTGAATTATCTCATAAATATCTTTTTTATAGTAGGTTTGCTCAATTAATTTCCCATGTTGCCCTAAGTTGCAATGATTCTTAAAAATCTTAATTTAGAGCACTTCCTTTTCATCCCACCCTCTTTTATCTCCATGCCATTGACTTACTGAAGAAACCTGGTATGTTCTGGAGTCTGTCCCACACATTGCATTTATCTGTTTGCTTCCTTGTTGGTATAACTTAACCTTATTTTTTTTTTTAACATTTTTCCTGTTTTCTATAACTGGTAGTTTACTCTGAAAGGCTTAGTTACATTCACCCTCAATTATTTTTTTTAAGGCAAGAGTACTTCATAGGAGGTATTACATAATTTATATTGCATCCCATTGAGAAGCACTTAATATCTGGTTGTCCCACTCACAGTGATGCTAACATTGATGATCAGATTTTCTTCCAAGATGACTTTGCTAGTACTATGTGGAAGATGGACTATGGTGAAGCCACTTTTGTAGCAGGGAGATCAGGCATTGCAGCATAATAGGAGCAATGAAGTGATGTGAGGCAGGAACCATAGATAAACAGAGAGACTGACATGATAATAATTCTGGAGTAGAAGTATTGGAAGATTGGAAATTTATTATAAGTTTGGATGGGGGATGGGAATCAGGGCAGGTGAGCATGTAATGAGGACAAAAGAATGTAAGCTCCATGACAGCAAAGAACTATGTGTATGTTGCTCAGTACTAAACCCTTAATGCTTAGTACTGTGCCTAGCACACAGTAGATATTTGATAAATATGTGTTAAATCCATATGTGAATGTATTGTTGGATGGGTGGATGGGTGGATAGGTGGATGGATGGTGCTGAAGCTACTAAAATAAAAAACTAGTTGGGTGTTCACACTACTGCTAGTAGCTGGGGAGATAATATGAAATGTCCTTCAAATTTGACTTGCCTCCAAGATATTTGTCTATTAGTACCTCAGGAAAATGCTTAACATTGTAAGGTATATTCCAAACCATACAGCCCAGAGATGTAAAAAAAAGATCCAAGTGAGTCTAAATTTATTCCTTGGAATGCATATCTAGATTTTAGAAATGTAGGAAAGAACTTTGTGGTTTTGGAGGGCCTCAAATCATACAAGAGATTCAGGAAATTCCTAGGATGATGACAATGTGAGAATTTATGCATGCCCACCAGGAGGCATTTCACATAGTAAAGTCAAGAAACATTAAAAATAATAATAGATCAACAAAAGCAGAATCTGGTTCCTTGAAAAGATCAATAAAATCAATAAGCCTCAGCCAGGCTATCTAAGAAAAAAAGAGAGATGACACAAATTACTAATATAAAAAATAAAAGTGGGGACATTACTACAGATCTCACAGACATTAAAAAGATAAACAAATATTATGCCTACAGATCTGATAACCTATATTAAATATACCAATTCCTTGAAAGGCACAATCTACCAAAACTCACACAAAATAAATAGAAAGTCTGATAGACCTGTATCTATTAAGGAATTTGAATTAATAAATTAATAGCCTTCCAAAACAACATCAGGCTTAGACAGGCTCACTGGTGAATTCTACCAAACATTTAAGGAAGAAATCATACCAATTATCTATAATTTCTTCCAGAAGGAAGAACTACGTGAATACTTCCTAACTCATTCTATGAGACCAGCATTACCCTAGTACTAAAACCAGACAAAGGCATTACATAAAAAGAAAACTACAGACCAATATCTCTTGTGGACATAGATGTAAAAATTGTTAACCAAATATTAGCAAATTGAATCCAACAATGTATATACAGAATTATACACCATGACCAAGTGGGATTTATCTCAGGTATACAAGTTTGGTTCAACATTCAAACATTAATTAATGCAATCACATCAAAAGACTAAAGAGAAGAATCACATGGTCATATCAATAGATGCAGAAAATGTATTTGACAAAAGCCAACACCCATTCATGATAAAACCCTCAGCAGACTAAGAATATAGGAGAAATTCCTCAACTTATAAAGAACACCTATAAAAAACCAATAGCTAACATAAGACTTATTGATAAGAAACAGGAGACTTTCTCACTAAGATCAGGAGCAAGACGAGGATGTCCTCTGTCAACAGTGCTTTTCAATATTGTACTGAAAATCTTAGCTAATGAAATAAGGCAAGAAAAGGAAATAAAAGGTATACAGATTGTGAAGGAAGAAATGAAACTGTCTTTGTTAGCAGATGACATGATCATCTTTGTAGAAAATCTGAAAGAATCAACACAAATCTCCTGGAACTAATAAGTGATTATAGCGAGTTTACAGAATGTAAAGTTGATACACAAATATCAATCACTTTCCTATATGCTAACAATGAAAAAGTGGAAATTAAACACAGTGTCATTTCCAAAAATAAAATACTTAGGTATAAATCTAATAAGCCAGGTATAAGAACCACATGAGGGGAATTATGCTCTAATAAAGACATCAAAGAGAAGGACCTTCAAGATGGTGGAGGAGTAAGATGTGGAGATCACCTTCCTCCCCACAAATACATCAAAAATATATCTACATGTGGAACAACTCCTACAGAACACCTACTGAACACTGGCAGAAGACCTCAGACTTCCCAAAAGGCAAAAAACTCCCCACGTATCTGGGCAGGGCAAAAGAAAAAAGAAAAAACAGAGACAAAAGAATAGGGACAGAACCTGCACCTCTGGGAGGGAAATGAGAAGGAGGAAAAGTTTCCACACACTAGGAAGCCCCTTCCCTGGTGGAAATGGGGGATGGGCAGGGGGAAGCTTCAGAGCCACGGAGGAGAGTGCAGCAACAGGGGTGCAGAGGGCAAAGTTGAGAGATTCCCACACAGAGGACTGGTGCCTGAGAGGTTTGTCTGCTCATCCGCTGGGGTGGGTAGGGGTTGGGAGCTGAGGCTTGGGCTTCGGAGGTCAGATCCCAGGGAGAGGACAGGTGTTGGCTGTGTGAACACAGCTTGAAGGGGGATAGTGCACCACAGCTAGCTGGGAGGGAGTATGCGAAAAAGTCTGGACCTACTTAAGAGGCAAGAGACCTTTGTTTCAGGGTGTGCGAGGAGAGGGGATTCAGGGCACCACCTAAACGAGCTTCAAAGATGGGTGTGAGCCGCGGCTGCTCCTGCAGCCACCAAGAATCTGTGTAAGCATAGGTCACTATCCACACCTCCCCTCCCAGGAGACTGTGCAGCCTGCCACTGCCAGGGTCCCGTGATCCAGAGACAACTTCCTTGGGAGAACACACAGCATGCATCAGGCTCTTGCAATGTCACGGTGACCTCTGCTGCCACAGTCTCGCCCCATCTTCTGTACCCCTCCCACCCCCCGGCCTGAGTGAGCCAGAGCACACTAATCAGCCGCTCCTTTAACCCCCTCCTGTCTGGGCAAAGAACAGACGCCAGAAGGTGACCTACATGCAGAGGCAGGACCAAATCCAAAGCTGAACCCCAGGAGCTGTGCGAAAAAAGAAGAGAAAGGGAAATTTCTCCGTGCAGTCTCAGGAGCAACAGATTAAATCTCCACAATCAACTTGATGTACCCTGCATCTGTGAAATACCTGAATAGACAACGAATCATCCCAAAATTGAGGTGATGGACCTTGAGAGTAACTGTAGACTTGGGGTTTGCTGTATGTGACTGACTAGTTTCTGATTTTTATGTTTATCTTCGTATACTTTTTAGCACTTGTTATCATTAGTGGATTTGTTTATTGGTTTGGTTGCTCTCTTCTTTTTTATTACTTTTTAAATTTTAAAAAAAATAATTTTTAAAATTTTAATAACTTTTTAATTTAATTTAATTTTGTTTTATTTAATTTTATTTATTTATTTATTTTTCTCCCTTTTGTTCTAAGCCGTGGGGCTGACAGGGTCTTGGTGCTCCGGCTGGGTGCCAGGCTTGAGCCTCTGAGGTGGGAAAGCCAAGTTCAGGACATTGGACTACCAGCAAACTCCCGGCACCACGTAATATCAATCAGTGAGAGCCATCCCAGAGACCTCTGTCTTAACAATAAGACCCAGCTCCATTCAAGAACCAGCAAGCTCCAGTGCTGGACACCCCATGCCAAACAACTAGCAAGGCAGGAACACAACCCTACCCATTAGCAGAGAGGCTGCCTAAAATCTTAAGTTCACAGACACCCCAAAACATACCACCAGACGCGGCCCTGCCTACCATAAAGACAAGATCAAGCCTCATCCACCAGAACATAGGCACCAGTCCCATCCACCAGGAAGCCTACACAACTCACTGAACCAACCCTACCCACTGGGGGCAGACAACGAAAACAACAGGAAATACAAACCTGCAGCCTGCAAAAAGGAGACCCCAAACACAGTAAGTTAAGCAAAATGAGAAGACAGAGAAATATGCAGCAGATGAAGGAGCAAAGTAAAAACCCTCCAGACCAAACAAATGAAGAGGAAATAGGCAGTCTACCAGAAAAAGAATTCAGAGTAATGACAGTAAAGATGTCCAAAGTCTTGGAAAATGAATGGAGAAAATAAAAGAAACATTTAACAAGGACATAGAATAACTAAAGAGCAAACAAACTATGAAGAACAACACAATAAATGAAAGTAAAAATTCTCTAGAAGGGATCAATAGCAGAATAACCAAGGCAGAAGAATGGATAAGTGACCTGGAAGATAAAATACTGGAAATGACTACCGATGAGGAGAATAATGAAAAAAGGAATGGAAAGAATAGAGGACAGTCTCAGAGACCTGTGGGACAACATTAAATACACCAACTTTCAAATTATAGGGGTCCCAGAAGAAGAAGAGAAAAAGAAAGGGACTGAGAAAATATTGGAAGAGATTATTGTCAAAAACTTCCCTAATATGGGAAAGGAAATAGTCAATCAAGTCCAGGAAGGGCAGAGAGTCCCATACAGGATAAATCCAAGGAGAAACATGCCAAGGCACATATTAATCAAGCTATCAAAAATTAAATACAAAGAAAAAATATTAAAAGCAGCAAGGGAAAAGCAACAAATAACATACAAGGGAATCCCCATAAGGTTAACAGCTGATCTGTCAGCAGAAACTCTGCAAGCCAGAAGGGAGTGGCACGACATATTTAAAGTGATGAAAGGGAAAAACCTAAAACCAATATTACTCTACCCAACAACAATCTAATTGAGATTCAACAGAGAAATTAAAACTGTTACAGACAAGCAAAAGCTAAGTGAATTCAGCACCACCAAATGAGCTTTACAACAAATGCTAAAGGAAATTCTCTAGGCAGGAAACACATGAGAAGGAAAACACCTACATTAACAAATCCAAACAATTAAGAAAATGGTAATAGGAACATACATATCAAGAATTACCTTAAATTTAAATGGATTAAATGCTCCAAACAAAATATATAGATTGGCTGAATGGATACAAAAACAAGACCCATAAATATGCTGCCTACAAGAGACCTATTTCAGACCTAGGGACACATACAGACTGAAAGTGAGGGGATGGAAAAGATATTCCAAGCAAATGGAAATCAAAAGAAACCTGGAGTGCAATTCTCATTTCAGACGAAATAGAGTTTAAAATAAAGACTATTACAAGAGACAAAGAAGGAAACTACATAATGATCAAGGGATCAATCCAAGAAGAAGATATAACAATTGAAAATATTTATGCACCCAACATAGGAGCACCTCAATACATAAGGCAAATACTAACAGCCATAAAAGGGGAAATTGACAGTAACACAATCATAGTAGGGTACATTAAAACCCCACTTTCACTAATGGACAGATCATTCAAAATGAAAATTAATTAGGAAAGACAAGCTTTAAATGATACATTAAACAAGATGGACTTAATTGATATTTATATGGCATTCCATCCAAAAACAACAGAATACACTTTCTTCTCAAGGGCTCATGGAATATTCTCCAGGTAGATCCTATCTTGGGTCACAAATCAAGCTTTGGTAAACTTAAGAAAATTGAAATCATATCAAGTATCTTTTCCGAGCACAATGCTATGAGACTAGATATCAATTACAGGAAAAAAAAACTGTGAAAAATACAAACATATGGAGGCTAAACAATACACTACTAAATAACCAAGAGATAACTGAAGAAATCAAAGAGGAAATCAAAAAATACCTTGAAGCAAATGACAGTGAAAACACAATGACCCAAAACCTATGGGATGCAGCAAAATCTGCTCTAAGAGGGAATTTTATAGCAATACAATCCTACACCAAGAAACATCTCTAATAAACAACCTAACCTTACTTCTAAAGCAATTTGAGAAAGAAGAAAGAAAAATACCAAAATCAGCAGAAGGAAATAAATCATAAAGATCAGATCAGAAATGAAAAAGAAGTGAAGGAAATGATAGCAAAGAGCAATAAAACTAAAAGCTGCTTCTTTGAGAAGATAAACAAAATTGATAAACCATTAGCCAGACTCATCAAGAAAAAATGGGAAAACACTCAAGTCAACAGAATTAGAAATGAAAAAGAAGTAACAACTGTCACTGCAGAAATACAAAGGATCATGAGAGATTGCTACAAGCAACTATGTGCCAATAAAATGGACAACCTGGAAGAAATGGACAAATTCTTAGAAAAGCACAACCTTCGGAGACTGAACCAGGAAGAAATAGAAAATATAAACAGACCAATCACAAGCACTGAAATTGAGACTGTGATTAAAAATCTTCGAACAAACAAAAGCCCAGGACGAGATGGTTCCACAGGCGAATTCTATCAAAAATTTAGAGAAGAGCTAACACTAATCCTTCTCAAACTCTTCCAAAATACAGCAGAGGGAGGAACACTCCCAATCTCATTCTATGAGGCCACCATCACCCTGATATCAAAACCAGACAAAGATGTCACAAAGAAAGAAAACTACAGGCCAATATCACTGATGAACATAGATGCAAAAATTCTCAACAAAATACTAGCAAACAGAATCCAACAGCACATTAAGAGGATCACACACCATGATCAAGTGGGGCTTATCCCAGGAATGCAAGGATTCTTCAATATAAGTAAATCAATCAATGTTATATACCATATTAACAAATTGAAAGATAAAAACCATATGATCATCTCAATAGATGCAGAAAAAGCTTTTGACAAAATTCAACACCCATTTATGATAAAAACCCTCCAGAAAGTAGGCATAGAGGGAACTTACCTTAAAATAATAAAGGCCATATATGGCAAACCCACAGCCAACATCATCCTCAATGGTGAAAAATTGAAACCGTTTCCTCTAAATTCAGGAACAATACAAGGTTGTCCATTCTCACCACTATTATTTAACATAGTTTTAGAAGTTTTAGCCACAGCAATCAGAGAAGAAAATGAAATAAAAGGAATCCAAGTTGGAAAAGAAGAAGTAAAACTGTCACTGTTTGCAGATAACATGATACTATACACAGAGAATCCCAAAGATGCTACCAGCAAACTACTAGAGCTAACCAATGAATTTGGTAAAGTGATAGGATACAAAATTAATGCACAGAAATCTCTTGCTTTCTATACACTAATGATGAAAAATCTGAAAGAGAAATTAAGGAAACACTCCCATTTACCATTGCAACAAAAAGAATAAAATGTCTAGGAATAAACCTACCTAAGGAGACAAAAGACCAGTATGCAGAAAACTGTAAGACTCTGATGAAAGAAATTAATGGTGATACAGGCAGATGGAGAGATATACCACGTTTTTGGATTGGAAGTATCAACATTGTGAAAATGACAACTCTGTCAAACTACCAGTGGCATTTTTCACAGAACTAGAAGAAAAAATTTCACAATTTGTATGGAAACACAAAAGACCCCAAATAATAAAAGTAATCTTGAGAAAGAAAAATGGAGCTGGAGGAATCAGGCTCCCTGACCTCAGACTATACTACAAAGCTACAGTAATCAAGACAGTATGCTACTGGCACAAAAACAGAACTGTAGATCAATGGAACTGGATAGAAACCCCAGAGATAAACCCATGCACATATGGTCATCTTACCTTTGATAAAGGAGGCAAGAATATACAGTGGAGAAAAGACAGCTCCTTCAAAAAGTGGTGCTGGGAAAACTGGACAGCTACATATAAAAGAATGAAATTAGAACATTCCCTAACACCATACACAAAAATAAACTCAAAATACATTAAAGACCTAATTGTAAGGCCAGACACTATAAAACTCTTAGAGGAAAACATAGGCAGAACACGCTATGACATAAATCACCTCAAGATCCTTTTTGACCCACCTCCTAGAGAAATGGAAATAAAAACCAAAATTAAACAAATGGGACCTAATGGAACTTAAAGCTTTTACACAGCAAAGGAAACCATAAACAAGACAAAAAGACAACCCTCAGAATGGGAGAAAGTATTTGCAAGTGAAGCAACCAACAAAGGATTAATCTCCAAAATTTACATGCAGCTCATGTAGCTCAATATCAAAAAAACAAACAACCCAATCCAAAAATGGGCAGAAGACCTAAACAGACATTTCTCAAAGAACAGATACAGATTGCCAACAAACACATGAAAAGATGCTCAACATCACTAATCATTAGAGAAATGCAAATTAAAACTACAGTGAGATATCATCTCATACCAGTCAGAATGGCCATCATCAAAAAATCAACAAACAATAAATGCTGGAGAGGGTGTGGAGAAAAGGGAACCCCCCTGCACTGTTGTTGGGAATGTAAATTGATACAGCCACTATGGAGAACAGTATGGAGTTTCCTTAAAAAAAACTAAAAATAGAACTACCATACGACCCAGCATCCATTACTGGGCATATACCCTGAGAAAACCATAATTCAAAAAGAGTCATGTACCACAATGTTCACTGCAGCTCTATTTACAATAGCCAGGACATGGAAACAACTGAAGTGTCCATCAACAGATGAATGGATAAAGAAGATGTGGCATATATATACAATGGAATATTACTCAGCCATAAAAATAAATGAAATTGAGTTATTTGTAGTGAGGTGGATGAACCTAGAGTCTGTCATACAGAGTGAAGTCAGTCAGAAAGAGGAAAGCAAGTACCGTATGCTAACACATATATATGGAATCTAAAAAACAATGGTTCTGATGAACCTAGGGGCAGGACAGGAATAAAGATGGAGACGTAGAGAATGGACTTGAGGGCACGGGGAGGGGGAAGGGGAAGCTGGGGCAAAGTGAGAGAGTAGCGTTGACATATGCACACTACCAAATGTAAAATAGATAGCTAGTGGGAAGCAGCCACATAGCACAGGGAGATCTGCTTGGTGCTTTGTGAGCACCTAGAGGGGAGGGATAGGGAGGGTGGGAGGGATAGGGAGGGCGGGAGGGAGACGAAAGAGGGAGGGGATATGGTGATATATGTATGCATATAGCTGGTTCACTTTGTTATACAGCAGAAACTAACACAACATTGTAAAGCAATTATACTCCAATAAAGATGTTAAAAAAAAAGAGACTGTAATTATGTGATGTGACTGAGATGTTAACAAACCCTGCTGCAGTAATCATTTCACAATATACACATATATCAAAATCATCACATTTTGCACCCTAAACTTACCCAATGTTATATGTCAACTATATCTCAAAAACACTGGAAAAAAATAAAGTTAATTAAAAACCTAATAATATATAATGAAAATGATGCTTACAAAAATAAAACTTAAAAGACTTAAAATAGGTCACTAAGGCAAAGCCTTTGGTCTTTAATGATGGTGTTTTCCCCTTTTCTTTCTTCAAATAACATCTTTTTAAATTTCATAGATTACTGTCTGCCCTCCTTATCCTCAGATTCTGTATCCATGGACTCAACAGACTGCAGGATCATGTAGTACTATATTTACAGTCCTTGGTTGGTTGAATCCATGGATGCAGAACCCACGGATATGGAGACCCAACTATGTGATGTGAGCATCTGTGGATTTTGGTATCTGCAGCAGGTCCTGAAACCAGTTCCCCGTGAATACCAGTGGATGACTGTATTATCTCTTCTGTTCTGAATGTTTGAAAATATCTGGTGGTGTTCTTCCTAGTAAGATAAGAAAGTCTGTATTATCATATTCCTTCCTTACTACCAGATTGGTATCAGTCATGCCATTAATAGTTACCTTTCAATGGCTTAATAAGTGAAAGGTTCATATATGTTTTACCAATTTTTTAAAAAATATAATCTGATTCAAACAGCTTTAGTGAAAATTGGGGATTTATCAGTTCACCTAAGTGAAAATTCAGGAATGGCACGCCTTTAGACCTAGGCTGTTCCAGGGACTCGAACCACACCATCAGGGCACCATGACCTTGAGTACTCAATTCTCCTTTTTCTGAAGGGACGTCCTTCTTAATCTCCACTATTTAGAGACTAGCTACAGGCCCACATCCTCCTGGGTTTAATTTCAAGAGAACAGAGAGAGTACCACCAGTAGCTCCCATATAACTCCCGGAATTCATTTCTGATTCAACCAGTTTGGATAATTTGTCCATCCCTGATCCAAATCTCTGTGGTTATTTTATAAGCATCGTCAATTAGTCTTCTGATTTGCTAGGTCTGTGTCACATGTTCTGTGCCAGATAGAGGAATGGCTAGTTCCTAGAAGAGATTTTGTATACTAGAAAAAGAGTAGATGCATTCTAGCAAGGCAAAAACTCTAAAACATTGTTTTGTACTTTGCTTTCATATTATTTTGTTGTGAATATCATCCCCACCTCACAAACGAGAAACTGAAACTCACTGAGTGGTGTCGTTTGGACTGCAGCTCAGGTCTCCCCTTTCTTAGCTTGGTGTCATCCTGCTGGACTAGATTGTGCTGCATACTAGAGTAAATATTCATTACTCCAAAAATGAATAATGGAACTCTCCCCCCAGAAAAGGTGTACTTTTTTGTTGCTGGATAAAGGAAAAGATTTTGGAGGCAAATGTAAAAATTCCTTTTTCCAAATTTTCAGTTGTTATTCAATTGTTATTCCAATTGATTCTCTGAAATCAAAATGATGGATGGAATAAGAATTAGCTCCTAAGAAAGTTGACGGCTCGAAGAGAAAACAATTGCTCATTAATTCACACTGACCTTAAAAAGATCCCATGATTCAAATAGCAAAGTTGCTGGCAGAGAGCGCTGAGGTGGGTTGCTTACCACTAAAGAAATCACCCTAGTGTCCTTTTAATAAGATTTACATAGACTCTTGCGCAGTTTCAATGTACTCGAGCCTGAATGATTAATTTTCCCCAATAAAAGAAAGACATAAAATGAATACATCTTTCACTCAGTGTAGTGACTGGCCTGGGTTGACCCTAACTGGAGCCATAACAGCTTAGAATGATATACTGAAAATTTGCTTTTTAATTAAATGGGCTGGCAAATGGATGAACACTTAAAGTTCAGACTAGACCGTTCTGTATCAATACCTCCTGCTCTTTGCTTTCTCCTAGAAGTAGGACATGGTAGAACTAAAAAGTTTTTCTTGACAAACTAGACTTTAAATTCTACAAGAGCAAAGACCTTTGCCTGTTGGACTCACTGCCTGGCACATACACAGACACTAGTACAGGAGAGATAAATAAAGTTTGTTGAATAAATTAGTAAGCAAACAATTCATTTAACTTTCTTAGAGGAGCAAGAGTCTTCCAGCTTTGGGATTCCACTGTGACATACTTGTTTTCTAGAACTCTAAGCCCAAATTTTGGAGTTTCAATTTATCACCCTCCCATTTAGAAATCTCTCCTTTTCTTCAGAACTCTCTTGTATTTTCTCTTCATATCTCTATCACTTGGAATTTATTTACTGTCTTTTCATTTTCATATGTGTATGTTTTTGTCCTCAATTTATGTTTCTAGATTTCAGACACCTAGGTTTATCCTTTTTATACCCCGTACCACCTCCTACATCCCTCAAATATTTAAGTTTGCATTTCCACTTGTTTCTGATAACCTGGACAGTTTTCAAAAAGACATACCCCCAAAGAAATACAGTACTCTGTTTAAAACAAAAAGTAAATAAAAACCAGGCCACAGAAAATAAGAGTCCATGTCAACAGAAGGAAGGGATAAATTCTTTCAGAGCTAGACAATTATACTTGGGCAATAAATTTGGTTTCAAGTTTTCCAGTCCAAAAAGAAAAGGGGGGATGCCCAAATTACATGTCAGATGACTATGCCTTGGCAGAAACATTTCCCCCAAGAAATTAAACCCAAGTAAAAATTTATGAGGGGTCTTTGTAATAGAAAGCAAATGGGCATTGGAGTCAGGTTGTCCTGGTTTTACATCCATTTTCTCCCCGTTTCCTAACTGTGTGACTTTGGACAAGGTATTTAAACTCTCCAGATCTCAGTTTCTTCATCTGGAAAATGAGGACTTTGATAATGATAAGCTCCACAGGGTTACTGTAAGGAGCGTTATTATTAAGCTACTTACATAATAGTAATAATACTTACTACTACTTCATGCTTATTATACCAGGCACTATGCCAAGGTCTCTATGTGTAGTATCTCACTTCCCTCTCATTCCCACCTTGTGAGAGAGGTGACTGAAGTAGTGGGATGAAGTAACTGGCTTAAGGTCCCACAGCTAGCTCACTCTGTGACTCAGCATTCGATCAAAGTTAATTCCCTTTCCCTTGCATGGCCTGGTAAATATCTCCCGCCATCGCATTTTTACAAAAAGAATAACCAGTGCAGCATGATTTCCTATCACTTCCTCAGGACTGCAAGCCATCCTGGGATAGTATTGGGACCTACGTAAGGAGAAAAGGGCAGATGACACAGAATCTCAAGTCTTGATAATTACACTAAATAAATTTCTGTGTGCCTTCTTTGCATGTTTATATGCATTAAGTTTAGATCAGTCAGGTCCAACCATAGTTTCCTCTGCCCCTACCTCACTGAATTTTCCCTGCTTATAGGACACAGTAACCTAGTGCCTGTCCAGCCTCATCCCATCACTCTCTGTCTCCAAGGAGACCTTAGTTCCAGGTGAGAAAGAAGTCAAAAGACCATTTACCACTTACGTGAGTTACAGGAGAGTCAATGGACTGAGCTCAATTCCAGGCCCGCTACTCATTAGCCGTAGGACCTTAGGAAGGTCACTCTGAAACGTGAGTGTCACTATGTATCGAGAGAATAAGTTGGACAAGCTTAGTAATAGTTATTGAATTACTAACTCGATAGGGAGCTGTCTCGGGGACTGCTACTCCAGGGCAAGGAGGAGATTAAAATGTTCTCAACCCCTAACTTCAACCTGGGGAGCTCCAGTTTTACTGGTTTTTTATTTACTGGGTGTTGACTTTAGTTTGGTTTAATAAAGGGCTTCTGATAGATTGAACTAAATGATTGCTAAAGGTCCTGGTTTAACAATCTGGTTTAACAATCTCAATATACATCTATTCCTGGCTGGACTGACTGCCCTAGGTGGGACTTCTATGTTACAATTTGCCACTAGTAGTAGACATGGCAGGTTTACTAAGAGAAGAGTTAGGAAGAGGCCTTTTTCCTTTTCTTTGCTAACTTCTGAAAAGAAGTAAAATATTCCAGATGATATTCTTTCTCTGAAACTAGCAAATAGATGGCCAGAGGAAGACACTGGTTGCAAGTGAGACCAGATGAACTGGGAAATTATTTACTGCTTTCAGCAAATTAACTGGAGGAAGAAAAAAGAACGCTTTCTCCCCTTTAGCACTGTGGGGCGGAAGTAAACAAAACATTCCATTCGATGTGACTCAGAATTTCCCAGATGCTAAGCCAATCGGCCCATTGCAGAGTTCTAAATAAGTAGGACTTTCCCAGAGCATCCTCAAAGCAAAGAATCGTCTCTTATGAAAGAAGCAGGGGCAGAGGGGACTGTCCGTAGGTTCCCACCCAAGAGATCTGGTCCTTCCGGTCTCTCCTCTGCCTCTGTTTGGAGCTGGGCAAGTCGCTTTCTTCTCTGGTCTTGGTCTCCAAATCTGTCAAAGGAAGATTCTGGACTAGGTATGTGTTACTAAAGTCTCTTCTTGCTACAACATAGTGTGTTCCTCCAAATAACCCAGGAGTCAGCCAAATGGACAGCCCCAAGTCACCTGGCCTCTGTAACACTTCTCAATATTGAAGTAGAAATGCTTCAAGCCCCAACCCTGCAGACAATGATACATCCACTGACCCTCTCCTCAGTACCTTCAAGATTTACTGGGTGGGTTATATTCCTTTTAGGCATATCTCATTCAGATGGTCTATTTACACTGAATTCTTGATGTGTTTTTTCTTTTTTTTTCTTTTTTTTTTTTGCGGTACGCGGGCCTCTCACTGCTGTGGCCTCTCCTGTTGCGGAGCACAGGCTCCGGACGCGCAGGCTCAGCGGCCATGGCTCACGGGCCCAGCTGCTCTGCGGCATGTGGGATCTTCCCGGACTGGGGCACGAACCCGTGTCCCCTGCATCGGCAGGCGGATTCTTAACCACTGCACCACCAGGGAAGCCCGTGTTTTTTCTTTTATAGCTGATTTTTATTTCCTCTGTACTTCATGCTGATGTTTCAGGACAATGCCTCCTTTTTTTTCCCCCCACAATTTCCCCTAAATATCACATATTAAAGAGTATGGGTAATAGACTTTAACAACAACAAATAGGCAATAATAAAGGAAATGTTACGTTATAGAAAAGTAGGTTACTTAAAACTAAATTTTAAATATTTCTGTTCTTAAAAATCACAAGTCATTATTATCACAGAGAACCTTCCTTCTGCCAAATTTCTTCATCGTCCCTCAGCCCCTCACTCTGTTACAGATCCTAGCTCACTGCCATTCATTCTAAGTCCTCTCCTTGGCAATTCCTGGATATTTGAAATTTTTTTCAACTTCATTTTATAGAGCAGTTCAGCTCTCTCTCTCTTTTCTAATGATGCTCCTTGGCCATGCCCTGGGGTTAGTTCTCCACATCTAAAAACAACAAAGTATTTTTTCTAATTGATTTCTCTGTGCAGTTTCACATCTCAGTTTCCTTAGCTGTAAAAAGGGGAAATCCTATTTCTGTGAGTTATTGTGAGGCTTCAATGAGATGATACCTGCTTGGCCTGCTTGGTACCCCAAATAGTGCCTGGTAGAGTCATAGTCGGTGCTCAATTAATGTTAGCTATTGTTAGCTCTTGGTATTTGCAATACTATAATCTTTCAGGATTGCTTTGAGGATTAGAGATAAAGTGAATACAGGGCCTGCCTCATGGAAGGCAGATAAAAGCATGCAAATGTGTTAAAACTTAAAGAGGGCTTACTCAAGGCCAAGCACCCTTCTATTTAAGCACATTTAATATTCACAACAGCCCAGAGAGGTATAGATATTCTTATCTTCAATTTACATATGAGGAAACTGAAACATAAAGGTTAAGTAACTGACCTAAGGTCACACAGCTAGTTAGTGGCATAACTAAGATTTAAACTCAGGCAATTGAACTTCAGAGTCTGTGCTTTGACCCACCATGTTGTTCTGCCTTTTAACTTTTTTTTAGTAGCATTCATAAATAAATGAGGACAGAAGGTTCATTTAATGCATACTCTAACTATAGGAATCTGTATCAAGGAACAAATTCTCTTAAAACACTTTTAAAAGTAGCTTTTAGCAGTTCACTAGGTCTTCCAGGAATGTTGTCAAGAAGTCTGGTTGTTTTTTCATTGTTTACTGTAAAATGCATCCAGTGTCTAAACAGAAGAACCATAGTACACAATACTGGCAAAAATCATGAGATTTCAACAACTGGATTGGCAAAGTGTTAGATTTCAGAGTTTCCTGTATTTGTTTAGGGGTATGAGCTACAAAGATGACCTTAACTCATGAAACTTACAAACCTGAAAAACATTTGGTATTTCAATCAAATAAAGCCAACAACAATATCAATCCGGTACTTATTTCATAGTCACACAATTGTTCCCGTCCTACACTGTAATTAAGCATCAGTGACCATCCGCCCAGTCAAAAGCTGCAGTTCAAATTATTTTCCTAAAATCAAACCAAACACTTTCGAGGTCAGCTTCAGGGATGGCTAATCCGCTGAAGGAAAAGAGAGTGTTTGGACCTTCAGGCTTCCCTGCAGGAGATCTGTGATGAGATGAGATGGTCTATTGCCCTTCCTGAAATGAAGGCCTTTTGTTGGGAAGTGTGTGTGAGTAGCCCTTGGTTGGTTGTCAACCCAGTACCCATCTCCTCCTTCCCCAGTCATAGCACATTTCCTCTTTCCAACATTACGTCGCCTTTTTTCAGTTATCCACTCCCCCACGCATCCATGTGCTTCAAGGGACTTAACCCCCTCCTCTCTGGCTCCAGCAAGGGGACCCTGATTATCCTGATAAATCTAAACTGATCACAGTCATCTCATTTCTCTGGCTAAACCACTGGGTTAGGAACAGACCCAAGACATGAAACATGAGACGTTTGCTTGGGGCTTCTGGGAAATGTATCTGGGCTCTAAACAGAGACACTCTAGAGACAGCTCCCTCTGCCCAGGACATTGTTTTATCCAAAGGTAATGCCTGTGACAGTCAAAGCCATTTTGCAATGCTGAGAATGGCAGCATGGAGAAAAGCCTGGATCTTTGATGACACTATGGAATCATGGACTCTGCTGCTCCTGGAGCCTGTTTTGACTCTCTCTGCTCTTTCAATTGTGTAAACTAATAAATCTCATGGTTGAAGGCAGTTTGAGTCAAAGTCAAACTTTCCCCTTATTTGAAGCTCTAAGGATTCTAAGTCCCAGCATGCATGCATGCATTTGTGCAGGCTTGTGTCACTCTAAGTATTAGGAAGATAGGGTAAACCAGGCTGCTTTTAGGGAAAGGTGGTAGCTCCACTGTGAGCCAAGATGAAACAGAAACTCAGGATCTGACCAAAATGCCAAACACGGCAAACCTGTCAGCTTGCTACCCAAAGTGCGGTCCATAGACCAGCAGTATCAGCCTCACCCATGAGCTTATTAGAAACGCAGAATGTCAAGCGCCGCACCTCCCAACCCCACCACCTGATCTGCTGTGTCAGAATATGCATTTTAACAAGACTGGTAGGTGTTTCCTGTACACAGTAAAGTTGGAGAAGCATTATCTTAGGATCCTTGAGTCCTGGAAGAAAAGCGGAAGAAATGGGCCCAGCGATATGGTTCCCCAGGGATCTCTCGAGGAATTTTCAGGACTCAGCCTACTTTCCCTTTCCCTTGTCTCTAGCTGGAGGAAAGGGCCTGGAAATCATGCACCCTTGTCAGCCCCTCTCCAGGTCCTGTCCTCTATAAAGATTTTTCTCTTTGACTCTTTGAAATCAAATGATAACACCTGCATGGCAGGATTGTAGCTCTAGTCCTTTGCAGCCAGGTGAGAAGGAATGCGTCTCCCTGATATGATGGTTGCTGGAGAGGGCTCTCATTAAACAAAGGGCACCACACATCACAAACCCAGCCATTACTTGTGCATTCAACTTGGGGCAAGAAGAGCCGAATTGGAAAGAGGCTATTCTACAGCTGCCAGTCTAGCCCACTATGTACGTTAGGTGTTCAGGGAGGACCTGGTACATAATTTGTGGGGCTTGGTGCAACATGAAAATGTAGGATTCCTTGCTCAAAAATTATTAAGAATTTTGAGCAAATAACAGCAGGGCACTAAGCCAATTGCATGGCCCTTCTCAGCCTTATGCAACAGGACAGGTTGCACAAACATGAAGCCAGGCCTGCTCTCAGGATAAAATGAGCGGGAGAGAATATGAATGTAGTTGTCTCTGCTTTCAGAAAACCTTTTGCAATAAAAAGATATTGTCAGTGGAAGAGGTCTAAGATTGGCTCATGGTGAATAAGACTCCATGATGAAACCATTCATACTAAATATCATCTACTGTAATTATTTCTTCATTCAGACTCACCACATGCAAGGCACATTGCTAGTTTCTTGGATACAAATTTTAGAAAGAGACATCCTCCATCTTCATGGGGCTCACACTCCAGTGGGCAAACTAACATGAAAATAGGCCTATAATCTGAGGCTGCAGATTGTTATAATGGAGGAATCCAAAAATACTAAGTATTGGAAGCTGAATCACTGATCCATAAAATCTAAGGGTGTTCTATAAATTAGTAGATTTCCCCTTCTAACGAAAGGGGAGCTTTAATTTTGTGTGTGGCAAACTTTTCAAATGAAGCCAAGAAGCAGGCTGATTTAGGGGACCACAAGTTGAATTTCTTTTCTTTTTTTTTTTTTTTTTTTGCAATACGCGGGCCTCTCACTGTTGTGGCCTCTCCTGTTGCGGAGCACAGGATCCGGACGCGCAGGCTCAGCGGCCATGGCTCACGGGCCCAGCCGCTCCGTGGCATGTGGGATCCTCCCAGACCGGGGCACGAATCCGCGTCCCCCGCATCGGCAGGCGGACTCTCAGCCACTGCGCCACCAGGGAAGCCCTGAATTTCTTTTTGAGGGACGAGGCACATCATTTTGCCTATGTGGAAATTTTGTCTAGTGTGTACCTACTTATTTTTCACCTTCATGAAATCTTGCCCCTACTCCTCCTTTCTTCACTATATCCTCCTAAAACATCTATCCCAATCCCATTGCCAGAGGTGGGCAGATCAAGTAAAGTGACCCATTTTCCTGAGGTTTTTGGAGAATGTTTGTCAAGGGGATAACGGAGAGATCTGCATTTAATGTCAGGCTGAAATTAAAAAGAGGAAGAAAAGAGCCAGCTTATTTTAGACCTTCCAAATCCCAACAATAGTGAGCAATTTTCACATCTTCAAGCACCAAAGCCAGTTAACCTTTTGTGGAGGATTCTGATGCAGGCTGCATCTGGCCAGGGCGGTTGATGGATGAGCAATGTTGGCCATGGGTGTGGAGTGGGAAAGTTCCAAAAGCCTTATGTGAAAACCATTGGTACAAAAACCTAGTCATTTCACTGTTTCAGAAGTAGAGTTTACCCTTCACATGTGGACAAGAATCTCCAAATTATAATTACTACTCCAGAGACTCCAGAGATGTGGATGCTGGATGCATAGCTGGGTATATTCTCTAACTGACCCTCACCTAAACCCCTGCATCCCTACCTGGGTGATTCATAGTCACATCTTAGGACCTACACATTATTTCTTGCTGTGAGTCTAAAATGCATGGTATGAATACTGGAAACTTGAATGCTAAAGTTGTAAATATCAAGATACAACAGTTGTCTGCCAAGCATGGACTCTGAAAACATAGTTTAACCAGGTTGATATTCTCTTAAATAAATGGGATTCACATGATTAGGCTTCTCTGAGGAAAAAGCTTTCAAGGAGAGCAAAAATATTAAGCTTGAAAATCCAATAAGGGAACCATTTGAGACATCTTGTGTTACAGATCATTTTATCCATGATGGATCACTCACCCTTTAAAAAACACTTTCTGATCTCCACACTCATTTGAACAGGGTTCAGCTGGCATCAGAAGTAGGGCATCTTGCATAAACCATCCCGTGACTTGTGGGTGGAGGAGAGAAAGTTCTGGAGCCTTGGTTTTAAAGGGTACCAGTGACACATATCCAATGCCATGCTTTGCAAGGAAGCTGGGCACACAGCCTGCCTTCCTCCATCTCCATTGCAAGCCTGGAGGCAAGCCTGTCTGTGCTTTTGTGAATGCGAACCTACATCAGGTTGAGCCAACTCCATCAGTGGGGAAATACAAATGCCCACTTCATTTTTATTCAGCGATCAGAGGCTTGCAGTGCAGAGCTTCCTAGGATAGCATGCCAGAGAAACTCTAGGAAGCAGAGCTTCCTTAAATAAGGCGCATCCTGCCGTTATCCATGTAGCATTTTCAGAGGGCCAGAGAAGACCCTTAAAAGGAAAAAGAGGAGCTCGAGCTAGGGTAAGCTTGTTATTATTTAATGCCAAAACACAAGGATAAATCTATTTATAAATAGCTAGGAGAGCATCTCACTGGGGATTCTGAATACACAAGAACTGAATCAAAAGGGCCATCCATACCTAATAAGATCATATAGTGCTTCGTTGATTGTAGAGTCTACCTTACGAGATTATTTTTATTTTGGGGGTTAGTCTGATAATATATTCACTATTTTCCTATGACTTGCAATGGTGTGAGGATTAGCACAGTATAATGCTGACAATTGCGTACTCTGTAACCCCTGGGTTTGAATCCAGGTTGAACCATGTTCTAGCTTTCTTATCTTAGGCAAGTTACTTAATCTCTTTGGACCTCAGTTTTCACATCAATAAACTGGGAATAATAAAGCACCTAACTTCACAATGTTAATGTAATGGTTCAGTGAGTAAAGCATTGACAAAGCACTCAGAATAGGGCCTGACACAGAGGAAGAGCTTCCTCCTTCTCCGGTCTGTAAGAGAAATGACTATGGCCAGATTTTGGCCAATTTAAAATCCTTGTTTGATTTCACTGATTTCATTCTTCATTAAGTGTATGAAAGCAAAGCAACTCTCTAACACTAAGACCACAGAGCTATAAATTAGTACCACTGGGGTTTAAAGAATCCTGACATGAATGTAGGATACAGTAGTCAAGGATACCCTCGTGGAAGGGAGTCATATACTAATTCAACTAACGCTTACTAAGTTCTCCTTATGTGCCTGGCCTTCTGCATGTGCTCAGGATACATCTTTCTTGATGAACAAGAGGGACAGGGCTCTTCTTTGTACTTGGGCTGGACCTTGAAGGACTTGGAAGAATTCAGTGAAGAGAGTTGCAGAAAACAGTCTTGGCAAAGGTTCAGAGATAAGATAAAGATGGTGGCCATGGGAGTACAGAAAGCTTATGTGGGACAGTTTCTGCTTATGGAAGCCTAGAGACCTTGATATTGCAAGTGATAGGGAAGGAACAATTGAGGTTTCAGACAAGAACAAGAAGTAAGCAAATATGTATACACACAAGAAGGATTGGGAGGAAAACTGGGTAGCGCCTGGGAGTATGGACAGCTTGCAATGTATTTCAGGATTCCAGGAGTGAAATAAGATTTATAGTAGAGGGTGACCACAATAGGAAAGAAGAATACAGAGAGGCATGTTGAGAAGAGAAGTGATGGTACTTGGTGATTGAACCTATGAGATAGGGAGAAAGAAGAAAAAAAGGCAATTCCACGTCCGACTCCTAACCAGTTGAGATGACTAAAGTATAAACATGGCTTAAGATAAAATAGAATCTCTTAAGATTACTTAATTTAAAGATAATCAGTTTTAGAGATTGATTTTATAGATGAAGAATATCTTAATCAAAGCAGCAAATGAAAAATTAGTAGCAGAGCTGGAATGAAATTTCCAATCTAGTGCCTCTTTCTACTACGAAACCAAAAGAAAGATCACAGTATTGTATAAAAAATATAAGCAGACTCAAATTTGAATTCTCTACACAAGCTTTGGGGCCTCATTCTGTCTGAGCCTTGGAGAAAGTACCTAATCTCATAAGACTGTGAAAAACAAAGCAAAAGATATTTAACTCAGTAGAGCTCAAGGGTTGTTGGGTTCTCTCTCTTCTATACTGTACTCCAACCTTGATTAGACTCTGCAGAGCATCATTTCTTCCGAAATTGTATGAACTTGTGGATCATGGCAGCATACATTCAGGAACTACCAGAAGTGAATTCTTGAAGCCCTATTGGATGCCTTAGAAGATTTGCTCAATGGTAATGGAACAAGGGGTGTTTGGTCGGTACGGGAAACACGGTAATGGACTCTGTCATGTGATTCAGAGACAGAGTCATAGACAGTTGCAGCATAAACCAAGCAGCAATGAGCAAATGAGGCCAGTCCACACACCTCCAGATGGATGCTCAAGAGGGGGACCACCGGCAACGGTGCTTCTAAATTCAGATACCGACCCAGAGTGCTAGAATGTCAGAGCTGGAGGAAACTCTCAATCATTTTACAGATGAGAAAACTGAGGCCAGGAGAGGGCAGTGTAGGAAGGAGGGTGTGCAGCAAAGTGAAGGGAGCAAGATGGTGAGGTGTTAAGAGCACAGATACTGGAATCACATCACGTAGACCTGAGACAAATTACTTAACTTCTCTTGGCATCACTGTTGATGACCTTATTTTTAAAATGGAAAACATAATATCATCCGTAAGAGGAGGTTTCAAATAAAATGCTTCGTGAAAAGTACGAGGCAGAGATGGCTCTGAGCATCTTCTGAATTCTTTACACTCGCCCCTCCGCACCTGCACACGAGTTATCATATGTGCACTGATGCATGACTGTTGCAGGCAAGTGAACAGAAAGCCATTGTTCCCCCAGTTTTCTGCCCAGCCTCCTAAGACCACAAGATCCAAACTATGGAGCTATTGCCAACACCCCCCTGCACTAGAAATATGGGAGGCATATGGTAAGACAGGAATTGCAAGAGTTAAGAGAAAAACAACACTTGGCTGATGTATTGGTCCCTGTGGCAGTAGGCCAACGTGCTTTGTGGCCAAGGGGAACTTGAAAAGGAAGGAATGGGAAGCACCTTAAAGGGAGAACTTGTCTTGTATTCTTCCTGGGGGAAGGGTTTTCCTTAGAGTGGTTAAAGTCATTTCTCTCTCAACGAAATGATGGGATTTCCTGATATAAATTACTCACCACTGAAAAATTTATAAAAAAATGTTATTAGGCAAGTGATTGCTAAGCTTAGGCACTAACCTAAGCACTTTATATATATTAGCTCATGTATTCCTTATAATAACCCTCTGAGATAGGTATTAGTATTGTAATGTTGATTTTAAAGCCAAAAAAACAGAACGCCAAGGCATAGAGAAGTAAATTAGCTGAGGTTTCAGAACTTGTAAGTGAAGGGGGAGGGATCTGAAGCCCAGCAGCCGAGCTCAAAAGGCTGCTGTCTTGTCAAACGTGACTGCAGGAGGGGAGCAGGAAGCGGGGAGATCACAGAACGGGAACACAGGAAGCAGCAGCACGATGCAAGCCAGGTAAGAGAACACAAAAAGAAATGAGGAGAGAAGAGAGAAGAGGCAGCATTGGAACAGTGTGAAATAGCACACAGAGCAGAAAAGAAGGGCCAAGTGAAGCGGCCAAGCATAGCGCAGCTCCGGAAACTGTGTTGCTAAATGAATTTGACAAAGTCAGTAAAGACTCATTAAAATACGTAGCCAGCAAAACAGGCACACTCAAGAGCTCAGACGGGATGATGAGTGGTGATAAAGAAGTCCCAGGTGAAGTCTTCGACTGCTCCTGACAGTGGATGAGAGCTTCACCAGCCCAACTTCCTCTAACAAGCCCGCGATGATGGCAGACATTAAACACAGAGATGACAGGATCTGGGCTCAGCAGTCCCATCCTGCTCTACCATTTCCTAGCAGCGCATGTAACCTTGGGCCTCATTTCCCTCATTTATCAAGTGTGATTAAGAATAATCCTCATTGAATGTAAATTGGTGCAGCTACTATGGAAAACAGTATGGAGGTTCCTTAAAAAACTAAAAATGGAGCTACTATATGATCCAGCAATCCCACTACTGGACATATATCTGGAAAAGATGAAAACTCTAATTCGAAAAGCTACATGCACCCCAATGTTCATAGCAGCACTATTTATAATAGCCAAGACATGGAAACAACCCAAGTGCCCATCAACAGATTATTGGCTTAAGAAGATGTGGTACATATATGTAACAGAATATCACTCAGCCAGAAACAAGAATGATATATTGCCTTTTGCCACAACATGGATGAACTAAGTGAAGTAAGTCAGACATAGAAAAACAAATATTATATGATATCACTTATATGTGGAATCTAAAAAATAATACAAATGAATTTATTTACAAAACAGAATAGACTCACAGACACAGAAAACAAATTTATGGTTACCAAAGGGGGAGTGGGGGAAGAGGGATAAATTAGGAGTATAGGATTAACAGATATACACTACTGTGTATAAAATTAGATAAGCAGCAAGTATTTATTGTATAGCACAGGGAGCTGTATTCAATATCTTGTAATAACCTATAACAGAATAATCAGAAGAAATATATACATATATAACTGAATCACTCTGCTGTACAACTAACACATTATTGTAAATCAACTATACTTAAATTAAAAAGAAAAGAATAACCCTATAGAGTTATGGTGAGAAATAGGTGATCCACCATTTATACAGTCACTAACTCAGAGTCCTGCACACATAATTACTATTATGCATAGTACTAATAATGGCTATCGTTACTACCAGCCTTGGGTGCTCTGGTCAATTTTGCCCTCAGAGAATCTACATGGTTTTGGACTATTGCACGCTTTAGGGGCATGTGCCTTATATAGGCACTTCAACTATGCTGTTGTTTTTCCTGCTCTGCCTAAAGAGCTTGTAATGAGAACAAGAAACACAGTGCACAGAGGAAAAAAAGGCAATACCTAGGGCTGTATTTATATTTACTGCAGAATAAATAGCATAAATGCTCTATTTTGGGTTTATAAATAAACTTGGAGAGGATCTGCATATTTTTACACATTTCTAAAATATGCATTTTATTATAGTTATTGAGAACTGAGCATCTGTTAGGAATATTAAAATCAAAAGCAGTGTTAAGTCTTAACTACAGTGAAGCTATTAATATGGAATTGGGAACTATAACCTTTTCCAAACCACACAGTCAGAAGAACTTTATTTCTCATATTAAACAAAAGTGAACTGGTGATTGAACTGCCTCTGACATTCTATAAAGTAAAAATTGTATGATGTGCCCAATAGATTATTAAGCAAAAGGTGGAAATAGATTTCTCATTCTAGCATAGGAGAAGTGCTTTAAGTACTGAAAAGGCATTGCAAATTCCTCTGAAACATCCAATATAGTTTATTAAAGTTTGCTTTACCATACAGTGCCATAGAAACCTATAAAGTAAATGTGAGAAACTGCAAACCAATCTGATTAAGAACAATCAGAATAAGGACATCCTGGACAATGTTTTTCTACCTCTACCATTATCTACTCATTTTTTTATTAGCCAGAAAATTTTATGTGAGGTATTATAGACGTTTTATAATATATGCAGGAATTGAACAGCAATCTCCTCAAATTCACAATTTATCTGGTGGGAAGAAATAGGTAAGCATGCTGTAATTGTCAGTTGTGATGATGTCGCTGTTTTTCTTGATATGGGAATATATTAACATAATTTCTCCAAGGTTAAAACTTTGAGACACAATATTACTTAGTGATTCAAACATAAGTTTGAGAGTCAGATCAGTGTTCAAGTCCTAAATATTTAGGCAAGTCATAAACTCCCTCATCCTCAGTTTTCTTATCTATATAATGGGAATAATTATCATAGTATCAACCTCAGAGAATTGTTGTGAAGGTTAAATGAGATAAATGCTTATAAAGAATTTAAGAACAGTTTATGGCATATATCAGGGGCTCGAGAAATGGTAGCTAGTTTTACATTAATAAACCTCAGCTCTACCCGAACATTCCCTCCTCCTGGGGAAGGCAATTGTTATAGCTGTAGTTACTTGTTAAGAGCAATTGTGGAATATTTCAGGGATAATGTTATTCTTAGTCTTTCTTACATCTGGAGATCTAGTGTTGTTCTGGGGCAGCTATCTTTCTATAAGGTATAATTAGAGAATAGGAAGAAAGGAAGGGAGAACTAAAGTCAGTTATGAGCAACTTCAGAAGAAGAGGTGATTCGGAGCTAATGGCTATAAAAAGCTATCCCTCTAACCCATCAGCTGGAAAAATCAACAATTTACCATGCACAGATGTATGTATCACATATGCACAGACAATATAAAAAATTAAAACCATAGTTTCACAGCCTTTGGTATGAAGAAATGGAAAAGTTTGAGGATTCAATTGATGGCATAGGCTCTAAGGCAGTGATGAACAGGAAAGACTTGCTGGAAATCAGTGGGAAGAAATATTACCTCAGGCTCATAATTCAGCCAGAACAGGTGCTTATGGTGTCGAGTGGGTGTAGCCATAGGCTCTTCAAAGAGGCTTAAACAGAGAAGGAGGCATCCTCCTTTTCTTTTGGAAAATCTCCTAAAAGGTTCCTCTTCCCTTCTGGAACAGCATAGCAACAAGGCAGTTGTCATGTTGGGATCTGGATGACATGCATTTGGGAGATAAAGCAATAAGATCAGGAGATCAGGAGCTTTCTAAGGAATCCAGGTGAGTCAGGCATGGCTGGAACTCAGAGTGTGAGTGGCTAGTCCCAGAAACTACTCAGAAAGCAGGTCAGAAATTAGGTAAACTGGCAGGCGTCAGGGAGCACAGATGCAGAGCAGCTCCAGGCAAATAACCAAGAATGCAGTCAACAGACATTTTTGGAGCACCCTGTAGCAAGTTCTGGGAAAGCTCACTGAATCAAGGATACACACATACACATGGTGTGTCCATACATGTGTATCCATACACACATACACATACTACATGCACACACATCGTGTGCATGTAGTATTAACAATGACAATAGCAATGATGATATAACAATAACAACGATGATCCACTGAATGCAAAGGTCACAGGAAATGTGTTATAGGCACAGTGTCAGTTAATGTTTGCAACAACTTTGACTCATCCCCACCTTACCAGGTTAGGCCCCACAGTTAAAAAGCTCTGTGACATAGAAAACAAACTTATGGTTACCAAATCAGAAAGGGAATCGGGGAGGGATAAATTAGGAGTTTGGGATTAGCAGATACAAACTCTTATATATAAAATACATAAACAACAAGGTCCTACTGTATTGCACGGGGAACTATATTCACTATCCTGTAATAAACCATAATGGGAAAGAACACACATATATATATATGAATCACTTTGCTCTATACCAGAAACTAACAACACTGTAAATCAACTATACTTCAATAATATAAATAAATAAATAAAGAGCTCTGTGAGAATCCCATTCAGTACTTCCTTCACAGCACTTTGCTTGCTTGCAATCATTTCATCATCTGTATTAATGTTTTTTTATTAAAAAAGACATTTATTTTCTTTTGGATATATTTCATTGTTCATCGTAATGAGAACCTCTATATATTAGGTATTTAACAATACTTGCAGAATAACTATCTGAAAATTTAAAATGTCAATGTGTCTTTTTTTTTAACATCTTTATTGGGGTATAATTGCTTTACAATGGTGTGTTAGTTTCTGCTTTATAACAAAGTGAATCAGTTATACATATACATATGTTCCCATATCTCTTCCCTCTTGCGTCTCCCTCCCTCCCACCCTCCCTATCCTACCCCTCTAGGTGGTCACAGAGCACCAAGCTGATCTCCCTATGCTATGCGGCCACTTCCCACTAGCTATCTGTTTTACGTTTGGTAGTGTATATATGTCCATGCCACTCTTACTTTGTCCCAGCTTACCCTTCCACCTCCCCATATCCTCAAGTCCATTCGCTAGTAGCTCTGTGTCTTTATTCCCATCTTGCCCCTAGGTTCTTCATGACCTTTTTTTTTTAGATTCCATATATATGTGTTAGCATACGGTATTTGTTTTCCTCTTTCTGACTTACTTCATTCTGTATGACAGACTCTAGGTCCATCCACCTCACTACAAATAACTCAATTTCATTTCTTGTTATGGCTGAGTAACATTCCCTTGTATACATGTGCCACATCTTCTTTATCCATTCATCTGTTGATGGACACCTAGGTTGCTTCCATGTCCTGGCTATTGTAAATAGAGCTGCAATAAACATTGTGGTACAGGACACTTTTTGAATTATGGTTTTCTCAGGGTATATGCCCAGTAGTGGGATTGCTGGGTCGTATGTTTTTTAAGGAACCTCCATACTGTTCTCCATAGAGGCTAAATCAATTTACATTCCCACCAACAGTGCAAGAGGGTTCCCTTTTCTCCACACCCTCTCCAGCATTTATTGTTTGTAGATTTTTTGATTATGGCCATTCTGACCAGTATGAGATGATATCTCACTGTAGTTTTGATTTCCATTTCTCTAATGATCAGTGATGTTGAGCATTCTTTCATGTCTTTGTTGGCAATCTGTATATCTTCTTTGGAGAAATGTCTATTTAGGTCTTCTGCCCATTTTTGGATTGGGTTGTTTGTTTTTTTGTTATTAAGCTGCATGAGCTGCTTGTAAATTTTGGAGATTAATCCTTTGTCAGTTGCTTCATTTGCAAATATTTTCTACCATTCTGAGGGTTGTCTTTTAGTCTTGTTTATGGTTTCCTTTGCTGTGCAAAACTTTTAAGTTTCATTAGGTCCCATTTGTTTATTTTTATTTCTGTTTTTCTAGGAGGTGGGTCAAAAAGGATCTTGCTGTGATTTATGTCATAGAGTGTTCTGCCTATCTTTTCCTCTAAGAGTTTGATAGTGTCTGGCCTTTCATTTAGGTCTTTAATCCATTTTGAGTTCATTTTTGTGTAGGGTGTTAGGGAGTGTTCTAATTCATTCTTTTACATGTAGCTGTCCAGTTTTCCCAGCACCAATTATTGAAGAGGCTGTCTTTTCTCCACTGTATATTCTTGCCTCCTTTATCAAAGATAAGGTGACCATATGTGTGTGGGTCTATCTCTGGGCTTTCTATCCTGTTCCATTGATCTATATTTCTGTTTTTGTGCCAGTACCATACTGTCTTGATTACTGTAGCTTTGTAGTATAGTCTAAAGTCTGGAAGCCTGATTCCTCCAGCTCCGTTTTTCTTTCTCAAGATTGCTTTGGCTATTCGGGGTCCTTTGTGTTTCCATACAAATTGTGAAATTTTTTGTTCTAGTTCTGTGAAAAATGCCAGTGGTAGTTTGGTAGGGATTGCATTGAATCTGTAGATTGCTTTGGGTAGTACAGTCATTTTCACAATGTTGATTCTTCCAATCCAAGAACATGGTATATCTCTCCATCGATTTGTATCATCTTTAATTTCTTTCATCAGTGTCTTATAATTCTCTGCATACAGGTCTTTTGTCTCCTTAGGTAGGTTTATTCCTAGGTATTTTATTCTCTTTGTTGCAATGGTAAATGGGAGTGTTTTCTTAATTTCACTTTCAGATTTTTCATCGTTAGTGTATAGCAATGCAAGAGATTTCTGTGCATTAATTTTGTATCCTGCTACTTTACCAAATTCATTGATTAGCTCTAGTAGTTTTCTGGTAGCATCTTTAGGATTCTCTATGTATAGTATCATGTCATCTGCAAATAGTGACCGCTTTACTTCTTCTTATCTGATAATCCCAATCTCCCAATTCATCATACCACCACCACCACCTCTGCCACTTTCCCCCCTTGGTGTCCATACATTTGTTCTCTACATCTGTGTCTCTATTTCTGCCCTGCAAATTGGTTCATCTGTACCATTTTTCTAGGTTCCACATATATGCATTAAGATACGATATTTGTTTTTCTCTTTCTGACTTATTTCACTCTGTATGACAGACTCTAGATCCATCCACATCTCTACAAATGACCCAGTTTCATTCCTTTTTATGGCTGAGTAATATTCCATTGTATATATGTACCACATCTTCTTTATCCATTTGTCTGTCAATGGGCATTTAAGTTGCTTCCATGACCTGGCTATTGTAAATAATGCTGCAATGAACACTGGGGTGCATGTGTCTTTTTTTTTTTTTTATGGGTATCTCATAAATTTTATTTTTTTATTTTTTTTAACATCTTTATTGGAGTATAATTGCTTTACAATGGTATGTTAGCTTCAGCTTCACAACAAAATGAATCAGTTATATACATACATATATTCCCATATCTCTTCCCGCTTGCATCTCCCTCCCTCCCACCCTCCCTATCCCACCCCTCCAGGCGGTCACAAAGCACCGAGCTGATCTCCCTGTGCTATGCGGCTGCTTCCCACTAGCTATTTACCTTACGTTTGGTAGTGTATATATGTCCATGCCTCTTTATCGCTTTGTCACCGTTTACCCTTCCCCCTCCCCATAACCTCAAGTCCATTCTCTAGTAAGTCTGTGTCTTTATTCCTGTTTCACCCCTAGGTTTTTCATGACATTTTTTTTTAAATTCTATATATATGTGTTAGCATACGGTATTTGTCTCTCTCTTTCTGACTTACTTCACTCTGTATGACAGACTCTAGGTCTATCCACCTCATTACAAATAGCTCAATTTCGTCTCTTTTTATGGCTGAGTAATATTCCATTGTATATATGTGCCACATCTTTATCCATTCATCCGATGATGGACACTTAGGTTGTTTCCATCTCCGGGCTATTGTAAATAGAGCTGCAATGAACATTTTGGTACATGACTCTTTTTGAATTATGGTTTTCTCAGGGTATATGCCCAGTAGTGGGATTGCTGGGTCATATGGTAGTTCTATTTGTAGCTTTTTAAGGAACCTCCATACTGTTCTCCACAGTGGCTGTATCAATTTACATTCCCACCAACAGTGTAAGAGGGTTCCCTTTTCTCCACACCCTCTCCAGCATTTATTGTTTGTAGATTTTTTGATGATGGCCATTCTGACTGGTGTGAGATGATATCTCATTGTAGTTTTGATTTGCATTTCCCTCATGACTAGTGATGTTGAGCATTCTTTCATGTGTTTGTTGGCACTCTGTATATCTTCTTTGGAGAAATGTCTATTTAGGTCTTCTGCCCATTTTTGGATTGGGTTGTTTGTTTTTTTGTTATTAAGCTGCATGAGCTGCTTATAAATTTTGGAGATCAATCCTTTGTCAGTTGCTTCATTTGCAAATATTTTCTCCCATTCTGAGGGTTGTCTTTTGGTCTTCTTTATGGTTTCCTTTGCTGCGCAAAAGCTTTTAAGTTTCATTAGGTCCCATTTGTTTACTCTTGTTTTTATTTCCATTTCTCTAGGAGGTGGGTCAAAAAGGACCTTGCTGTGATTTATGTCATAGAGTGTTCTGCCTATGTTTTCCTCTAAGAGTTTGATAGTTTCTGGCCTTACATTTAGGTCTTTAATCCATTTTGAGCTTATTTTTGTGTATGGTGTTAGGGAGTGATCTAATTTCATACCTTTACATGTAGCTGTCCAGTTTTCCCAGCACCACTTATTGAAGAGGCTGTCCTTTCTCCACTGTACATTTCTGCCTCCTTTGTCAAAGATAAGGTGACCATATGTGCGTGGGTTTATCTCTGGGCTTTCTATCCTGTTCCATTGATCTATCTTTCTGTTTTTGTGCCAGTACCATACCGTCTTGATAACTGTAGCTTTGTAGTATAGTCTGAAGTCTGGGAGCCTGATTCCTCCAGTTCCTTCTTTCGTTCTCAAAATTGCTTTGGCTATTCGGGGTCTTTTGTGTTTCCATACAAATTGCAAAATTTTTTGTTCTAGTTCTGTGAAAAATGCCAGTGGTAGTTTGATAGGGATTGCATTGAATCTATAGATTGCTTTCGGTAGTAGAGTCATTTTCACAATGTTGATTCTTCCAATCCAAGAACATGGTATATCTCTCCATCTATTTGTATCGTCTTTAATTTCTTTCATCAGTGTCTTATAATTTTCTGCATACAGATCTTTTGTCTCCTTAGGTAGGTTTATTCCTAGATATTTTATTCTTTTTGTTGCAATGGTAAATGGGAGTGTTTTCTTGATTTCACTTTCAGATTTTTCATCATTAGTATATAGGAATGCCAGAGATTTCTGTGCATTAATTTTGTATCCTGCCACTTTACCAAATTCATTGATTAGCTCTAGTAGTTTTCTGGTAGCATCTTTAGGGTTCTCTATGTATAGGATCATGTCATCTGCAAACAGTGACAGCTTTACTTCTTCTTTTCCGATTTGGATTCCTTTTATTTCCTTTTCTTCTCTGATTGCTGTGGCTAAAACTTCCAAAACTATGTTGAATAAGAGTGGTGAGAGTGGGCAACCTTGTCTTGTTCCTGATCTTAGTGGAAATGCTTTCAGTTTTTCACCATTGAGGATGATGTTTGCTGTGGGCTTGTCATATATGGCCTTTATTATGTTGAGGAAAGTTCCCTCTATGCCTACTTTCTGCAGGGTTTTTATCATAAATGGGTGTTGAATTTTGTCAAAAGCTTTCTCTGCATCTATTGAGATGATCATATGGTTTTTCTCCTTCAGTTTGTTAATATGGTTTATCACATTGATAGATTTGCGTATATTGAAGAATCCTTGCATTCCTGGAATAAACCCCACTTGATCATGGTGTATGATCCTTTTAATGTGCTGTTGGATTCTGTTTGCTAGTATTTTGTTGAGGATTTTTGCATCTATGTTCATAAGTGTTATTGGCCTGTAGTTTTCTTTCTTTGTGACATCCTTGTCTGGTTTTGGTATCAAGGTGATGGTGGCCTCGTAGAAGGAGTTTGGGAGTGTTCCTCCCTCTGCTATATTTTGGAAGAGTTTGAGAAGGATAGGTGTTAGCTCTTCTCTAAATGTTTGATAGAATTCGCCTGTGAAGCCATCTGGTCCTGGGCTTTTCTTTGTTGGAAGATTTTTAATCCCAGTTTCAATTTCAGTGCTTGTGATTGGTCTGTTCATATTTTCTATTTCTTCCTGATTCAGTCTTGGCACGTTGTGCATTTCCAAGAATTTGTCCATTTCTTCCAGATTGTCCATTTTATTGGCATAGAGTTGCTTGTAGTAATCTCTCATGATCTCTTTTATTTCTGCAGTGTCAGTTGTTACCTCTCCTTTTTCATTTCTAATTCTATTGATTTGAGTCTTCTCCCTTTTTTTCTTGATGAGTCTGGCTAGTGGTTTATCTATTTTGTTTATCTTCTCAAAGAACCAGCTTTTAGTTTTATTGATCTTTGCTATTGTTTCCTTCATTTCTTTTTCATTTATTTCTGATCTGATTTTTATGATTTCTTTCCTTCTGCTAGCTTTGGGGTTTTTTTGTTCTTCTTTCTCTAATTGCTTGAGGTGCAAGGTTAGGTTGTTTATTCGAGATGTTTCCTGCTTCTTAAGGTGGGCTTGTATTGCTATAAACTTCCCCCTTAGAACTGCTTTTGCTGCATCCCACAGGTTTTGGGTCGTTGTGTCTCCATTGTCGTTTGTTTCTAGGTATTTTTTGATTTCCTCTTTGATTTCTTCAGTGGTCACTTCATTATTAAGTAGTGTATTGTTTAGCCTCCATGTGTTTGTATTTTTTACAGATCTTTTCCTGTAATTGATATCTAGTCTCATGGCGTTGTGGTCAGAAAAGATACTTGATACAATTTCAATTTTCTTAAATTTACCAAGGCTTGATTTGTGACCCAAGATATGATCTATCCTGGAGAATGTTCCATGAGCACTTGAGAAAAATGTGTATTCTGTTGTTTTTGGATGGAATGTCCTATAAATATCAATTAACTCCATCTCGTTTAATGTATCATTTAAAGCTTGTGTTTCCTTATTTATTTTCATTTTGGATGATCTGTCCATTGGTGAAAGTGGGGTGTTAAAGTCCCCTACTATGAATGTGTTACTGTCGATTTCCCCTTTTATGGTTGTCAGTATTTGCCTTATGTATTGAGGTGCACCTAAGTTGGGTGCATAAATATTTACAATTGTTATATCTTCCTCTTGGATCGATCCCTTGATCATTATGTAGTGTCCTTCTTTGTCTCTTCTAATAGTCTTTGTTTTAAAGTCTATTTTGTCTGATATGAGAATTGCTACTCCAGCTTTCTTTTGGTTTCCATTTGCATGAAATACCTTTTTCCATCCCTTTACTTTCAGTCTGTATGTGTCTCTAGGTCTGAAGTGGGTCTCTTGTAGACAGCAAATATATGGGTCTTGTTTTTGTATCCATTCAGCCAATCTGTGTCTTTTGGTGGGAGCATTTAGTCCATTTACATTTAAGGTAATTATCGATATGTGTGTTCCTATTCCCATTTTCTTAATTGTTTTGGGTTCATTATTGTAGGTCCTTTTCTTCTTTTGTGTTTCTTGCCTAGAGAAGTTCCTTTAGCAGTTGTTGTAGAGCTGGTTTGGTGGTGCTGAACTCTCTCAGCTTTTGCTTGTCTGTAAAGGTTTTAATTTCTCCATCAAATCTGAATGAGATCCTTGCTGGGTAAAGTAATCTTGGTTGCAGGTTTTTCTCCTTCAACACTTTCAATATGTCCTGCCACTCCCTTCTGGCTTGCAGAGTTTCTGCTGAAAGATCAGCTGTTAACCTTATGGGGATTCCCTTGTGTGTTATTTGTTGTTTTTCCCTTGCTGCTTTTAATATGTTTTCTTTGTATTTAATTTTTGACAGTTTGATTAATATGTGTCTTGGCGTATTTCTCCTTGGATTTATCCTGTATGGGACTCTCTGTGCTTCCTGGACTTCATTAACTATTTCCTTTCCCATATTAGGGAAGTTTTCAACTATAATCTCTTCAAATATTTTCTCAGTCCCTTTCTTTTTCTCTTCTTCTTCTGGAACCCCTATAATTCGAATGTTGGTGCGTTTAATGTTGTCCCAGAGGTCTCTGAGACTGTCCTCAGTTCTTTTCATTCTTTTTTCTTTTTTCTGCTCTGCAGTAGTTATTTCCACTATTTTATCTTCCAGGTCACTTATCCGTTCTTCTGCCTCAGTTATTCTGCTATTGATCCCATCTAGAGTATTTTTAATTTCATTTATTGTGTTGTTCATCGTTGCTGGTTTCATCTTTAGTTCTTCTAGGTCCTTGTTAACTGATTCTTGCAATTTGACCATTCTATCGTCCATTCTATCTCCAAGATTTCGGATCAACCTTACTATCATTATTCTGAATTCTTTTTCAGGTAGACTGCCTATTTCCTCTTCATTTGTTAGGTCTGGTGGGTTTTTATCTTGCTCCTTCATCTGCTGTGTGTTTTTCTGTCTTTTCATTTTGCTTATCTTACTGTGTTTGGGGTCTCCTTTTTTGCAGGCTGAAGGTTCGTAGTTCCTGTTGTTTTTTGTGTCTGTCCCCAGTGGCTAAGGTTGGTTCAGTGGGTTGTGTAGGCTTCCTGGTGGAGGGTACTAGTGCCTGTGTTCTGGTGGATGAGGCTGGATCTTGTCTTTCTGGTGGGCAGGTCCACGTCTGGTGGTGTGTTTTGGGGTGTCTGTAGACTTACTATGATTTTGGGCAGCCTCTCTGCTAACGGGTGGGGTTGTGTTCCTGTCTTGCTAGTTGTTTGGCATAGGATGTCTAGCACTGTAGCTTGCTGGTCGTTGAGTGAAGCTGGGTGCTGGTGTTGAGATGGAGATCTCTCGGAGATTTTTGCTGTTTGATATTATGTGCAGCTGGGAGGCCTCTTGTGGACCAGTGTCCTGAAGTTGGCTCTCCCACCTCAGAGGCACAGCACTGACTCCTGGCTGCAGCACCAAGAGCCTTTCATCCACAGGGCTCCTTAATTTGGGATGATTCGTTGTCTATTCAGGTATTCCACAGATGCAGGGTATATCAAGTTGATTGTGGAGCTTTAATCCGCTGCTTCTGAGGCTGCTGGGAGAGATTTCCCTTTCTCTTCTTTGTTCTGACAGTTCCCAGGGGCTCAGCTTTGGATTTGGCCCCGCCTGTGCGTGTAGGTCGCCGGAGGGCGTCTGTTCTTTGCTCAGACAGGACGGGGTTAAAGGAGCCGCTGATTCGGAGGCTCTGGCTCACCCAGGCCGGGGGGTAGGGTGGGTCACGGAGTGCGGGGCGGGCCTGCAGCGGCAGAGGCCGGCGTGACGCTGCAGCCTGACGGCGCCGTGCGCTCTCCCGGGGGAGCCGTCCCTGGATCCCGGGACCCTGGCAGTGGCGGGCTGCACAGGCTCCCCGGAAGGGCGTGTGGCTAGTGACCTGTGCTCGCACACAGGCCTCCTGACGGCGGCAGCAGCGGCCTCAGCGTCCCATGTCCGTCTCTGGGCTCCGCAATCTTAGCCGCGGCTCGCGCCCGTCCCTGGAGCCCTCTCAAGCAGCGCTCTTAATCCCCTCTCCTCGTGCACCAGGAAACAAAGAGGGACGTAAAAGTCTCTTGCCTCTTCGGCAGCTCCAGACCCCTCCCCGGACTCTCTCCCGGCCAGCCGCGGCGCACCAACGCCCTGCAGGCTGTGTTCACGCCGCCAACTTCAGTCCTCTCCCGGCTCTCCGACAAAAGCTGGAGCCTCAGCTCCCAGTCCCGCCCGCCCCGGCGGGCGAGCAGACAAGCCTCTCGGCTGGTGAGTGCCGGTCGGCCCGATCCTCTGTGCTGGAATCTGTCCGCTTTGCCCTCCGCACCCCTGTTGCTGTGCTCTCCTCCGCGGCTCCCAAGCTCCCCCACTCCGCCTCCCGAAGTCTCCACCCGCGAAGGGGCTTCCTAGTGTGTGGACACTTTTCCTCCTTCACAGCTCTCTCCCGCTGGTGCAGGACCCGTCCCTATCCTTTTGTCTCAGTTTAGTTTTTTCTTTTGCCCTAACCAGGTACGTGGGGGGTTCCTTGCCTTTTGGGAGGTCTGAGGTCTTCTGCCAGCGTTCAGTAGGTGCTCCGTAGGAGTTGTTCCACGCGTAGATGTACTTCTGATGTATCTGTGGAGAGGAAGGTGATCTCCACGTCTTACTCTTCCGCCATCTTCCCGGAAGTCCTCGCATGTGTCTTTTGAATTATGGTTCATCTGTACTAATTTGTATTAATTTAATGTCTTTGTCACTATATTATAAATTCCAGAAGACCTGACTTTTGCTCACCAGAGACACCTAGTCCTGAGCACAGTATTTGGAACCTCAATAAACACTTGCTGACAATCTTGTGAATTTGTGATAGATTAAAAACCTGAGAAAGACACACAAAAAACCCCTGAAGTTTAGGCTTGCCCAAAGGCACACAGTAAGTTGCAGAGGCAGGATTTGAACCCAGGTCTGTTTTGACTTCCAAGCCTGTGTAATTCCCTGCTGTGAATACTTAGAAAAGAACACCAGAGTCCTAAGTATCAAGAAGATTGGAATAGGAGCACGTGCCACCATCAGGAAGGGGACAAACGCATACAGCATTGGCAGTTTTGGCACCTGCAGGTAGGCAGGCAGAGCTGTATAGCCGGAGGTGTGCACAGGTGAATCTATTTAATGGAAGCAATAGGGACTCAGGCAATGAAATTCAGAAAGGACACAAGAGGTTTTAATGGAAACATTTGTGGAGAAAATGGAACACCGAGAGGTCAACCTCTATCAACAGCAAGGTCTCTTAAGTACTTCCATCTTTCTGATCTGGCCTAGAGAGAAAGAGCCTCAGTGATGAAAGCCAGCCTAATACACTAACTGATTCAGTATCAAAATGACTATCAAACAATTGAAGTGCTTTGAAGCCATTTAAAAATAAGTACATAGGGGCTTTCTTGATGGTGCAGTGGTTAGGAATCTGCCTGCCAGTGCAGGGGACATGGGTTCGAGCCCTGGTCCGGGAAGATCCCACATGCCACGAAGCAACTAAGCCCAGGTGCCACAACTAATTAGCCTGCACTCTAGAGCCCACAAGCCACAACTAATGAGCCCACGTGCCACAACTACTGAAGCCCATGCACGTAGAACCCGTGCTCTGCAACAAGAGAAGCCACCACCATGAGAAGCCCGCACACAATAACAAAGAGCTGCCCCCACTCACCACAACTAGAGAAAGCCCATGTGCAGCAACAAAGACCCAACACAGCCAAAAATAAATAAATAAATAAGTTAAAAAAAACAAAACAAAAAACAAGTACATAACACAAACACATATTAATATACTTTAATATCTTCAATTTTTTCACCTGTCAACATGCCTCTGAAAAAAATCTAATGCCAGAACATTTGGGTTAGACAAAGAATTGATTGAATAAAGTCGAATTAAACCTCACTTTGAGTCCTCAGACCTCAGCACAGATGGTGCTGAGTAGTTGGGGGAAGGGCAGCACAATTCCTTCCAATTTCTCTTAGCTTTCCCAAAAATGAACATACAATTTAAATAAAATCAGAGTATTTATTACTCAAACACAGGTTCAAGACAATCTCCTCTCAGAAAAGCAAACAAAAAAACCAAAAAAAACCCACTCAAAAAACCATAATGCTATCTTTAGCCACTCAAGTTCATCCAACATCCACAGTAATTGTTTAAAGACAAATGGAAGCATGACCTTCTGCTAAAACGCCTCCAGTGGCTTTCCATTGCCTCAGAATGAAGTTTAGATCCACCTCCATTCCTCATAAAGACATCCCTGACGTGAATCTTGCCTTCGTTCTTTCTTGCCTCCTTCCCCCTCCTTCACTGGTCTCCAGTCACCCTGGCTTTACTTTTGTTCCTTGAGCTTACCAAGTTCCAGGCCTTTGACCCTTGCAATCCTCACTCCTGCAGGATCTTCACATGTCACAGTGTGAAGAAGTCTCAGCTCAAATACTTTCCCAGACCCCCTAAAGTAGGATTCACCACCACTCTCCATTCTCTTCCATACGATTCTTTTTTTAAAAATTGATTTTACCACCATCTGAAATTCTCTCGTTTATTCATTTGGTTTGTTAGTCTTGTCTTCTCATAGTAGAATGCAAGCTCCATGAGAGCAAAGACTCTCTGTGTCTTGCTCACAGGTATCCCACACCTAGAACCATGGGTAGCTCAAAGCACTCCACTGCCACCAAAAAACTTCCTCTGTATCTTAGTCAAAGTTTATCAAGAAAGCAACGAGCTCTATCCTTCAATGTGCCAACTTGAAGTGGGTTGCCGTGAAGATAGAAGATACCAGAAAACTCTAGAAAAGAAATCCAGATTAAGTAATTTGATCTGGCAATTAGATTGACCAGATTAGACTTTGCTGAGATTATATATTTGGTTTTGTAACTATGCCAAGATAGATTTTAGTTGGACACACTTTTAAATGTATTTTAAATTGTCCCACTACAAATTCATCATTAGAAACAATATTGTTACCCAGTTTAACAAAATGATATACTATACTGTTCAAATAAATAATTCACCAAATTAGGAAAGGTGTTGGTCTCCTGGTATCCAAAAATGAAGAAAACCATTTGTATGCATGAAAGGTGGGAGGTATGGGGAGAGGGGTTAACTATAGCAGGGACA
This sequence comes from Lagenorhynchus albirostris, assembly GCF_949774975.1. Classification (NCBI taxonomy): domain Eukaryota; kingdom Metazoa; phylum Chordata; class Mammalia; order Artiodactyla; family Delphinidae; genus Lagenorhynchus; species Lagenorhynchus albirostris. Next base: position 129,142,486 of record NC_083096.1, read on the forward strand.
CAGCCCGAAATCCTAGTACCAGATCACAGAACCTTAAAACTAGTTACGCCTCCCAAATTACCTAGCCTAACCTTTCACTTGAAAACAGAGTTTCCTAGATACTAAATGTAATTATTATAGCCCTAATACTATACTACATTCACATAAAAATTTAGAGCTTTCAAAATGTTTTCTCATTATATTTTGTGCTTTGATATTTATAACCTAGTGAGAAAGGCAGGAAAGTTCATATCATTTACCATCCTACAGATGGGAAAATAAAGAGATAGTGACTTGCCCAAGATACACAGCCAGAACCTTCAAATAAGACATAAAAAATCGATTCCTACCCACCTGGCAAATTCTTGGCCTCATACCCACAGCTAATAAAGAATGGTGCCAGGAGATGCTAGAATTTTTTGAATTACAATCAATTTCTCTTTCTACTCTTTGCTTTCTCTTCTCAGTGTTATATGGCTGTCCAAGGTCCCTCTGCTGGCTGGGGCAGTGCCAGGACTAGAACCCAATACAGAACTTGCACCACCTCACCAAGCTATCATATTAAATGAAAACCAAGAATTCATACTATTCCATGAGACTCAATGTGAGCCATTCTAGCTCAAAATGCAAATCAAGCTCCAGCTAACAGTATAAATGTGTAACACCAAGGAAATAGTAAAATAACGTATGATGTTATGGAATATTATGCAGCCTGCAAAAATAAGGTTTTTGGAGATTATTTCATGAGTATGATAATGACAGCTAACATTTCTTTTTGTTGTTGTTGTTGGCTGAGTTGGGTCTTCGTTGTTGTGTGCGGGCTTCCCCTAGTTGTGGTGAGCAGGGGCTACTCTTTGTTGTGGTACATGGGCTTCTCATTGTGGTGGCTTCTCTTGCTGTGGAGCATGGGTTCTAGGCTGTGTGGGCTTCAGTAGTTGTGGAGCGTGGGCTCAGTAGTTGTGGTGCACAGGCTCAGTAGCTGTGGCTCGTGGGCTGTTGAGTGCCCAGGCTCAGTAATTGTGACACTTAGCTGCTCTGCGGCATGTGGAATCTTCCCAGACCAGGGGTCAAACCCGTGTCCCCTGCATTGGCAGGTGGATTCTTAACCACTGCGCCACCAGGGAATTCCCAACAGCTAACATTTCTTTTTTTTTTTCAACGTTTTTATTGGAGTATAATTGCTTTACAATGTTGTGTTAGTTTCTGCTTTACAACGAAGTGAATCAGTTATACATACACATAGATCACCATATTGCTTCTCTCTTGCGTCTCCCACCCTGCCACCCTCCCCATTCTACCCTTTTAGCTGGTCACAAAGCACTGAGCTGATCTCCCTGTGCTATGTGACTGCTTCCCACTAGCTAGTTATTTTACATTTGGTACTGTATATATGTCCATATATACACTACCACTCTCTCACTTTGTCCCAGCTTACCCTTCCCCCTCCCCGTATCCTCAAGTTCATTTTCTAGTAGGTCTGCATCTTTATTCCCATCTTGCCCCTAGGTTCTTCATGACCATTTTTTTTTTTTTTAGATTCCATATATATGTGTTAGCATACGGTATTTGTTTTCCTCTTCCTGACTTCATTCTGTATGACAGACTCTAGGTCCATCCACCTCGCTGCAAATAACTCAATTTCATTCCTTTTTATGGCTGAGTAATATTCCATTGTATATATGGACCACATCTTCTTTATACAGTCTTCTGTTAATGGACACTTAGGTTCCTTCCATGTCCTGGCTATTGTAAATGGAGCTGCAATGAACATTGTGGTACATGACTCTTTTTGAATTATGGTTTTCTCAGGGTATACGCCCAGTAGTGGGATTGCTAGGTCATATGGCAGTTCTATTTTTAGTTTTTTCGGAACCTCCATACTGTTCTCCATAGTGGCTGTATCAATTTACATTCCCACCAACAGTGTATTAGGGTTCCCTTTTCTCCACACCCTCTCCAGCATTTATTGCTTGATTTTTTGATGATGGCCATTCTGACTGGTGTGAGATGATATGGCATTGTAGTTTTGATTTCCATTTCTCTAATGATTCATGATGTTGAGCATTCTTTCATGTGTTTGTTGGCAATCTGTATATCTCCTTTGGAGAATTGTCTGTTTAGGTCTTCTGCCTATTTTTGGATTGGGTTGTTTGTTCTTTTAATATTGAGCTGCATGAGCTGCTTGTAAATTTTGGAGATTTATCCTTTGTCAGTTGCTTCATTTGCAAATATCTTCTCCCATTCTGAGGGTTGTCTTTCCACCTCGTTTATGGTTTCCTTTGCTGTGCAAAAGCTTTTAAGCTTCATTAGGTCCCATTTATTTATTTTTGTTTTTATTTTCATTTCTCTAGGAGGTGGGTCAAAAGGATCTTTCTGTAATTTATGTCATAGAGTGTTCTGCTTATGTTTTCCTCTAAGAGTTTGATAGTGTCTGGCCTTTCATTTAGGTCTTTAATCTATTTGGAGTTTATTGTTGTGTAGGGTGTTAGGGAGTGTTCTAATTTCATTCTTTTACATGCAGCTGTCCCGTTTTCCCAGCACCACTTATTGAAGAGGCTCTCTTTTCTCCACTGTATATGCTTGCCTCCTTTGTCAAAGATAAAGTGACCATATGTGCGTGGGTTTATCTCTGGGCTTTCTATCCATCAATCTGTTAGTTCTATTAATCTATATTTCTGTTTTTGTGCTAGTACCATACTGTCAATTACTGTAGCTTTGTAGTATAGTCTGAAGTCCAGGAGCCTGATTCCTCCAGCACTGTTGTTTTTTCTCAAGAATGCTTTGGCTATTTGGGGTCTTATATGTTTCCATACAAATTGTGAAATATTTTGTTCTAGTTCTGTGAAAAATGCCAGTGGTAGTTTGGTAGGGATTGCATTGAACCTGTAGATTGCTTTGGGTAGTAGAGTCATTTTCATAATGTTGATTCTTCCAATCCAAGAACATGGTATATCTCTCCATCAATTTGTATCATCTTTAATTTCTTTCATCAGTATCTTATAATTTTCTGCATACAGATCTTTTGTCTCCTTAGGTAGGTTTATTCCTAGGTATTTTATTCTCTTTGTTGCAATGGTAGATGGGAGTGTTTTCGTAATTTCACTTTCAGATTTTTCATCATTAGTTTATAGCAATGCAAGAGATTTCTGTGCATTAAATTTGTATCCTGCTACTTTACCAAATTCATTGATTAGCTCTGGTAGTTTTCTGGTAGCATCTTTAGGATTCTCTATGTATAGTATCATGTCATCTGCAAATAGTGACCACTTTACTTCTTCTTTTCCGATTTGGATTCCTTTTATTTCTTTTTCTTCTCTAATTGCTGTGGCTAAAACTTCCAAAACTATGTTGAATAACAGTGATGAGAGTGGGCAACCTTGTCTTATTCCTGATCTTAGTGGAAATGGTTTCAGTTTTTCACCATTGAGAACAATGTTGGCTGTGGGTTTGTCATATATGGTCTTTATTGTTCCCTCTATGCTTACTTTCTGGAGGGTTTTTACCATAACTGGGTGTTGAATTTTGTTAAAAGCTTTCTCTGCATCTATTGAGATGATCATATGGTTTTTCTCCTTCAGTTTGTTAATATGGTGTATACATTGATTGATTTGCGTATAATGAAGAATCCTGTATTCCTGGGATAAACCCCACTTGTTCATGGTGTATGATCCTTTTAATGTGCTGTTGGATTCTGTTTGCTCATATTTTGTTAAGGATTTTTGCATCTATGTTCATAAGTGTTATTGGTCTGTAGTTTTCTTTTTTTCTGACATCTTTGTCTGCTTTTGGTATCAGGGTGATGGTGGCCTCAAAGAATGGGTTTGGGAGTGTTCTTCCCTCTGCTGTATTTTGGAAGAGTTTGAGAAGGATAGGTGTTAGCTCTTTTCTAAATGTTTGATAGAATTCACCTGTGAAGCCATCTGGTCCTGGGGTTTTGTTTGTTGGAAGAGTTTTAATCACAGTTTCAATTTCCGTGCTTGTGATTGGTCTGTTCATATTTTCTATTTCTTCCTGGTTCAGTCTCGGAAGGTTGTGCATTTCTAAGAATTTGACTATTTCTTCCAGGTTGTCCATTTTATTGGCATATAGTTGCTTGTAGTAATCTCTCATGATCCTTTGTATTTCTGCCGTGTCAGTTATTACTTCCCTGTTTTCATTTCTCATTCTATTGATTTGAGTCCTCTCCCTTTTTTTCTTGATGAGTCTGGCTAATGGTTTATCAATTTTGTTTATCTTCTCAAAGAAGCAGCTTTTAGTTTTATTGATCTTTGTTATTGTTTCCTTCATTTCTTTTCCATTTATTTCTGATCTGAGCTTGATGATTTCTTTTTTTCTGCTGATTTTGGGGTTTTTTTGTTCTTCTTTCTCTAATTGCTTTAGGTGTAAGGTTAGGTTGTTTATTTGAGATCTTTCTTGTTTCTTAAGGTAGGATTGTATTGCTATAAACTTCCCTCTTAGAACTGCTTTTGCTGCATCCCACCGACAGCTAACATTTCTTGATGGAGCATTTACTCTGTACCAAATGTTCTTTAAGTATATTATATATGACATATATTAGAATAAAATAATAATAACTATATTAAACTCATTTAATCCTTATAGTAACCTTTTCATTGGGGATTATTTCATATAGAAGAAGGAACTGAGGCACAGAGGGGTTAAATAACTTGCCTAAGCTAGCATAGTTGGCAAAGGTAGAGAGATCAGGATTTGAGTCTGGGAAGTTTATCTCCAGTTCCCCTGTGCTTAACAAATATACAGGCTGCTTAGGATAGTGGTTACAAACTAATATAAACTGGAAAAGTCATGTGTATGAATATACACACAAATATGTGTAAATATGAACATATTTATAATGATAAAATTGGGTTCTTTGACATAAATATATATTTTGAACATAAAGCTATTAAGAGCTAGCATGTATTCCATGCTTACTTAATGCGCCAGGTAAGTTCCAAGTGCAGTCTGTACATTATCTTATTTTATTTCCCCACCGTCTTGTGGTAGGTGTTATGTCAACTCACTTTACTGATAAGATTGCTGAGGTTTAAAGAGTTTCAGATTGTCCATTCCCAAAACCCATATTCTACACTCAACAAGTTGTAACTGTGTTTGGTTATTTTATTGATGTAACAATGAGATTACTGGTGATTTCAATTTCTTCTTCACATCTTCTTTGTATCTTTTAAGTTTTCTACAATGAAACCTAGTCTTCCTTAAAATGAGAGGAACACAAAAGAGTCAGGAGGAATGTGTGAGATACTAGATTAACTGCATGCTCCTGGAACCAGAGTGTGGCTTTTGGCCTGAGTGAGCCTACATAGCAGACGGGTGCTTTGGGGAGAGCAGAGAGAACACAGTCCCCTGGGGTACTGCCTGGCATCCAGAAACCATGCAGGAGCCTTCTATGTGCCCAACAGAGTAAATTGAGTAAGTCTTTCCTATGGAGCAAATACTCTTCCAAATGTTTTATGTATATTAACTCATTTAATTCTCATGATAGCCATAGACTGGGTGGCTTGAATATCCTCCAAAGAGTCTGTTATCCCTCGACAGGATTCATTCATTCACTTGATATTTACTTAGCACTTATACAGGCCACACAGTGATAATACAAAAATGAGTAAGACATGGTCCTGGCTCTAGCCGAGTCCTTGGGTCTTTGGGGGAGACACAAACAAAGTAGGTGTAAGAACAAAAAATAGCAGCTAATATTTATTGAGAGCTTAACATTTTGCCTCAAGACTGCAACATCAACCCCACCTAAGTTTCTAGCCTGCCAGTCTGTTCTGTGGACTTTGGACTTGCCAGTCCTCACAATCAAGTGACCCATTTCCTTAAAAATCTCTCTCTCTCCCTCTCTCTCTCTCTTTCTCTCTCTCTCTCACCTATTGGTTCTGTATCTCCAGAGAACTGAGTGCAAAAGTGTACTTTCTGATTTAATCCTCAAGAACTTTATGTGATTAAATTACCCATGAGAAAGATACTGTTATTATCACTCTCATTTTCCAGATGAGAAAACAGGTTCACTAGCTTCTCAAGGTCACACACATGAGGTTTAACCTAGGTCAGTCTGACTCCAAAGCCAGGGTTCTTAAACCTTCTGCTACTTGGCCTTGGAGAGTGGGAATTGAGAATTAAGCACAAGGAAGGGAACATCTCACCATCAACCTGGGAGACTGTAGGAAGGCTTCCTTGAAGGGGTTGCTTTTGTTTGACCTTGAATGATCAGAACAGACCGTTACCACACAGAGAAGGGGAGGGACAGCATATACAAGGGAAAGAGAAGGCAAGGCACTTCTGTTTGGCAGGGGCAGTGAGACATGAGGGCATAACATGGCCCGTGTGTGAAAGTGTTGCACAGCACACGAATGCATTTGGACCTCATCTTAGAAGCATGAGGAACAATCAAAGGCAGCTGAGGAAAGGGATCTCTTTGATGGCTGTGAGGAGGGTGGATTGGAAGATGGAGGCAGCAATGCCTTGTCAGGTGTGATAGCAGGGGATGAAAGAGAGAGAACAGAGTCAGGAGCTCTTCAGGAAGGATAATCAACAGCTCTTGAGGACCTACTGACACAAGGCAGGCAGGAAAGAGGAGTCAGGAACAAATCCCAACAAGGACTCTGGCTTGGTTACTTGGTAGACACAGTTCTTCGAATTCGGGGCACAAGGAGGCTAAGAGAAACTTGATGGTTAAGGTCAACAGCACAGGAGTAGGGTCCTACCTGTTACAAGGCTTACAGACCACTTCCTATTATTACTACCATAACCAGGGCTGTGAGCAATTTTTCACATGTTATTTTTCAGTGACTCACTAAGGGCATTTGTAAAGGCTGGGTGCACAGCTAGACCACCAGTATTCTAGCTTTATGCATTGTATTTCAACTTACGGAAACTGCCCGTGGTAGGGAGAGAAAAGTAAGTGATATCATCTCATGTGCCAACTTCAATCAACTGGCAGAGGTGGCCTGGAATGTGATGTTGAGATAGGCGCTGAGGCCGGACAGGAAGATGACTATGATTGATTAGTGATGTCTGCCATGTTCAAGAAAGGGGCAGCATAGCACACGGACACAGAATAGAGGATGATAGAATATGCTAGTAACTAACAGTATGAAGAGAAGAGGGAAATCTATAAGCCTTCTCTGCAAAAGAGATGCAGCAATAATCTACTTGAAAAGCAAAATAGCAAGCAGTAGTGCCTAGCCACCAAATCCTAACAGACCCACATGTAACAAACAAGCTGAGAGAGAGCCATCTGAGAAAGTAACTGGCATTTGCATCACACCCTTTCAGATGTTTTCATATTGATGACCTCATTTGATTTTCGCAATGACTCTGAGGGAGGGAACCAGCATTATTGCTACCTTACAAATGGGGAGGGTGAGGCCAAAGCAGGTCCAGAACTCACTCAGGGTCACATAGCTACTCAGGAGGTACAGCCTCTTCAGGTCCTGGTCCTTCCCTCCACATGGCCCTGACTCACCAACAGCAGATGCAGGAGCCATGGCAGCCCAGGAGGCAGCTATAAATGGCCCCATTGTATGCGCACTCAGTAGAGCGACGGCCCTGGGGACACATTCATTTGTGTGTCTTTGGGCAGTCACCCAATCAGCCCCAGCACCTTTGAACGTGAAAGACACCACAGGTTCCAAGTCTTTGTCTATTCACATTTTTGGAATCATTACTAAAATAAACTTTGACTTGCCCTCTTACAGAAAGAATAAAAATCCTTGGGAAGGTTGTTTCATTTGGTTTTGGTTTCCTCAATGCAAAATGAGGTTGGACTAGATTGGTTAATCTTCCAGGGTAGCACACACCATCACGCTTTTATGATAATGGTCAAGGCTTTCACGGAATGTCAGTGAACACCGAGCTGTCCTTCTCAGAGAGAAAGGGCTTTTGTTCATAGTGGGAGCCAGGCTTTCTGATAAAGTGTTTTGTAGAATGTAAGCTGTGAAAGTTTAGAGTCCACTGGCTTAGCGATATCACATGTCCCTTCCCATCATAAAATTCGAGGAACCAGTCAGTGTCATTGAAAGGAGCCCATTGGGCTAAAACACTCCTGCATTAGGTAGCCTTCTTCAGGATGGTGGCTGTTCTAAAGGCTCATGACCTGATAATAAAATTAACTTGCTTAGTTTTGAAGAAGGCTCTTGAAATACCGTGTCAAATTTAGACAATCTGCTGTTGGCTTGTCAGCCAGAGACCCAGGCCAAACAATTTCAGATTTGAGCAGGATGTTCCAATCACAGCATTAAACAAACAAAGAACACTTGACTAGGATTCAAGTTTGGCTAATAGATGCTGGCTCTGCCTTTTGGTAGGGTGGTCACCTTGAACAAGTCACTTAACATCACTGACCCCTGGTTGCCTCCTGTTTGAAATGAGGATAGTAATGCCTATTCCTACCACACAGAGATAGTGTAGAATAAAATAGGTACAGAGTATGTGATAATATATACTAGACTCTGAGTTTCTGAGGATGGCAACTACAGCTGCCCCTTTTTGCTCTCATATTCACTGGGCCTAGAATTGCACATGAGACTACGGAAAAAGTTCCAGATATACCTGTTAAATGAATGAAACATTTTGGAAACTTTGAAGTATGTTCAAGTGCCACATAATTTTAGGACAATGTCCTAAGTTAGATAGGACATGTTAGATAACATGTTAGGTAACATCTTCCTTATACTGTTTGTAAAGATATGAGACATGGGTCACTCTGGGCCTTTTAAAAAAATCCTAAAATACTAGCCCTGGTACATAATAGAAATGCATATGAACCAAATAAAAATAAAAGCCTCTGATACATAGTCAAAATATTTGTGAATTGATGTGTAATTCTGATTCTGATATCACCTTATCAGGAAGCTCTATCTTTTGTGTGGAAATGTTCAAGACTAGAATTGTAGCTGAACTCTCAGCTCTAACTTTGGGCTTGAAACCATAAGCCCAGGCAAGAGCATGATATGCATCCACTTCCTGATATACAGGGGAAGAATGGGTCTGAGAGGAACCATCAAAAGACAGTCACAGAACTAGGATCAGAATACCAGGCTTCTGAATGCCCACCTGTTGCTTGACACATGGATAACACAGGCCCATGTAGAGTGACTTCTGCAAAAGGAAACTGGCCTTCCTACCATTGGAAAGGATCCAGCGATTCCACTCCTGGGTATTTGTCTGAAGAAAACAAAAACACTAATTCCAAAAGATACATGCATCCCAATGTTCGTCACAGCATTATTTACAATAGTCAAAGATATGGAAGCAACCTAAGTGTCCCTCAGTAGATGAATGGATAAAGAAGACATGATAATATGTTTATATATGTATGTATATATATGTGTGTGTGTGTACATATATATATATATATATATATGTACACACACACGCACGCATGCAATGGAATATTACTCAGCCATAAAAGAGGATGAAATCTTGCCATTTGCAACAACATGGATGGACTTGGAGGGTACTGTGCTAAGTGGAATAAGTCAGACAGAGAAAGACAAATACTGTTTGTTTTCACTTATATGTGGAATCTAAAAAACAAAACTAATAACCAAATATAAGAAAACAGAAAACAGACTCACAGATAGTGGTTGCTAGAGGGAAGGGTTGTGGGGGTATTGGTGATATAGGTGAAGGTACAAACTACCAATTATACAATATAAATAATAGGAATGTAATGTACAACACAGGGAATATAGTCAATAATATTACAATAACTTTGTATGGTGAGTAATCTATAAAAATATTGAATCACCACGTTGTACACCAGAAACTAATATGATATTGTAAGTCAACTATATTTCAACCAAAAAAAAGAAAAAAAAAAAGAAAGGGGGCTTCCCTGGTTGCGCAGTGGTTAAGAATCTGCCTGCCAATGCACGGCACACGGGTTTGATCCCTGGTCTGGGAAGATCCCACATGCCGCGGAGCACCTACGCCCGTGTGCCACAACTACTGAGCCTGCTCTCTAGAGCCCGCGAGCCACAGCTACTGAAGCCCGCACGCCTAGAGCCTGTGCTCCGCAACAAGAGAAGCCACCTCAATGAGAAGCCTGCGCACCACAACGAAGAGCAGCCCCCGCTCGCCACAACTAGAGAAAGCCATGCACAGCAACAAAGAACCAAAGCAGCCAAAAGTAAATAAGTAAAATAAATAAATTTTTTAAAAAAGAGAGAGAGAAAGGGGCTCATAGGTGTCTATTTGCTCTTACCTCTCTGAGTACCTCTCTTGAACATTCCCCCGACCTTTGCTCCAGACCCACGGGCCTCCTTGCTGTTCCGCCCACATTCTGAGCCTTTCACTGGCTCTTCCCCCTGCTTCTTTAGACTGCTCCTCCAGGTAATTACTTGGCTGCTCACTCCCTTCACTCCTTCAAGTCTTTGCTCAAATGTCTTCTCAGCGAGGATTTCCATCAACACCCTATTTAATAACTGCAACCCCATCTGCCCCCGATCCTTCCACTACTTCCTCTATCCCCTTTCTCCACTCGTCTCTTCTCCAAAGCCCTTACCCCCATCCAATGTACTCTGCATTTTATTTTATTTTTTCATGTCTCTCTTGCACCAAACAGGAAGCTCCGTGCAGGCAGGAATCTGTTTTAATTCACTATTGAGCCTCTAGCACCTAGAACCATGCCTAACACCTAGTATTCATTCAATATACAATTTTTAATGGACACATAAATAGTTCTATGCTAAAAGCTATATAAGAGGGTTGCATAGATGCACTTTTGTCTTCTAGCACAGCAAAGATGCAAGACAAACTTGTAGCATAAGTGCAAAAGGACAGCAGAGGAAGAATAAACCAATAAAAGCAGATAGTAATATATTTGAATCATTTTTTGTGTCAGCAAAGGTATGTTCTGAGGTAGGATGAAGAGGAGTCAATCATTAGAATTTAAACCTTGGAGGGAGTGAATATGTGGAATCCAAATCATTCAGCAAATGCCAGAGACTCTTAGAGCTGGAAGTTCTAGAGGGATGACAGATCAATGCTCGTATTTTGTTTGCAAGGAAACAGAACCCCGGGAAGGTAAAGTAATCCTCTCAAGACACGTAGCCAAGAAGTTACAACACTTAGTCTCAAACCTAAGTCTGACTTCTGAGTCCATGCTCTTTCACCCCAAAAAATCCAGTCTGCACAAATTCAGAGAACATATTGAGTTTCTAAGATTCATAGATTCTCCAATCAAGAATAATTTGGCATCTGACAAACCTCACATACCAACACATTGCCACTGCATGCACAAATACATTGTACAACAGTACACTAGTTTACATACATTAATTTATTTAAAAACACTTTCCCAAATTCCAAGTCAAACTTTCTAGCTCTATAATCTATTATTTTCAGATCTGGTCATAAACCAGAGAAAAGGAACCCCGGAATGAAAAGGAGGAATGGAAGAATGAGAAAAATGGAGAAAGGAAGGCAGAAATACAGGGAAAGCAGAAGGAAGAGAAAAAAAAATATGTACAGGATATTGACAACAATGCCTCTGGGAATGTCTTTGAATAGCTCTGCTATAACTTGTCTTTTTCCAGTATGAAATCATTTCCTTGGAGCTAATCACCAAAATAATTTAAGCTCGAGTACATATTTTCAAATGGACTATTTCTTTCTTTTGCTTCTCAAAAGGTATTATCTGTATCTTACAATTAGTACTCCATAACACATATCTTTTCCATAGTTATCTAATGTTTACAGATTTTGTTTCTCCAGCAAGAACATAAATTTGAGCAATTTATTTTTCTTATATCCACCATAATGCCCCAAATAATACCTTATAATGTAAACTATGAAGTCATCAGGGTCATTTACATCAGGTTTTACTCACTTAGTCAATACACAAACATCTAAGCATCCACTCCGCATTAAGAGCTAAGGATACAGAGGGGAGATGACAGACCAGATTCCTGCCCTCATGGAGCTTACCTTTGAGTGAGAGATTTAGCCGATACACCATCAAATAACCATGAATAATAAATACAGCTCTTAGGAGAGAGAGGACACTGAGATGGACTCAGGGCCCAGGGTGTGTGTCTGGGAGCTTGGGATGACAAGGATGGTAGGGAAGGCCTCCTGATGAGGTGGCAGTATTGCTGGGATCACAAGAGAATCAGTTTACTCCATGAGCTGGCAAAAGAGTGTTCTAGGCAGGGCAAAAGCCCTGAGACAGGAAAGTATTCGTTCTAGACACTCTGAGACAGGCAGCAAGGCTGTCGGTGTTAAGTGCCACGTGAGATGAGCTTGAAGAAGCACAGAAGGCCAGAGCGTGCCGGCTCCTGTATGCTCTAGATTTTAAGAGAAATGAGAAGGTATTGAAGTTTTTTTAAATAAGGAAGCACCATGATAGAAAATATTAAATAGAGATACTGAATATCTTTCTAACACCCTGTAGGTACAATTAAATGGCATACATGTTCCAAGAATGGAGATTCGTTCCTCCCCAAGTCTACACCTCCTTCCCCAAGGCTCTTCCGCTGGTGAGCAAGCCATCCTAAGCCCATAGAAATATTAGGTAGTCAGTGCACAAACCCATTAGATCCAATACCTCTGCCCCACACCCTACTTTCTCCTCAAAGGAATCCTGCACTTAGCATGCTCCCTAATTCCCTTCTACCTATGATCTCTTCTCCAGTTAATTTCTCCTCAGAGACTTTTGTAGACGCCTGAGCTCACATCCATTATAATCCCTTAACTTTTTCAACTCCTTTACAATTATCTTTCTCTCTTTCTTAATTCCATTTGTGAGTTTCCATAAAGTGGTCACAATTAAACAGCATTAGATATGATAACATTGAATTGCAAATAGGTAAGCCACAAGTATGGACGTAAAATTGAACATAATTGAAAAATCCAGTGTTGAGTCTCTAAAACTTCTAAAAATACTTAAAAAAAAAAACCCTTCAAAATTTCTCTCCATCTCTTCATTGTCCTCTAAGTAAACCTTCTTCCCCTCAAGTAGCAACATTAGAAATTGAAAATACATTTAATGCCATTGTTCTCTTTTGGCTAACTACTATAGTAACTGTCATGTTCTTTATACATTTCACGGCAAATATTTAGTTTCAGGTAGATAACAGGTTAACAGCCTTTGATGGATTACTGAAAGAATGCAATCATCATTTATATCATCATTTCTACAGGAAAACTTGTTTCAAGTGACCAGATCCCAAACAAACCCAGAAACATAAAAATTGAGTTGCTGACTTCCTGCAACTTGTTTATTTGAAACATGGATAGTGTATGTGCCAAATCCAACAGAAAGAATTATCCACAGTCTTCTAGCATGGTTTATCTAAGTTAATTTTTTTAAAAAAGACTACATGTTCTTTTTAGAGATTTAAAGTTGGCCTTGGGAATTGGATGGGAATTTATACATAACAGGAGGCTGCTTCCAGCCCTGAGCCCCTTAGGAAGGAGAGAAATTACATAAGGGATGGAATATATATTATAATCTCATAGGCATGCTTAAGATTTTCCAAAATATCATCACCATTTCTGGGAAGGGAACTGGTAGAAGAGTGAGAAGCATTCGCTTTAAAACTTCTTAGCTAACTAGAAAATGAACAGTTCCAGCTTCAAAATGCTTCGTTCCTTTTTGATTACAGCAAAGAAATTTCCAAATAAATAAACTTCGTTTCTAGATAGGGGAAAGAAAAGCCTTTACTGTTACAAGGTTCACTGCCACAACAGAAGATCAGTTAATCTAGAATTGTTTAAATTTTTCTAAATATTGATTTTGGAGGTAAAAGGTATTAACAAGGAATTGAGAGGTATGATTCTGTGAGTACTCACATTTAAAAGAGAGACAGATGCAACCAAAGAAACTTAAGGCCTAGCTTTCAATCAGGTTAGTATATCCACCTTGATACAAAGTAAAAAGAAAAAGTTCATATTTAAAACGTTATGAAGGATCAAAAATAGGAGCTTTCTTGTTAAATGAACTTGGGTCCGAAATCCATCCTCCCATTTTTCTGCCTCAATGTATTAGTTTTTATTTTTACAATTTAGAAAAAGTACTGCAGAAGCACTCAGTGCAGAATACATTTACTTGCAGGTTATTGTGAATAGTAAAAATAATAAAATTAATTAAATTACTCTGCACATTGCAATTAAACCCTTAAAATATGCTTGTTAACTTCAAAAATTATTTATAGGATGAAACTACTGGCCGCCCCTAAACTTTTCTTTCCAGTAAAACACCTAAGAGCCTGAATAGGGAACTGAAAACACAAGCACTTCCAGTCCAGTTCCTCCACACAAGGGAAAATTTCCCAGACTGCCTTACAAATTAATAAATGTCCCTGGAAACCCTGACTTAGTTTCACTTATCTTAAAAAAAGTAGCTAAAAGGTCATTTTCAAACTTTAATAATAATAATATATGAAAAACAACAGACTCCCTGAATAGTTGCCCTAATCACACAGACTGCACTGTAAGCTTGGCCAACATCTATGCCCTTTAGCAAATAATTCCCTCTGCTCATCCTCTTTCCCTTCACAGTCATACTACATAAGGCTCCATATCATGGGGCATTCTTTAGGAAAGACCCAATACTAACCACTGCCAAAAAATAAAGAATGCAGGAATCAACAAATCGAGTCCCTTAAAATATACTTTTTAAAAGAAAAATATTTGAAAGGAGTCATGGAGCCACAAACTACCGATAACGTGCTTGAGGTCCCTGCAGAAGTACTTCACTGCCTTCTGTGATACTTGAATCACTGGGGAGGTAGTAACAGTTCTCTTCTATGGCCAGAATTTCCAATAGGCATTGAATGAATGGAGCTTATACCCTGTTCCATCAAAATGAGAACACAAAATTAAACCATAAGCCATTCTGATGAATATTTGTTTACTCTTGTTTTACACAAAGTAGAGAAGTAGCTTTGAAAAGTTGCCATGGCCATGCTTTTCCTGAGCACTGGACTAAAACACTTCAGTAAATATAGAAATATACACACACACAAATGTAAATGTGGGTTCTCTCCCTTTCTAAAATACTGTATATGTGTGGATGACATATGCGTGTGCAACTCTGTGTTTGTGTGTGTGTGTGTGTGTGGCATATGAACTAATTGAGAAGACAGCATGTTACCTATCTGGATGTTTGGTGACACATTCTCAGAGCCCACTGACGTTTTGGCCGACAGCTGCCATGACAGGATTTCAGGGTGCTTTTTAGGGGCTTTCTTATCTTTCCAAGGCTATCATGATAGATGGAAGCCTAGCTTCCTCTAGGGAAGAGTTAAGTGGGAATGACAACTGCTATAACACACTTTCAGAGTAAGAGCAATTAAGAGGTGAAATTCTGAGAGGCAGTATCAGAAATATGCATATATTGCCAAAAAGGCTGGCAACTAAGTTGGAAGGCCATTGATAGGCAAACTGATTCCTGATTAAGGTTCCCACCAGCCTTTCTAAAGTCCCTGAACTGTGAAGATAATAAGTCTTGAATAGTATTTAAGTAGGAGCTATAGGTAGATAAAAATTATTAGTTTCATTTAAATGTTTAAGCCACTGGAAACACCTATCCAATTTCTTTTGCAAGGATCTGATGGATGGCCACCGCACCCTTAGTGTCACCTTTAATTCATAACAGTGCTCAGATAGCATCCTTCATTAGATAAATTTGGTCAACGCAGAGCAATAGTGTTAATTCAGCTCCAACACATGTCTTTGTTACAGTTCTCATTTCAGTGTAGGCAGCTCAGATAAGCTTATCACAGGGCTTCGAACTGACATTCTGTGGTGGCACAATAGACAATATTACCAAGAGAATCATTAATAAGCATCAAAAAATATTACTTCCTTCAAAGATACTTTAAGTCCATAGTTTATAAGGCAAGAAGTAAAAGGAAAGCTCTTCCACTTCCCCGTGTAAGATTAAAATCTAATCAGAACGTGTGCAGATTTATTCTCAAGAAATGCTACGTGAAATTTAGCTGGAGAAACCTAGTACCTCTATAGACACAAATTTTTTCTGAAGGGGGTAATCCACGTGAGCTTCTAATTGAAAAGTTCATCAGTAATGCTCTTTCTTGTTTGTTTTGCCTTGTTACTCAAAGGTTAAATCCATTTTGGATTTCATTTTGAATTAATGAAAATGATTTAATCTTAGAGCATTAGTAATCTCACTTTATTTAGGCCTATATTTAAAAAACTAGCTTGAGAGCCCTTTGCAAACAAGACCAGTCTCCACAGCAAAATGATACCCAATCTCTCTTTTCAGGCTATTTTCTAAAATCTGTGGGCCATGACTGTAGAATTCTTCACTCCCCAAATCACATTAACAATGTTTGACATGATGACAGAGAAAGCAAAAAGAATTCATTTCTGCCAAATAAGTACAGGCAACGCTTCTGTTTTTTGCAACCATTCTCCTCTTATTCCATTTTGGTAAATTTCTAAGGAATGTTTAAAATCTGTAAGACAGACCTTGGCTTAAGAGGTGGCCTCTCTGCCATTTTCATGGCTGATTTGAGACCCATTATGCACTCGATTCCGCATTGTGAAATCCAGGCTGGGGACAAATTTCTGCCTGTCATCTTAGGAAAGGCCAGGAGTTTTGCACCATCCTGTAGTGTGAAAACAGAAAATCAAAGCCAGGGTAGGGCTGCCTGCTTCTTTCCTAATCAGCTTGCTGCTTTTCTCAGGCACTCTTGGTTGTCACCATCTCAAGCTTAGAAGGGTAATTTAGTAGAACAAAATAGAGTTTAAACAATATCTCCCCAGGGAAAGTTCCTCCTTACACTTAAAATTGAATGCAAAAAGGTAATCAGTTAAGTAATCATTTGATGCTTGGCTAAGAACCATTGCATGGAGAACACATTTAGGAAGCACAAAATTCTTTTTTTTTTTTTAACCTGATAAGACCCCTAATCAGAAGCCAAGAGTCCCAGATATTTTCCTCCTATTGCTCATTCTGTTGCAGTGACAGCCCCATAAAACTATAGCTTATGGACTAAATTTGTTGCACCTCTCACCCCAACAGTATGATGTAAATTGCGAGATAAAAATATCTTACAAGAATTTTTAAAATTTTTAAACAGTTCACCGAAAATGACAGCATGCATAACTCTGTCAATGACCTCTCCTAATGTTAATTTCAGAAGACAAGTTTCCGTTGTAAATGTTTAATCAGTGTAGTCCCAGGAACCCAGAGCAGAAAACCTTATCTTCTCTCCCAACTTCTTTGCTTTGCAAGCTCTTTGCTAGCTCTATCTCAGCTCCTTGCAAGCACTTTAGGCAAGCTCTGTAGGTTCTGAGCTAAACAAGAAGCCCTGTGGTTTGATTCCATTAGTCTGAGCCCTGGTCCGCTGCAAGCAAACTGCAAAATTTCTGCTTGCAAATCCTGGCAACCAGGTTCTAGACCAGCCACAAACACAGACTGTACACATAATTCAACACTGTTCTGCCCAAACCTTGCCTGAAGCCAGTCAACCACAGCAGAAAGCATCCTACCTTCCATCATGGTGGCAGAATTGCATTCCTTAATTTCCAAAGAGTCTGAAAAAATACAGGAGGATACGATTCCAGGTCCCAGCTAAGTCCTCACAACGCTGCTGCTGCTGTCGAGAGATCTGCTCTGTCCGATGCTGAAGCCAAAGGAGACAAGTGTTAACCCCAAAGATAGGCCATGGATGCTTGTGGTGCTGCTTCACCTACAGGCTCCCAGGAAGATGCTGCGAGAGAAAAGGAGAGGAACAGCAAGCCGGCCAAGCTGCACCGCCTGCGCTGCCTCGGCCAATCCCTTCAGCTCTGCACCGCGTCACATGGTAGCCAGCCTGCATCTCCTGACACAATACCCCCGGAGAGCACACAGAACCTATTTCCCGTCCCCATTCCCCTCCACCCCCATCCCCTCCTCTTGTCACCAAATGCACAGCCCCTTCCCCACCTGGTGACGCACTTCCCCCGCCCCTCCTCTTCGTCTTCTTAAGCCTATTGCAGCGTCTGGGTACCCGAGATTAATTATCAGACGCTGCCACCTTAACCGGGGACGCTGGCATGAAACGAGCACCTAAGTGGCTCGCTGCGGAGGAGACTTTCTTTTTTTTTTTTCTTTTCTTTCTTTTTTTTTTTTTTTAAGAAAAACTTCTTAATTATTCCGTGCAGCCTGAAGTCTTGGCTGCACACTTTCAAGCTCCCGTTGCTATCTCCCTTTGCCCTGAAGGAATTCCAAATGTCAGTTATCTGTGGCCTCCGCACACATCTGTGACCCTCTCTCGCGCTCTGTCTCTGCCCCTCTCTCTCTCTCTCTCTCTCTCTCTCATTCAGGAGAGAAAAATCAATCCGGCTGACGTCACATCATAAACAATTATCCCCAAAAGGATGATGCAGAAGAAATATCACCCCAGTTGCCTTCAAAAGAGCCAGAGAATTAATCGCGCATGACACGCCGAAGGGCTGGGAACTGTCATTAAAACAAAGAAACAAAAGAACCCACCCGAGTGGGGCTCTGGAATCGCACTGGCAACGCTTGAGATAATTTCTGGGGCGGGAGGCGGGAGAGAGGGGAGCAGGCGGGGAGGGAGGCCTCAGCCCGACGGAAGCCAGCTGTGCGCGCCGCTTCCTCCCACTCGGACCTGGGCCGCCGGCCGCCGACCAGACCGCGGGGCGCAGCTCCGCTCGGCGTTCGAATCCCGCCGCCGGCGCGTCCTCGGGCCCAGCGCACACGTGAGCCACCGCGCCGCCCACGGCAGTCCCTGTAGAAACCAACTTTCTTCTCAATGACACCTTTCTCGCCAAGCGCCTCTAGCATCCGTAGTCGCCGTTAAGCCCATTCGTTCATTCCTGTGGGAATCCGGCGGGAGATAAACGCGCCGGGTTCCGGCCCGAGGGGTGGGTGGAGCCCAGGGTTACGCAGCTTCCAGGGATGGGGTCGGGGCGCCGTGCTGCTATTTAAGTGGAAAGGGTTATGACACCCCAGCTGCTTGGGTTGAGACTGTCACCCGACTGGTCCCTAGGGATCCAGGAGCCGTTAAGAGGGCTCCAAGCCCCGGGGTCTGGCTGTCCTCGTTTCCTTTCAAGCAGGCTTAGCCCTCAGAGGGCCAAGGAAGGAGAGAGCAGGAGGAGTTAGGAGGCAAGAGGAGAAAGAAAGGAGATGGGCAGGGGAGGAAAGTCCTCTCTAGAACCCTAGGCGACAACATCCGGCAACGTGACTGAAAGGCCACTACATCACAGAACAGTTCTGAGCATCGAATGAAATAATATTAAGAAGTATGATGCATTAGACCATCAAGGTTGAGTCTCTAATACTATTATTAATTATTTATAGTATAAATATACCCATGAACTTTTGATATTGCCCAGCCCTTGTCATAGTCTAGTTCTTTCTATGAGAGCAAATATGAGGTATTGGTGGCTGAGAACTACTGAAGAAAATATAACTAAAGGAGCTAACTGAAGTACCATATTAACAGATGAAAAAAATTCAGTTCCTTAGCAACTTAGAAGTTTTGAAAAACTCATTGTTCTCCCTAAGGACACATACTTCAATGGCCTTGAAATTTCAAAATGAAACTCTCCAGGGAGATACATGCATGTGCCTTATTCTGTATATCTATGAGGTAGTTGAATTTTCAAAGAGGAAAGAATTCCAAAGTAAAACCTGTCTTGAGTATAACTTACACTGCTCTGAAGACTACAAGGGTATTATAGCAAAAATCAGATTGATTAGTGTGGGAGTATTTAGCCAAATGTTTTGTAATGGTTAAGAACATGGATAGATATTGGTGTCAAACAGACTGGGATCAAGTTCTGTCTCTGCCACTTCATGAGCGCTAGTGACCCTGTAATTCTCCGTGACTCACAGCTTCCTTAACTGCGAAATGAAGATAATAGTACCAAGTTCATAGGACTATAAATAGTACTAATAACAAATCTTTATTAATGGCTTACTGTGTGCTAAGCAGTGTTCTAAATACTTTGCCAGTAAATTACTTAGCATTGTGTCTGGAGCATAATATACCCTCCATGTTGGCTTTTTAATATTAGTAGTATTACCACCAAAGGGCTGCCAGAGGCATCAAAGAAGTCTGCAGCCAACTCAGAGTTATACCACATGCACAGAGAACAGCTCAGTGAAAGATTAGGTGATGCATCCAGAGGTGTAACATGTCAGAGACTGCTCTGTAAAAGAGTGGTTACTAAATAAGATAGGGAGCTCTAAAGTAAAAAATTGGCTCAATATAAAATCTGGAGGTAAGTGTAAGCACTGAAGTGTAGGGCTAGGCAACATTGTCAAAGGTGTAAGGGGAGAGAAGAGCCAGGGAAACCCAGGCTGCCTGGCTTTTCTCACCCGATGTAAGTTTTACAGTGTGTTAGAGCAAACCTCTCAGATAGATTCAATGTGGGCACACATCAGTTTTGTTTTCAACTTGGAGCAAAGCAACTAGCCAGAGACAGAAAGATGGTTCAAAGATTCTTTTGGTCACTGGGGTGGTTATAGAAAAAGGAAAAGTGTCTCGTTAGGATTGTTAGAGAAGGAACATGAAAGGGATGTGTAGTTAAAGGTTATAAGGCCAGTATCAAGACTGGTTGAACTTTATCAAAAAAATGTTATCAATTATAAAAGCATCCGATGAACAAAGTTCTGCTTCAAATAAAAAACTGCTCAAGTATGTTATCAGAAAAGTTTAAGCATTCTAATTTTTTCTCATAGGTTTTTTGGGGAAAAAATTATTTTCTCAAGAACAAAGACAGTACTTTAGATTGTAAACCCAATTTCATCCCTTCCTAGGATAGTTTTTACTTACCAACAAGAAGGAGAATTTCTAGCTGCTATAATAATGGAATACTTTTTTCAAGTCTTAAATGGAAGTCAAAGGATCTGTGGAAAAGATCAGTCAAATTACTGACTTGCACCAAAGTACAGGGACTTCCCAGGAATCTAATCCAGGATAGCGAGTGTGTGCCCAGATCACACCAGGCTCTCAGAGAGTGCCTGAGATTTGTCCAAGACCAAAAACTTAACTGCTGAAGTCACTAGACATTTAATTTTTTTCTGAGGTATTTGTATGCTAATGATGCCCTATTACACATTGTTTTTTTACAAATCCTATTATATTTTACTATGCACATTGAATTTCTTCACTATATCCCGATTGTCATGTGTGTGTGGAAAATCAGCTCATATCTCAGAAGGAGGAAGAAAATAATGAGAACTGAGTCACAAATGAAGAAGGAAACAAAATTAACACAGAATGAAAGTTTAAAAAATGGATCCAGATATGTATCTCCAAGACAGTGATCTCAGAACAACATTGACTCTGTCCTTCTTGCTATCCCTGCTGAGGCAGTTCCATGAATGTAGAAAGGAAAATATTGTCCAAGCCCTGGAAATCAGCAAGGGTCCCACTTAGAGAATTAGATTTCCATAGGATGAAATAGGTGAGGAGCAGAAAATATATATACCCATGCTCAGAATGTTTATACTCTTTGTTAAAAGGAAAAACTCCAACTGGAACTGACATGGGCAAAGAAGGGGTCTATTTGGGTAGCTCACAATATGTGAAGCACTGCACAGCTGAGGGAAAGCAGGAATTCAATCCTCCAGGAAATGTTGTGACCAGAACCAAGTACTTACAAGTCTGTTTCTCCCAGCACATCAGCTTCTTTTTGCTGCCTAGGTTTTCTCCCTGTGATCAGAGAGCTGGCCATTTAAATCCTTTAAGCTCACAGCTTGACTATCTAAGATCTACTTCAAAAAACTCTGACTCTGGCTTGGATCACTGTTCCACCTTTGAACCCATTAACGAGGCCAGGTTGATGAGGTCTCATGATAGATTTATTCAAACCAAACTTTACATTGGACTTAGTCACATGCCCACTACTGAGACTACACATGGGAGAGAGATAGGCAAGTTTCTGTGACAAACAACCTTTAATAATATGAACCCCTAATATGGTTGGAGGGGTAGAAGAGACATTGGTGAAGAAAGAGAGGGAACGATTACCAGAACAAATATGGGGAGAGCAACTATGAAACAAAAGCTGTCCATCATGTAGACATTACTCAGTACACCTAAGATAAAATTTACAGAAGGATTCATGGTGGCAGAGGGACTCAGAATGCTATACTCAATCCCAGTAGGTATATCGGAGAGGTTATTTGTATATTCTCACTCACTATATCCAGAGAGAAACTTGCACACCCTATAGCCATCCTCTTCCTAACTGTGGGGAAGGAGGGCAGAAAAGGGGAGAGCTGACCCTACATGTTGACCCACGGACACCAAAGACATGCCCTGAAATGTTTGCCACCCATTGGTCCAACACTGCCCCGAGAACTAATACTGCAGGAACCTCAACCAGTACTGCAGGAACTTCTATCAGCCGGGAGTACTGCTTTATCTAGACCTACATTGACAAAGATAAGTGGTAAAGATTGAATACACTAGTAGAATCAGCAGTTTCAAACGAGGGAGAAGGTAAACAATTATAGCTCACTGAAGCAGAGGAAACACCCTCACTGAAAGCAGGGGAAATGTAGAAAACTGGAGAGGCATTTATTAAAAAATCAATTTTTTACTTTTGATACAATTTCAGGGATATAGCAGCAGTAAGCAAGAGCAGACTGCTATGATAAAAGAGAATACTGAGGGCCAGAAAGAGAGCATGGAAGTAATAAGAATATTCTTATTAAAATTTTTAAATGTTATGGTTATAATCAAAGATATGATGGATACTGCCGGCAGGGAATATTGACAGGCCCGGTGGTAATGTGCTTGAAATATAGACCCACAACAGCATTAACTGGCCCAAGCACAATGGTATTCTTTTTCTCTTTGCAGAATCATTTAACTTAGGTATAACTTTAACAGTTCAAGAAACTAGCGAAAGAGATAAAGCTCTGAAGGTCACTTATGAATTACGAAATCTGACAAAAATAGTTAAAAAGTAGCCCAATCTTGCTTCTGAATATCGATGCAAATCTCTTAAATAAAATAACAGCAGACAGAATCCACCTTTTCAAAAACATTATATGTATTTATATATAATTATATATATAATGTTAGACTTTATTCTAGAAGAAAAAGTCGTTCAACATTAAGAAATCTAATAAATCTTATTCACAATTAAGCTATTGAAAAGAAAATTATGTTATTATCCCCACAGTTGCTGAGAAGATATCTGATAAATTTCAACTTGTATCACTCATTAAATAAATAAAAACCTATTAACAAAGAAAGAGATAAAAAGTTCCGTACTATGATGAGATAAACAAATCTCTTCCCCACATCTGTCATCGTGTTAAACGGAGACATGTTGAAAACAATCTTCATTAAAATCAGAAACAAGACTTAGATCATGTTTGTTATTTAATACTGTTCTATGGATGCTAGCCAAAAAATTAGGAATAAAAGGTATAAAACTGTGTCAGAGATAGTGATATGTATTCATCACACCATTTTCTCTACCTAGATACACAGGAAGACTGCATTTGTTGGCTTTCCTTGCATCTGGGTGGAGTTATATGACTGAATAAGGCAACGGAAATTTCCAGGCCTGGCCTTTACAGACATCCTACATACTCTCCATACCTTTTTTTTCCCAAATGGGAGAGACCTACTTGATCCTCATTAGACTTCTTTTTTTAATTATTACTTTTTTTTAAACATCTTTATTGGAGTATAACTGCTTTACAATGGTGTGTTAGTTTCTGCTTTATAACAAAGTGAATCAGTTATACATATACATATATCCCCATATCTCTTCCCTCTGCGTCTCCCTCCCTGCCACCCTCCTTATCCCACCCCTCTAGGTGGTCACAAAGCACCGAGCTGATCTCCCTGTGCTATGTGACTGCTTCCCACTAGCTAGTTATTTTACATTTGGTACTGTATATATGTCCATATATACACTACCACTCTCTCACTTTGTCACAGCTTACCCTTCCCCCTCCCCATATCCTCAAGTCCATTCTCTAGTAGGTCTCTGTCTTTATTCTCGTCTTGCCCCTATGTTCTTCATGACTTTTTTTTCCCCTTAGATTCCATATATATGTGTTAGCGTACAGTATTTGTTTTTCTCTTTCTGACTTACTTCACTCTATATGACAGACTCTAGGTCCATCCACCTCACTACAAATAACTCAATTTCGTTTCTTTTTATGGCTGAGTAATAGTCCATTGTATATATGTGCCACATCTTCTTTATCCATTCATCTGTTGATGGGCACTTAGGTTGGTTCCATGTCCTGGCTATTGTAAATAGAGCTGCAATGAACATTGTGGTACATGATTCTTTTTGAATTATGGTTTCCTCAGGGTATATGCCCAGTAGTGGGATTGCTGGGTCGTTTGGTAGTTCTATTTTCAGTTTTTTAAGGAACCTCCATACTGTTCCCTATAGTGCTGTATCAATTTATGTTCCCACCAACAGTCAAGAGGGTTCCCTTTTCTCCATACCCTCTCCAGCATTTATTGTTTGTAGATTTTTTGATAGTGGCCATTCTGACTGGTGTGAGACGATATCTCACTGTAGTTTTGATTTGCATTTCTCTAATGATTCATGATGTTGAGCATTCTTTCATGTCTTTGTTGGCAATCTGTATATCTTCTTTGGAGAAATGTCTATTTAGGTCTTCTGCCCATTTTAGGATTGGGTTGTTTGTTTTTGATATTGAGCTGCTTGTAAATTTTGGAGATTAACCCTTTGTCAGTTGCTTCACTTGCTAATATCTTCTCCCATTCTGAGGGTTGTCTTTCTGCCTTGTTTATGCTTTCCTTTGCTGTGCAAAACTTTTAAGTTTCATTAGGTCACATTTGTTTATTTTTGTTTTTATTTCCATTTCTCTAGGAGATGGGTCAAAAAGGATCTTTCTGTGATTTAAGTCATAGAGTGTTCTGCCTAAGTTTTCCTCTAAGAGTTTGATAGTGTCTGGTCTTACATTTAGATCTTTAATCCATTTTGAGTTTATTTTTGTGTATGGTGTTAGAGAGTGTTCTAATTTCATTCTTTTACATGAAGCTGTCCAGTTTTTACAGCACCACTTATTGAAGAGGCTGTCTTTTCTCCACTGTATATTCTTGCCTCCTTTATCAAAGATAAGGTGACCATATGTGTGTGGGTTTATCTCTGGGCTTTCTATCATGTTCCATTGATCTATATTTCTGTTTTTGTGCCAGTACCATACTGTCTTGATTACTGTAGCTTTGTAGTATAGTCTGAAGTCCAGGAGCCTGATTCCTCCAGCACTGTTTTTCTGTCTCAAGATTGCTTTGTCTATTCGGGTCCTTCATGTTTCTATACAAATTGTGAAATTTTTCATTCTAGTTCTGTGAAAAATGCCAGTGGTAGTTTGATAGGGATTGCATTGAATCTGTAGATTGCTTTGGGTAGTAGAGTCATTTTCACAATGTTGATTCTTCCAATCCAAGAACATGGTATATCTCTCCATCTGTTTGTATGATTCTTAATTTCTTCCATCAGTGTCTTATAATTTTCTGTATACAGGTGTTTTGTCTCCTTTGATAGGTTTATTCCTAGCTATTTTATTCTTTTTGTTGCAATGGTAAATGGGAGTTTCTTTCTTAATTTCACTTTCGGATTTTTCATCATTAGTTTATAGGAATGCAAGAGTTTTCTGTGCATCAATTTTGTATCCTGCTACTTTACCAAATTCATTGATTAGCTCTAGTAGTTTTCTGGTAGCATCCTTAGGATTCTCTATGTATAGTGTCATATCATCTGCAAACAGTGATTGCTTAACTTCTTCTTTTCTGATTTGGATTCCTTTTATTTCTTTTTCTTCTCTGATTGCTGTGGCTAAAACTTCCAAACCTACGTTGAATAATAGTCATGAGAGTGGGCAACCTTGTCTTGTTCCTGATCTTAGTGTAAATGGTTTCAGTTTTTCACAATTGAGAACAATGTTGGCTGTGGTTTTGTCGTATATGGCCTTTACTATATTGAGGTATGTTCCCTCTATGCCTACTTTCTGCAGGGTTTTTATCATAAATGGGTGTTGAATTTTGTCAGAAGTTTTCTCTGCAGCTATTGAGATGGTTTTTCTCCTTCAATTTGTTAATATGGTTTATCACATTGATTGATTTGCGTATAATGAAGAATCCTGTATTCCTGGGATAAACCCCACTTGATCATGGTGAATGATCCTTTAATGTGCTGTTGGATTCTGTTTGCTAGTATTTTGCTGAGGATTTCTGCATCTATGTTCATCAGTGATATTGGTCTGTAGTTTTCTTTTTTTGTGACATCTTTGTCTGGTTTTGGTATCAGGGTGATGGTGGCCTCGTAGAATGGATTTGGGAGTGTTCCTCCTTCGGTTATATTTTGGAACAGTTTGAGAATGATAGGTGTTAGCTCTTCTCTAAATGTTTGATAGAATTCGCCTGTGAAGCCATCTGGGCTTTTGTTTGTTGGAAGATTTTTAATCACAGTTTCAATTTCAGTGCTTGTGATTGGCCTGTTCATATTTTCTATTTCTTCTTGGTTCAGTCTCGGAAGGTTGTGCATTTCTAAGGATTTGTCTATTTCTTCCAGGTTGTCCATTTTATTGGCATATAGCTGCTTGAAGTAATCTCTCATGATCCTTGTGTTTCTGCAGTGTCAGTTGTTACTTCCCCTTTTTCATTTCTCATTCTATTGATTTGAGTTCTCTCCCTTTTTTTCTTGATGATTCTGGCTAATGGTTTATAAATCTTGTTTATCTTCTCAAAGAATAAGCTTTTAGTTTTATTGATCTTTGCTGTCATTTCCTTCATTTCTTTTCCATTTATTTCTGATCTGAGCTTTATGATTTCTTTTTTTCTGATGACTTTGGGGTTTTCTTGTTCTTCTTTCTCTAATTGTTTTAGGTGTAAGGTTACATTGTTTATTTGAGATGTTTCTTGTTACTTAAGGTAGGATTGTATTGCTATAAACTTCCCTCTTAGAACTGCTTTTGCTGCATCCCATATGTTTTGGGTTGTTGTGTTTTCCTTGTCATTTGTTTCTAGGTATTTTTTGATTTCCTCTTTGATTTCTTCAGTGATCTCTTGGTTATTAAGTAGTGCATTGTTTAGCCTCCATGTGTTTGTATTTTTTACAGATTTATTCCTGTAATTGATATCTAGTCTCATAGCGTTGTGGTCAGAAAAGACACTTGATGCGATTTCAATTTCCTTAAATTTACCAAGACTTGATTTGTGACCCAAGATATGATCTATCCTGGAGAATGTTCCATGAGCACTTGAGAAGAAAGTATATTCTGTTGTTTTTGGATGGAATGTCCTATAAATATAAATTAAGTCCATCTTGATTAATGCATCATTTAAAGCTTGTGTTTCCTCATTTATTTTCATTTTGGATGATCTGTCCATTGGTGAAAGTAGGGTGTTAAAGTCACCTACTATGATTGTGTTACTGTCGATTTCCCCTTTTATGGCTGTTAGTATTTGCCTTATGTATTGAGGTGCTCCTGTGTTGGGTGTATAAATATTTACAATTGTTATATCTTCTTCTTGGATTGATCCCTTGATCATTATGTAGTGTCCTACTTTGTCTCTTGTAATAATCTTTGTTTTAAAGTCTATTTTGCCTGATATGAGAATTGCTACTCCAGCTTTCTTTTGATTTCCATTTTCATGGAATATATTTTTCCATCCCCTCACTTTCAGTCTGTATGTATCCCTAGGTCTGAAATGGGTCTCTTGTAGGCAGCATATATACAGATCTTGTTTTGGTATCTATTCAGCCAGTCTATGTCTTTTGGTTGGAGCATGTAATCCATTTACATTTAAGGTAATTATAGATATGTATGTTCCTATTACCATTTTCTTAATTGTTTTGGTTTTTTTTATTGTATGTCTTTCCCTTCTCTTGTGTTTCCTGCCTAGAGAATTTCCTTTAGCATTTGTTGTAAAGCTGGTTTGGTAGTGCTGGATTCTCTTAGCTTTTGCTTTTCTTTTCTGCTTTTAATTTCTCCATCAAATCTGAATGAGATCCTTGGTGTGTAGAGTAATCTTGGTTGTAGGTTTTTCCCTTTCATCACTTTAAATATGTCCTGCCACTCTCTTCTGGCTTGTAGAGTTTCTGCTGAAAGATCAGCTGTTAACCTTATGGGGGTTCCCTTGTTTGTTATTTGTTGTTTTTCCCTTGCTGCTTTTAATATTTTTTCTTTGCATTTAATTTTGATAGTTTGGTTAATATGTGCCTTGGCATGTTTATCATTGGATTTATCCTGTATAGGACTGTCTGTGCTTCCTGGACTTGATTAACTATTTCCTTTCCCATTTTAGGGAAGTTTTCAACTATAATCTCTTCAAATATTTTCTCAGATCCTTTCTTTTTCTCTTCTTCTTCTGGGACCCCTATGATTTGAATGTTGGTGCATTTAATGTTGTCTCAGAGGTCTCTGAGATGTCCTCAATTCTTTCCATTCTGTTTTCTTTATTCTGCTCTGCAGTAGTTATTTCCACTATTTTATCTTTCAGGTCACTTATCTGTTCTTCTGCCTCAGTTATTCTGCTATTGATCCCTTCTAGAGAATTTTTAAAATCATTTATTTTGTTGTTCATAACTGTTTGTTTGCTCTTTAGTTCTTCTAGGTCCTTGATAAATGTTTCTTGTATTTTCTCCATTCTATTTCCCAGATTTTGGATCATCTTTACTATCATTATTCTAAATTCTTTTTCAGGTAGACTGCCTATTTCCTCTTCATTTGTTAGGTCTGGTGGGTTTTTATCTTGCTCCTTCATCTGCGGTGTGTTTCTCTGTCTTCTCATTTTGCTTAACTTACTGTGTTTGGGGTCTCCTTTTTGCAGGCTGCACGTTTGTAGTTCCCATTGTTTTTGGTGTCTTCCCCCAGTGGCTAAGGTTGGTTCAGTAAGTTGTGTAAGCTTCCTGGTGGAGGAGACTAGTGCCTGTGTTCTGGTGGATGAGGCTGGATCTTGTCTTTCTGGTGGGCAGGTCCACGTCTGGTGATGTGTTTTGGGGTTTCTGTGGCCTTATTATGATTTTAGGCAGCCTCTCTGCTAATGGGTGGGGTTGTGTTCCTGTCTTGCTAGATGTTTGGCATAGGGTGTCCAGCACTGTAGCTTGCTCATTGTTCAGTGGAGCTGGGTCTTGGTGTTGAAACAGAGATCTCTGGGAGATTTTCACCACTTGATATTATGTGGAGCTCGGAGGTTCTTGTGGTCCAATGTCCTGTACTTGGCTCTCCCATCTCAGAGGTACAGCCCCGATGCCTGGCTGGAGTATCAAGAGCCCGTGATCCACACAGCTCAGAATAAAAGGGAGAAAAAGAAAAAGAAAGAAAGAAGGAAGAAGATTAAATAAAATAAAATAAAGTTATTAGAATAAAAAAAATTATTAAAATTTTTTTAAGTAATTAAAGAAAAAAAAAGAAAGAAAGAAGAGAGCAACCAAACCAAAGAACAAATCCACCAATGATAACAAGCGCTAAAAACTATACTAAAACAACAACAACAAATGGACAGAGAGAACCCTAGGACAAATGGGAAAAGCAAAGCTATACAGACAAAATCACACACAGAAGCATACACATACACACTCACAAAAAGAGGAAAAGGGAAATATATACATATATTGTTGCTTCCAAAGTCCACATCCTCAATTTGGGATGATTTGTTGTCTATTCAGGTATTCCACAGATGCAGGGTATCAGGTTTCTTGTGGAGATTTAATCCGCTGCTCCTGAGGCTGCTGGGAGAAATTTCCCTTTCTCTTCTTTGTTCGCACAGATCCCGGGGTTCAGCATTAGATTTGGCCCCGTCTCTGTGTGTAGGTTGCCTGAGGGCATCTGTTCTTTGCTCAGACAGGAGGGGGTTAAAGGAGCAGCTGATTCAGGGGCTCTGACTCACTCAGGCTGGGGGGAGGGAGGGGTACGGAATGCGGGGCGAGCCTGCAGTCGCAGAGACTGGAGTGACATTGCACCAGCCTGAGGCGGGCCGTGTGTTCTTCATTAGACTTTGAATGTGCAAGAAATAAACTTGCATTATGTTAATTTCTATACTATGAATATACATTATATATATGTGAATATTTACATATTGTTCGCACATTATATGTGTGAATAATCTTTTATCAATGATTTATCCAAAAGTATATATTTTTAAAAGAGCTAGAGGAAGAGTAATCCAAGCAGAGGACCCTCCAGGTGTAGAGGCCATCAGAAGGGAGAGAACACTGAGCATCACTATGGCAGTCGGCCAGAACAAGCACGCTACACAAGGTGGCCAAAGGGGGCACGAAGAAAGTGGTTGACCCATTTTCTAAGAAAGATTGGTATGATGTGAAAGCACCAGCTATGTTCAATATAAGAAATATTGGGAAAACACTAATCACGAGAACTCAAGCAACCAAAATTGCATCTGATGACCTCAAGGGTCATGTTTTTGAAGTGAGCCTTCCTGATCTGCAGAGTGATGAAGTTGCATTTAGAAAATTCAAGCTAATTATTGAGGATGTTCAGGGCAAAAACTGCCTAAATAATTTCCATTGCATGGGTCTTACCTGTGACAAAATGTGCTCCATGGTCAAAAAATGGCAGAACATGATTGAAGTTCATGTTGATATGAAGACTACCCATGGTTATTTGCTTCATCTATTCTGTGTGCATTTTACTAAAAAATGCAACAATCAGATTCAGAAGAACTCCTATGCCCAGCACCGACAGTTCCTCCTAATCTGGAAGAAGATGATGGAAATCATGACCCAAGAGGAGCAGACAAATAAATGACTTGAAAGAGGTAGTCAATAAATTGATTCCAGACAGCACTGGAAAAGGCATAGGAAAAGCTTGCCAATATATTTATCTGCTCCATGATTCTTTGTTAGAAAAGTAAAAATGCTGAAGAAGCCCAAATTTGAATTGGGAAAACTCTGGAGCTTCATGGTGAAGGTGATAGTTCTTGGAAAAGCTACTGGAGATGAGACAGGTGTTAAGGTCGAATGAGCTGATGGATATGAGTCACCAGTCCAAGAATCTGTTTAAAATTCAGACTTTTAATGGTGACAAATAAAAGAGCTTATTTGTGATTTTTTTTTATAAAAGGGAAAGAACTAGGTATGTTCTAGAATCTAAAACTGCTCTGTCTAATACAGTAGTCACTACTACATGTGCCTCTTTCACAATTGAAATGTATCTAGTCTGATAGAAAACAAACTTACGGTTACCAAATGGGAAAGCTGGTGGGCGGGGGGAGGGATAAATTAGGGCTTTGAGATTAACATATACACACTACTATATATATAAAAGATAACCAACAAGGACCCACTGTATAACATAGGGAACTATACTCAATATCTTACAATAACCTATAATGGAAAAGAATCTAAAAAGGAATATATATGTAAATATATAGAGAGAATATATATTTTATGTTTATATATATATAACAATGTACATATATATATAAAACACTGAATCACCTTGCTGTACACCTGAAACTAATACAACATTG
This sequence comes from Lagenorhynchus albirostris, assembly GCF_949774975.1. Taxonomy (NCBI): domain Eukaryota; kingdom Metazoa; phylum Chordata; class Mammalia; order Artiodactyla; family Delphinidae; genus Lagenorhynchus; species Lagenorhynchus albirostris. The sequence continues at coordinate 129,173,919 of NC_083096.1, forward strand.
TAAATCAACTATATTTCAATAAAAATGAAAAATAAATGTGCCTCGTGTGAATTGAGATGTGATGTAAGTATAAAATGCACATCAGATTTTAAAGAGAGTACAAAACAAAGAGAAACTAAAATATCTCATTAATAATTTTTATAGTAATTATATGTTGAAATGATATTTTTATACATTTGGTTAAATAACATATTAGTAAATTAATTTCACTTGTTTCTCCATAGTGTGTGAACTTGAAAATTTTAAATTATACCTGTGCTTCAGTTTTGTGGCTCACGTTATATTTCTATTGGACAGGGCTCTTCTAGAGACTGACAGAAAGTCAGGCTAACAAACATTGGCATAAGCAGGAGATGGGTTAATTTAAGAGGTTATGTGTTAAGGGTGTATGTCACTACCACATTCACATTTCTTCATTTCTTCATCCAACAAAGAAATGTTAAAAATTATCTATGCCCAGGCACTGTGTCAAGTTTGGGGACACAAAGATGAAAGAGGCATAAACCTTTCAAGAAACCTCTAGCACAGGGGAGGAGACAGATGAGCAAACCAAGAATTACAATATATCCATTTATGAATTTTCAGCGCTAAGGCGACATGAGGAGGGACACCTGGGGTAGAGGAGAGGCAGAGAAAACTCTCAAGAAGAGTTACCGCTTGAGCTGTCTTTCAAGGGCAAGTAAGATACTCTTACAGACCCACCCTTATCCAGCCCTATCCCATCCTTTCTCTCCAACTTCAATTTCTCCTCTGATAGCCCTTTCAGTGTTCTGTCTAGATGTTCTGTTCAATGGTTGACAAAAATGCCCATAGTCAAACTTCAACACCAACTTGCTTAAACTCAACCCTAGTTTTCCTTTAGTGACATATTTTCTCTTTCCTCCATGTCCACTCTACTGGAGACCATCTCCCTCTCCCATGCCCTACCCTTCATCCCCAACTCACTAGGTGAAGAGGGGTTGGCATTTTCTTAGTTCCCCATTTCGGCTTCGTGTCAATCATTTGCTGCCATTGCCAAAAATAGCTTCTAGGTCCATCCTGCCTGCCTGCCCCCACTTTAGTTGTTTTTCTTTTTGTCAACCCCAGATCAACTCCAGGTCAAACTTTCCTCTATGTCTTCGCAACTGTGTCACAGTCCTCCTCTTTATCTCATTACCTGTCCTTATTATTCATGACTTCAGCATCCCTTCCATCATCCAGCATACCTATTTCACAGTTCCTTGACTTTCTCAAGTCCGATGACCTTAATTCCCTTAATTTCCATTGTATCTTAGTCACTAAAAGTATAGCCATATTTTGGACCTCATCTTTGTTTATTTTTATTCTTTCACACTGTATATTTCCCTAACCCCTAAACTATGTATCTACCCTTCCCCACCCTCCACATACCATACGTATGCCTTAACACCTCCTGAATCTGCTTTTGTTTCTTATTGTGATCCCTAGGGCTGTGATGCTTCCTTATTCACTTCTCATAGTCTTGGGAGTAAAATCTGTGGTGAGGTAAGAGGAGGGTTTCTAGAAAGCAATCCCTCCCTCAAAACTCAATAATATCTGCTCTAGTCATTTTCCACTGGCACTCACCTGTAATGCCTACTTTTATCTTGATAAATGTCATCCTTTCTTCAAGGTCAAACTCAAATTCCCTCCAGGAAACAAAGCACATGGATCTTTCCTTCTTTAACTCCTACTACATGAACCAAATCAACTTTTGATTATATAGCTTAAGTCATCTCCAGATTATTTCTTATCTATTAGTCATTGCCCCAACAGAAATCTATAAGAAAAGGACCATACATTCTATTTCTTTGGCATTTCCTACCCAAAGAACACAATGCTGGATGTATCTTTGTTGCTTAGATAATTATTTGATAAACAAATATATCATTTTTTATTTTGCTATGTAAATCCAGTAACAAAACATTCTGCTTATTCTCATAATTTTTTGGCAGTGAAAAAATTGAGGAGAAAGTAAAACTTTCTTGTGTAATCTCCTCAGAGAGGTCCCACTGAAAATCCCAGTGGGAATATAAGCCTGGCAACTACTTCCCAGATTGGATCCAGAAGCCATACCTGGTTATGTGGGGTTGTTATTAGAGCAATCAGAAGCAGAAACCACAGAGTACCATGATAACAGCCAGAGTTTATGAAGCATCTCATAGCATTCTATATTTTATTAAGTATTCTATAGGCAGTCTACTAAATACTTTCTGATTATTATTTCATACAATTCCTCCAAACCTATGAGTTAGGTATTCTATTCCCATTTTACAGATGAGGAAATAAAGACTCAGAAGTAGTAAATGACTTGTCCAAGAGAACAGCAAGTATCAGAGTTGGGGTTTGAACTCACATCTGTCTGACTCTAAAGCCTATGACTTACCCTTAAAATTCAATGAGTATAATTTTGTTTTGTAAATATTAATTGGTTTGGGAGGAGGTCTAATATTCCTTATTTCCTCTGGTAATACAACTCCCTTCTTTGGGGAGAAATTCCCTTCTTCTTTCCACCATGCTCCATTATGAAGAAGAAATGGTTACTGTCATCTCTCAACATGACAATACCTCCCTACCCATAATGTTTAGTCAAGGGAGAGATATCTGCCCAAGCTGAGCCAACAATACCTGATTTCCCAGATCAGAACCCAAGCTGCCCCAATTAGAATTCTTCCCCCAAATTCAGGAAACTAAACCTGTGAGTGAGGAGTGTTTCCTGTTAGGTACTCAAACTATACGAATGTAAACCTGAAGCCATGGCATGTCCTTCACCTCCTGGAAGAAGACTGTGTGCAGGAGAGAATAAAACTGACATGGAGAGAGAGGGAGAGAGAGCCAGCCCTATTACTTGTGAAACGTCCCCACTCACCTTTTCTCCCTTGCTGCTTCTGACCTTCCCATGGTGAGTAGAACCAATAACTTCCCCATTTTGCCCAAGCAAGTGCTTTCTGTCACTTGTAAAGGAGTCCTAAATGATTCAGCCCAACCCAGGAAGTGCTGAAGGTCAAAAATCAGTAAAAGTAAGACTTATTAGCATAATGAAGAAGTAAATGAAATATTGGAAGCAAGAGACAAAGCCAAGAGGTTGCAAATCAGACAGCACGGAAAGTGGATTAGGGGTGAGAGACAATGGAATTAAAGCCACCTAAGATCATCTATCCTGGAAGAGCTCTGTGAGACCTGAAACTATTTTCTTTTTAAAGGTCACTAGCCAAAATAAGAGTCAGCAGGTCAGCTTAGTTCAAAGACATGGATGGAGTAAGAGCAATAATCAGAATTTCATAAGATAAAATTATTCCTTTTAAGAATTAAGCCCAAATAAAGCTATCTCCATCTTAAAAGAGCGTTTTTTACTGGTATTCACTACCTTCTTTTTAATGACAATTACAAACTAAATAAATCATATGTTAGACCCAAGGAAAGAATTAAAAGGAAATCAAAGACATTTGAATATGTAATATGTCATATTGGCTAAGAACTAAAGTTATACAGAATTTACTCATAGAAGAAAAAGAGGCTTGGCTCTTGGTAGACTTAATTTCACCAGGATGATGTGTTGAGGTTTAGAGTAGGTGAGAATCAGTCTTTGACAATGGACCAGACAGCCACACTAATATGGCTGAAAAAATAAGCTTTCTCAGTCTGCATTTTCAGTTCAAAAATGTAGATGCATGAGCTTAATTTCCTTACTGGGTTTACCTGGAGATCAGTGTCAAGGAGCAAGCTCTAAAATGTAAATAATTCATTGGTTCACCGAGTGGTTTTCCAAGCTACCACGGACTTTAGTGCCCTGACCTCTGGGAGAAAGGGGTGAAGGCTTGGATTGAAGCTTTTTTTAGCAAATCCTTTCCATTCAAAACCATAAGCTTCTTGTCCTTGTCAGCAAGTGTCCAGAAGGTGCCTTGTCAACAGATCCCATTCGAGGGTAGCACAGCTGGGAGCTGACAGAAGTGGGAGGAGCCTTGGGAGCTTTTGCTACAATCTGGCCTGTGACATGAATTGAAAACTGCTTTGGTTTTTCAGCTGGAAGTAAATTACATTCCTTTGACTCACTTTCTGTTTTGTGATGTGCCTGTATGTGTACACAATATGTGTGGTTTGGACATGTACATGCACACATACAAGTGTGTTTATCAGTTGAAACTGGGCAGTGTTTTCACATAGTGCATAGTCCAATAAAAATTGTTGAATCTCCAATTGCTTCCTGTGGGTTTTGTGATCATTGCCCAGAATAAGAGCCGGATCCAATCCAACTCGTTGCAGAATCTGCCACCAATACAGTCAAGTAGTATGATCAAAAATTGTTGAGGGCTGCTAATTTAAATGGATAAATGTGCACCCAAGGTATAATATTAATCTTTCAACTTTTTTTTGCTGAAGTCTTTAAAATTAGGGCATGGCTTAGGATTTACACACAAAAAAGAGATGCTTATACAATTGCTTTTTTTTTCTCTTTAAGAAAATCATTGTGCCTCCACTTAGTCACATCATTGGAAATAGGCCATGGTGAAGTGTTTCTACCATAAAAAGGACAGATTACTAAGTTCTCTTTTACAGTTGACAATTAAACCAAATTATTACACCCATAAAACGGAACAAGAGAAGGTCCTTGCTAAATAAATCATTTCAGTTTCAGCATTGCTTGATAAATAGTGATAGGGATATAAATTCTATTAAGTGAGAAACTCTACACTCTAAATTGGATACACATGGTGGACTTGAGAAATGAATTTGAGATGAGAAATATATTAACTTTGTGAACCAAAGTAATATAGTGGTTGCTAAATTCATTAAAGCATTAGCTGATTATAATTCAGTGTGTTAATTTAATATTATGGGTGATAAGCTTTGCCCTAGTTCTAGTTATGATCTGTAATAAACCTGGATATATATTTGTACCCCATTTTCAGGCTGTGCCTTTTTCAGTCCCTTTGAACTAACACTGTTGATACCTTTTATCTGTAGCCTCAACTGCACTTCTTATGAACCTCTTCTGACAAAAGCTGGAAAGAATGTTAGTAATTGCATTCATTCCTCCCAGCAGGTGAAGCCAAGAAGCATTTGTGTTTGCAGTGTGGTATCAGTGTACCGAGGGTCAACTCTGGATGCTTGAGTGCCCTCCATCATTTTATTCTGGTCCATATCTCTTATCTCCCTTTAGTTTTCCTCCCATCTTCTTCAGAGGACCTGCTTATCAGGGGCTCTAGCACCTTTTCTGGTTTTACCAAACAATTTCTATGGTATCCATCTTCCACTTGCAGTTTTACATCACTGGACATAACTGCCACAGAGGCCAAGAGTACTGAATATAAACTGGCAATAGAGGATCACTCATTGTCTCAGTCTGAGTTTGTTCAAAAACATTGAGACATTGCAAGTATTGAGGGGTGTAATTGATGTTTAATAATGAAGACAGGGCTTACACAAATATGGAAAGAGCCGCAGGATTATCAATCTGGATGGCTGAAGCTAGAGAATCAGGAAAGAGTCACAAATATCAGACTGAGGCAAAGGAATAAAGAAAGAAGCATACCTCTTATGGGGGGAGTTTTCAAACCAGTATGACCAATAGGTGAAAGCTCTTGAAGAAGTCTTGAAGCCTACCACATGGGATTATAATAACTTTCCAAAAATTCATTTGCTTTACTTTACCTTCCAAATCTCAAGAAAGTTGTTCTCATTGGAAAACTCTAATCCAGAACCATGTATGGAAGGAGATTTTAGGAAACATACTTTCCAGGCCTAAAAGGGGATTTTGAAGATACTGCTAAATTGACAACAAACAATCTAACAGAGTCAACCCCTTTGGAAGTTTGACAACTATGCCCCATTCCATTTAACTGCATTTAACTCAATACGTAATATAAGGACATCATGCTTTTAATTAGCACAATGCAACCATCCTTTGACAACCAAAGACCAAAAAACTCTCTTCCCAAAGAGTAGACTCAAGTCTCATATATCATTTTAACTATCTTTAAATGATGCTTAACCCTCTTTAGCTAAGTTACACTTGCCCCATTGAAATCCTGTAATGCAAATGCTAATGCTGTATTAAAATATCTAATGTTAGGGCTTCCCTGGTGACGCAGTGGTTGAGAGTCTGCCTGACGACACAGGGGACACGGGTTCGTGCCCCGGTCTGGGAAGATCCCACATGCCGCAGAGCGGCTACGCCCGTGAGCCATGGCCACTGAGCCTGTGTGTCCGGAGCCTGTGCTCTGCAACGGGAGAGGCCACAGCAGTGAGAGCCCCGTGTACCGCCAAAAAAAAAAAAAATGTTAGATAATACAACATTAAGAGACAGAACAGATAAGAATAATTCATTAACGTATGTAAATATAAACAAATCAAAGCAATAAGGAAGACGAGTGTAATCATTACAGTTATTATTTCTACAAGTGACGATTTGGCCATAATTGGTATTTATATCTTTCTTATTCCACTAAACTTTCCTTAGCCTCTTTGTTTTCAATAAGTGGTTCAGTCGGTTGTGGTTCTTTGCTCAATGGAATTACTCAAATCCTCCTGAAGGATCTGTCATCAGCAGTCTTGTCTGTATTGGGTTTCTGTAGTTTCTCATTATCTTTTGCTAGAGGACATAAGAGTACTACGAAACACACCCATAGAATATTCTGGGTTATAGTCATGTCCTCTTTACTCCCATTTTGTAGTAGCAACATAATTTCCCTTTTATAATCAGAATGAATTACCCCACCTATTAGAGTAACACCCTCCTTTGCTATTGGTTCAGTGGCATGAGGTACCCATAGTGGCCAGATGGCACTGGTAGTTTCTACTTCATAATAACTATGTTGTGTCCCCTGATTCTAGGAGTTAAGATCTTAAAGTAGCAAGTCCAAGTTATAATATTGGGAATAGAAAATTTGCTAGTGGATTTTTAGGGGTAATAATGAGAGAATCCAGTTCCATTTCCACCCTGTAGTTCTTAAATCCATATATCCTGGCTATGGGTGAAATAACATCATATACTGATTGCTGATTCAAAGCATATACAATATACTGAGGACATTTTCCCAAACTTGCAAAGTTTGTCAAGCACCTAAAGCCCTCCATCTATAACCTATAGAGGGTTATATTGTCCCTCTGATCATTGAAAGTCTCCTCTGTTGTGGTAGCCCTTTCATGAACGTTTATATGACACAAAAAATTCCTAATATTCTATGCCAATTTGGAGAATTACATCTACTTATCTCTTCTCCAGACCTCCTTGTCTACAGTTTTCCAATTTTGTGTCTTCTCACTCCATGATCATCTAGCTAAACTGTTAGCAACTGCCCACAAAACCGTATAGATCCATACCTCTGTCTACATTTCCTTCCAAGAGAAATGAATAACAAGAGGCATTGCTCAAAGTTCTTTGTACTGGGAGGATTTCTCTTTACTACCATTCTTTAGGATCACCCCTGTGTGGTGCTACAGTGTTGAAGCTGCCCACTTTAAATTGTTACTGGGATATAATACAGAATCATCTTGTAAACAAGCTCTGTGTTTGTCCATGAGCTGATCATAGAGGACTCACCATGAAGCTAGAGGTGCTGATCGAGGAAAAGAAGTCTGGTAACAGGAGTAGGGACCTCAGGAGTCTTGAGTAATTCGTCTGGGCAAATTGCTTGTGCCTCCAAGAGCTGCTTGGGCCCCATACTTGATGATGAAGTGCTGTTGTACAGATCCAAATTTATAACTTCATGAGCCAGACAGCACACATGCTATGAGAAAAGCTTGTCATTTTATCATGAAAAGCTTAGGTCACATGGAAACTCGATGGCCCATTATCACACATTCAGTCTCTTTTAGGACCCAGGAGCAAGCTGAAAGCTGTTTCTCAAAAGGGCAATAGTTATCTGCAAAAGACAATATAACTGTACTCCAAAATTCAAAAGGTCTTCACTGTTATTTATCTATAGGACTTGCCAAAGACTCCATATAGCATTCATATCTGTCATAGATACTTCACCACCATTGGTATGCAGGCTTATACGGCTCAAGTGGCAAAACAGCTTGAAGAGCAAGAAACCTGGACCTGTTGCATAGCTTTTCCTTGTCCTGTTTCCACTCAAAACTGGCAGTCTTAACAGATTACTCAGTAAATGGATCAAATCCATGTTCCTAAATGAAGAATAGATTGCTTCAATACCCAAAGAGGTACCCTAGGTGTTATACATTTTCCTTACTGGTTGAAGCCACTTGTCCTTCACTTTGTAGTGATTATCTCAATGTATCCCAGAAATTCCTAGAATTCCTAGAAATTTCACTGAGTTTTCAAACCCTGAATTTTGTGGTCTTACCCCCTGGCATGCATGAGTTTTATTAAGGTGTACAAGGATATTAGCTACTTCCTGCTCACTAATTTCAATCAGCCTGATACCATCAATGCAGTAGGCCAGAATAATGTCCCATGGAATCACTAGTTAATCAAGGTCCTTGAGCACTGGAGTATTGAAGGGATCTGAGGTAAGGCCATCTAGTGAAGGTATATTGTAACTCCCCCTATATCAAAGAACACTTGATCTGATTGTGCTTACTAACAAGTGTAGGGAAAAAAAAGCACCAGCTAGATCAACAGCTACTTACAAGATATCCGGAGCTGTGTTGATTTGTTCAGTAAAAATCCACATCTGGTCAATAGCTTCAACTGAAGTCACTATCTAATTAAGTTTATGATAATTCACTGTCATTTCCAAGATTTATATTTTCTCTGTCCTGGCCAAGTATGTAGGTAGTAGGTAGGTTGAACGGGTAAAGTGGTAGAGACAAATATCTCTCCATATTTCAAGTCTTTGATCAGTATTACTTTTGGTTTTCAATTTCAGTAGGAAGAGTACTGAAGAGCATTTCCCACCACAATACCTCCCACTCCACGGATCAAGGTGTTAATATGACAAGTCTGCATATGCCTATCCTACCTATGTATTCAGAACGAAGAAACAGCCAGAAGCTTGGACTTATAGGCAGGCATGAGCCAAAACTCCATTAACCACCTGTTCTCCATAAGTTCCTACTTTTGGCTAGTGGACCACAGTGGCATTTGTGTCTCCAGGGATGAGCATCAATTCAGAGTCAGTTTCTATTAATCCCTGGAAGATTTGGCTACCTTCCTTTCCTCAGTGTGCATTCACCCCAGTAAATGGAAACAAGTCCCTTTGGGAAGGTTGGGAGGCAGACTTACAGTGCAATTTTTGTAAGTATAGCAGATCCTTTACTTAAAGTGACCTTTAATATAGCATATTAGTTTCCTATGGCTGCTGTAATAAATTACCACAAATGTAGTGTCTTAAAGCAACACAAATACAAGTTTACTAACTTACAGTTTTGGAGGTCAAAAGTCCAAAATGGCCTAAAATGAAGGTGTTTGTAGAGTTATGTTCCTTTCTAGAGGTTTTAGGAGACAACTTATTTTCTTGCCTTTTCCAGATTCTAGAGGCTACTTGCACTGGCTCATCACCCCCTTATATCTTCAAAACCAGTAGGGACCAGGTATTTTAAAATGGCTCATTTCCCTTCTGCTTCTGGGAAGCCTGAGGGGATCCTTCTCTGATATTTACTGAGAGTTCCTGTAGGTAAATCTCACAAAATTGTGGGGGCCCTTATGCTTGGATGCCCCTGGAGTTTTTAAATCTCAGAGTTGTCCAGACTGAGTCTCCAGCAAGTGATTGATTACAGCTCAAGTTTTTCTACCCCAGCACTGGTTCCTGAGGAGGTTTCCACTGCTGACAACTCTTCAGGGACAATGACTGAACCCTGTGGGTTGAAGGAAAAAAATAACAGATTTCCAGATAGACTAAAAAACAACTTAGCACTCAGCAAGAAAAGAAGTGAGAACTCAAGTTGAAACAAACTGTGCAGACACTGTCACCACAGCACTTCCAGATATTAAGAATGGTGGAAACCTGGACAGACCACAAGCCATCTCCACCAGTGCATGGAAAAAGGAAAGAGCTTACCTGAAACAAGAAAAAACAGAGCCAGGAGGACGAGAGAAACATCTCTGATGACTTTTGGAGCAGCAGGACTCGGTAGTGCCTGAAACCATTTAACTGAATTGAAAAGTTTTCTTTTACTTTTCAAAGAAAGTTTGGAGTTTTTATAATTTACAGCTATAAGACTGAAGAAATCCTGTTGTTAAACATCTGATTGAGCAGAAGCAAGAAGAACTACAATCATGCAGCCTGTGGAACAAAAACCACATTCACAGAAAGATAGACAAGATGAAAAGGCAGAGGGCTATGTACCAGATGAAGGAACAAGATCAAACCCCAGAAAAACAACTAAATGAAGTGGAGATAGGCAACCTTTCGGAAAAAGAATTCAGAATAATGATAGTGAAGATGATCCAAGACCTCGGAAAAAGAATGGAGGCAAAAATCGAGAAGATGCAAGAAATGTTTAACAAAGACTGAGAAGAATTAAACAACAAACAAACAGAGATGAACAATACAATAACTGAAATGAAAACTACACTAGAAGGAATAAATAGCAGAATAACTAAGGCAGAAGAACAGATAAGTGACCTGGAATACAGAATGGTGGAATTCACTGCTGCAGAACAGAATAAAGAAAAAACAATGAAAAGAAATGAGGACTGCCTAAGAGACCTCTGGGACAACATTAAATGCAACAACATTCACATTACAGGGGTCCCAGAAGGAGAAAAGACAGAGAAAGGACCCGATAAAATATTTGAAGAGATTAGAGTCGAAAACTTCCTTAACATGGGAAAAGAAATAGTCACCCAAGTCCAGGAAGCACAGAGAGTCCCATAAGCATAAACCCAAGGAGAAACACACTAAGACACATAGTAATCAAATTGGAAAAAATCAAAGACAAAGAAAAATTATTGAAAGCAGCAAGGGAAAAATGACAAATAACATACAAGGGAACTCCCATAAGGTTAACAGCTGATCTTTCAGCAGAAACTCTACAAGCCAGAAGGGAGTGGCATGATATACTTAAAGTGATGAAAGGGAAGAACCTATAACCAAGGTTACTCTACCCAGCAAGGATCTCATTCAGATTTGATGGAGAAATCAAAAGCTTTACAGACAAGCAAAAGCTAAGAGAATTCAGCACCACCAAACCAGCTCTACAACAAATGCTAAAGGAACTTCTCTAAGTGGGAAACACAAGAGAAGAAAAGGACCTACAAAAACAAACCCAAAACAATTAAGAAAATGGTCATAGGAACATAGATATTGATAATTACCTTAAATGTGAATAGATTAAGTGTTCCAACCAAAAGACACAGGCTTGCCAAATGGATACAAAAACAAGACCCATATATATGCCGCCTACAAGACACCCACTTCAGACCTAGGGACACACACAGACTGAAATTGAGGGTATGGAAAAAGATATTCCATGCAAATGGAAATCAAAAGAAAGCTGGGGGTTTCCCCAGTGATGCAGTGGTTGAGAGTCCGCCTGCCAACGCAGGGGACATGGGTTCGTGCCCCGGTCCGGGAAGATCCCACATGCCGCGGAGCGGCTGGGCCCGTGAGCCATGGCTGCTGAGCCTGCGTGTCCAAAGCCTGTGCTCTGCAATGGGAGAGGCCACAACAGTGAGAGGCCTGCGTAAAGCAAAAAAAAAAAAAAACAACAAAAAACCTGGAGTAGCAATACTCATATCAGATAAAATAGACTTTAAAATAAAGAATGTTACAAGAGACAAGGAAAGACACTACATAATGATCAAGAGACCAATACAAGAAGAAGATATAACAATTATAAATATATATGCACCCAACATAGGAGTACCTCAATACATAAGGCAACTGCTAACAGCTCTAAAAGAGGAAATCGACAGTAACACAATAGTAGTGGGGGACTTTAACACTTCACTTACAACAATGGACAGATCAGTCAAAATGAAAACAAATAAGGAAACAGAAGCTTTAAATGACACAATAGACCGGATATATTTAATTGATATTTTTAGGACATTCCATCCAAAAACAGCAGATTACACTTTCTTCTCAAGTGAGCACGAACATTATCCAGAATAGATCACATCTTGGGTGACAAATCAAGCCTCAGCAAATTTAAGAAAATTGAAATCATATCCAGCATCGTTTCTGACCACAGCGCTATGAGATTAGAAATGAATTACAGTGAAAAAAACGTAAAAAACACAAACACATGGAGTCTAAACAATACGTTACTAAATAACCAAGAGATCACTGAAGAAATCAAAGAGGAAATCAAAAAATACCTAGAGACAAATGACAATGAAAGTGCGATGACCCCAAACCTATGGGATGCCGCAAAAGCAGTTTAAGAGGGAAGTTTATAGCTATACAAGCCTCCCTCAAGAAACAAGAAAAATCTCAAATAAACCATCTAACCTTACACCTAAGGAACTAGAGAAAGAAGAACAAACAAAACCCAAAGTTAGCAGAAGGAAAGAAATCAGAAAGATCAGAGCAGAAATAAATGAAATAGAAACAAAGAAAACAATAGCAAAGATCAATAAAGCTAAAATCTGGTTCTTTGAGAAGATAAACAAAATTGATAAACCACTAGCCACACTCAACAAGAAAAAGAGGGAGAGGATTCAAATCAATAAAATTAGAAATGAAAAAGAAGTTACAATAGACACCACAGAAATACAAAGCATCCTAAGAGACTACTACAAGCAACTCTATGCCAATTAAATGGAAGACCTGGAAAAAAATGGACAAATTCTTAGAAAGGTATAACCTTGCAAGACTGAACCTGGAAGAAATAAAAAATATGAACAGGCCAATCACAAGTATTGAAATTGAAACTGTGATTAAAAATTTTCCAACAAACAAAACTCCAGTACCAGATGGATTCACAGGTGAATTCTATCAAACATTTAGAGAAGAGCTAAGGTCCATTCTTCTCAAACTCTTCCAAAAAATTGCGGAGGAAGGAGCATTCCCAAACTCATTCTATGAGGCCACCATCACCCTGATACTAAAACCAGACAAAGATACTACAAAAAAAGAAAATTACAGACCAATATCACTGATGAACATACATGCAAAATCCTCAACAAAATACTAGCAACAGAATCCAACAACACATTAAAAGGATCATACACCATGATCAAGTGGGATTTATCCCAGGGATGCAAGGATTCTTCAATACACACAAATCAATCAATGTGATACACCATATTAACAAATTGAAGATTAAAAACCATATGATCATATCAATAGATGCAGAAAAAGCTTTTGACAAAATTCAACACCATTTAAGATAAAAACTCTCCAGAAAGTGGGTATAGAGGGAACCTACCTCAACATAATAAAGGCCATATACAACAAACCCACAGCAAACATCATTCTTAATGGTGAAAAAGTGAAAGCATTTTCTCTAAGATCAGGAACAAGGCAAGGATGTCCACTCTCACCACTATTATTCAACATAGCTTTGGAAGTCCTAGCCACGGCAATCAGAGAAGAAAAAGAAATAAAAGGAATACAAATTGGAAAAGAAGAAGTTAAACTGTCACTCTTTGCAGATGACATGATACTATACATAGAGAATCCTAAAGATGCTACCAGAAAACTACTAGAGCTAATCAATGAATCTGATAAAGTAGCAGGATACAAAATTAATACACAGACTCTCTTGTATTCCTATATACTAATGATGAAAAATCTGAAAGAGAAATTAAGGCAACATTCCCATTTACCATTGCAACAAAAAGAATAAAACACCTAGGAATAAACTTACCCAGGGAGACAAAACACCTGTATGCAGAAAACTATAAGACACTGATGAAAGAAATTAAAGATGATACCAACAGATGGAGAGATATACCATGTTCTTGGATTGAAAGAATCAATAATGTGAAAATGACTCTACTACCCAAAGCAATCTACAGATTCAATGAAATCCCTATCAAATTACCAATGGCACTTTTTACAGAACTAGAACAAAAAATCTTAAAATTTGTATGGAGACACAAAAGACCCTGAATAGCCAAAGCAGTCTTGAAATAAGTGGTGCTGGGAAAAGTAGACAGCTACATGTAAAAGAATGAAATTAGAACACTCCCTAACACCATACACAAAAATAAACTCAAAATGGATTCAAGATATAAATGTTAGACCGGACACTATAAAACACTTAGAGGAAAACATAGGAAGAACACTCTTTGACATAAATCACAACAAGATCTTTTTTGATCCACCTCCTAGAGTAATGGAAATAAAAACAAAAATAAACAAATGGGACCTAATGAAGCTTTTGCACAGCAAACGAAACCATAAACAAGACGAAAAGACAACCCTCAGAATTGGAGAAAGTATTTGCAAATGAATCAAAAGACAAAGTATTAATCTCCAAAATATATAAACAGCTCATGCAGCTCAATATTAAAAAAACAAACAACCCAATCCAATAATGGGCAGAAGACCTAAATAGACATTTCTCCAAAGAAGACATACAGATGGCCAAGAAGCACATGAAAAGCTGCTCAACATCACTAATTATTAGAGAAATGCAAATCAAAACTACAATGAGGTATCACCTCACACCAGTTAGGATGGGCATCCTCAGAAAATCTACAATCCACAAATACTGGAGAGGGTGTGGAGAAAAGGGAACCCTCTTGCACTGTTGATGGGAATTGTAAATTGATACAGCCACTATGGAGAGCAGTATAGAGGTTCCTTAAAAAAATAAAATTACCATATGATCCAGCAATCCCACTACTGGGCATATACCCAGAGAAAACCATAATTCAAAAAGACACATGCACCCCAATGTTCATTGCAGCACTCTTTACCATAGCCACGTCATGGAAGCAACCTAAATGCCCATTGACAGAGAATGGGTAAAGAAGGTGTGGTACATATATACAATGGAATATTACTCAGCCATAAAGAGGAACGAAATTGGGTCATTTGTTGAGACGTAGATGGATCTAGAGACTGTCATACAGAGTGAAGTAAGTCAGAAAGAGAAAAACAAATATTGTATATTAACTCACATATGTGGAACCTAGAAAATGGTACAGATGAACCGGTTTGCAGGGCAGAAACTGAGACACAGATGTAGAGAACAAATGTATGGACACCAAGGGGGGAAAGCGGCCAGGGGGTGGGCATGATGGTGTGATGAATTGGGCAATTGGGATTGACATGTATACACTGATGTGTATAAAATTGATGAGTAATAAGAACCTGCTGTATAAATAAATAAATAAAATTAAAAAATTAAAAAAAAAACAAGAAAAGCAAAATACCATCTGATTAGGTTGATTTGATTAAAGGTATTATAAATCAATCAAGAGTCTTTTGAAGTACCTTTAAATAATATGAATTTGTAGTAAATGATTCTTGATTTTTTTTATAAGAAGTAATTTTAAGTAAGTATAATCCTCAAAATAGTTATAGCAGAAATATACATTTAACAAATGTTCTATTTTATTTAATCATTTTTGTTTATAAAACTTTGTACTTTAATTTTTCATTAATTTAGACTTTGTTTTATATTATTTTATTTATTTTAAATTAATGGTATCTTTAATAACATGCCTAGGTTATTTTTTTAGATGTAGAAAATATGCAATCATTATCTCCCTCCAAACCCTGCCCAGTTCCTCTCCATCAACAAGTGACAGGCTGCTAAGTAGATTTCCATATGTAGATCTTTATGCATATTTATTATGTGTAATTCCAAAGATTTTTATTCATATGCAAGTTAGTATGATTATATATCCCCCCCTTTGTTTTTACACAACAGGCAGCATAATATACACAGCAATCTTTCCCTTACTCATTGCAATTAACATCTAGACTGATAACTCCCAGGTTTATAGGCCAGATCTCTCCCCGTAATTCTAAACCTACATGTCTAACCACCTAATTGGCAACTGCACTTGGATATATAATAGCCATCTGAAAATGTACTTGTCTAAAATTGAACTCGAGACCTCTCTCCACACCAGCTGTATTTCTAGTTTTCTTCATCTCAAGTCACTAACATTTCCATTCTACCTGTTCAGGCAAGTGATGTCACCCTTTCATTTCCCCCTATTTCTCTCACAACAGTTCCAACAATAAATCCTATTGGCTCTACTTCAAAATACATCCAGAAGTCAACTGTGGCTCACCATCTCTGTTTTGCCACCATCCTCTCTCCCCTGGATTATTGCATTAACATTTGAGCTGGTTTTCCTCTCTATTTCCCTGAAGCCCACTCTCAATGCAGCAGCCAAAGTCTGCTGTATCACCTGCAAGACCCTATGTGATGGGTACCTCCTATTCTTTGGACTCATCTTTTCTGATCTCCTTCTTATTCTCACTGCTTCAGCCTCATGGCTTTTCTTTCTGTTCCTCTAACATTTCTTTCTGTTCTGTTCCTCAGCCTACTGCTTCTAGGCCTCACATTACCTGCTTTAGTTTTTCTGTTGTCATATTCATTAAATTCTGTTTTAATAATTTTAATAGTCTTTAAAATTTTTGTTTTGTTCTTTATTTAAAAATTTTAAAATATGAGTCAGTATTAAATAGTTTGCCATTTTCTGTTTGCATATTTCTCTAGGTATTGAAAGCTATTTATTTTCCACCAAGCACTGCCTTAGAAAAATCTCATAAATTCTTCAATATAGTGTTTTCATATTCATTATCTTTATTTTCTAGATATGCTATGGTGTTGTTTTACATTTGCTTCATGAACTGGGACTTATTTTAAAATATAGTATTAAAATTTATAGTTAGAATGAAAAAAAAATCAAAACCCAGCAGGGACCATTAGAATCATTCTCACAATGACATCTCTTTGGTTCTGACTCTTTGGTCTCCCTCTTCCATCTTTTAAGGATCCTTTGATTACATTGGGCTCACTCAGATAATCCAGGATAATCTCTTTATTTTAAGTCAAGTAAGTAGAAACCTTAATTCTGCAATCTGGTTTCCCCTTTGCCATGTAACAAGACACATTCACCGATTCCGGGAGTTAGGACATGGACATCTTTGGGAAGCCATTATTCTCCCTCCACACCTGTTCTCTCCCTTTTAAAAAGGACTCTAGGTCTGTGATTTGGCTCAAGTATGGGAATTTGTTAAGGAAATATGACCATCTATTATATCAGCTCACGTCAAACCTCTGTGATCACATCAAGTTTTGGTTTTTGTTTGTCTTGCTTATACAAACGAAGTAGGTGGCTCACCAGGGTCCTAGGGACCCCATCATAAATTAGCCACCACTAAAGATCTCTACAGACAAAATCATTCTAATTACTTCTTGTATCTTGTCACTCAGGGATTTTACCACCCATTGAATTCAGAGTACCTAATTCCATGGCAGCATCTTTTGCTTTCTTTGCAGACAACTGCCACTACAGAGCCTTTCTAGGATGCTGACACTGCCTTCACCAACTTATTTCTCAAAGCCTTGATGAAGGGTATGTACTCTGGACTCTCCTAGGTGATATAACCAGTAGGCCATTCATAATAAATCTACTCCAGGTTTCATATCTCCATAAGCCTCCGGATACCTTCTTCTATAGCAATTGTTCTCAAGTGGAGCCAATTTTGCTTCCCCCTATGGACATTTGACAATGTCTAGAGACATTTTTTTCTTGTCATAAATTGGGGGAGGTGCTAATGGCATCCAGTAGGTAGTGGCTAGGGATACATCTAAACATTCTACAATCCAGTCTCCCTCAACCTCCAACAAAGAATTATCTGGCTCCAAAATATCAATAGTGGTAAGACTGAAAAAACACTGCCCTACAGTGTACCACAGGAATTCTGATACCTTAGCTTCATTGATTATAGACCACTATTGAGCCCAGATTTTAGTCAACAAATCTAGAAACTAAGTCATTCTCAGCTTCTTGAGCTAATGCATTGTATTCAGAATCTCTAGTTGATGCATCCATATTTAGAAATTCAGTCTAATCAAATGTTATATTCCTCTCACCCTGGTCTAACATACTTAAGATCTCTTTTTTTAACTTTATTTGTACCATTTTACCAACCTCTCTCTATTTCCCGCATATTCCAGTCCCTGGAAACCACTTTTCTATTCTCTGTTTTAAAGTTTAACTTAAAAGAAAATTAGATTCCACGTATAAGTGATATCATGTGGTACTTTTCTTTCTCTGTCTGGCTTATTTCACTGAGTATAATGCCCTCAATGTCCATCTATTTGTAGCAAATTGCAGTATTTCTCCTTTTTCATGTCTGAATACTATTCTGTTATAAATATACACTTCACTTTCCTTATCTATCCATCCCTTGATGAACACTTAGGTTGTTTCTATGTCTTGGCTATTGTGAATAATGCTGCAATAAGCAAGGGAATTCAGATATCTCTTCAATATCCTGTTTTCATTTCCTTTGGATATATACCCAGAAGTAAGATTGCTGGATTTTATAGTAGTTCTATTTTTACTTTTTTGAGGAACCCTCATATTGTTTTCCACTGCAACAATTTACGTTCTCACCAACAGTGTATAAGTGTTCTCTTTTCTCCACATCCTCACCAACACTTGTTATTTCTTGCCTTTTGATACTAGCTATTCTAACAGGAGTGAAATGATATCTCATTGTGGTTTTGATTTGCATCTCCTTGATGATTAGTGATGTTGAGCACCTTTTTATGTACCTGTTGGCCATTTGTATATCTTCTTTGGAAAAACATCTTTTCAGTTCCTTAGCCCATTTTTTAACTGGATTGGTTTTGCTATTGAGCTGTAAGAGTTCTTTATATATCTTGAGATTAACTCCTTACCAGATATGATTTTCAAGTATTTTCTCTTATTCCGTAGGTTGCCTTTTCATTTCATTGATGGTTTCCTTTGCTGTGCAGAAGCTTTTGAGGTAGTCCCACCTGTTTATTTTTGCTTTTGTTGCCTTCCTTAAGATCTCTTCTTATCCATACTCCCCAAATTTCTACTGATATGAATTGATAAACCTTATATTCTGTGCCTGTGCATCTGGGTTATACTCAGTGCTGAGCTGTAGTACAGGCCTAAAATCAATAGAGGTGGTGGGAGTTGGTCTTTGTTTTTTATTGAATAAAGTTGATTTACAATGTTGTGCCAGCTCTGCTGTACAGCAAAGTGACTCAGTTATATATATATATATGTATGTGTATATCTATATGTATGTGTATATCTATATGTATGTATATATATGTATGTGTATATATATGTATGTGTATATCTATATGTATGTATATATATGTATGTGTATATATATGTATGTGTATATATATGTGTGTGTGTGTGTGTGTGTATATATATACATTCTTTTTAAAATATTCTCTTCTATTACGGTTTATCTCAGGAGACTGGATATAGTTCCCTGTGCTATACATTAGGACTTTGTTGTTTATTCATTCTAAGTGTTGTAGTTTGCATTTACCAACCCCAAACTCCCAGTCCATCCCTCTCCCTTCCCCCAACCCCTTGGCAACCACAAGTCTGATCTCTATGTCTGTGAGTCTGTTTCTGTTTTGTAGATAGTTTCATATGTGCCATATTTTAGATTCCACATATAAGTGATGTCATATGGTATTTGTCTTTCTCTTTCTGACTTACTTCACTTAGTATGATCATCTTGAGTTGCATCCATGTTGCTGCAAATGGCATTATTTTGTTCTTTTTATGGCTGAGTAGTATTCCATTGTATATATGTACCACATCTTCTTTATCCATTCATCTGTTGATGGACATTTGGGTTGCTTCCATGTCTTGGCTATTGTGAATAGTGCTGCTATGAACATAGGGGTGCCTGAATTATAGTTTTGTCTGGATATATGCTCAGGAGTGGGATTGCTGGATCCTACAGTAATTCTGTTTTTAGTTTTCTGAGGAACTTCATACTGTTTGGTGGGGGGTGGTCTTAAGGATCAGCATTCACCTACAAGAAAGATATCTCTGAAACAGTCATTACAGATTCTGCAGGCAAGAAGAATGTAACTCTCATAGGGAAGGAAAGGTGCTTCCACTGGCAAGGGAGGCTCAGGGGAATCTGGAAGTTCCAAGTCCTCAGTTTAATTAAAATATAGCCAGATCTTCTCATTCCAACTTTAAAGGTCCAACTCTTTCCCAATCAGTGGCCTAAATTTAACATGAGAGAATAAAACTTTGGATTTGGTTGTCATAAATTTCAACTCTGAGGCTATAGGAAATAGGATTTCCTTTTGGACAGTCATGGAAGTCTTCTGATTATTTATCTACTTTTGAGTTGGAATATTAGAGCCCTAAGTGCAGCTCCTCACCCTCCCTATGTTCTCTATTACATTTAGAAACAACCAATCCATCTGACAGTACATTATTTCCATTACAGTGTTCTATTGCAGCAACTTACAGCCTTGACTCCTATAGGTACTTGGCTCCAGGTGACTACAGTGCTCATTTAAGTAACTGTTTTGCTACTACCAGCAATAAACTACTAATGATTCATTACTACTGAAAATGAAGGTTATTAATACCTTTAAATCTAATCAGGTCAGAGAACCAATGCAAGACTCCCATCCACAAATTTCTGTGCCCTTAAGACTACTTTAAATAGCAAAAGTTGCATTAGTTTGGGTTTGGTTGAGAAAACAGAGCTATAAGAAGTTTTATGAAAATAAGTACTTTAATACAGGAATTAGAGCTTACAAAATGGGAGGACCTAGGGGATCTGGGATATCTGGCATGCCAAAGCAGAAGAATTGGAGAAACTTTCACTGTGACATCAATGGAAGCCCTGGAACAGAGAAAGAAAGCTGCCACTTGAGAAGTCTGGAAACCCTGTAACTTAAAAGTAAAAACTTCAAAAGGTGTTTGAAAACCTGCCACGTATGTCTGCTAGACCATTCCAAATATAATAGCTTCTGCTTCACTTCTGCTTTCCCGGATCTCATGCAAGTACCTTCACTGGCAAATTCTAACCCAGAGACTTACAGATAAGGGAATCCTGGGTAATGTCATTCTTGGATTTAAAGGGACTGGTGGTGACGGTGCAAAGTTGACAACAAATGCAGCACATTCACCCATTTTACAAATACTCTTGAATCTCTGTTGTTAAACTTTGCCACCTGTAACAACCCTGGTATTTCAATTCTTGCTTGTTTGACCACAATCTGCTTTTGAATATCCTTCCTAGCATTAATGAATCAGATTCTAAAAGTGACTGTTCAGCGTTTGATCTGAAGATTTGTTTTAACTCTGCTTTTTGGAACACTACCCTGGCATGGAGAACCACGTTTCTGGATTGAACTAGGTGGTTTATGTGTTTGAACTTGATTTTGCTTTGTTAATCCTTTGGGCTTTTGAAAACCAAGTCTTCATGGTAACTGCAGATAGAAGTCTTTCTGCGTTTCCTTTGCTCTGTGATCCCGCCACCCCGATTTTAGTTCAAACATCACATCCTTGGAGAAGTTTAGTCTGACTTCCCATAGATCTAATCTACCCTATCGAATCAGATGGATTACATTCTCACAGCAGTACTTTGTAGTGCCTTACAGCACTTATCATAGTGTGTACTTTATACTTGTGCCATTATTTGATAAAGAGCTCTAACTCCCACTGAACTATAAGTCACAGGAGGACAGAGACTATGACTGTTTTGCTTACCGTTACGTCACAGTGCCTGACACATAATAGGCGCTCAGTAAATATTTGATGATGTGTCATCTGATAGCCTCATGCCATCCCTTGCAAAAGTGACAGCATGATATAAAGAAAGGAGTGCTAATAGACCATCCGGAGAGCTCGGTTCTAGTTCCACCTCACTTGCTACCTTGTTAGATGAGCTTGGACAGGTGACTTAAACTTCCTGAGTTTCAGTTTACTCATTGGGAAATGAAGCAGTTGAACTGAAGGGAGGTCCATTTCAGTTCTGAGCCTATGACTTTTTTGTATGACTGAATCTTGTACATAGAATTTTCTTAAAATAGGATATACTATCACATACTCGCATTGAATATGGGGGGTATGGGAGATGGGGCATTCTGAGATGACCCCCCAATTTTTAGCTTAGATGACTGTTTTTTTTAATATATCAATGAAAGCAATCAAAGTTTGTAGCATGAGTCATGGATCTTTCTTTGGATTCAAGGTTAACAATATCTTCCTTATTTTTACTTATTGTTATTAATTTGGGTCAGTTTTATTGGACTGCACTCACACTACCATTTTTCCTGAAAGGTAGCAGTGTGCTTTAGAGGCAAATGCATGGGCTGGGAATCATATAGATTTAGTTTTTGATCCTGATTCCTCACTTGCTGGTCATCTGATCATATGAAGTAACTTCATCTCCATGAACCACAGGTTTCTTTTCTTTAAAATGAGAATAAGGGACTTCCTTGATGGTCCAGCGGTAAAGAATCCACCTTCCAATGCAGGGGATGGGGGTTCAATCCCTGGTCAGGGAACTAAGATCTCACATGCTGCAGGGCAACTAAGCCCATGCACCACAACTACTGAGCTCATGCACCTCAATAAGAGAGCCTGTGTGCTGCAACTAGAGAGACGCCTGCATGCTGTAACTGGAGAGAAGCCTGCGTGCCACAGCGAAGACCTAACGTAGCCAAAAGATAAATAAAATTTATGTATCCTAAATTATTCAAAAATAAAATAAAATAAAATGAGAATGACTACACTATAGAATTATTATGAAAATGAAATAGATCATAACTGTGACTATCTAAGCCCAGTTGATGGAATAAAAGTGGCACTCAAAAACTTAATTGAGTTTACAAATAAGTAAGTTGAGGAAACAATTTCATGTGTGTGTATGTTGCCTAAGCTCATGTGACTGGAGCACCTGTTTCTCAAACCTTCCTGGATCTCAGGTCTGCCTGGCAATCCTGTGGAAAAGGAAGATAATAAAGGATGAAAAAGGATAGTTCAGAAAGGAAGCCATGTGAATAAAACTAGTAGGCACATACATGGTATAAACAGTTCTCAGTATCTAAAAGAACATTAAGCACTTTGTTTTTTATTTCTTTAATTTCCTTTAATGTTTATCTTGGAACTGCATTGAGCACAATGAACAGCATTTTTACATTATAAGACTTTCAAAAGGGTAAATCAAAATACAATTTTTAATTAACCAAAATGCTCAGAGAAGAGCAGGATTTTGGTTAACTGAGAAAGAAGTCCAACAAGCATTTTTTTCTACTTTAAACTTGAAAACCTTTCAAGAATAATTTTTTAAAATTTTCTAGCTATAGTCTATAAAATATGTACATTCTCGGGAATTATTTCGTTGTTGATGTCTAAGGATCTATTGAGAGGTGTGTTATCATTGATTATCAATGATTCATTTAATCTATTATATTTTCTTAGTGTCTAACAGAGCTTGCTAGATGCTAGGAATACAAAGACAATAGGTATAATTTCTTTACTCAAGATTCTTATAGTGTAGTGCTATGAATAGTAAAAGTAAGAAATTACTAAACATAACTAAAAAGTGATTGTTTTAGTTATTGACGTTGTTATTTAATTATAGAAGCTTTTGGACACCACTGACAGGAACAGAGGAGAGGCGAGGGGCCCTGGGCAAAATGAGAAGGGTGGCCCAGTTCACCATGAATGTCCATTGGGCGTGGACTAGGCCTGGCCCCGGTGAGCCAGACGTCACCATATCCATCGATCACCCTCAAAGATAGAGAGAATTTTGTCATCTCCAGTGGAACTGAAGATAAGAAAGAAGATAAAGGGAAGAAGAGGACTTCAGGAAAAGTGAGTAAAGAGTGCTGAGAGAGGGCAGACAGCAGAAGCAAGAAGAACTACAATCCCACAGCCTGTGGAACAAAAACCACATTCACAGAAAAATAGACAAGATGAAAAGGCAGAGGGTTATGTGCCAGATGAAGGAACAAGATAAAACCCCAGAAAAACAACTAGATGAAGTGGCGATAGGCAACCATTCAGAAAAAGAATTCAGAATAATGATAGTGAAGATGATCCAGGACCTTGGAAAAATAATTGAGGCAAAGATCGAGAAGATGCAAGAAATGTTTAACAAAGACTGAGAAGAATTAAACAACAAACAAACAGAGATGAACAATACAATAACTGAAATGAAAATTACACTCGAAGGAATCAATAGCAGAATAACTGAGGCAGAAGAACAGATAAGTGACCTGGAATACAGAATGGTGGAATTCACTGCTGCAGAACAGACTAAAGAAAAAAGAATGAAAAGAAATGAAGACATCCTAAGAGACCTCTGGGACATTACATGCAAAAACATTCACATTATAGGGGTCCCAGAAGGAGAAGAGAGAGAGAAAAGACCCGAGAAAATATTTGAAGAGATTAGAGTCGAAGACTTCCCTAACATGGGAAAGGAAATAGCCATCCAGGTCCAGGAAGTGCAGAGAGTCCCATACAGGATAAACCCAAGGAGAAACACATTGAGACACATAGTAATCAAATTGGAAAAAATCAAAGACAAAGAAAAATTATTGAAAGCAGCAAGGGAAAAATGACAAATAACATACAAGGAAACTCCCATAAGGTTAACAGCTGATTTCTCAGCAGAAACTCTACAAGCCAGAAGGGAGTGGCATGATATACTTAAAGTGATACAAGGGAAGAACCTATAACTAAGATTGCTCTACCCGGCAAGGATCTCGTTCAGATTCTATGGAGAAATCAAAAGCTTTACAGACAAGCAAAAGCTAAGAGAATTCAGCACCACCAAACCAGCTCTACAACAAATGCTAAAGGAATTTCTCTAAGTGGGAAACACAAGAGAAGAAATGGACCTACAAAAACAAACCCAAAACAATTAAGAAAATGGTCATAGGAATATAGATATCGATAATTACCTTAAACGTGAATGGATTAAATGTTCCAACCAAAAGACACAGGCTTGCCAAATGGATACAAAAACAAGACCCATATATATGCCGCCTACAAGACACCCACTTCAGACCTAGGGACACACACAGACTGAAATTGAGGGTATGGAAAAAGATATTCCATGCAAATGGAAATCAAAAGAAAGCTGGAGGGCTTCCTTGGTGGCGCAGTGGTTGAGAGTCCACCTGCCAATGCAGGGGACACGGGTTCGTGTCCCGGTCCAGGAGGATCCCGCATGCTGCAGAGCTGCTGGTCCCGTGAGCCATGGCCACTGAGCCTGCACATCCAGAGCCTGTGCTCCACAATGGGAGAGGCCACAACAGTGAGAGGCCCGCGCCAAAAAATAAATAAATAAATAAAGCTGGAGTAGCAATACTCATATCAGATAAAATAGACTTTAAAATAAAGAATGTTACAAGAGACAAGGAAGGACACTACATAATGATCAAGGGACCAATACAAGAAGAAGATATAACAATTATAAATATATATGCACCCAACATAGGAGTACCTCAATACATAAGGCAACTGCTAACAGCTCTAAAAGAGGAAATCGACAGTAACACAATAGTAGTGGGGGACTTTAACACTTCACTTACAACAATGGACAGATCAGTCAAAATGAAAACAAATAAGGAAACAGAAGCTTTAAATGACACAATAGACCGGATATATTTAATTGATATTTTTAGGACATTCCATCCAAAAACAGCAGATTACACTTTCTTCTCAAGTGAGCACGAACATTATCCAGAATAGATCACATCTTGGGTGACAAATCAAGCCTCAGCAAATTTAAGAAAATTGAAATCATATCAAGCATCTTTTCTGACCACAACGCTATGAGGTTAGAAATGAATTACAAGGAAAAAAACATAAAAAACACAAACACATGGAGTCTAAACAATACATTACTAAGCAACCAAGAGATCACTGAAGAAATCAAAGAGGAAACCAAAAAATACCGAGAGGCAAATGACAATGAAAACACGTCAATCCAAAACCTATGGGATGCAGCAAAAGCAGTTCTAAGAGGGAAGTTTATAGCTATACAAGCCTACCTCAAGAAACAAGAAAAATCTCAAGTAAACAATCTAACATTACACCTAAAGGAACTAGAGAAAGAAGAACAAACAAAACCCAAAGTTAGCAGAAGGAAAAATATCACAAAGGTCAGAGCAGAAATAAATGTAATAGAAACAAAGAAAACAATAGCAAAGAGCAATAAAACTAAAAGCTGGTTCTTTGAGAAGATAAACAAAATTGATAAACCATTAGCCAGACTCATCAAGAAAAAGACAGGACTCAAATCAATAAAATTAGAAATGAAACAGGAAAAGTTACAACAGACACTGCAGAAATACAAAACATCCTAAGAGACTACTACAAGCAACTCTATGCCAATAAAATGGACAACATGAAGAAATGGACAAATTCTTAGAATGGTAAAGCCTTCCAAGACAGAACCAAGAAGAAACAGAAAATATGAACAGACCAATCACAAGGAATGAAATTGAAACCATGATCAAAAAATCTTCCAACAGGCAAAAGTCCAGGGCCAGATGGATTCACAGGTGAATTCTATCAAACATTTAGAGGAGAGCTCACACCCATCCTTCTCAAACTCTTCCAAAAAATTGCAGAGGAAGGAACACTCCCAAACTCATTCTATGAGGCCACCATCACCCTGATATCAAAACCAAGCAAAAATACTACAAAAAAAGAAAATTACAGACCAATATCACTGATGAATATAGATGCAAAAGTCCTCAACAAAATACTGGCAAACAGAATCCAACAACACATTAAAAGGTACATACACCACGATCAAGTGGGATTTATCCCAGGGATGCAAGGATTCTTCAATATACACAAATCAATCAATGTGATACACCATATTAACAAATTGAAGATTAGAAATCATATGATCATCTCAATAGCTGCAGAAACACTTCTGACAAAATTCAACACCGATTTATAATAAAAACTCTCCAGAAAGTAGGCATAGAGGGAACCTACCTCAACATCATAAAGTCCATATATGACAAACCCACAGCAAATATATTCTCAATGGTGAAAAACTGAAAGCATTTCCTCTAAGATCAGGAACAAGACAAGGATGTCCACTCTCAACACTATTATTCAACATAGTTTCAGAAGTCCTAGCCATGGCAATCAGAGAAGAAAAAGAAATAAAAGGAATACAAATTGGAGAAGAAGAAGTTAAACTGTCAGTGTTTGCAGATGACATGATACTATACATATAGAATCCTAAAGATGCCACAGAACTACTAGAGCTAATCAATGAATTTGGTAAAGTAGCAGGATACAAAATTAATGCACAGAAATCTCTTGCATTCCTATATACTAATGATGAAAAATCTGAGAGAGAAATAAAGGAAACACTCCTATTTACCATTGCAACAAAAAGAATAAAATACCTAGGAATAAACCTTCCTAGGGAGACAAAAGACCTGTATACAGAAAACTATAAGACACTGATGAAAGGAATTAAAGATGATACCAATAGATGGAGAGATATACCATGTTCTTGGATTGGAAGAATCAATACTGTGAAAATGACTATACTACCCAAAGCAATCTACAGATTCAATTCAATCCCTATCAAATTACCAATGGCATTTTTTACGGAACTAGAACAAATCATCTTAAAATTTGTATGGAGACACAAAAGACCCTGAATAGCCAAAGCAGTCTTGAGGGAAAAAAACAGAGCTGGAAGAATCAGACTAGACTACAAAGCTACAGTAATCAAGACAATATGATACTGGCACAAAAACAGAAACATAGATCAATGGAACAAGATAGAAAGCCCAGAGATAAACCCACGCACCTATGGTCAACTAATCTATGACAAAGGAGGCAAAGATATACAATGGAGAAAAGACAGTCTCTTCAATAAGTGGTGCTGGGAAAAGCAGACAGCTACATGTAAAAGAATGAAATTAGAACACTCCCTAACACCATACACAAAAATAAACTCAAAATGGATTCAAGATATAAATGTTAGACCGGACACTATAAAACACTTAGAGGAAAACATAGGAAGAACACTCTTTGACATAAATCACAGCAAGATCTTTTTTGATCCACCTCCTAGAGTAATGGAAATAAAAACAAAAATAAACAAATGGGACCTAATGAAGCTTTTGCACAGCAAACGAAACCATAAACAAGACGAAAAGACAACCCTCAGAATTGGAGAAAATATTTGCAAACAAATCAACAGACAAAGGATTAATCTCCAAAATATATAAACAGCTCATGCAGCTCAATATTAAAAAAACAAACAACCCAATCCAAAAATGGGCAGAAGACCTAAATAGACATTTCTCCAAAGAAGACATACAGATGGCCAAGAAGCACATGAAAAGCTGCTCAACATCACTAATTATTAGAGAAATGCAAATCAAAACTACAATGAGGTATCACCTCACACCAGTTAGAATGGGCATCCTCAGAAAATCTACAATCAACAAATGCTGGAGAGGGTGTGGAGAAAAGGGAACTCTCTTGCACTGTTGGTGGGAATGTAAACTGATACAGCCACTATGGAGAACAGTATGGAGGTTCCTTCAAAAACTATAAATAGAATTGCCATATTACCCAACAATCCCACGACTGGGCATATACCCAGAGAAAACCATAATTCAAAAAGACACATGCACCCCAATGTTCATTGCAGCACTCTTTACCATAGCCACGTCATGGAAGCAACCTAAATGCCCATCGACAGAGGAATGGGTAAAGAAGGTGTGGTACATATATACAATGGAATATTACTCAGCCATAAAGAGGAACAAAATTGGGTCATTTGTTGAGACGTGGATGAGTCTAGAGACTGTCATACAGAGTGAAGTAAGTCAGAAAGGGAAAAACAAATATCGTACATTAACGCATATATGTGGAACCTATAAAAATGGTACATATGAACTGGTTTGCAGGGCAGAAACTGAGACACAAATGTAGAGAACAAATGTATGGACACCAAGGGGGGAAAGTGGCCGGGGGGTGGGGGTTGGGGTGTGATGAATTGGGCGTTTGGGATTGACATGTATACACTCATGTGTATAAAATTGATGAGTAATAAGAACCTGCTGTATAAAAAAAAATTTTTTTAATTAAAAAAGTAAAAAAAAAACTAAAAAATAAAATTTTAGAAATAAATATTAAAAAAAAAGAAGCTTTACGTTTTTAAAATATAAATCAGGTTAGTTTCCAAAGGCTATTTCTGAACCCACTTGTTTATAACTTTAGAATGTTGGAAGAGGTTTTTACATGTATTTCCTTGATGCAGCTTTAATTAAAGTGAGGTATGATTTGTCCCTTCACAGTTTTAAAGCCACGTTCAAATTGGATGTTGTCTCAGGGAACTTTTCCCAAAATAGATCAGTTTCATCTACATTAAAAATTAGCAAAGCCTGTTGATCACCAAACCTCCCTCATACACCCACAACCCCCCCACACACACACACAGATGCCACACCCTAATAATCTCCAAGGCAACCACAAAATGCCCCAGTGTTTGTTTGCTTCCTCATCACTCCTTTGATATTTAGAGTCCAGTAGGTGTTGAACGATTGCACATTCAAGAGCTGCACTAGAACTTTCCATCAAGAGCCTTTTCACCTTGTTTAGTCTTTACTCTTGTAACAAACTTTGAATCTTCTCCTGAATGAATATTAGACTAGTGGGCTTCCAGCATGGATGCTGACTCTCTAGCCACACATGTAGAAGGTTATCCGTTTTGCTCATAACCTTCTTCATATCTTGCTGAAGCACCGTATTTGTTATCAATGGCATGATCTAATCTCTGTCCTTTCAGAAGCTTTCCTTCTCATTATACTGCAAATTCATCCATTTGCAATATTCATAATCTTTTCACTACTTTCTAATTTTAAATATTCATCTTGTTTTTTATACATCGTACATATACAACTCTTACTACTAGCATTTACCACACATTGCTCATGGTAACTAGGGAGATATAGGACAATTATCTGGAAGCATGAAGGACCCACTTGAGCTTCTTGGTCAATATTTTAAGGTGATTTCTGTCAGCACGGTTGAATGTTTTCCCCTAGGCACCTCCAGCTGAGATGTGGGTATGGAATAGAGGAGAATTGGATTTAGCCAGGGTTGTAGTTTTGCCTGCAGGTAAGATGATGAGAGAGATGGCCAAGAGATTTGATTTGTGCAAGTGACTACAAACATTGACCTTGGAGTTTTAAGCTGGATAGGAGGAAAGAGAATATATTGAACCATGAGAAATAGTGATAAGATAGAATGATCAATTGATTGGAGATGAAGAGTCAAAGATCATTGGAACCAGTTGTGAGGGTAGAGAAAATGAGCTGAAAAGATGAAAGATGATGATCAGAGTGGAATGGTATGATGGCTGGGTTGCAGGTAACAATCTTGACAAGGTCTACAGTTTGACTTGGGGAGTGAGGAGGCTGAGGTAGGGTGGACAGCAAGATCATGGGGAGAAAAGACATTAAGGTTGTGAGCAGCCATACTGTGAAAGCGTCATATATACATATATTGAGATCACCAAGAGTTAAGATATAAGTAGTATGGAGAGCACGAGAGTGAGCCAGGGACTGCAACTGCCAAAAAAAATGAGGAGATGGGGTGATAACCTGGGAGTCAGTAGATAACAGCCAGGATTCCACTAGATACAATAGTAATATTACTAAAAACCTCAGAACTGAGCATAAAGACCAATACTCACATTTTAGCCCATAGGTCTAGGCCAGTAAAGCACTAGAACCATGAATAAATCAAGCCCATTGACAAATTTTTATCTGAGGTACAATACACTTTTTAAAAGTTTGGATTAGTTGTCAGATAAAAATGGAAAGAATCGCATAAAAGTCCAGTTTCCACCTTCTCTTGAAAAATGGAAAGTTTTGTCAATATTGGACTCAAACTGACATACAGGAATAATACAGTGAAGTTGAGTGCTGACTGCCCCATTCAACAGGACACACTCGCTCCAGTTTACCACAGTCCCCTCCACTCCTTCGTGTCTCACTTGGCCTCTTTTACCAAGTTACTTATCAGTTTACCTATAGGCATTTGAGTTTTTAATCCTGTGTCAAATCAATAGACAATATTTTGGCCAAATGACTGTAAAAGATTGCTAAAGCTATGCTTAAAAGTGAATCTCATAGAAGGAAAAGTATTTACGTGTTGGAGAGCTCTTTTCAGTTAGAATTTAAATTTACTGAAGTTTTACCACCTTGCCCCACCACTTCACAAGCAATTATCCTCATTGAATCAACATTCCTAAATTAAAATGCATTTCAAATTATATTCCAAATATATTCTTTGTGTCATAGAGATAAAGATTAAGAGCCTTTATTAAGGCTCTTAAACATACCTTATGCTCAACCTTCTTAACTTATGAGAAGAGAATGGAAGGAAGCGTAGGGAGTTAAGGTAAGATGTTCAAGGTCATGAACCATGCTGCATGGCATAACTGGATTTAAATTCTTGTCTTAACTCCTCCAAATTACATTTAAAAATAATCATTTATCTGGTTTAGGATCTTTTGGAAATACTTTTATTGTAAAATATTGCAAAAATTATTGCAAAAGCTTACAGAATTTAATACATTAATATATATGTACTTATCACCCAGCTTTATTAAAATTTCAAATACCTTTAGATTTGGGAAAGAAATATTTTAGATAGAGTTGAAGCCCTTCCCCATGTTCACCCCAAGTCTCTTCGCTTCCCTTCCTCCTCAGAGGCAGCCATTATGGCAAATTTGTTATCTTTCATTTAGGAAGGCATTTAAAAGGAAATAAATTCTAAAAGTAATTATATTTATGGAGATTTTTATTCCTCCTAAGATGTGTGAACGTACAGTGCTAAAAGGAGAATGCATATAGAGTTTATTTACAGACCAAAATCACCCTACAAAGGGAAATGGAGCCATTCCAAATATGCCTCCAAGCAAAGTCCCAAATTGAAACTAAGTATTACTGACTCAAGACAATACATGAGGCTCATTGATTTCAATAATAAGAACTAAATCCTGTTTCTCCAAGAGTAAAAGTGAGGAGAGATGCTTCTAGGCAAGACCAGGTTCATGGGCATGCAACCTGTGCGGTCACACAGAGCCCTACAGCTCAAAGGGTCCCACACTTGGTTTAATGCTCTTTTATTGCTGTCTTGAAATTCTGGATAATTTTTGAACAAGGGGTGCCACATTTTCATGCTGCACTAGGCCCTTCTTATTATGTAGCTGGTTCTGGTCTCCGGGCAAGTGAGAGCCAAGCTGAACCTTCCATCCCCAACTCTGTCTCCCTAAGATGTAGCTGTCTTCTAGTGACTCCTGAGCTGACAGTGGCTGCCAAATTTGCTTTTTCCTCAGGAGGGTGCTGTTCTACCTTTAATACTCAGTTCTAATCTTAGATGCAGACTTCTTGCCTAGTTTCCCATGCACAGCTGTATATAAAAGAGGGAATGTTTAAGTAGGGTTTTAAAGGCCAAGTTACTTCAAAAGGGAAATGGACATGGAAATACAGATAGGTAAGAATTACAGTCATTTGTTGAGCTCTTACCTTGTGCCAGGTGCTATGCTAAGCAGAGTAAATGCAGTATTTCTTTTTTATGTACAACACCTTATGAAATAGATGTTATTATCTCCATTTTACAGGTAACAAAACTGAGGACCAGAGAGTTTAAGTACCTTCCCAATGGCAGATAGCTAGTGAAAGGAAGAATTAGAATTTGAGCCTTGTCCTGTCTGCCTCCAGAGACCATGAATGCAAGGCTTTTGTTTGAATCTCTCTAATAGATAGATCTTACTTAATCTAATCATTCATCCTTTGAATAAATCATTTCCTTTTGGTATTTCAAAAATATCTCTAGAGCAAAACATCAGAGTAAGAGGGATCAGTTAGTCTCACTGGATCAATGGCTTTCTAAGCTTAGTAAATCATTCCCAGGTCATCATTCAAACAAGTGCTCCAGGAAAATTCCTGTTTCTCCATGTTAGAGGCCTTTGAGGCAGCTCACAAATGATTTAAATCGTGAATAATCTGTGAGTGTTAAGGTGCTATTTTTGCCAATAGCTTTAATGAATGTTTAATACATTCTAGATGCCATTTTAAGTATTTTGCATACATTGTCTCTTTTAATTCCCACTTTCAGCCCTATGGAAGTGGTATGATTGCCATTATCCCCCTTTTGCCAATGAAGAAACTGAGGTCCACAAATATATATATATATATATATATATATATATATATATATATATCAGTGAAAAGAATGAAGGTTGCATTGATAAATTAACTTGTCCCCAAATGCCTGGTAATATTTCCTCTACTCTCACTTTAATCCATTGTATAATGTGTGTGGTTTTATATCAGGGGGTACTGAAATTTGGAGGATTATGTTATTCTGTGCTGTGAATAGGGTGTTCTGTAAAACCTGATTCAAGTAATATTCTTCTGAAACAAGCTTGGGCTGCTACATTGCCAGTCTTTTGTTAGATCTTTGGTGATCCCAGCCAAATTGGCCTTTTGCTTATTTTAAATTAATCTAGGATCTTAAAGAGTTATACATTCTAAAAGAAGAGAGGGCTTATTAATACTGACAGTGAAGAGACAAAGAGAGCAAGGTTTCTTTGCTACTAAAAGTAACTACTCATACAGCTCATAGTCACAGACCCAAATTCAGGCTTTCTTTTCAGTTTGCATCCTTACCCAGCTCCAGGTCTGCTTCCTTTTGGAAGGAGGCACTTTTCTCTGCCACCTCCATCACTACTGGGGCTACTCTAATTATCCTCAACATGTACATGTCTCAGAGTACGCTTAGTTATGTGGCAAACAGGTAAGATCTCTATCAGCAACAGAAAGATGCTCTCCAAAGGCAAGATCTCTATCAGCAAGAGAAAGATGCTCTCCAAACAACTCAGAAGGCCACCATTTGAACCCTTCCTGCTTGCCCTAGAATAGACTTCTTTTAAGATGATTGAACATGGGGACAATTATTCTGTTTGTGTGAAACTCATACAGAAGTGTGGTCCTGTTCAGAATTTTATCTTTAGTTACTTTCATTCATGAAACATTTCATAGATCACTCTCTCCATCGTATTTTCCTAAAAGAAAAATATTTTAACATTTTAAAAAATATCCGGAACAATAAATCTTTATAGAATTATTTTTCTTAATTGAGCTATTCTTATAAGTGTTAGCATAAGAACATTTCTTAATCTCTGACCCCAAATCCTGAAATTCAAAAACAAATTTTAAAATGAAAACATTTTTCCAAATTAGCAACAAACATATGTGATTTATAAACCTGTCCAAAATTAATATCTGTTCAACTGCTTGTCAAATGACATAAATATATTACACATTTTGATAAATACTAAGCATAAACATTAAAATTCCATTGGCACTGAATCTCTTAACATAAAGGATAGTGCCTTTTTAAAAAGTTAGTTTAAGAATTTGTGGAAAATACTAATTTTTGCTAGAATGAGTCAAGACCAAGCATCAATTCTATTGCAATTTTTTTTTCATTTTTAAAGATTTAGATGCTTGAGGAATCTTTCCTGTAAGTAAGTAGATGGAAATGGAAGGAGTTTTATTATAGAAATGTCACTCAGTTCTTGTAATTCTTTATGAGTTATGTGCTAAAAATTATATAATGATTCTTTAGCAGGCTTTGTTTTATAGTCAGTTTCCAATTTGAGTTCTCTTAATTTCTTCATCTATGTTTGCAAACAAGGAACATGGAACCCACCAAAATTGGAATAGAATTTTTTATCCACTCATTAAATATACTCACTTTCTCCATATCCACACTAATATTTCAAATTGTTCTTTTTGTGTGTTACCCTGAAGGTGTTTATAACCTAGGGAATTTCCCATAGCAATTTAGGATAAGCATGATGTTTGGCTATTTTAGGGAAAGTAGAAAGAAGGAAAGTGTTGAAAGGGATTCTAGCCATGGGTGCCTTTTCATATTTCAGGAAAGAGTATGAATGGAAGTTAGATATCTGGAAATCAATTCTTCAGAACTACACTTGGAATGTTTCAATTATCCATAGGAATATATATATCTTGCCACAAGCTATGGGAAACCATTAATAACATTAATCAAGGTAGTGATATGTTCAGGTTTGAGCGTTAGAAAGATCACTGTGGCTGCAGAGGAGAGAGATCAACAGGTTGGGGGTGAAATGAAGGGACAGGTACCAGTGGCTAAAGGAGTAAAACCAAGACATTGTGACATTGTCGCAATGTGACATTTAGACATTGTGAGCCACAGAAAGAACTTGGAGTTAGGGAAGTGCTAAAATTTGGCTACTAGTGGCTCAGAACTACAGACTGGCACTATTAACTCATGATCTCCTTGAGATTTTATATCCATCTAGATCATAGGCATTATGTAGAATGAATCCTAGGGAACAATGGAATAGGAGATATATATATATATATTACCTTGAGAGTTCTTTTTTTTTTAATACGCCTTTATTGGAGTAGATTTGCTTCACAAAACTGTGTTAGTTTCTCTTGTACAGAAAAGTGAATCAGCCATAGGCATACATATATCACCATATCCCCTCCATCTTGAGCCTCCCTCCCACCATCCCTAACCCACCCCTCTAGGTTGTCACAAAGCACTGAGCTGATCTCCCTGTGCTATGCGGCTGCTTCCCACCAGCTATCTATTTTACATTTGGTAGTGTATATATGTCCATGCCACTCTCTCACTTTGTCCTAGCTTATCCTTCCCCCTCCCTGTGTCCTCAAGTCCATTCTCTATGTCTACATCTTTATTCCTACCCTGCCACTAGGTTCATTAGTACCATTTTGTTGTTGTTGTTAGATTCCATATATATGCGTTAGCATACAGTATTTGTTTTTCTCTTTCTGACTTACTTCACTCTGTATGACAGACTCTAGGTCCATCCACCTCACTACAAGTAACTCAATTTCGTTTATTTTTATGGCTGAGTAATATTCCATTGTATATATGTGTCACATCTTCTTTATCCATTCACTTGTTGATGGACATTTAGGTTGCTTCCATGTCCTGGCTATTGAGTTTTCAGTAATCTCAATTCAAAAAGAAAATATCACAAATTGAATAATTTCCTAGATTTCTGTATGTTTTGGAAGCTAGTAAAATAAATCAACTTCTATTCCCATTAACAAATTCTTTACTTGGGGTAAACTGGCCTAAGTAATATGCTGTAAACTATTCTACCTAAATCCTATGCTTTCTTTAAGGATTATCTCGTATCTGATCTAAGTTCTGAAACCTCAAACGAAACCAATTTACAGCAATCTCCACTTTGTACTAATTTGTTTACAAGTTAATTTCTACTACCCTGTATTTTTCCATTCCATCTATATTGTCTTGAGACTTCTCTTTGGGGGTTGTAATAGACTGTTATAAATTATGGACACTTAGTATTTAGTCTTACAGATGTTTGTATCTTGTACAACCTATGATATATTTTTTTTAGTTGGGGTATGGGTGCTTTACAATGTTGTGTTAGTTTCTGCTGTACAACAAAGTGAATCAGCTATATGTATACACATATCCCTTTCCTCTTGGACCTCCCTCCCACCCCACTCCCGATCCTACCCATCTAGGTCACCACAGAGCACCGAGCTGAGCTCCCTGCGCTATACAGCAGGTTCCCACTAGCTATCTGTTTTACACATGGTAGTGTATATATGTCAATCCCAATCTCCCAATTCATCCCACTCTGCTTCCCGCCACCTGTCCACATGTCTGTTCTCTATGTCCAAATCTTTATTCCTGCCTTGCAAATAGGTTCATCTGTACCATTTTTCCAGATTCCACATATATGTGTTAATATACAATATTTGTTTTTCTCTTTATGACTTACTTACTTCACTCTGTATGATAGACTCTAGGTCTATCCATGTCTCTACAAATGACCCAATTTTCATTCCTCTTTATGGCTGAGTAATATTCCATTATATATATGCACTACATCTTCTTTATCCATTCATCAGTCAGTGGACAGACATTTAGGTTGCTTCCATGTCCTGGCTATTGTAAATAGTACTGCAATGAACATTGTGATGCATGTATCTTTTTGAATTATGATTCTCTCAGGGTATATGCCCAGTAGTGGGATTTCTGGGTCATACGGTAATTCTATTTTTAGTTTTTTAAGGAAGCTCCATACTGTTCTCCACAGTGGCTGCATCAATTTACATTCCCACCAACAGGGCAGGAAGGATCTCTTTTCTCCACACCCTCTCCAGCATTTATTGTTTGTAGAGTTTTTGATGATGGCCATCCTGACCAGTGTGAGGTGATACCTCATTGTAGTTTGAGTCTGCATTTCTCTAATAATTAGTGATGTTGAGCATCTTTTCATGTGCCTCTTGGCCATCTGTATGTCTTCATTGGAGAAATGTCTATTTAGATCTTCCGCCCATTTTTGGTTTGTGTTGTTCTTTTTTTTTTTTTTTTTTGATATTGAGCTGCATAAGCTGCTTATATATTTTGGAGATTAATCCTTTGTCAGTTGCTTCCTTTGCAAATATTTTCTCCCATTCTGAGGGTTGTCTTATCTCATTTATGGTTTTCTTTGTTGTGCAAAAGTTTTAAGTTTAATTAAGTCCCACTTGTTTATTTTTGTTTTTATTTTCATTACTCTAGGAGGTGGGTCAAAAAAGATGTTGCTGTGGTTTATGTCAAAGAGTGTTCTTCCTATGTTTTCCTCTAAGTGTTTTATAGTGTCCAGTCTTACATTTAGGTCTTTAATCCATTTTGAATTTATTTTTGTGTGTGGTGTTAGAAAGTGTTCTAATTTCATTCTTTTACATGTAGCTGTCCAGTTTTCCCAGCAACACTTATTGAAGAGGCTGTCTTTTCTCCATTGTATATTCTTGCCTCCTTTATTATAGATTAGGTGACCATATGTGCATGGGTTTATCTCTGGGCTTTCTATCCTGTTCCATTGATCTATCTTTCTGTTTTTGTGCCAGTACCATACTGTCTTGATTACTGTAGCTTTGTAGTATAGTTTGAGGTCAGGGAGCCTGATTCCTCCAGCTCCATTTTTCTTTCTCAAGATTTCTTTGGCTATTCTGGGTCTTTTGTGTTTCCATACAAATTGTAAAATTTTTTGTCCTAATTCTGAAAAATGCCATTGGTAATTTGATAGGGATTGTATTGAATCTGTAGATTGCTTTGGGTAGTAGAGTCATTTTCACAATATTGATTCTTCCAATCCAAGAACATTGTATATCTCCCATCTGTTTGTGTCATCTTTGATTTCTTTATTCAGTGTCTTATAGTTTTCTGAGTACAGGTCTTTTACCTCTATGAGATTTTAAGTTACAAGTATTGTAGCCTTCTGAAGATGGGACCAAATTCTTAATCTTTTCTGGGGTATCCAGAGTATCCAACACAGTGTCACACAAAATGGATCCCATAAATGCCTATTAACTGATTCAATTATATCTCTTGGGC
This sequence comes from Lagenorhynchus albirostris, assembly GCF_949774975.1. Classification (NCBI taxonomy): domain Eukaryota; kingdom Metazoa; phylum Chordata; class Mammalia; order Artiodactyla; family Delphinidae; genus Lagenorhynchus; species Lagenorhynchus albirostris. The sequence goes on from NC_083096.1 coordinate 129,212,236, forward strand.
AGCATCCCTGTCTTTATGACCATTTAAAGAGGCTATCCTCTTTCTCCAAGTTCTCTTTTAAACATTAGTTTCTATGTTTCCATAAAACCATGGACTAATCAAGTACATGAAGAGAAAGTTGTCAGCTAGGTCACTTCATTATAAGGCTCATTTTATAGGCACCTCTCTTTAACACCATTAAAAACAGGGTTTCTGCACCACCCCAAACTTTATTATTTGATTCTAAAACTACACTGGGACTTATAAGTCCAAGGATGAAAAGAGATACAGGAAGGGAACACCTATTTAATGCCTACTCTGCAATGGAAAATTTATACACCCTGTCCTATCACACCAGCAGTCTCTTGGGAAAGGCTGGGATGACAAAACACAGGAGAATTAAAAGCCTTTGCTCTCAGCAATCCTGTCTTGACAGCTCTTTCTAATCCTCAGGAATATTCCAATATTTGATATCTTCAATTAACCCAGACCCTGGGCACTCACCTAAGCTTTTATAAGGAGTTTTTTATGGGAAGCCCCAGAATAAGATCAAGGGAGTGAACATCTTGCCCCAGTTTCCCAAAGATCATTCAAACTATCAAATTCTTTCTAGTAGCAGAGAGAAGGAAAGTTAGCAAGAATAGCAGCTCCAAAAACTTTGGCTAAAGTTGTAGGTGTAGTTGAGACCTCTGGCCAGCTTTAAAGAAGAAAACTATAGTAGCTTCACAGTCTCTGGGGCCAAGGCCAGTGGCTTTCAATGTAGATAGACTCTAATAATGGTTTTCAAGCTGAGTGTGGGGCTGTATCTAGAGAAAGGTTGTATAAGGCTGAGGCAACTTGGCTTTGGGAACCAAATGATCTGTATGTAGCAACCTGTGTCTTGGCTTCTTGGAATCTAGCTGAGGGTAGTCTTAGAGAAGCATGGAAAAGAGGAAAGAAAGAATACTACTAGCAAATGGTATTACTAGAAGAGGAAAGAATACTATTGGACATTTTTGGAAAAGTTGAATTTGAATCTTGATTCTGTGTCTTTTTGATTTTGAGTTAGGCACTTAAGCTCTCTGAACCTAAATATCCTTTTTTTGCAAAAAAAAAAAAAAAAAAAAAAGAGAACAATGATACCCTGCATATACCAAAGAACCATCATGAAGATCAAATTTATTTCATCAATTCTTTAAGCAAATATTTATCACGTACTTTCTATGTGTCAGGCACTCTGCTACATGCTGGGGATACACTGGTGAACACAGATGTGCTTCTTGGCCTGATGAAGCTTTAGTCTAACACAAGTTTCTCAACCTCAGCACTATTGATATTTTGTATTGAATAATGCTTTGTTGTGGGAGGTTACCCTGTGCCTATCCTGTAGCAGTAGCCTCCCTACCCACTAGATGTTAGTAATGCCTCTGCTTCCTGTCATAACAACCAAGAATGTCTCCAGACACTGCCAAATTTCCTTTGGGAGGAATAATTATTGCCAGTTGAGAACCACTAGTCTAATGGGAAACAGGTGGCTTCTGAGAAAGGGAAAACAAGTTTCTTTCTTCTTCTGGATGTTAATTAGGAAGCATTTCCTGGTGGTGGACATCTTATGACCAAAAGGGGAATTGGCTGATGCTGTAGTGGCAAAATGAAATGATGGAAGAAAACTTGGGGTCCTGGTAACACAATAAAAACTTAATCCCTGGAGTTTGCCCTATCTCTGGACCTCTGGATTTGCTGCTAATTGAGATATTGCATTTCCATATTGTTTAAGTAAAAGAGTTTCTGTTGCTTGCAACTGTAAGAATCCTAATTCATATGGTCTTTCTTCATCTCTTCTTTCTTCATCCATAAAATGGGGATAATAAAACATTCTTTGTTTTGCAGTGAGGATAAAATGTTTATAAAATATATTGCCCACTGTTGGGCATCAAGTAACCAGTATTATTATAATGACTAGATTTATTTTTGATCTTTTAAGACACTCATCATCATTTGCATACGTCTCTGTTTAATGCCTATCCTTAATATGTGCATCAAATATTAATTTTCCTCATGGATTTCCTCAGAGAATCTTCCTTCAAACATACAGTGCAACTTACCAGTCACTAATATTTGTTAACCCAATAATAATGAATGTCTATAATACTTAAACCTGCAGCATTCTTGATAACCTGACTGTTCTCACCTCTCTATATGTGTGTTCACTCTTCAAGTTGTATATCTTCACTATAGTGTATTATTGCACGTCTGTCCCTTTGGTGAGAAGAGTCACTTCCCAAGAGAGACCTGAGCTAAAACTTATCTCCAGCCAGGAAGGATCATGGACATTATGACCCTTCCAGCGATGTAACATTAAATGTCCTTCTTACCCACACTGCAGTAGCCATTCAGGAAGTTTATGATGGAGATAATTAGTGCTCACCATATCCAGCTTTCCTTTCTTTCCTGGGCACAAAGGAACATGTCCCAGGCACTTACAGTTAAGTGGATCCATATGACTAATTCTGGACTGTAGTCTGTGTAGTCTGTGACACAGCAGTATTTGAGAGTGGGTGTCATCTCTGCAATTCTCCCTTTTGCATCTTTGGAAGCTATTTTTTTCCGGATGGTGTAGCCACAAAATGGAAAGGGCCTGGATCCCCACTTGGAAGGGAACAGCCTTGAAAAGCTATCTGACCTAAAGGAGACGTGAGTGAGAAATAAACTTTTATGTGTAAGACCACTAAGGTTTCTGGGGTTATTTGTTACCTAAAAATAGCCAATCCTGGGGCTTCCCTGGTGGCGCAGTGGTTGGGAGTCTGCCTGCCGATGCAGGGGACACAGGTTCGTGCCCCGGTCTGGGAAGATCCCACATGCAGCAGAGCGGCTGGGCCCATGAACCATGGCTGCTGAGCCTGCGCGTCCGGAGCCTGTGCTCCGCAATGGGAGAGGCCACGGCAGTGAGAGGCCCGCGTACCACAGGGAAAAAAACCAAAAAGCCAATCCTGTTTTAATACAAGGGTGTTCCTACTCATTCATTTCATGTCACACATCCTGGAGCTACACGAAATCTCTTCTATCTGGAATCATTTGGGAGGCAAGTGCTCCACATTAGTGAATTTTCCAAATACCCGAATGGAACCAGTATGGAGGGGAGGTGAGATAAGGGGTTTGGAAAGTTTTTATTTGGCTGTGTATCTTTTTGTCCTATGGCCCTGGAACATGGTTAAATTGGGCCTGACAGTTAATTTAGGTTAACTTTCTGTTGGAGTGCTTTTGTGGGCTCTATGAACGTGCTGTGCTGATAGCACCCTCTTCCATTTTTTTTGACCTAGGAAGATTCATCCTTATTCTAGATGGTAAGACTTATGATTAATTTCTCAGTTTCCAGGTATCTTCTTACTCCTTCAGGTCACTCTATTGAGTAGGGCCCAAGAAGACGCCATACTGATACTGTCCTATGTGGCCCCCACCATCTATGGAAAACATTCCTGCATTGTTTGCCCTGATAAACACTGGAATAAAAGCTGGTCCCAACGTAGCAGTGCTCTCCTGATTCTGGGTCCCTACACTAATCAGTCAACCTCTTTCCTACCTTCTACTTAGCCCACAGTCCTCTTTTGCTTTCTTAGACACGGGTTTTCTCCATGACATCTTCTGACTGCAAAGGACACATAAAATATCTCCAAGTGGTGCCCTGGAAGATTCCCTCACTAGGATTGAGGTGAGAAGATTGTAACTGTACTTCTACTTCATAGGAGGCCAGGTAGAGACTCACAGCAAGGCAAATGCACTCCTCAAAGGTATCTCCTTTCCCATTTTTTCTGTCTGACCCAACGTTTATCTTTGATTTGACTGAGGGTTTAAAGAGACCTGGACTAGTTTCTAAATCTGCACATGGTAACATACGGAGGGAAAATTCTATCTCAGGCTCATTTTGCCATTCTGATATGTACAGTACAAGTGCTTTAATTGATACTAAGATACAGCAAACAAGCCCCATGGCAACATCTTGTTACCTGAAGCTTACCTTTTTAAAGCAGTGGATTCTTTCTATTTTAATAATTTTTCAGTGACACATATTTTAAGTGTGTGCTTAAATTATTTATAGATAACTAAAAATTTTTATTATGCATGTTAGTTATTATGCCTAAAAATTCATGCCTTTCGGGAGTACTGACATGTGTGAATTTGCTTATTTCTATATCAAATGGCCCCAAATGACTATGCTTTAATAGTTATGTCACATGAAGAAATTGAAGAAATTTGGGGTATATGTATGGAAGAAAAAGAAGACACATGAGAGGCTTCCAGGAAGATGGCGTTAGAGTTAAGACACGGAGATCACCTTCCGCCCCACAGATACACCAGAAATACATCTATACGTGGAACAACTCCTACAGAACACCTACTGAACGCAGGCAGAAGACCTCAGACCTCCCAAAAGGCAAGAAACCTCCCACGTACCTGGGTAGGGCAAAAGAAAAAAGAAACAACAGAGACAAAAGAATAGGGACGGGACCCGCACCAGTGGGAGGGAGCTGTGAAGGAGGAAAGGTTTCCACACACTAGGAAGCCCCTTCGCGGGCGGAGACGGCGGGTAGCGGAGGCGGGAAGCTTCGGAACTGCGGAGGAGAGCAAAGCAACAGGGGTGCGGAGGGCAAAGTGGAGAGATTCCCGCACAGAGGATCAGGGCCGACCGGCACTCACAAGTCCGAGAGGCTTGTCTGCTCACCCGCCGGGGCGGGCGGGGCTGGGAGCTGAGGCTCGGGCTTAGGTCGGAACACCGGGAGAGGACTGGGATTGGCGGCGTGAACACAGCCTGCAGGAGGTTAGTGCGCCATGGTTAGTCGAGAGGGAGTCCGGGGAAAAGTCTGGACCTGCCGAAGAGGCAAGAGACTTTTTCTTCCCTCTTTGTTTCCTGGGGCGCGAGGAGAGGGGATTAAGAGCGCTGCTTAAAGGAGCTCCAGAGACGGGCGCGAGCCGCGGCTAAAAGCGCGGACCCAAGAGACGGGCATGAGACGCTAAGGCTGCTGCTGCCGCCACCAAGAAGCTTGTGAGCGAGCACAGGTTACTATCCACACTCCACTTCCGGGGAGCCTGTGCAGCCCGCCACTGCCAGGGTCCCGGAATCCAGGGACAACTTCCCGGGGAGAACGCATGGCGCGCCTCAGGCTGGTGCAACGTCACGCCGGCCTCTGCCACCGCAGGCTCTCCCTGCACTCCGTGCCCCTCCCTCCCCCCGGCCTGAGTGAGCCAGAGCCCCTGAATCAGCGGCTCCTTTAACCCCGTCCTGTCTGAGCGAAGAACAGACGCCCGCCGGCGACCTACATGCAGAGGCGGGGCCAAATCCAAAGCTGAGCCCCTGGGAGCTGTGAGAACAAAGAAGAGAAAGGGAAATCCCTCCCAGCAGCCTCAGAAGCAGCGGATTAAATGTTCACAACCAACTTGATGTACCCTGCATCTGTGGAATACCTGAATAGAGAACGAATCATCCCAAATAGAGGAGGTGGACTTTGAGAGCAAGATTTATGATTTTTTCCCCTTTTCCTCTTTTTGTGAGTGTGTATGTGTATGCTTCTGTGTGAGATTTTGTCTGTATAGCTTTGCTTCCACCATTTGTCCTAGGGTTCTATCTGTCCGTTTTGTTTTTTTTTCTTAATAATTATTTTTTATTTTAATAACTTTATTTTATTTTACTTTATCTTCTTTCTTTTTTTCCTTCCTTCCCTTCTTCCTTCCTTCCTCCCTCCCACCCTCCCTCCCTCTTTTCTTTCTTTCTTTCTACTTCTACTAATTCTTTCTTTCTACTTTTTCTCCCATTTATTCTGACCCATGTGGATGAAGGCTCTTGGTGCTGCAGCCAGGAGTCAGTGCTGTGCCTCTGAGGTGGGAGAGCCAACTTCAGGACACTGGTCCACAAAAGACCTCCCAGCTCCTCAAAATATCAAATGGCGAAAGTCTCCCAGAGATCTCCGTCTCAAAACCAGCACCCAGCTTCACTCAACGACCAGCAAGCTACAGTGCTGGACATCCTATGCCAAACAACTAGCAAGACAGGAACACAACCCCACCCATTAGCAGAGAGTCTGCCTAAAATCATAACAAGTCCACAGACTTGTGTCATAACAAGTCCACAGACTTGTGTCCATAACACACCACCAGACATGGACCTGCCCACCAGAAAGACAAGATCCAGCCTCATCCACCAGAACACAGGCACTAGTCCCCTCCACCAGGAAGCCTACACAACCCACTGAACCAACCTTAGCCACTGGGGATAGACACAAAAAACAACAGGAACTACTAACCTGCAGCCTGCAAAAAGGAGACCCCAAGCACAGTAAGATAAGAAAAATGAGAAGACAGAAAAATACACAGCAGATGAAGGAGCAAGATAAAAACCCACCAGACCTAACAAATGAAGAGGAAATAGGCAGTCTACCTGAGAAAGAATTCAGAAAAATGATAGTAAAGATGATCCAAAATCTTGGAAATAGAATAGACAAAATACAAGAAACATTTAACAAGGACCTAGGAGAACTAAAGATGAAAAAAACGACAATGAACAACACAATAAATGAAATTAAAAATACTCTAGAAGGGATCAATAGCAGAATAACTGAAGCAGAAGAACGGATAAGTGACCTGGAATATAAAATAGTGGAAATAACTACTGCAGAGCAGAATAAAGAAAAAAGAATGAAAAGAATGGAGGACAGTCTCAGAGACCTCTGGGACAACATTAAACGCACCAACATTCAAATTATAGGGGTTCCAGAAGAAGAAGAGAAAAACAAAGGGACTAAGAAAATATTTGAACAGATTATAGTTGAAAACTTCCCTAATATGGGAAAGGAAATAGTTAATCAAGTACAGGAAGCACAGAGAGTCCCATACAGGATAAATCCAAGGAGAAATATGCCAAGACACATATTAATCAAACTGTCAAAAATTAAATACAAAGAAAGCATATTAAAAGCAGCAAGGGAAAAACAACAAATAACACACAAGGGAATCCCCATAAGGTCAACAGCTGACCTTTCAGCAGAAACTCTGCAAGCCAGAAGGGACTGGCAGGACATATTTAAAGTGATGAAGGAGAAAAACCTGCAACCAAGATTACTCTACCCAGCAAGGATCTCATTCGGATTTGATGGAGAAATTAAAACCTTTACAGACAAGCAAAAGCTGAGAGAATTCAGCACCACCAAACCAGCTTTACAACAACTGCTAAAGGAACTTCTCTAGGCAAGAAACACAAGAGAAGGAAAAGACCTACAATTAGAAACCCAAAACAATTAAGAAAATGGGAATAAGAACATACATACCGATAATTACCTTAAATGTAAATGGACTAAATGCTCCCACCAAAAGACACAGATTGGCTGAATGGATACAAAAACATGACCCATATATTTGCTGTCTACAAGATACCCACTTCACACCTAGAGACACATACAGATTGACAGTAAGGGGATGGAAAAAAATATTTCATGCAAATGGAAATCAAAAGAAAGCTGGAATAGCAATTCTCATATCAGACAAAATAGACTTTAAAATAAAGACTATTAGAAGAGACAAAGAAGGACACTGCATAATGATAAAGGGATTGATCCAAGAAGAAGATATAACAATTGTAAATATTTATGCACCCAACATAGGAGCACCTCAATACATAAGGCAAATACTAACAGCCATACAAGGGGAAATCAACAGTAACACATTCATAGTAGGGGATTTTAACATCCCCACTTTCACCAATGGACAGATCATCCAAAATGAAATTAAATAAGGAAACACAAGCTTTAAATGATACATTAAACAAGATGGACTTAATTGATATTTATAGGACATTCCATCCAAAAACAACAGAATACACATGTTTCTCAAGTGCTCATGGAACATTCTCCAGGATAGATCATATCTAGGGTCACAAATCAAGCCTTGGTAAATTTAAGAAAATTGAAATTGTATCAAGTATCTTTTCCGACCACAATGCTATGAGACTAGATATCAATTACAGGAAAAGATCTGTAAAAAATACAAACACATGGAGGCTAAACAATACACAACTTAATAACGAAGTGATCACTGAAGAAATCAAAGAGGAAATGAAAAAATACCTAGAAACAAATGACAATGGAGATATGATGACCCAAAATCTGTGGGATGCAGCAAAAGCAGTTCTAAGAGGGAAGTTTATAGCAATACAATCCTACCTTAAGAAACAGGAAACATCTCGAGTAAACAACCTAACCTTGCACCTAAAGCAATTAGAGAAAGAAGAACAAAAAAAAACCCCCAAAGTTAGCAGAAGGAAAGGGATCATAAAAATCAGATCAGAAATAAATGAAAAAGAAATGAAGGAAACGAAAGCAAAGATCAATAAAACTAAATGCTGGTTCTTTGAGATAAACAAAATTGATAAACCATTAGCCAGACTCATCAAGAAAAAAAGGGAGAAGACTCAAATCAATAGAATTAGAAATGAAAAAGGAGGAGTAACAACTGACACTGCAGAAATACAAAAGATCATGAGAGATTACTACAAGCAACTCTATGCCAATAAAATGGACAACCTTGAAGAAATGGACAAATTCTTAGAAATGCACAACCTGCCAAGACTGAATCAGGAAGAAATTGAAAATATAAACAGACCAATCACAAGCACTGAAATTGAAACTGTGATTAAAAATCTTCCAACAAACAAAAACCCAGGACCCGATGGCTTCACAGGCGAATTCTAGCAAACATTTAGAGAAGAGCTAATACCTATCCTTCCAAAACTCTTCCAAAATATACCAGAGGGAGGAACACTCCCAAACTCATTCTATGAGGCCACCATCACCCTGACACCAAAACTAGACAAGGGTGTCACAAAGAAAGAAACCTACAGGCCAATATCACTGATGAACATAGTTGCAAAAATTCTCAACAAAATACTAGCAAACAGATTCCAACAACACATTAAAAGGATCATACACCATGATCAAGTGGGGTTTATTCCAGGAATGCAAGGATTCTTCAATATATGCAAATCAATCAATCTGATACACCATATTAACAAACTGAAGGAGAAAAACCATATGATCATCTCAATAGATGCAGAGAAATCTTTTGACAAAATTCAATGCCATTTATGATAAAAACCCTGCAGAAAGTAGGCATAGAGGGAACTTTCCTCAACATAATAAAGGCTATATATGACAAACCCACAGCCAACATCATCCTCAATGGTGAAAAACTGAAAGCATTTCCACTAGGGTCAGGAACAAGACAAGGTTGCCCACTCTCACCACTCTTATTCATTATAGTTTTGGAAGTTTTAGCCACAGCAATCAGAGAAGAAAAAGAAATAAAAGGAATCCAAATCAGAAAAGAAGAAGTAAAGCTGTCACTGTTTGCAGATGACATGATACTCTACATAGAGAATCCTATGCTACCAGAAAACTACTAGAACTAATCAATGAATTTGGTAAAGTAGCAGGATACAAAATTAATGCAAAGAAATCTTTTGCATTGCTATACAATAATGATGAAAAATCTGAATGTGAAATTAAGAAAACACTCCCATTTACCATTGCAACAAAGAGAATAAAATACCTAGGAATAAACCTATCTAAGGAGACAAAAGACCTGTATGCAGAAAATTATAAGACACTGATGAAAGAAATTAAAGATGATACAAATAGATGGAGAGATATACCATGTTCTTGGATTGGAAGAATCAACATTGTGAAAATGACTCTACTACCCAAAGCAATCTACAGATTCAATGCAATCCCTATCAAACTACCACTGGCATTTTCCATAGAACTAGAACAAAAAATTTCACAATTTGTATGGAAACACAAAAGACCCCGAATAGCCAAAGCAATCTTGAGAACGAAAAACGGAGCTGGGGGAATCAGGCTCCCTGACTTCAGACTACAATACAAAGCTACAGTAATCAAGACAGTATGGTACTGGCACAAAAACAGAAAGATAGATCAATGGAACAGGATAGAAAGCCCAGAGATAAACCCACGCACATATGGTCACCTTATCTTTGATAAAGGAGGCAGGAATGTACAGTGGAGAAAAGACAGTCTCTTCAATAAGTGGTGCTGGGTAAACTGGACAGGTACATGTAAAAGTATGAGATTAGATCACTCCCTAACACCATACACAAAAATAAGCTCAAAATGGATTAAAGACCTAAATGTAAGGCCAGAAACTATCAAACTCTTAGAGGAAGACATAGGCAGAGCATTCTATGACCTAAATCACAGCAAGATCCTTTTTGACCCACCTCCTAGAGGAATGGAAATAAAAACAAAAATAAACAAATGGCACCTAATGAAACTTGAAAGCTTTTGCACAGCAAAGGAAACCATAAACAAGACCAAAAGACAACCCTCAGAATGGGAGAAAATAGTTGCAAATGAAGCAACTGACAAAGGAGTAATCTCCAAAATTTATAAGCAGCTCATGCAGCTCAATAACAAAAAAACAAACAATCCAATCCAAAAATGGGCAGAAGACCTAAATAGACATTGCTCCAAAGAAGATATACAGACTGCCAACAAACACATGAAAGAATGCTCAACATCACTAATCATTAGAGAAATGCAAATCAAAACTACAATGAGATATCATCTCACACCAGTCAGAATGGCCATCATCAAAAAATCTACAAACAATACATGCTGGAGAAAGTGTGGAGAAAAGGGAACCCTCTTGCACTGTTGGTGGGAATGTAAATTGATACAGCTACTGTGGAGAACAGTATGGAGGTTCCTTAAAAAATTACAAATTGAACTACCATATGACCCAGCAATCCCACTACTGGGCATATACCCTGAGAAAACCATAATTCAAAAAGAGTCATGTACCACAATGTTCATTGCAGTTCTATTTACAATAGCCAGGAGATGAACAACCTAAGTGTCCATCAACAGATGAATGGATAAAGAAGATGTGGCACATATATACAATGGAATGTTACTCAGCCATAAAAAGAAACGAAATTGAGTTATTTGTAGTGAGGTGGATGGACCTAGAGTCTGTCATACAGAGTGAAGAAAGTCAGAAAGAGAAAGACAAATACCGTATGCTAACACATATATATGGAATCTAAGAAAAAAAAATGTCATGAAGAACCTAGGGGTAAGACAGGAATAAAGACACAGACCTACTAGAGAATGGACTTGAGGATATGGAGAGGGGGAACGGTAAGCTGTAACAAAGCGAGAGAGAGGCATGGGCATAAATACACTACCAAACGTAAGGTAGATAGCTAGTGGGAAGCAGCTCGGTGAGATCAGCTCGGTGCTTTGTGACCACCTGGAGGGGTGGGATAGGGAGGGTGGGAGGGAGGGAGACACAAGAGGGAAGAGATATGGGAACATATGTATATGTGTAACTGATTCATTTTGTTATAAAGCAGAAACTAACACACCATTGTAAAGCAATTATACTCCAATAAAGATGTAAAAAAAAAAAGAAGAAGACATATGAGAGATATAAAACCATTCTTTAAACATTTGAAGGGTTATCTGTAGAAGAGAGATTAGAATTATTTTATGTTGACCTGGGGGCAGAATCAGAACCAATCCATGTGGAATTTTGGCTCAACATGAGAATGAACTTTCTGATGAATAAAACTGTGGCATCAACTGGCTGGCCATTTACCAAACCTGTTTCTCCTCATCCTGGACATGTAGTTAGACAACATTTCCCAGCCTCCCTTGCAGTTATGTGTGTCCATGTGATCGAGTTCTGACCAATGGAATGTGATATTTGTTGTTTCAGGCCTGGTCCATAAATACCCTTCTCGTACAATCTTCCATGCTCTTTCTCCCTCCACCAGCTTGATGCTTGTGATTCTGAAAGTCTGAAAGCTAGATGTCAAAGACGGAAAAAGTCTGGGCCCTGAATCAGTGCTCAGAAGGGAGCCTGTTTCCGATCAGGTAATCTACTTCGAACTTTACTAACTTTATTTGACTAGATTATTTGTTACAGATACTAGCACTGCCGTAACTAACTTAATAACTTTGAAAACATAATGGGCTCCATTGGGAAATTCTTTTTGTGACCAAGGTATCCCTTCAGGAAGGGTGACTTAGAAGGAATTAAACATTTGCACAAGGGTTGAATTACATGTTCTGAGTTTCCCTCTAATCCTGAGATTTTTATTATTTTATTCACTCAAATATTTTTTGAACTTACTGTACTCTCAGACTTTCATTTAACAATTGAAAGCATGGCTCCTTTTAATGGTCCTCAAATTTCTCTTCTAATTTGCTGCTTCTAAACTGCTCTGAATATTTTAGACAACCAAACTTGTTAACTCTGGCCTTGAAATAACAATCAGTATGCAAAGGGCAGTATATGAATTTTTATATAGAGAGAATGATTCTCATTTTGCAATTTATTTACATGCATATGCACACAAAAGAAAAAAGATTAGAATGAAATACAGTAAGTCCCCTACATATGAACCTTCAAGTTGTGAACTTTCAAAGATGAAAACATGTGTTCGCATATCCAATCATGTAAGTTAGTTCACGTGTCTGGCATACATTGTCACGTGCATGCATCCTCTGCAAGTGGTTGTGCTTTTGTGTACTTTACTGTACAGTAGTGTACAGAGTACAGTAGTAGAGTATCTTTATTTCAAGCCCAGGAAGTCCAGAAGAAAGCGTAAAAACAGCGGTGATGTAGCTGGTACTGCTAAGAAGCACCAAGCGATAACGATGGAAAGAAAAGTGAAAACAATTGAGAGAGTGGAGCAAGGCGAAAAGATGGTAGACGTCGTTCATTCTTATAACATGAATCGTTCACCCATTGGCCCAATTCTAAGAAACAAGGACAAGATCATGGAACATGTGAAGTCTGCTGTGCTGATGAAGTCGACAATAATACTGAAAAAGTGAATAAGAAGAAGACAGTAATATGGAAGAAGAAAAATGATGGAGGAGATGGAGAAACTTCTCAGTGTGAGGATGCAGGATCAGCATCAGAGTCGAGTCCCACTCCGCTTAATGCTGATTCAAGAGAAAGCTAAAAGCCTTTATGAAGACTTGAAGAAGAAACACAGCAAAGAATCAGAGGGTGCATTTTTAATGCCAGCCATGGCTGGTTTCATTGGTTCAAGGCTAGAGCCAAACTTCACAATGTAAAAGTAAGTGGCGAGGCAACGAGTCAGATACCATAGCTGTCTGGGAATTTCCTGAAATGCTTCAAGAAATTATTGATGAAGGCGCATATTTACCTGAGCAGGTTTTTAATGTGGATGAGACAGGAATGTACTGGAAGAGGATGACAGACCGAAGTTATATCAGTAAGGAGGAAAAGTTGATTCCAAGCTATAAAGCAGCAAAAGACAGGCTAACTCTGTTGTTAGGTGGCAATGCTTCTGGTGATATGAATCTGAAGCCTCTCTTAGTTTATCATTCAGAGAACTCAGGAGCCCTTAAAAACATAGCCAAGGGCTCTCTTTCTGTTGTATGAAAGAGTAACCCCAAACTCTGGGTTACACAGGCCATTTTCCAGGACTGGTTTTTCCACCACTTTATCCCAGAGGTAGAGAAATTTTGCTTAGAGAAGGACATTCCATTCAACATTCTTTTGCTGCTCGACAGTGCTCTGGGCTACCTCCCATTCATGGACGACTTTCATCCCAACGTCGAAGTAGTGCATCTGCCACCGAATACTATGTCACTCATCCAACCTATGAACCAGGGAGTTGTAGTGACTTTCAAGAAATACTATTTACGATACACTTCTCATCAGACAGTAAAGGCAAGTGACGAATCAAGAACAACCTTGCAACAATTTTGGAAGACTGTAACATTTACAAGGCCATAAAAAATTTGACTTTGCTTGGCGTGAGTTTACAGCCATCACCATGAATGGGGTTTGGAAGAACCTTTGCCCACAGTTTGTTCACGATTTTCGTGGATTTGAGAAGGTGGATGAGGAGTCCAAAAAGGTCTTCAGCAGTTTAGTGACCCTCAGCGTGAAGCTGGAGCTAGATCTGCAAGAGGACGACTTCACTGAACTTGCTGTGCAACACGAGGAGCTTACTAATGAAGACCTGATGGAATTGGAGGCCCAGAGAAAGGATGAAGAGAGACAAGAGGAAGAAGAAGTAACTGAAGAACCGAAGAGATTCATGACACAGGAAATGGCAAGGGAATTTTCTTTATTTGAGGAGGCACTGTTAGTTTTGAGGAACAGGACCCGAACGTAGAATGGTACATGAACGTTGCAGCAGCTGTTCAGAATGCAGTCCAGTGCTACTGTGTCATCTATGATGAGAAAAAAAGAGCTACTGCCCAGACATCACTGGATTGTTTTTTCAAGGGCATAGGTAGAATTGAACCCAGCAAGGAACCAGAACCTGTGCCATCAACGTCAGGCATGAGTGAAAGTGCAGGTTGCGCTCCATTTCCTATTGCTGATGACCCTTCAGCTCTACCATCTCTCACCTCCTCTCCCTCCTCCAGTCAGTAACTCTTCTTGCCTGTTCACTCGATGCCAGCCCCTGTATGCCGGCTGTTGTACTGTACTACTGTACTTCTCAAGGTACTGTATTGTAAGATAAAAAGTGTTTTTTGTGTGTTTTTTAATGTATTATTTGTGTGAAAAGTATTGTAAATCTATTACAGTACAGTACTATATAGCCGATTGTGTTATTTGGGTACCTAGGCTTACTTTGTTGGACTTAACGAACAAATTGGACTTATGAACACACTCTTGGAACAGAACTCATTCATAGGTAGGGGACTTACTGTACACAAGATAGCAAAAGTGGTAATTTCTGTATTCTGGGATTACTGTTAATGTTTAACATTTTTCTTTAAACTTTCCTGTACTATATTTTATTTAAACTAAAAAAGAAAAACAGATTTTTTTTCATAATCTAAAAAAATCTAATAACTATTAAGGTTACTTTAAAAATTTAAAATAAATAGATTTTAAGTTAAACCTGTGAGGTATGACATAAGAATACAGCTCTGACTGTGGATTTTGTCATCAACATTATGTCCAGATGGTGAAACTCTAGAGTGAAGAGTTCAGGTGATCTGCGACATGACCTCCAGTTGAGGGATGCTGCTTTACCGTACACACACCTCAGTTTTAGCTTTATCCATCACCTGGCCTCCATTTCTCATTGCTCTATAAAAAGGAAGAGCAAGGGAGAAGCAGCTGACATTAGGACTATTTATCCCATTCTTTATGGCTCACTTCATTAACTGATTGTTTACATACTACCTATTGTGACCTCGTGGAAATCTTTGATTGGAACAATTATTCACAATTGCAGGCCTTAAATGAATGCCTTTTTTGATGGATAACTTGATGGGGTATTACTTTTTATTCCCCCAGAATTCTAATTGGATAACTCTCATTATAGCTCTCCTTTGTTTTATTACTCCCCAAGTTCCAATTTACCTTTCGATTACTTTTTGGTTTATTTGTTTTTCCCCTAAAATCTGCAGCTATCATTTTATATATGATGTTTCTCTGATCTATTTTATTTCTATCCTTAAAATGACTCAAAAACTAGCCATGGAAGAAAAGTCAATTTTTGCAATATAATTAGACAATGGAAAATCTGATTTGTTGTCTCCTCCTGCCTCTAATCACAGGGAAAGTCTATAGATTAACATGCCTAACTTGGAGATGCCAAGTTAGTTGTGAGAAGAGCCAGCCTGGGGTTTACCCAAACTGTACTCAGTGCCATATCTCTGCCACTGGTGATGGACCACTGTTCTTTCCAAGTTCATATGTTTCCATAGACTGGGTTTTCATGGCTTTGGCCAAGTATGCTAAAGAGCCTTGGTATGTCTATGGTGAGCAGAGAGTTTTTAGCAATGAAATGATTCAAGCAGCTCTGACTCATTCTGAACACAGAGAACAAATGTTATAGGAGCCTTGAACCCGGTGTGTCTATGCTGTTCCTGCAATTGGTTGACAGTTAAGTCCAGATGGCTCAAAGGAGCCTTCCTGGATCTTGACTGAGACCAAACGGGTATATTATGCCTACACTTAGAAATATTTTTTAGACCAAAAATCAGCAACTGGCTCTGACAGCATAAGGAAGATAAAGGTATTCAACATAGATAATGATGATGATGGTGACAACTAATATTTGAGGGCACTGATCTTTTTTTTTTTTTTTTTCGGTACGCGGGACACGCAGGCTCAGCAGCCATGGCTCACGGGCCCAGCCGCTCCGCGGCATGTGGGATCTTCCTGGACTGCGGCACGGACCCGTGTCCCCTGCATTGGGGGGCACTGTTTTTTACATGTATCAGTTATTTAATTCTCACAGCAATCCTGGGTGGTAAATACATAAACAATCAGTTAATTAAATGAGTCATGGGAAATAAAATAAACATTATTTTTTTTTACATCTAGAATAAACACAGTTTCTCCCTTGCATTCTCTTTTAATTGAGATAGGAGAATTGGAGGCAAGTGAGGAATGTTAGTATTCCTATATCACAGATGAGAAAGCTGAAGCACAGAGAAATCAAATTGCCTGTCCAAAGTTATATTGAATATTTAACATTGGAGTTTAAATTAGGGGACATATTTGATACTGGAAACATGACGTGAGTGTAATGATAATAATTTTCCGTTTCATACATTACATCTAATCTTTGTAATAACCCTGGCAAGTAGGTATACCATCCCCATTTTACAGTGAGGAAACTGAGGCTCAGTTTTAGTGAGTTATTCATGGTTGCATAGCAAGAAATTGGTGGAGCCAGAGGAGATGCTCAGCTTTCTTTGACAAAAAAGCCTGCACTGTTTTACTAGATCACACCGCCAGACACATACTTCCTGAAGTTGGTCCCAGACCTTCTTTCTCTCTATTCCCTCCCTTTTCATAACTTGCCCAAATGTTAGTCAAGGATATAATTCAAGAAAATGAGAAAAATCGGATTTCAAGTAGATTAGAAAACAGGAAAATTGCCTTGTTTTTTTCTCTTCTGGATTTAGATATGGGGTTTAGAGTAGAATACTCTAGCTGTTTAAGAGTGAATAAATAGTAATAATGCTAGTCAAATAGCATCACCAGGTAGATGAGAAAAGATGAAAAGAATAGAGGAAATGAAATGTAGCTTAATATGATTGAGGATAGGCTTGCAATAGGAGGAAATAGGTATTGATGGAATGGAAGTCTGGGAAGATTTAACAGAACAATTAATTGAAAATTAGACTCAAAGAGCATTGTGTAATATACATACAAGATCAGTTACACAATACATACAGTTTAAGGATCAGAGCCACTCCTTTATAAACACACATACACACACACACAAACACATGCACACATATCCTTATCTAATGAGGTAGGTCTCTCAAGGAAAGAGTCTTTTTCTGCATGTGTAGTCTTTCAGGAGAGAGAAATGAATGATGATAGCATAAATTGATAGCAATTATTAGTTCAAAGCACTACCCATCATGTTCATTTCAGATGTAATATTTCAGATTCAATAGTACAAATGCAGGATAGTATTTTAACATGATTTACAAGCATTTTCAATAAAAATAATTGAAAAACATTAGAAAAGTCTTTTGGTTTATTTTCCAATTTTTGTAATTTTCCAATTACATCCTACATCATGTAGGAATTTTGGCAAATAAAAAAAATAATGTGAAAGGAAAAATAATTTTTTTCATTAATCCTTTCCAGAAATAAGTAGTGCTAAATCTCTGGTACAAATATATACATGTATTTATTCAGCAGGTAGAAGAAATGCTATTAAAAATTGACTTCAATTGCTCCTGCCTTCTAGATTAATGGCAAAATTCTTATCCAGTTGATAGATTATTATTCTGGTTTATTTGCAGAGAAGGAGGAGGAAAAGCTGTTGATGGATCTTTTTGGTGACAATAGATAATGTTGTTACCATATACCACCAACACACTTAACACAGAACACAATTTAGATGGGCAAGTGCAGCACAAAGGAAGAGCTGTATGTTCAGGACAAAGGATGAGGAAAAGTAGAAGGAAATTCAGTAGCTCAGATTTCAGGGAGGTCTAGCAACATGGTGGGAGGCTGTGGGTACACAAAGCAACAGAGCCAGTCAGAAACTGAAAAGAAATGCAAGACTGATGGTTGCCAGATTTCTAGGTCTGGCAATATCTGCCTTTGAACTGGAAATTGCTTCCTGTCCTATATTTTATCTATTGATTCTTCTCCAACCCAATTTTCTATTAAAATTTCAGTAAAATTCCATTACACAAAGAAGCTTTGTATCTGTGATACTTTGGATGAAAATTATGTACAATGCATTTAAAAATCAAAATCATATTGTACATATAGAAATTTTTCTTATTGAAGAGCTAACTTTTAAATAATGAATCCTTTAGTTTTGGTATGTATTTTGATATGGACATAAATATATTTAGGCATATACCATTGCATAGAATTCTATTTTCTTAATGACAAATGTCCAAAGTCAAGACACAGCTTGGCTGCCATTGACACATTTTGTTAAGAAAGAGTTATGGTTGTTATATCTTTATTCACACGTTTTATTCTCTTCAACTTGTACATGTAGTTATCAATCCTGGCAGTTTCACTCAAGTTGATTCATCCGTATGATAGCTAAAGTTGCCACCAAAGTAGCCCTAATCCTTCTGAGTTCTGAGTCCTTCTCAGACTTGGTCTGCTTAGAGATTTGAACATCCTTGCCTTTGACCTTGACCCCTTCTGAGTCTGCTAACCTCTAAACCTGGCAGTGGAACAGGTTAGAGGAGCTGAGCAGCAAGGTCAGCAACGGTCAGCTGAACCAAAGTGGTTAAACATGGGGATCTTGCCCTCAGCTCCATTCATGCTGGTCATTGAGGTGCCTATGGAAGTCAGAAGGGTCTTGAGAAATGATATTTTTCCAGCTGTAAATACTACCTTATTTGGTCCTTGTATTATCTGTGAAATATAATTGTTATTATTATTCTCTCTATAAAGATGAAAAAACAGGCTCAGACCAGCTCCTGGTCATGAGCTAATATGTGGCAACCTAAGGTTCTGTTAGCTTGTTTTGCTCCTGTTCCTGCTCCCAAATTCTTGAAAATTCTGAAGAACAAACATAATATAGTTTGAATTATATCTCCCTGATTTTATCTCTCTCTTCCTCTTCTCACTCTGGTGCAGTTGTTAAGGGGATTTAGGCCAAAAGGAAGTGGGAGGAAAGGAAGGTGTCACAATGGGACTTTGTACCTAAGAGTTAACTACACCCTCCTGGGAGCAGAACCGTCTGAAATGTCTGAAATCTTAGACTGTGAGTCTGATGCTTGTGGGGATTTTGTGGTCTCCTAAAATATTAATGACCCATCACCAAAATATAACAAAATAGAATAGAAGTACTCCGTGTGACTTCTAAGTTTGAGATGCACTCATCTCTACTTCCCCAGAGTCAAGTATTTCACAAACATTATCTTAGTCATCTAGCACAGTTTTATTCATTCCGCCTTGAAGAGGAAAAAATCTGAAATTCAAAAAGACTGCAAATTTGGGTCAAGGTCATACTAAAGCAAGACTATAATGAAAGCAGGCATAATTTAGATTAAGTTCTGATTCATCTGGGCAAATGCCTAAGGCTATAGACTGCTGTGTGGCAATAGCCTTCTATTTGCTCTACTTCTTCTTCCCTATCTCTCTACTTCCTCTTCCTTCCCTCTACTTCCATCCTTCCTATCTCTCTGAAGAGTAAATAGCATGTAGTTTAGCATGGTATTTCATGTTTGCCCCTAATCTAGCTTTTCAGGTTTCACCAAACACTTTCTAAGCTGTGCACATCCTGTGCATTTTTAGGTCTCCATGGCTTTCCAAACAATGTTCCTTCCTCCTTGAAGCCCTTCTATCCATCTCCAGTTTCCACAGGCCCTTTGCTTCAAGACTCACCTCCATGATTAGCCATTTAAGAAGCTTTCCCCAATCTCTGTTTCTCCCACTCCATAGTATTTTTTCCTCTTTTACATCCCTTTCTACCATTGTAGGGAATATCTTTGTTTTGACTATCCTGAGACCTGGCTACACCAATTTTTGTTCCTTCAACATTTGCTATGATTTTTTCAATGGCAGTTCCTTTATTCTTATGGTTTCTTCTGGCCACATTTGACTGGTCTAGATGGGGCTCCCATCTACAGTCAGAAGTTTATTAATCAGTCTTAAGATTTTTTAAACCAGAATCGAGGAAAAAAATAGTCAGGTTCTCTCTGGTGGCCAAAGTTGTTGGGAGTCAGATTTGGGAAATATAGGTAGCCTGCCATGTGCTTTCACAGAGAACAGTACTGCCTAAGCTGCTGAGCAATGAAAAATAAGGAGTTGGAGAAGAGAAATAAAATGCTGGCAACATCCAAGTCCTGCTTCCCGTGGTTTCTGAGTTGAACCTTCCTTGCAGACCATGAGCAAATTTGCCAGTTTGTTACCTGTTGTCTCTTAGCTCCAACCTACATTTCTTTAGTCTATATACTACATTTCCTAGACCCCTATACCAACAGGCTCTTTGATAGCTTGCAGGAGGCACTAGAGAAGGATAAGAAGGCCCCAGAAGAGCAGGGTCTTCTTTTCTGTTTTCTGGTTCTTATTATCAGTGTCTTCCCAGCAGAGTGACAGTTTGCTACAGCTTCCAGCTTCTTTGACACTCCCAGTAGCTGATTTATTGCACCCCCTCAGAGAGCTGGAGTGGGAATGACCCCTTCCTCAAAGTCTGAGCATCAACTCAACATCCACTGCTCTGAGATCCAGGGTTCTAGAAATGCACCCCTTCTGTTTTGGCCCCCTGTTCTGGAGGAGGTAGCTTCTTCTTGCAGTTATCATCTCTGTTCCATCTTTGCCCTTTCAGCTTTCCAACATCTGTGAAACTATTTCCTATATATTATTCCCTCAGATAGCTAATTGTGATTTCTGTCTTTCTGACACATCCATTAAAAAAAACTCCCCTTTGGCTATTTGGGGACTTTTGTGTTTCCATACAAATTGTAAAATTTTTTGTTCTACTTCTGTGAAAAATGCCATTGGTAATTTGATAGGGATTGCACTGAATCTGTAGATTGCTTTGGGTAGTACAGTCATTTTCACAGTGTTGATTCTTCCAATCCAAGAACATGGTATATCTCTCCATCTGTTGGTATCACCTTTGATTACTTGCATCAGTGTCATAGTTTTCTGAATACAGGTCTTTTGTCTCCTTAGGTAGGTTTATTCCTAGGTATTCTATTCTTTTTATTGCAATTGTAAATGGGAGTGTTTCCTTAATTTCTGTTTCTGATTTTTCATCATTAGTGTATAGGAATGCAAGAGATTTCTGTGCATTAAGTTTGCATCCTGCTACTTTACCAAATTCATTAATTAGCTCTAGTAGTTTTCTGGTGGCATCTTTAGGATTTTCTATGTATAGTATCAAATAGCCAAAGCAATCTTGAGAAAGAAAAATGGAGCTGGAGGAATCAGGCTCCCTGACTTCAGACTATACTACAAAGCTACAGTAAGCAAGACAGTATGGTATTGGCACAAAAACAGAAATATAGATCAATGGAACAGGATAGAAAGCCTAGAGATAAACCCATGCACATATGGTCACCTTATCTTTGATAAAGGAAGCAAAACTATACAATAGAGAAAAGACAGCCTCTTCAATGAGTGGTGCTGGGAAAACTGGACAGCTACATGTAAAAGAATGAAATTAGAACACTCCCTAACACCATACACAAAAATAAACTCAAAATGGATTAAAGACCTAAATGTAAGGCCAGACACTATAAAACTCTTAGAGGAAAACATAGGCAGAAGACTCTATGACATAAATCACAGCAAGATCCTTTTCGACCCACCTCCTAGAGTAATGGAAATAAAAACAAAAATAAACAAATGGGACCTAATGAAACTTCAAAGCTTTTGCACAGCAAAGGAAACCATACACAAGATGAAAAGGCAACCCTCAGAATGGGAGAAAATATTTGCAAACGAAGCAACTGGCAAAGGATTAATCTCCAAAATATACAAGCAGCTTATGCAGCTCAATAGCAAAAAAAAAAAAGAACAACCCAATCCAAAAATGGGTGAAAGACCTAAATAGACATTTCTCCAAAGAAGACATACAGATGGCCAAGAATCACATGAAAGGGTGCTCAACATCACTAATCATTAGAGAAAAGCAGATCAAAACAACCGTGAGCTACCACCTCACACCAGTCAGAATGGCCATCATCAAAAAATCTACAAACAATAAATGTGGGAGAGGTTGTGGAGAAAAGAGAACCCTCCTACACTGTTGGTGGGAAGGTAAATTGATAGAGCCACTGTGGAGAACAGTATGGAGCTTACTTAAAAAAACTAAAAGTAGAACTACCATATGGCCCAGCAATCCCATTACTGGGCATAAACCCTGAGAAAACCATAATTCAAAAAGAGTCATGTACCTCAAAGTTCGTTGCAGCACTATTTACAATAGCCAGGACATGGAAGCAACCCAAATGTCCATCAACAGATGAATGGATAAAGATGTGACACATATATACAATGGAATATTACTCAGCCCTAAAAAGGAACGAAATTGGGTTATTTGTAGTGAGGTGCATGGACCTAGAGACTGTCATACTGAGTGAAGTAAGTCAGAAAGAGAAAATCAAACACTGTGTGCTAATGAATATATATGGAATCTAAAAATATGGTACTGATGAACCTAGGGGCCGGACGGGAATAAACACACAGACGTAGAGAACAGACTTGAGGACACAGTGGGGATAGGGAAAACTAGGACGAAGTGAGAGAGTAGCATTGAAATATATACATTACCAAATGTAAAATAGATAGCTAGTGGGAAGCAGCTGCATAGCACAGGGAGATCAGCTCGATGCTTTGTGACCACCTAGAGGGGTGGGATAGGGAGGGTGGGAGGGAGGCCCAAGAGGGAGGGGATATGGAGATACATGTATACATATAGCTGATTCATTTTGTAGTACAGCAGAAAGTAACACAACATTGTAAAGCAATTATTCTCCAATAAAGGTGTAAAAACAAAAGAAAAAAAACTCCCCTTTTTTTTAAGGTGGTTCAAACTGAGGTTCTGTCACTTGCTATCATATCCTTCCTGACCAATACAAGCATGCTTTATGGTTACTGTTTAGAGTAGCAGCCACTCTGTCCTTAATGTTTACTATATGCAAAGCACTGTGTAACTACTTCATATGAATACTTTTATTTAATACTCTCATTGTTATGAGATAAGCATACTAACCAAAGAGGCCCCCTTCAGCACTCATCTGTTATCTTTACCCGGCTCTGTACACACACACACAAACACACACACACAGGCTCACACACTGTGTTCCCACATGTACCCAGAGGCACATAAACCCTTTCCCTTTCTCTATCAGCAGTTATATGGGCAGACTTCATACCTGTTATCAAGGCACTGGCTTATTTCTAATACCAAAGGAAAAAGGGTTTCTGCATGACTGAATGAAGTGCATCTGATATGTGAGTGATATTGTCAAAAATACCAGACCAACCATGTGAATACTCTCTACGGGTCCCTCCACCTGCCTGGTAACTGTGGAAGGCAGACCTGGAACAAGGGGCCCTGGGCTTTGAATAAACTATCTTTGCTTTCCAGAAACTTGTTTTAAAAATGAAGCCTTGCAAAGGAACTTTTGAATTTCCAAGGCCAGGGACAGAGGGCCTTGATCTCATCTAACATGTTAAAGGTCCAATTCTTTTATCTGGATACCTTCCTATAGATAGGAGGTAACCACGGTCCAGGAATAACTGCAGAACAAGTCCAATATAGAATCATTCACTGGGCGCCAGAACATTCTGTTTTGATTCCTGATTCTAATACAGCATCCTCACTGTGTTATATTCTTATTGTTCAATCTCGTAAAGCTTTTTGGATAAGGGGTGTGATTTATACATAATATTTGGAGATAATTGCCTAGCAGGGACCAGTAATAATTCGATGAAGGGCCAAGTCCCTCACTTGTTTTTTTTTTCACATCTGAGAACACTGAGGCATAGTAAGGTTGATAAACTTACCAAAGACCACACTATTAAAAAGTGAAAGATCTAAGCTCTGAAACGATATGGCTCAAACCTCATGCTTTTAACCATTATATCTCACTGCTTATCTCTTCAAAACTGTGATCAATACATGATTTCTTTTTATCCCTTCTCCACTCTTTAATCTTGCCCTCAATTTATAGGGCAGTGCCTTGCACTGACCAGAAACTCAAAGATTAAATGTTGAATATCTTTTAAAAAAGCACAAAGAACCACCCTCCGTGAACTTAATCATCTTCCTCTTTGCTCTGAGCTTTGACAAAGGCCCAAGGATTCATCAGGCAATCACATCTCTGAGACCTCTGCCTCGTCTCATCCAGAGCTGTTCTTTTTTCTGTGTTGTATAGTATATCATCTGTTTTACATAAGATGTTGTCCAGGAAAAGGGCTTCTGCTGCCAAAACAACTTTAAAATCCTCTGATATAGAAGATTCTTCAAACTACCTAAACTCGTTCCTGTATATATATATATATATATATATATACATATATATATATATATATATATATATATATATATAGTAGGAACAAGTAAAAGGGAGTGTCCATATATATATATATATATATATATATGTATAATTTCTTTTCCCAGACACTTACCCATCTATGGTACTTAAAAAGTTGAGCTGCTAAATCCTTAGGGACAGGCCACTAGTACTATAATACTGATGGCAGTAGAAAGAGGTGAAAATTGGGTGGTAAAAAAGGTGGCAGAGTACACGGCAGAATAGGAGTGTTTCTCTTGCTGCACATCTTCAGAGAAAACATGATTCATGTGCCTGCACCTCCAAGTGGCATTGCTGGCAAGGATGAAACCTCTGGGACTGGCAGGACAGAGATCAATGGAATTGCTTAGAGGACCCTGCCCAGCCTGGCTTCTGCTAGGTTCACTTTCTCACTTTTTTCTGGTCGCTGTTCACCTGTCACCTCCATAGAGAGCCTGCCCCTGACATGCTATCTATCAAAACATCTTCTCCCATTAGTCTTCCAACCCTACTCTGCTGCATTTGTCTTAACTTTTTTATCTCTACCTGAATTATATTATATATTTGCATTTTTTATTTGTTTACTGTCGGTCTCCGTGCACTAGAATGTAAGCTCTGTGAGGGCAGGCACTTTGTCTCTTATATTCACTCGTTTCCCCAGTGCCATAGACACTCAATTCAACGTTTTGTTGATGGATGGATAAATGAATTCCAGATCTTGTACTTGTCTTTGGCAGAGCTAAAGCTCTACAACTCTATGCATTTCAGAAAGGGTTTGGAACATACCCCTGGCCTATGGGGTTTTTTCCTTCTTTGCCAAATTAAGCTAAAAATGACTTTTCCTATCACGATTATTAAGTTTACACTGTGCATCTATGTTCACATCTATCGGGGAGATAGAAATCCTTAGTAACTGTGAAGTTAACTTTGATTTACATTGAAAAACCCTGATATTCTCAAACACATTAACGTCTCATTTATTTAGCACCCATAAATTTGTAATGGTATGCGCATTACAAATTGGTCTGAAGTATATTTTCTCTATTATTTGAAGTAAGGTTTTGCTGTGTCAATTGATAGTCTGAACAAGATTGCAGGGAAACTGATTAACTACTTAACAAAATAAATTCTCATACAAGTTTTTTTTAGAGTATTCAGCAATACCAGTATATCCATGTTCCAATGGTTTAAATGGTTCATCTCTACTGGGTAAAGCAGATCCAGTAGAACCTTGAATTGAAATGCTAACTTTGGATCTTGTTTGACCCTTAAAACAGTACAACTTTGCAGAGACTGGGAGATGAAATTTCTGTATTCCATTTTTGGCAACAAAATTTAAGAAGGAATTAACAAAAGAGATGCATGAAAAGATGGTCCCCTTGATGGCTGAGACACAGATTGCACCTCTAAATTCCTCAATTTCCTTTACTTGTTCATCTAGAACTTATGACATGATTGTCAGGCAAACTCATTTATTTCCTAAGTCAGTCCTGACTAGGGCCAGAGACATATTAGCAATCTTTGCTCCTGTCTGTAAAAAAATAATTTAAATAATAATATTGACCATTTCCTGAATATTTACTACATGCCACACACTGAACTATGAACTAAAATAGTATTTCCATTAACCTTCTTGATAAAGCCCATGAGTTAGGCATTATCTCATTTTACAAATGGGGGAACTGAGGTTCAAAGAGGTTTATTAATTTATGCCATGAAGTCCCATAGCTGGTAAACAGCAAAGCCAGGATTTAGAAGCAAATGCTTTTAACCCCCAAGTCACTGCTCTTATCCAGCGCACCAAAGGTAGGTGGCCTTTGGTGCCATAAACTCAGCCTCAGTGTGATGAATAAACCCTGTGTGCCCTGGTATCTTCCATGTTTTTTCCCTCCAACACTCTTGTGGCTATCCCAGTCCATAGGCCTACAGCTTTGCCTTGGTTTCTCTGCCTAGCCCTGTAGTTATTTCCAGTAGCAGCTACTGGCTAGGCCCAATATGTAACTCAGATTTGGCATGTTTCCCTTTCCTAAGGCAACTCCCAGGGACATACTCCACCCCACTGATGAAAACCCTTTGATTCTCATGCCAGTCAGAATGACATCTGAGCTTGCTCAGTCCTTAACAATGCCCATTAGAGCCTTCTCCAGGCTCTGTAGACAACTTAACTTTCCCTCATCCCATCCTGAAGACCATGCCTGCCATCTTTTTTGTTAAGGTTCCATCATGTCTTGAGGTCTAATCCATTTTCCATAGTTTAGTCCAAAGACTTCTTTGGCAGAGGCTTTCTGCCCACATCATTATTTTCATTTCTTTCTTCTAGTGTAATGATTAAACTTGGTCAGTAGCAATTGTTTATCCAAGAACTTAGCAAAACAGCTATTGCTGATTGCAGTGCACCTGGAGATTCAGCCTTGTCAAATGGTGCATTCTTATTCCAGGTGGATAAACTAATAGGGACAGTTGGCTACCTGAAATAATTGAAAATCTTCTAAGCTGACATTCTAGGTAAATCAACTTCCTCCCTTTCCTTATCTCCATCTTTCTGCCCAATCCACTTGCTTCTCCCAGGCAAATTTACTCAATATTCTTTTCGTGTCATCATCTTAATCTTGCCATGAAGACTTCTTCATCAAGCCCTTGGCCCAGAACAATTCACTTCATCCATTTATTATGTGACCATCTTCTAAATGTATGATTATCCATAAAACTCCATCTGAAAAATTGGAAGGGAGGTTGCAATTATCTCCCAACTCTACCTTTTTTCTAAACAAACAACTATTCTTTCTCTTCCTGTCTTTCTATGTTACAAACACATTATCAGTTAACAGCAACTATCAAGATTTCTCTAATGCATTGGTTACGTCTCCAGTTGCAAAATAATACAAAATTAAACCGATAAATTGTATTTTAATAAAATACAATGAGTAGATTTAATTTGATTCATAAAGAGTTTTAGATTTCTATAATTAGGACCTATGGGGACCTTAAGAGTCAGGCAGTTGGTAATAAGCATTATGCTGGGCAGCCAAGGTACTGGACTGGGTGTTAAGAGGACTGAATTTCAGTTCTATCTCTTCCACTAGTCCTCTGTTATATTGGACAATTCTTTCCATATTTTTGGATTCTCTGAAAATACAAAAACTTGGACTACATGATGTCCTAGGTTCTGAAACATCCCATGATTATAGCATATTACAAACCTGTTTAATGTTTTACTAAGGAACAGATGTTAACGTAAGATTTTTAAAAATTTCATTGCAATCTACCACATAATTTATTTCTACACCATTCAAAATTTCAAAAAAAATTTCTTTAAATTAGACAATTGAGGCTCCTTGTACTCTATTTCCCCTTTATTATCCCGAAGTCTATAATAAAATTTTATTTGAGTGTTCTAGTCCTGCGTCATCTGGGATAAGAGATATGAAGAGAGAGGCCCAGTGTCCCTGCTTGGATAGGAGTGTGAAGGGGGTGTGGGTCAGGATGGAGATGTCAGGGACAATCAGTGACTGACCCCAAAGGAAAAGATGAATCTCTGGGACAGACTTGGGTTGATTCACCAGCCACCCATCACCACTGAAAGATTCTTCTTTTGGTTGCAACCTAGAAAGCTGCGGGTTTAATATTTACGAAGAAAGGGAGCTTTTCATTTATGTATTTAACTTTCATTCATTTTAATAGAGTAATTACTACATGCCAGGCAACAGGCTAGGAACCGGAGACACAGAGAGAGGAGAGCAGAGGAGCCCAGTGTGTAGAGACAAGCATTAGCCCAATAATACAATTACACCATGTGGTAAGTGCTATCATGGCTCTGGTGTAACAGGTTCCCCCTGTCCACACCGTTTGCTCCCCTGTGATGCTCTTTACTCTACTACATGGTAGCAAGTGAGTGTGTGTCTGTGTGTGTGTGTGTGTGTGCATGTGAAGATCTGTGCATGAGAACAAGGTCCCAGTCCTTTATCTTAGCTAACATCTTTGCCTAGTTACAAAAGGATTTCTGTAGCCCAGGATTTGATATCTCACAAATGGAAAGGGATGCATTTCTTATTCTGTGAGTGAGGAAGACTGTGGATTCTCTGCTTTCAGATTACTCTCTATATCAACAATATCTGATTACATCACAAATCACCTACAAGCAAGCACTCTTCACCTAAGTAAATATTATTTTCTTCTAAGATAACTTACATCTCTTATGAGTTATGAGGCTAATGTATTTGTCCTATTAACATAACTTTTGACCTTGCTTCTTACAAAATAATAATCCTGGAAGGATACTGTTAAGAAACATCTGACCTCCTCCTAAACTTACTTATATTATAAAACCCACTATATTAGCTTGGAAAATCTGTGTCCAGACCAGATGGGCCTGACCTAAAATACTCTTCTTGATCATATTATCTCTCCCAAGATAGAAGATTAAAATTGTATATGTGGAAGAGCTCCGTTCACCCAATTCATCCAACTAAATTATGAAGGAAGATAAACTGAAGAATCTGACTTTATCTAGGGCTTTTGTTATGGGAGTTGCTAATAAGCAATGGCAGCAAAAATCTAAAGACCATCTCATTGAGAGAGGATCTAGAGACCCCACCAGGAAACACCCAAACCTCATGATTCAAGCCGATGTCAACCATTTGTAGGTTTGATCCTGTTGGTTCATTTAGTTACTCATGAAAATGTGTACAGCATTATCTACAATGCATGCAAGATGATGGTAAAGACAGAAGTATTCTGATGTTGTTTACAATCTAATTGTTGTTAGATTACAATCTAATTGTTGTTTACAATCTAATCAAATTTGGGGGTATAAAATCAGGGAAAAAAACCCAGAGATATTCAAATATAGAAACAACTGTCTCTTAAAACAGAATCCACCCCAGGCTGTGATATTCCAGGTGAAGCTGGGGACTCCACTCTCTGTAATCTGTGATTGGGGGAAGTAAATCTGATTTAGGTACAAAAGGTTAAGGTCTTGGAGTTGGGCACACCTGAGTGTGTATATCACGTCCATAACTTCTTGGCTATAAATATAAGTAAGGAATTTACTTTATCTGAACCTGAGTTCTGTCATTTTAAAAATAGAGGTAACACTTTCCTCCACATGTTTGTTTTGTAATGAATGAATAAGACATTGTATGTCAATGGTGTATTGAAATGCTTAACACATAGAAAGCACCCCTGAATCACTTGTAGGGCTCCTTTCAGTTTTAAGAATTCCAAATTCTGAGTATGGTGCAGGGAGTATATAATATTTTTTGCTAGGTAACTTTTTCTGTACTTTTCTATCTTTTCTTGTACATATTATGGTCCTGCCTAAACATGTCACTTATTGACTGGGAGTACCTTACATTAAAATCTGTGATCAGAGGTTCTGAAATCAATGAAAGGTTACTCAGGAGATGTTTGATATGTTTAGTATTTCCATTATGGAATCATGAGTGAGCTCAAGTTAAGATATTCTGTTTGACTTTGCGTTCAGTATTGGGGGAAAAAAAAATCCCATGACACTTTACTGCCTCTTGGGATTTCAGGATTTGTGTTTTGGATTTCCTATAAAGTAGCTCTATTGGAGAAGTCATTTCAACTCTGATGACCTCATATTCCTTATCACGGAAACAAAAATGTGGATTAGATAATCTTTAAAACCTTCCCATCTATAAAAATAACAGGATTTTACTATATGGTCAACTGTGTCAATATTTTTCTAGAAAGATTAGCACCTTGGAAAATGCAATTTGAATTCCAAAAAAAATTTATGATGGCAGAGAAGTAGGAAGAAAAAGTGGGAAATTGTTCACTGGAAACTAATAAAGAGAAAAGTAAATTGTACTAATTCAAGGTTAGAAAAATACCAAATTTGGATTACATAAGAGACTTCAAATATACATGAGTCAGGAAGTAAATAAAGAATAATGAAAAGGGATGCACAGGATGTCCTGGAAGACCCAAATCATGTATGAGTAGGTCAAGAAAATCTTCAAGGTCCCTCCTTGATAGAGGAGGAAGGGTTTGCCAGATGGACCAAGAGAGAAGACATTTGGGGCTCATATCCAAGTGTGTAAGAAAGGACATGCTATATTTCAGGAGTAGCAAGTGGGACCAGTATGCCAAGAGTTCCAGGTGTATATAAAAAGGCAGCAAAACGTGAAGTGGGAGAAGGAATGGAGTCAGAACTTGAAAATGAGTGTTTATTATTCTCTTCTCAAAAAAAATTTAGGCATGTGTAGTTACGCAGGGGACTCGATAAGTACTGCACAAAAAGAACTAACCAACTGACTTCTTTCTTTCCTACCTGCCTTCCAAAAGCGTTGACCATGCCCCTGTAATAGGGAGGGCAGACCTTGCATGAGATACACCAGGTATTCAAATCCTCACTCAAGGCTGCAAGGCATCCTTTGTCTGCACAATTCCATGGTTTGGGAACCTCAGTCTATGTCCAATTTACTCAGACCCCCAACCCCCCTAAAATGTGCTCCATCCTGCTTGGGCTATCTGATTCAGCAGACAGCCCAGGCTAATATCATTCTTGGTGCCATCCTCAGGAATCTCAGGTAAACTCAGGACATGCTGCTTCACTATGCTCCTTTTTCAGCTCTGCTGTTTTCTAGTTCTCTCTCCCCCTGTTCAGAGTGATAAAGGGTCAGATTAATAAGCCACTAGTCAAGCACGTTTCTGACTAGGGAATATATTCAGGTCTCCTCTTGCAAGCACCCCGAATCTGTATGAGCTATTCTCCCAGAGCCCCCTAAGGAGGAAGTGAAGCCACCAGCCACCCCTCCTTCACAGGTGATAGTGAGGAAGGAAACAGCCCCTCTTTGTGAGCTCTGCACTTTCTAAAGGGTTCACTACCTTTTACCTTCCTGGTTCTTCTTTTTTTTAAAATTTTTTTATTTATTTTTTTTACATCTTTATTGGAGTATAATTGCTTTACAATGGTGTGTTACTTTCTGCTTTATGACAAAGTGAATCAGTTATACATATACATATGTTCCCATATCTCTTCCCTCTTGCGTCTCCCTCCCTCCCACCCTCCCTATCCCACCCCTCCAGGCAGTCACAAAGCACTGAGCTGATCTCCCTGTGCTATGCAGCTGCTTCCCACTAGCTATCTACCTTATGTTTGGTAGTGTAAGGTTCTTCTTATAACAACTAGAGTTTGGGCAGTTTTGCTGCCTCCCACAAAGCCCTTCAGGCAAACTTCTGGAGACCCTTTGTTCTTAAAAATGTGACATAATTTGCAGAGTCTTTTGCCCTAAACTTTGGGCCTTAATCGCCCACCTGATGTCTTATACTGTTTTGGAAACTTTGTGGTGCCTATAACTGTGCTTTGCCTTTTAGACTTGGAAGTTAGGAAATCAGGACAATTTAGAGGATTACTATCCAATCCCTTAATTGTTCAATGGAAGAGCTGAGGTCCAAAGACATGAAGTGGTCCGTCTAAGATTACATATTTATTATTGGATACTGGAAACATATCAGTTAGGTTGCTCTTGGTTGTAAGAAACTATAACTCTAAACTGGTTTAAACAATAACAGAATGCATTGTATCATGTAATACGAAGTCCAGAGGTGGGACAGTCTACAAGGCACAATCAAGAGCTCTGACTATATCACTTTGCTCTTTGCTCTGCCCTTCTACCAGGTGTCAGCTTTGGGTCAGGCTCTCATCCCTCATGCTTTCAACATGCCTGCTCACTGTAATTGCAGCAAAAATTATTCCTTGTTCTTATCTAACCAGTGAAAGAGATTCTTCCCTCCAACCATACAATGGAAGTCCTTCTTTGTAATCTGATTGAGCCAAATTGGACATGTGCTCAATCCTGCACCAATACAGCCCCTGGGGGATGCCTGTGCACTTATTAGCTTAAATCTGGGTCCCTGAATAAATCACTAGCTAGCGGATGGTATTACTCTAATTGGCTTAGTTGTTAGGATACATTTTTTGGAGTGCAGATAAGTTCAGCTATTCCTGAGATACATATGACTGTCAAGGAGTGGTGAAGGATGGTTATCTAAACAAAATTAGGAAGGAGGAAATGGATACTGTATAAACAACAAACAGTATCAACTATAGGAACCCAGGGACCCCATATATTCCAGTCCTATGTTGATTGGCTGACAAGAAAGAAGAAAGATGAAGGACTCTGGAGCTTGTACTTGAGAGAGTACCACATTCAGAACAGACAGTGTGGAATCCTTCTTATGAGTAATGACGCTGAGCCAGTCCAAACAGAAAATAGCTAACTAAAGAGCAACAATTTTATTCTGCTGCCAAGACAATGCCATCTTCTATGACATCACAGGTAGATACAGCAGCACGTTTTATCTTCTGAAGTTGCCAAGGCAACATAGTCTGACCATGACAGTAGAATAAGGTGGGCAGCATAGAAACTGACTTTCTTTTTTTCAATATATTTTTTTCACTATGAAAAGCAATTTAGACTAAAACAAAACTTATTGTTGGAGAATATTTTAGATACCCGGAGATAGGTTAGCCAGAGAAAAGGTAATTAATTTTTTAATTCAATATTTTTAGACATTCTTCAGTGGGTTAAAATGATCAATAAATTATTATGGGTTGGAGCCTTCTATGATGGGTCTCAGTTGTTTTGTTTTACTTCTTTTTCTAAGTCTTTTTGATTTTTTTTAATTTCTTATCAATATGACACAGGTCTGTGCAGATCTGGCTTTTTTTTTTTCTCTTGAATTTTTTTTCTCTATCAACTTCTGCCCAGCTCTCTTGAAGCTAACTGATGAGACTCATTCAATATTTTTTTGTACTTATACTCCACAGTGCCTATGATAGAACTAGACAAATAGAATGTATTTAATTAGGCTTGTTGGTGAATTGCTCTTTCCTTGTGTTTTCTTATTTTATTTTATATTCCACCACCAATTTTCTAAATTTATTTTTCTTACTTGCTTCTTTTTAGTAGAGATTTGTCCAAAACTAATAATGGATTGAAAATGCAGTTTACAAAACAGCACGAATCTCAGTAAAGAAGCATAACTTACAATATCTGTTTACCAGCCTAAGATGTAATTTGGTATACCTCTTTCATCTTTTCAGTTAGTGACTGAAACTTTCATAACCCTAATAAGCAACAGAAAGCCCAGCATCTCCTTCCTCAGGCTTCAGCACTAACTGTGTAAGAAACATGGGGCTTTCTCATTCATTAATTTATTCGTAGAAAAAAATAATTATGGCGTGACCATTATGTGCTAGGCACTGTTGCAGATACTGGAGATACAACAGTGGAAGAGTTCTGCTCTCAGATACTTTTAGATAGAGAGAACTAGGAAATCTATGTGCTCTAGCACTGATGCTTTGATCATTTCTACATAGTTCACTGTTGAACACTCATTCTATACCATTAGGTTAAAACCTGTCCACAATTAGGTGTTACCTTTCCATGTCCAGATCCTTAACCAGTGTTGCATTAGCACCTCACTGTGAGGTCCAGAGTTATTTTACCTTTGTTTGAATTCGTAGCCATTTCCTCCAAAGCTTATAATTGAACCAGGAAAAATAAATCTTGCAGGCATTGTATTTGTGTGAAATGATTTCCAGGTAACTTAAGTTTTTTAAAGTAACTTTCACCATGGCTTAAACTTTTTATAGTGATCATGCATCAAATTTGTAAACAAATAAACAAATGAACAAAAGAACAACTGAAAATAATACATCTGGAGGCTTCTAGTCTCCATCTAGTATATAGAAAGCTGAAAAAAATGTTGCTTCTAACAACAGAAGATTCCAGAAAATCCAACAAAATTCTAAGTTTTCTTAGGAAAGCCTGGACAGGGGGAGAAACCACTGTTATGAGAAAAGCAAAAAATCCTGCCCAGACACTTCTCCCCTAAGGAACAAATACTTAGGTTGTCAGTGGAAGGGCAGCAAATACTTTTGTCCCCAGAGTACAGGTGAAGACTCATTTCAGCTGAGGGAAAGGAAAAAGAAAAAAACCTCTATGACTAGAGAATGGGCAGGGAACTGGACCTGGCTCAGACAAATTGAGGTCTCCTATTCTGGGGGAAGGGCAAGACCACCAAGTTTAAACTCAGAGATCCTTGGATATAGAGCCTGCCTAAGAATGAGGCAGAAGCAGGGCAACAGAGAATACCTCCCACATCCCACTACCACTACTGTGCTAGCAACCACCAAGTATCAAGCAATAGTAGTCTACTGCTGGGTGAAAGGCAAGAGTAAAGAGAGACAACTTCTCTGATATGCAGGTGAACAGGGAAGGTGTAAAGCTGAGGGTAGAGCAGGAACATTGACAAAACCATCTGGCAAACCAGCCCCCACCTTAAGCACAATGTAATACTAGGGGAATGAAACTGGTGAGACACTAAAGCAACAACAAAGTTGAAACCAGCTGAATTTCTGATCACGTTGACTCAAACCCCAACAGAAGATGTTATTCCTATTTGCAAGCATAAATAATATGGATATTTATTACACTCTCTACTGTTCTAAGTACTATATCCAGCATGCAATAAAAAGATAAAAATAACCACTGTCAACAGTGTCAACCACTGTCAAGATAAAAATAACCACTGTCAAAACAATCAACAGGATCATACCCAGTAATTACCCAAGTATTGGGACTATCAGCCAGGAATTTAAATCAACAATGATTAATATATTAAATACTCTAGGAGAAAAGATGCACAACGTGCATGAACATATGGGGACTATCAACCCAGAGAACTGAATACTGAAATAGTATGCCAAACAGAAATGCTTGAAATAAAGGATACAGGTAGCAGAGATAAAGAACAACATAATGGATACATCAGGGGAATCAATACACCTGAGGAAAGAATCAATAAACTGAAGAAATTACCCAAACTAAAACACAAAGTAAAAAAAAGGAAACAGAACAGAGAATTTAGAAACTATGGAATAAAATCAGTCATCTCATATATGTATAATTGGAACTCCAGAAGGAGAAGAGAGAATGACACGGAAAAAAGTATTTGAAGAGATGACATCCAATAATTTTCCCAAATAATGAAATATATCAAATCACAAATCCAAGAATCTCAGAAAACGCTAAGTACAAAAATACCAAACACATGCACACCTTCCCCCCACCAAGAG
The DNA here is from genome assembly GCF_949774975.1 of Lagenorhynchus albirostris. Taxonomy (NCBI): domain Eukaryota; kingdom Metazoa; phylum Chordata; class Mammalia; order Artiodactyla; family Delphinidae; genus Lagenorhynchus; species Lagenorhynchus albirostris. The sequence goes on from NC_083096.1 coordinate 129,247,846, forward strand.
ACATTATATTCAAACTACTGGAAATGAAAGTTTAAGAGTAAATTGTAAAGGTATTCAGGGAAAATAAGACATATATAGAGAAACCAACCAACCAACCAAATTACAGCAGACTCCTCATCAAAAACTATGCAAGCTGGGAAGCACAGAGTGGTATTATCGGAGTGCTAAAACAAAATCTGTAAACCTATAATCCTATACGCAGTGAAAAGACATTTAGAAACTGAAGGAGAAAAAAAGACTTTTTCAGAAAAATAAAAGCCAAGAAAATTCTTCTTAGCAGAACTGCACTGCAAGGAATGTTTAAAACAGCTCTTCAAACAAAGGAATGTGCTACCAGAGAGAAAAGTTGATGTACACAAAGAATGAAGATCTCTGGAAATGGTGAAAATAAATGTAAATATTTTCTTTTTAATCACTCTAAAAGATAATTGACTATCTAAAGTAAAATTAATAATGATGTATTATGGCACATGTAAAAGTAAAATGTATGACAGTGACAGAACCAAGTATAAGTGGGAGGACTAGGGAGCATGTACTATGAGGTTATTACATAACACTTGAAGTAGTATAACACTAGTTTAGGAAAACCATGCTTCATTAATGGTGAACATTGTGAACCTTGGAACAACCACTTAAAATAAAAGGTTTTTAAATGATAAGTTTTAATAAAAAATATATTAATTGTTACATCAAACATAAACTGTTTAAACAACAACTAAAAGAAATTATCAGATTTGATAAACAAGCAACTCAACTATATGCTCTCTATAAGAAACTCTTTTTAAATACGGGTTAAAAGTAAAAGAATGGAAAAAAGATTTACCATAAAACACTGATCGAAAGAAAGCTAAAAAGGGTAAATATCAGACCAAGTAGACTTTAGAACAAGAAATATTACCAGGAAAAATGAGGGACATTGCATAATGCTAAAGGGGTCAATTTATCAGGAAGACGTAACGATCCTAAATGTGTATGAACTTAACAATGGGACTTCAAATTATCTGAAGCAAAAACTAGTAAAGAAAAAATTGACAAATCCACATTATAGGTGGAAACTTCAATCCTTCTCTCTCAGTAACTGATAAACAAATGGATTTTTAATATCAGTAAGTATAGAGAAGATATGAACAACACTATCAACAAACCTGATCTAATTAACATTAGCAGAATACTCCTTCCAACAACAGCAGAGTACACATTATTTTCAAGTGCAGGTAGAATTACACGATAGACTATTTTTCTGCAAAATGTTTCCATAAAAAAAACTTCAATTAATTTAAAAGAATTGAAATTGTATAAAACATGTTATCATATAGAAATAGGACTGATCATCAACAGAAAACTACCTAGAAGACCCTGAAAAACTTGGAAATGAAACAACACAGTTCTAAGTATCCCATGGTTCAAAGAGCAAAACACGATGGAAATCAGAAAATATTTTTAAATGAATGAAAATTAAAACACAATATACTAAAATTTGTGTATTATAGCTAAAGCAGTATTTGAAAGGAAATTGCTACCCTAAGATGTTTATATTAGACAAGAAGAAAGGTCTCTAATCAATAAGATAAACTTCCACTTTAAGAAAATGGAAGAATATTTTAAATCCAAAACAAACAATAGAAGGAAATACTAAAGATTCCCTACAAAAATCAACAAAATATAAAGCAAAATAGTGAGAGAAATCAAAGCTGGTTCTTTGAAATCAGTAAAAGTCAATTAATCTCTAGCCAGTCTGATCAGAAAGGAGAAAGTCACAAATGAGAATAGTGACACCTCTACATATTCTACAGATATTAAAAGATTCTAAGGGAATATATGAGCAACTTTATTCCAATAAAGTAGCTGCCATGGGCTGAGTGTTTTCAGGAAAAGTTTGGCTGGGTGTTTTAAGGGACTGAGTGACTACAGAGTAGAGAATAAAGAAATTTTTGTGGATGATGAAACTGTTCTATATTTTGATCGTGGTGGTTGCACGACTATATGTGTTTGTTAAAATTCACAGGACTGTGCATTATAAAAAAATTCTATTTAATGTAAATTCATGAGTTTCTTTAGATTAAGGATCTCAATCGTCATTGTTTCTCAATCATCCTTGACATATGTAATAGCTATCCTTAACTTCTGGGCTTTTTTAACCTCTTGTTTTTAACTTATGTAGATTAAAAAGCTTAGATATCAAAAATTTTAGTTATTAAAAATTCTTTTCATGAAGATTGGAGGAGATTATTCAGACAGGATAACTATATGCAATGCATGATTGGATCTTGAACTGAATCCTAGAACAGAGGACATTATTGGGAAAACTGGTGAAGACTACAAGATAGAAAAATAGAGTCTGAAACATGATTTTTAATTTAAATATATTGCTTAAACTAGTAATGTATGTAATTCAAATGAGAACAAGATTTAAAATTAAAGAAGAAAAAATACACCACATCTTTGTGCTGGTGCAACTGAAGGAAGTCCCAGCATCACCCACCACTGGCCACCTCCCGAGTTGACTTGTGTACTGAAGCAAAGGACATAAGACAGGAAAGATGTGCTGCTCCTGAATGTTTGTGGCTACCCTGGTCTCTCTTGATTGTCTATTCTGGGATATGTGATATTACTATTTAACAGAAAGGAAAGCTTAGAACTAGTCCAGGCAAAGATAAGTGAGAGATCTAAGCCTCATCTCACCCTTGTCACAGACGTCTTAATGAAGCTTTGTGTGCGCCAATGGCAAAGAATCTGAAATCAAGAAATCCATAACTTATAACATTGCACATTTATGTTTTGTATATGACAACTCTTTATTGTAGAATGAAACATTTTCTTGTTGACATAGCCATCCATCACTTCCTGGGCAGGTAACATTTTCTTGTTGACATAGCCATCCATCACTTCCTGGGCAGGTCTAGAGCTGCTCATGAATTTCAAGGATCAACTCCCACACTTCTTTTGCAACGCTCATGTGTTCACCACACAATCTGGCATTTACCTCTTCCTTCACATACAGCATTTGAGCCATTTCTTTTTAGAGATTATCTCATAAAACTTTCTCAAATCTCTTTATCTGCATGTCCTTGGTGCCCCTCAGTCTTCTGCCAGAATTTCTATATAGTTGGAAGGAGTTCAGACTTTTTTTTTTTTAAGGGAAACAAGCTTCCCTGAGTATTTCCTCAGTATGTTAATGCATCCACGGCAGAAAGAACTGGCTGGTGTCCCCCATCCCTTAACGCACACAATAAAAATGGGTGCATTACCAAATTAAAATAATTTAATCTTGAATCTCTTTGGAAGCAAACATCCAAAAGGGAGCTAATGTTATTCTTTTATTACAAAACTTTTGTCTAGATTTCTCTAAGAAAATGACTGCAAGATCAGGGAAACTTCTTGATAGTTGAAGAAATTTTCCTTTACATTATAGGTTTAGATTACACTGCTCCCCAGCCACCATTCCTCCAAATTAATGACTTTTCTAAGGATATATACATATAACTGGTAAGAATTTTCAAGCCATATGCTTAGATATGTATAGGAAATAAAATTTTTTTTCCCTGAGAACTAGACCCAGTTTCTTCCTTAAGCCCTTGCTCCATCAGTAATGGGACACATGTGGCCAATTCAGAGTAAACTTTGACATCTTAGGCTTTTTTAGATGATTTAAGGAAAGTATTGTCCCTGCACACTTTTTCCTCAATCGTTTTTCCTCTGATATGACACCTAGGTTTCTGGCGGCCCTCAGAGCCTCCTGACAATTACATGATGGAGGAATTGTCCTAGCTCCCGGGTACCCCCAGCTCCTCCATCTTTCAGTGTCACATCCACATCCTCTTGGCTACACCAGAAATATTTTGCTGCTCTCACTGAGTGAAGGAGCTCAGAGTCCACCTCTGGCTCATTGGCCTGGGATCCTCACACTGCATCTCCACTCTACTCCCATAACCATGATGATGTGGAAAACTCCCCAGCTTCTCCCCACTCCCAGTACAGGTGGGAAGCCGAGCATAGGCCTTCACTAGTCTAACACCCTCACATTTCTCTGAGTGCACTATCATCCCTTACATCCACCACTTTGACGTTGAAGGAAGGACAGAGATCAGTGCCACATTTCAAAGCCCCTCACCAGGTTCTCTTCTGAATTTCTTAGAACTCTCTCTTCTCAACTCGGAGGTATTTTAACATCTCCTCAGTGTTTGTGCTTACTTATATTTTTGCGTGTGTCATGGGGGATGAATGAGACAATGGAGTGGAAAAAAATAACTAGAAAAATGTTCTTAGAAATCTACAGTGTATTCCAAGACCTCAGCTTTTTTTTTTAATAGATTTTATTTTTTAGAACAGTTTTAGGTTCACAGCAAAATCAAGCAAAGGGTACAGAGACTACCCCTTACAACATGGGTATGCCTTCCCTATTATCAACATACCCCACCAGAGGGTCCATTTATTATAACTGATGAAGCTACATTGTCTGTAAATGTTCAACTAAATTGAACCAAAGTTCATACTTCACATTAGAGTTCACTCTTGGTGTTGTACTTTCTATGGTTTGGGTCAAATGTATAATTACACGTAACCGGGATTATGGTACCATACAGAGTAGCTTCACTGCTCTAAAAGTCCTCTGTGCTTCACCTATTTATCCCTCCCTCCGCCTAAGCCCTGGCAGCTACTGATGTTTTTACTGTCTCCAGAGTTTTGCCTCTTTCGGAATGTCATAAATTTGGAATCATACAGTATATAGCTTTACAGACTGACTTCTTTTACTTAGAAATAGGCACTCTTCTAAAAGATTCCACTATACTTCATTGATGCTAAGATGCATCATTTGTAAGATACATTACTGTTTTATGCGCCACTAGGGGAAAATACGTTACTAATTGAATACGAGCAATGCTTTCTTGCATTCTGAATTTTATTTTATACTAATCAAAGATGGCACTTAATGGATTTTTTTAATCAGAGATCACAATCGTTCACACATTAAACAGGAAAATACAAGTGAAATAAAGTATTTAATGTCTTTCTAAAACTCATTTATTTTTGGAGACTGTCTCTTCTTAGTAACTTTTGAGGGTCCCCACTTCAGAATTCCTGTTCCAGGATTTTCTTCCAGCCCCTGACACCCATTTTCCAGTTTTGACACTGGAGCTTCCGGCACCTTACTAGAAGAGCATTTTCCAACAATCAAGAGGCACGTTGCTCCTAAAATCATCCTGAGATGGTTTGTGGCCTGACACCTGGAGCGATTGCAAGGGTCCTGTCTCCCCACCTCAACAGCAGTCTTAGCCCAGGAGCAGCCGATTACAATTTCATCAGGACCACAGTGTGGACATCAGCGGGTGGAAGCCCCACTCATTGTCAGCACATCCTGATTTTAAGATGTTAAAACAAGAAAAAAAAAGTGCTCTTAGAATTGATGATATACAGGTAAACCATCTAATCTTCACACCCCTCTGAGGCAACTACAATTATATCTCTATTCTACAGATAAGGAACCTGTCTTCGTCTGTTCGAGAGGTTATAACAAATTACCATAGACTGGGTGGCTCATAAACAACAAAAATTTATTTCTCACAGTTCTGGAGGCTGGAAGTCCAAGATCAGGGGACCAGTATGCTCAAGTTCTGGTGAGGGCCCTCTTCCAAGTTGGTTAAGAGGTTTTATCGAGTTTTAACCTCCTTCCCCCTTTACCAGTGGGCAGTGGGTGAGGTTGAAAGTTCCAAACCTCTACTCACTTTTTCTGTTTGGTGACCAGCCCCAACCAGAGGCTATCTAGGGGCTCCACCCTAAGTCATTTCATTAGCATAAATTTAGATGTGCTCAAAAGTGAATGACAAAAAACACTCCTGCCACTCAGGACATTCCAAGAGCTTCAGGAGCTTTGTGCCAGGAGCCAGGGACAAAGACTAAATGTATTTCTTACTAGACCACAAGCCCAAATGTCCATTGATGGATGAATGGATAAGTAAAATGTGGTATACACATACCATGGAATATTATTCAGCCTTACAAAGCAATGTAATTTTAATATATGCTACAACATTTATGAACCTTAAAAACTTTAAGTTAAATAAGCACAAAAGAGCAAATGTGATGTAATTCCACTTGTAAGAGGTACCCAGAATTTGACTAAATTTACAGAGACAGAAAGTAGAATAGTGGTTATCAGGGGCTGAGAGCAGGGAGGGAAGAGTGGAAAATTATCGTTTAATGGGAATAAAGTTTCATTTTGGGATGATGATGCCAACGAAAAATTGGCACTTGTCCTCTGCCTCTACAAGGATTAGGTCACTAGCTACTGTAGTCGTTGACCTTCAACTCACCCCGAAGTGAGTTCGGGGTGGAGATCAGGAATGAGGCACTCTGTGCTCTGGCAGAACAGGCCTTCAGATAGTTAGATATTTTCCAGAGAAGATTTTATGAGCCCAAATTCTTGCATCTTCTCACATCTAGAAAAGCACTGAAATCATTAACAGAGACATCTGCTCCTCGTGACGAGCAGTATAACCTCCTGCAAAAAATGTGTGCTTGCTTGCGTGTATCCCCTTTCACCAAAATCACATATATACTGACTGCACCCACACCTTCAGAGAAGCTCCTCAAAGCTATCTGAGAGGCTATTTCCAGGCTATAGTCCTCATTTTGCCCCAAATAAAGCTTAATTCACAAATTTCTAGAGATAGCTGGTGGTGATGGTGCACAAAAGTGTTAATATACTTAATACCACTCAATTGTATGTACACTTAAAATGGTCAGAATGGTAAATTTTATGTTATGTATATTTTGTGCCAATAAGAAAAAGGAAGAACACACACATACACACACACAAATGCACTATATGAGGCTTTGTTAAAGAATTGGATGTTAAGATATCAAGCGAAGCACCTCAATCTGTTGACTTTCTAGCCACCCTCCCTTGATAAGAAACTGTAGGGAAGCATTATTTCACGGTGTTTCCAGGGTCCTCTGGGAACTCTTTCCACTGAAAACATAAGACCTGGCTTTGAAGCAAGGAATCCAGGAGATTCCAAGAGTCAGGGTAAAGAATTTGTGAGCAAATTCTCCCTTGTGGCTGATATCTCCTAAATCTAAGGGCTGGTTATTCTTTTTTGAGTAGTCCATTGTGTTCAGTTTCCTGATGAGAACAAGGTGGATGTTCAAATAAGCTTCACCTTTTAGTCGGATGTAACCAGTTTTTCCCAGTCAGGTTATTTATTTAGATGTATGGCACTAACTGGTATGGGCAATTGTGTCCAACCAAAATTCATGGGTTGAATTTCTAACTTCCAGTATTTCAATGTGACTGCATTTGGAGATAGAGTCTTTGAAGAGCTAATTAAGTTAAAATGAGCTCATTAGGGTAGGTCCTAATCCAATATGACTGGTATCCTTCTAAGAGGAGATTTAGACACATACTACACAGAAGGACGACCTTGTAAAGACGTGGAGAAGACAACCATCTGTAGGCCATCTGAGGCCGTGGAGGGAGGTCTTGAAGAAACCAAACCTGCTGACAACTTGCTCTATAACTCTAGCTTCCAGGATGGTGAGAAAATAAATTTCTCTTGTTTAAGCCACTCAACCTGTGGTATTTGTTACAACAGCCCTAGAAACAATACACAGTCTTTGAGGGAAGACTCTACTTGCTACAGATTGAAGCAAAAGAACTTCTTGGATAAAAACTGTGGTATTTGACTAAACATTTCTCCCCAAAGGGTAAGCTTGTTCCTACCTATATAATTTGCTTTCCAGATAAAAACACAGGACATTGTACACCTTATTTTTTTTTTCTTTTTCTTTTGATACTAGTAAAAGACTGTGAGCTCCTACTTGCAGGGACATACTTCATTTCTTAAGTTGTTCTGCCAGTCTTTATAACAGACATTGCCACTTTTCTAATGCACTGCTAAAGTGCTATAGCTTCCATTACTAAACACCTGTTTGCTCTGTTTAAATTTTTTTATTTTCCTTTATTTGTTATACATTCAGCTAGAAATGAATTAGCTTGATCTTGGTCATCAATTCAAAAGGGAGCCCTCAGGTGGTTATAACCAATTGTTATAAAGCAAAACTTATAATGAGATTCAGAGGAACAAACAGAGATACAACATCTTCATGTCTTTGGCTGGAAAAAAATACTGAAGTACTGGGCAAGATTTCTTTAAAACATTTTTGTGTAAAGCAATATTCTATGTGTTTTACATGTAATAACTAATTTAATGCTTACAACACCATAGAGACTCTTATTATCCCTATTTAATAGTCACAATGAGCTTATGTTACTTGCCTCTAATCATGTAGCTGAGAAATGGTAGCGCCAGCTTGTGAGTTCTGGCCTTGTGGCTCCAGGGCCCACCCTCTCAATGGCTATTCTTCAAGTCCCCCTCCCACTTGCACACCAATTTTTACTTGTGAGACTCTGGTTAGTTATGTTAGAATTTGCTTTTCATGATCTGTGTCTCTTGGTCTTTTATTCATATATACCACCTCTTTATCTCTCTGGGCTGCATTATAGGTAATTCCTTCAAATTATATTTTCCAGCTCATTGTCTCTTCAAGTCTGTTTAACTTTCTGTTTCACTCAGCCACTGAGATCTGTGTGTGTTTTTGAAATCTACAAATCTTATTTAGTTCTAAAACCTGCCTTATCTTTTTTAGTATTCTGGGTCTTGTTCCTTATTTTTTATTTTCTCTCTGATTTCTTTGAACCTTTTGCACATGGTTATTTCACATTTTCATCATATCATTACAATATCTGCAGTCTTTGGAAGGTCTAAGTCTTTATTGTTTCTGCTGCCTCTCAATTATTCCTTGTATGTTTTGTGGGTTTTTTAAAAAATTGTGGATTATAGTTTATTGAATGAAATCTATGAGAATCCCAAGAGCCTATGTTAGACATGTTGATTGCAAGGATGTGAACATTTTCTTCCAGGCCATCTCATCTTACAGCTCCCTCCTCTGCTCGCTTACTTCTTGCTTACTGTTACTATTACTGTTTATTTAATTCTTAGACCCTCATAAATTACCCTTCACTCTAATAAGTGCTACAATGCATTAACATTAGTTTACTGTGTTTGTGTAATTCATCATCTAATTATATTTTATCTGGAAGGCCCTTTAAAGTAACTAGTTGACCATATTGCCAGAAATTGATAACCACATCTTTCTTTCATAAGGTAAAATTTTCTAGGCAGGCTGAGTGTGGGTTGTTTGAAACTCTAAAAAATTTTTGCATGCATTCTCCAGGAATATAACACAACTTCTGGTTATCTACGTGCAATCATTCCAGACTCTTTGATTTTCTAATGAAAGAAATGAAGGTTAGAGGGGAGAAATGACTTGTCCAAGTTATTTCTGCAATTGAAAAACAAATTTAATAAAAGAATTAGAACTGATCACTAGGAACAAAGAAACTTTTCAGGTTTACCCAATGGTCTGTGAATTAGACTCAGAAAAAAATTGAGAGAAAATGGCAAAATAAGAGCTCTCCTAGCAGCAGACTGCTTGGCCTGTCTGAGCAATCCAGGATATTCAGCAAAGACACCTTCTCCACCCGTTTGGGGTTCAAACCACAGTTCTTTCCAACTTGAATCTGATCAGCACTCACAAGCTGGGGTGATAAATTGGAAGGAAAGAAAATTTAACAATTGATCAGATAACTTGTTGTGTCCTGGACACATAATAAGTTACCTCATTCTGGGATTCTATAGGAATGACCCAGATCTAGATGCTTTACTCTCCAAGACTCAAGAAAGCATATACATTTGCATTCTTAGACTGATAACAACTGGCTGGTAATATTCCAAGGGAAATTTTGCAAAAGTCTTGCTTGCCCAGAAGTGTCCACATCAGGAGCTTGGGGTTTAAAAGGTCTCAATTTTGTGGGCTCTGAGAAGCCTGAGATCACTTTGGATCACAGATTAAGGAGTGAGGAGGGAAATCTGTCTTAGCGACTTGTCAGAAGCCTGGCTCACCTTTTTGTAGTGAAGACAGCAGATTATGGATAAACTAACATAGACAGATAAACTAACATAGACTAACATAGACAGATCTTTCTGAAATCAGTGTATAAGTTAAACTAACATAGACAGATCTTTCTGAAATCAGTGTATAAGTTTTTGTAAATAACACTTGTTATACCCCCAGTGGCTAGAGTAAAGCCACACATATCAAAGGCTTTCAAATAAATACTTGTTGATTGAATTTGTTATGAAGTAAAAATTATTGAACCCTGTTTCTGAGCTTTAGTGACAGAATTGCTTTGTGCCACTGGATGGTGCTATAAAACCACTCACAGATACACACAATACAGATTCTGATGCTTTCTGGCCTCCCAAGCATGAGCTATTTCTCTGTCTCAGCTTTTCAAATGACCTTAATCTGGATATCTAGCACTTTTCTTTCTGAGAAAAGCTGAAAGCATTTCCAATTCATTCTTTATTTAAACGACTTTATTTTTGTAGAGCAGTTTAGGTTGACAGCAAAATTAAGAGGATACAGAGATTTCTTACAGAGATTTCTTATACATCCCCTACCTGACACTTGCATAGCCCCTCCGCATTATTAACATCCCCCGCCAGGGTGGTACACTTATTACAATTGATGAACTTACGTTGACCCATCATAATCACCCAAAGTCTTCAGTTTACATTAGGATTCATTCTCAGTGTTATTCGTTCTGTGGGTTTCAAATGTAGAATGACATGTATCCATCCTGATATTATCGTACAGAGTATTTTTCACTATCCTAAAAATCCTCTTGTTCTGCCTTTTTATCCTTCCCTCTGATTCATTCCTGAAGGCAGGGATTGTTCCAGCAACACTTCTGCTAAAATTGGATCCACGCTGGGAAGATTTCTACAGCTCTGACATTCGGATGATAGACACATCTATGGAGCATTTTGTTGTTTTTGTCAGGGGTGGCAGTTGTAGATTAATTAATAGAAAGAAAGGAAACCAGGAATTCTAGGCTTTGGGTCCCAGACCCAACATCCCCTTATGACTTTCCTCAAAGTGAAAATGTTTAACTTGACCGATGATTTGCAAATTGTGCTCTTGTTCCTCAGTGACCTAAGGATTCTTCAGAGATACTTTCGGCTACCAAGGGTGTGTGTGTGTGTGTGTGTGTGTGTGTGTGTGTGTGTGTGTGTGTGAGTGTGTGCAGAGGGGGAATGAGAGCAGGACTGTTCCTTCCAACCCTTTCAACCAGAATAGCTCCATGTCAGGGATGGGGATAGGAAACAAAATCTTTTTGTTGTCGTTGTTTTTAAGAATGTTATCCTCTTTCAGAAGAAAATTTGAACAAACTACCAGGCTCAAGGATCTCAAAGGCCCTTCCAGTCCTAACAGCCTATGGTTCTAAGTTCTTTCATTTCTTGGTTGAATATTTCACCTTGGTCGACCTGCATGCAGGCTGAGAGGATGAGAGGCTCTGGATTAGCCTGAAAACAGCAGGCAGGTCTGTGCTCACCCTCAGTGCCCTTTCCTTGGTGCCGTCTCCTTCCTGTGACCATGAGTGCTGGCTGCCTGGCTCAAACAAGCCACCACTTAGGAGGAGGTCTTTGGAGAAAGATTGGAGAGACACAGAGCACTGTGGTAGTACAATTAATTGAAAAGATACCCACTTCTTATAGTGGGCTGGGGAAAGTACATAGGCAGAAACTGAAGGCCAAGGCCCTGTAACAGGAAAGCATCAACCCAGGGCTGACTGTGCATAGAGGCAGGAGCCAAGTGTACACAGAGAAGAGGGTCCCAGAGATGGGCAGGTGAGAAGACGATGTCAACCAGTTCAACAAGCATGTTTTGAGTGTCTTCTGTATGCTGCACTCTAAGGATACAGAGAAGAATGTAAGGAGATATAAGGAGATGGGAGACAGACACATAAATGGAGAGCCATCAGGCCATATGTAAGTGCTTTGGGAGTGAATGGAATAGGTTGTTAGGGCAATTGAGAGAGAAGGCACTGAATCTAGTTGGTGGCTTTGGGAGACATCCTGGAGGGGCAGACACCTAAACTGAATCTCTATTGACCCAGAGACCACTGCTGCAATCATACTTAATGAAAAGGCTTTTATCAGTTTTTTATGAAAGTTGTTTTAAATTAATTTTTATTGGAGTATAGTTGATTTACAATGTTGTGTTAGTTTCTGTATGAAAGTTTTTAAACTCAGACTTCTGTATATCTTTGATGGTTGCTTTCATCCCATATGTAGTATTAATAGCTACTCTTCATTAAGTTCTAAGCACAGTGCTAAGCACTCTACATATAATTCCACATTTAATCCTCACAACAATCTCATGATAGAGGCAGGTATGAAGACCCTTACGTTGGAAACTTTTTATGGAAAACATCAAGCCCATACAGAAACCTTTTTTTAAGTATGATTATTTTTTTAATTAATTTTTATTGGAGTATAGTTGCTTTACAATTTTGTGTTAGTTTCTTCCTGTATAGCAAAGTGAATCAGTCATACATATACATATATTCACTATTTTTTAGATTTCCTTCCCATTTAGGTCACCACAGAGCACTGAGTAGAGTTCCCTGTGCTATACAATAGGTTCTTATTAGTTATCTATTTTATACATAGTAGTGTATATGTGTCAGTCCCAATCTCACAGTTCATCCCTTACCCCTTGGTAACCATAAGTTTGTTCTCTACATCTCTGACTCTATTTCTGCTTTGCAAATAAGTTCATCTCTACCATTTTCCCAGGTTCCACATATAAATGATATTATACGATATTTGTTTTTCTCTTTCTGACTTACTTCACTCTGTATGACAATCTCTAGGTCCATCCACATCTCTGCAAATGGCACTATTTTTTATCCTTTTTATGGCTGAGTAATATTCTGTTGTATATATGTGCCACATCTTCTTTATCCGTTCCTCTGCTGATGGACATTTAGGTTGCTTCCATGTCCTGGCTATTGTAAATAGTGCTGCAATGAACATCAGGGTGCATGCACCATTTCAAACTATGGTTTTCTCCAGATATATGCCTAGGAGCGGGGTTGCTGTGTCGTATGGTAGCTCTATTTTTAGTTTTTTAAGGAACCTCCATACTGTATAATTAGTTTCAGTATACTCATCATCCAGTATGAACAGTTATCAACTAGGAGCCAATGGTGTTTCATTTATACCTCACACATTTTCTGATGTCAGGAGTATGTTGAAGCAAATTTCAGACATCATGTCTTTTCTGTACATAGGTCAATGCCTTAATCTAAAAGATAACAAATAAATGTAATCACAAGTCTGCTGACAGCTAAGATGGAGTTAAGGGACTGGACTCACACTCCTGCCTGAAATAACCAAAGAAAAAGACAAAATACGTGAAATGATGTTTTTTTTAATACAGTGGATATCAGACAATGAAGGACAATGACATCCCAGATACGAGGAACAGATGAGGTATGCCCTCCCCTTGCCCTGCTTATCTCCCTGAGTTCAGCTGTGACAGGGCAGAGGAGCACAGAGAAGCAGGATGGGGTCCCTGGGCAGCTTTTTGTAGAAGTGATCATTTGACTGTAAAATTCAAATGGAAATGCAAATGACTCAAAATAGCCCAAGTAACTTTGAAACAGAAGAGCAAGGTTGGAGAAGTAGTACTACCTGATTTCAAAACTTATGATAAAGTTACAGTAATGAAAACAGTGCCATAATTGGCATCAAGGTAGGCAAATAGATCATTGGATCAGAACAGAGGGTCCAGAAGTAGATCACATGCATGTGACAACTGATTTTTAATGAGGCACAAAGGAAATGAGTGGAGAAAGGATAATCTTCAACAAATAGTTCTGGAACAAGTGAATATCCATATGCAAAAAATGAAGTTTGATATATCACGTACAATATAGAAAAAATAACTCCAAATGGATTGGAGACTTTTGTGACCTTGGGTTAGGCAAAGTCTTCTTAGATATGACATCAAAAGCATAATATGCAAAAATAAAAAATTGGTAATTTGGATTTCATCAAATTTTAAGACATGCTCTTTGAAAAATCCTGTTAAGAGAATGGAAAGACAGCCTACAGCCAACAAAAGATGTTTGCAAATCATATGTCTGATAAAGCACTTGATCATATATATAATCAAGTCACTTCACCAAAGAAGATATAGATATAGACGTAGATATAGACGAAGATATAGACATAGACGAAGATATAGACATAGAGGTAGATATAGACATAGAAGTAGATATAGATGTAGATATGGAAAATAAGAACTTGAAAAGATGCTCAACATAATTAAGCATTAGGGAGATGTAGATTAAGGCTAGAGTGCAATCCTATTACAAACCTATTATAGTGGCTAAAAATAGAAACAATGGACCATGGCAAATGTTGGCAAGGATATAGAGCTTTAACTCGTATGGAACGTGGAAGAAGTTTGCCGAACACATTGCCAGTTGCTTTGCTTTGCCAATGCTGCAAGGGGATATCTAGTTAGGGAACCAAAATGTGAGGTAAATGCAGTAAAATCAGACCTGAGAATATGGTCATTTGCCTCCCAAGTTAGGAACATTGAACAGTGAGGGACCCTGACAGATCTGGGAGTTTTGAGGTTTAGTGAGCACATAACACAGAGTAGGCTTTAGGGGGTTACTAACTGAACCACACCTGAGGGATCCTCCTGAAAGAAGGTAGGCAGGGAGGTCTCTAAACTGGGATATACATCAGCAGGACACATTTTCTTACCTGGACTCTCAGTCTTCACAGTTCAAATCCCCATCATGAATGGAAGTTTGATATTGCAACTCATCTGCTAAGAATGGAAGGGAAATTAAAGGGGGAGAAATATTGGATGCATTGTGGAAAAATATTGGATGTTGTCCTTCTGGTGAGGATTACCTAGAAGTGTGAGGAAAACGCTATAAGTATTTTCAAACAAGCAAAACAATACATCAAGTATTTAAAAAATATCATTAAGTTCTTATGTCTGATCAATAACTTAACACTATGAATTAACAAGGCAGTTAGTTAGTAATGAGTATTCGACTTCAACAGTTGCATTTTTAGCCAGAGAAGCACACATTCAGGATTCAAATCGTGGAACCGAGAATTGCAAAGTTTTTAATTGTTCTGGACACAGCTCTTTGGGCCCTGATGCCCTTCCCCTTCATCCTTGGTCAAAACTGTGAGGTTGCCTCGAATAGTCCCTTTAACCATCTGGTGCCTTAATGTTCTCATCTGCAAAATAGAGACAAATATTATTGTTCTCAAAGAGCATAATAGGGGCCTAATATCTATTCCTTAAGTGAATTAATAGATTGGTTTCTTCAACACTTAAGTGCTATCACAGGTCACATCAGTGACCATTATCTTCCAGGAACTCTAAACCCTACAGAGGATATAAACTATTTCCTGACTCCAACTGTAAAAACCAACTTCCTCATTTCAGTAGAAATCACACCATTAGCAACAAGTCAATACCATAAAACATGCATTTCCTAAAATGGATATATTTTTCAAAATTTCTCAGTGCTTTTTTTTTTTTTTAAGTTGGAATGAATTTCAACAGCCTCCCAGCTGTTACTGCTCTTTCACATAGGAGCAAAGTGAAACCCTGAATAAATGAATGACTTGCTTATATTTACATAGCACAGACCCTGGGACTATTGATCTTTCTTCTATCCAAGAGCAAGTATGAGTAGAATTACCCATCCTCAATTAAATCCTAGGATAAATATAAGTATCTAATGCTCCATTAAACCTGCTCTTGGTACCACGTGGCAGAGGTGAATCTGTTGTAAAAATTAACTGAAGGGATGGTAGGAGCCATAGTGATAATGGAGTTTGGCCACCCAGATTGGTTTAATCCCCCATCACTTTGAATTATCCTGAAGTCCTAAAAAGTCAACAGGCAGGATATATCAAAGAGGGAGGATGTGGAAGGTCTGTTTAGCCCTGAAGGTAGGGCATTAATGCCAAAACACAGGATGGCTTCAAATCCAAAGAAATTGTTGGTGGGAGCAATGATGCTGGGGAGTTGGGAGTGGGGGAGTGAGATGAAAAACTTTCATGGAAGTCTCTCCCTATTGGGAGACACATCCCAGCCAAGCCAATCCTGGTGAGACCTGGACTGAGGAAGGGGGAAGTTGTTGAAAAGTAAGATGGGTCCTAATCCAATGGAACAAAAAAGCTATTTCCAGAATATGGAAACAAGTAAAAGGAAAGATGTTTACCTGGGGGTTCTAGGTTATATTCATAGAAGTTACACATCAGCTGCTTTGAAATGTATACCGTCTCAAACAGATATCCATGGCTGGATTTCCGGTGAATAGACAGGAAGCTCTGCCCCATATTTTATTTGCTTGTTGGGTCTGCAATTATAAATGTAGTTAGGAGATTAAAACTGGCCATTCCTAGCCACACCCATTATTGCTCATCATAATCTCCTCTGAACAACAAGAACAATTATAGGTCAGAACCATAGAACTTTAGAGTTAGAGGGACTCCCTGAAGAGGGTTTCTATCCTTGACACTACTGACATTAAAGGTGCAATAATTCTTTTTATGAGAGACTGTTCTGTGCATTGTAGGGTGGTTAGCAGCATCCCTGGCCTCTACACACTAGATGCCAGTAAACAGCTCCCCAGTGGTGACAACCAAAAATGTCTCCAGATGTTGTCAAATGTCCCCCGGGGGTGGGGGTGAAATCACCCTCTGTTGAAAACCACTGTCCTAGAACACTGTACCCAACCCCTCTTACACCTTGTACACATAAAAAATGAAAATATTTGTATAGGACAAGGAGTAAACTGGAGGGACTCTTACACCTTGTACACATAAAAAATGAAAATATTTGTATAGGACAGGGAGTAAACTGGAGGGACTCTGAGAATAGCTATGTAAGCCTCAGTGAAAAAATTCATTACACTTTATACACTTATAGGAAAAATAAAATACAGAATATTAAATATTTAAATTTATACAGAAATTCTAAATACAATCATTTCAAAATTTTAAATAAGAAATTTGAACATATCTTTTTACCGACAGATATTATGCTTGAAATGATTTTATGCAATGTTGATCAAGATATTTTAATGATGATCGCTTCAAATTCTTAGGGGTCTCTATCAACAAGGAATTTCAGTCATACAAGCAGATGATTTAAATAATTTAAATCATTGGGGCTTCCCTTGTGGCGCAGTGGTTGAGAGTCCGCCTGCCGATGCAGGGGACGCGGGTTCGTGCCCCGGTCCAAGAAGATCCCACATCCGTGGAGTGGCTGGGCCCGTGAGCCGTGGCCTCTGAGCCTGCGCGTCTGGATCCTATGCTCCGCAGCGGGAGAGGCCACAACAGTGAGAGGCCCGCATATCGCAAAAAAAAAAAAAAAAAAAAAATTTAAATCATTGTTTATAGTCAATTGAAGATTTCTAACTTTTGATATTAAAGAACCTAATAGCTTATCCTTTTCTTATACAGATAAATCAGTGTTTAAACTTCTTATGATAAAGCGAAAGTATTTCAAATTTGAACTTTTATCTATCTTGTGTTTCAAAATAATAATGAAGGTTGAATTTCTACGTTGCATGTGTACAGTACGAGTGGCTGTCCTGCAGCCAGTGTGGAAATCACTAAATAGGCTTCTTGTCCATCAGCTGCAGATGGACAAGAGAATCTGATACATGTGAAGACAGAAGTCCTGGGCTACCATTTGTCACTGGGCAGACCAGAAAGCCTCACCCTATGTCTATCCCCAATCTATCCCCAACTGGCTGCATCTTGGCCTAAGCTTCAAACTCTGGGCACCTGGCAACAAACTCCCTTCTGGTCCTTAGACTTTATCCAGGATGGTTATTGGTGTGCTCTGAAGCCAGCTGCTGAGATACCCAGGCAGTAGAGCACCTTCTTGGCCGCACTCAGGGCATCATGGTGAAGCAACACATGGTAAATATGGCACAGTGTGCTAGTTGTCTTCTCTGGGGACTGTGAGGCTGGTCCTTGGACTCCAGAACTGCTAAGACCACTCCCCAAGGAGCAGTGATGAGACTCCTCTTGGTTAGAGGCACCTGGCTGCAGAGTCTCAGCTACCAAGTCCCATAGGAAACTCTGAGTGTTGAGAGACTCAGTAATTCACAGCACACTTGGAACCCATCTGCAGCACACAATTGTAACATGGCACACAGCTTCGGAAGCTCTGCCTTAGAGAATCCTTCCTGGCTCTAGGTGGGTACCCCATGGCCCAGAGAAGGGTGTGAGTCACCCCAGGTCACGTGCTAAGTTAATGACAGAGCTGGGACTGGAACCTAATTCTTCTGGCTTGACATAACACAACCATGTAGATCCTTCTCTTCTTGTCATTTTTTTCCCCCTCTGCGTCTTCCTTCCTCCCACTGACTCATTCACCATAAATTTCTCATGTAACTAGCCTACTAGTCAAAGACATTGGCTTGTACAGCACCTACCACAGGGAGGGCAGTGTTTCTCAAGCTTTGGTGTGCATAAGAAAGGAAGTTTAAAAATGGGTATATTTTATTGTGTCTCTGTGAAGAAACTTGCCGCAGGAAGAGAGAAGAGTGAAGATTTACAGTAGAGAACATTAGACAATATTTTCATTTTGCTCCATCTAATATCTTTGGCTGTATCTCACGCTGAACACTACTAGATCTTGGTGACCTGTAAAGAGACACGGTGACCCAAAGGCTACAAATATGCAAGAGGTCAAAATAACAGATCATAATGGAAATAATTTCAAGTGCTTGGAGAGACATGGCAGTGGTTTCCAAACTCCAGTGTGCATGAGAATCTCATTGGAAGTTTGTTTAACTTATCTCGGCAAGTAATTCTAAATCAGTTGGTTTGGACTGAAGCTGACAGATCTGCATTTTAACAAGCACTCTGGGATTATCTGATTGAGAAATGCTGAAACAGGAGTAAGACCTTAGAGCTTGATTGCATTATATAATGGGGACATTGCAAAAGGTGAGAGGAAAATGATTTTTGTAATTAAAAAAATTCTAGTTTCTTGGGCTTCCCTGGTGGCGCAGTGGTTGAGAGTCCGCCTGCCGATGCAGGGCACACGGGTTCGTGCCCCGGTCCGGGAAGATCCCACATGCCGCGGAGCGGCTGGGCCCGTGAGCCATGTCCACTGGGCCTGCGCGTCCAGAGCCTGTGCTCCGCAGCGGGAGAGGCCACAGCAGTGAGAGGCCTGAGTACCACAAAAAAAAAAAAAAAAAAAATTCTAGTTTCTCTAAGGTAACTCATATTCAGGATATTCATGTTGTAAATTATTTCTTACAGATAAAAAAATTCGTCTCCTTTCCCTCTCTGCTTTCCTCCTCTACTTTCATCTATTTTGAAGCTGGGAAAAAGGGACTTTGGGTATTTTCCCTTAAACGAATGCAAGCCATTTATATAAAAACCCCATTCCAAGTGGAATAGCCAAGCTGCAAGTTTCCCTGGTCTTCTGAGCCTTTGACCCTTTGCTGTGCACCCCAAGTTCAAATACCTGTTAAGGCTCCCCTTGTTTTAGGCAACACTTTTGTTAGACCCCCCACTCCCTGTCCCTAGGAAAGGTGAGGCAGACAGTGAGAGAATAGGATAGAGGTGGTGTGCTAGTGACAGCCTATCAGAATGTAGGATGTGGGAAAGCTCAGAGCACCGCTGGCCAGTTATGGCAGAGGAATTGCCCCAGGAAACCACAAGACAGAGTCCATAATATAGGCCCAGAAATGGGTTCATAAACATATTTTTACCCTGAGTTAGTAATTTTCTTCTCAAAGTCCTTCTAAATAAACCTTACGTGTGTACGTGTACATCATATTATATTGTTATACATGTGTTATGTGTGTGTGTGAGAGAGAGAATGATTATTACCATCTTACTCATGTGTAAAGAGAAGATTAAAAGCCCCTGATGTACACATGAAATACCATGATGTATTTTCATATATATTTTCTCATTTGAGCCATACAGAAGCTTTGTGAGGAAGGTAGACTTGGTATTATTTTTCTCATTTTGAGGAAATGGAGATTTAGAGAGTTAACACGTTGTGTAACTTTGAACAAGTTATTCTTACTCTTCTGGCTTCTGTTGTTGTTTTTTAACCTACAAAGTCGGGGATTAGCATAGCTTAATCCCATGGTAACAATATATCATAATTAACTTAACCCAAATCACACAGCTAGAAAAGAACTTTAGCTCATATCTTCTTCCAAATTCAGTGTACGTTCTTCTACACAAATGGCTTATCAGTGAGGATGGCACTCAGAGCAGTTAACTGGAGTCCCGCAAATCTTGCTGTACCCAGCGTAATGAAGACAAGAAAAGTCCCTGTGCAGCTGTGCGTCTCAGAACCAGAAAAGTCTGTGTGGACCGACCTCCTCCGTGTGGTCATGTGTTCGGGCTACCCTGAGGAGATCATCTGGCCCTACTCATGGGTATTCCCATGAACCACATGCTCAGTGTCCAAGAGTCAGGCTGTGGTGAGAGGACCGGGAGAGCAGCAGCAGCCTCCCATGGGATGGTTCCCTCTGCCAGAGCAGGGAGACAACAGCTTTCAGGCAGGCACACCTGCATCCATTAGGCCTTAGTTTTTCTGCCTCCCCACTTTGCAAGTGAGGAAATAGTACCTTCCATGCAACACCCAACCATGAGATATCTTGCAGTCTTGCAAGGTATCATGCAGTCTTCCATGGCATGGCAGAACAAGTCAAGCCTGTGAGTTAGAAGATCTCATCCTAGTTACAGAGAGCTGTATGACCTTGGGAGTGTCACTTAACCTCTTTGAACTCTGATTTCCACATCTTTGAAACAAATTCAGTTGGTCAAATAAACTCTAAGACAGGTGATTCTCAAGCTTTTAACAGACATTAAGAATGACTTGGAAGATTTGGGTATAAAAATGGGTTTAGTATCATACAGGTTCATCATATTAAACACAAATAAGAATGAACACATCTTACATATTATAGAATATTTATATTGGATATAATAAATAGAGGAACTGATCAATTTATACATTGAATTTCTTTCTAGTTTCCAAACAGACAGTTTTAGCAAAATGTTATTCCTCAGTGTACCTGTGTGATTAAACTGTTTTTGAATTTCATCCAAAAAAATCACTTGGGGTTAAAATGAGGGTGCTTGTGAGGGTCTTGGTCCCTATGATTCTGATTCAGTAGGTTGAAATAAGGCACAGGAATCTGATTTTTTAACAAGCACCCAAGTAATTCTGCTAGAAGTGGTCTGTAGACAGTACTGCAAGGCTGAGGGCCCCTCCAGCTCATGCTGTGTGGATTATTCAGCTCTCTGTAGTTTACCAGTCACCAAGTGCTGGTGATCATTCAGGCAAATTATCTGCCTCATCCACCCCTTCCTTTGTATCCCACAGCAAAGACAATTTTATGTCGGTATGACAGCAGTGACCTTTGATTTGAATTCCTGCTTCCATTATTTTGTCCTCACATCCTCTTATCACAGTCTGTGTATATTCTTAACATCTTCTCGTCAAAACCATGCAATGGGTGTTGGTTGTCTGTAGGATGAAATCCAAACTTCTTAATCTAGCAATTGTCTCCAAATCCTTGTCTTCCATGGGTCCTCCATAGGAATGCTCTGCACAAAGAGAATCTGACTGCTGAAGTCTCCTGAACGAGCCTGTGTGTCCTCACCACCAAGCCCTTTGCTCATATTTTGTCTTCCTCCTGAAACTTTCCCCTTGACTCCTCTGTACCCACTGTCTAAATTCTATTCATATTTTGAAGAACAGCTTTAAAGTTCACCTCCTTTAGGATGTATTTTATGACCACTTCTCTTGACCGTGAGCTCTTTATTCCTTTAACTAGCCCAGCACCACGAAACGATCATTCTAACGTTTCTACCTACATTGTGTATCTCCATCTCCTCACTTGCCTAGAGCACAGTGGTGTCTCTAAGTAGTTACGCATTTCTGTATCCTCCACAAGGCTGTGCACAGAGCAGGTATTCAATTCAGATGTACTGCACAGTCTTTTCTCACAGAAGGCCTTCACTGTTTCAACAACAAAACTAGTATGAACCTGAGTGAGCTAAATTAACTTCTGACATTTTTCTCTGTTTGCGAAATACAAGAACCAAAACAGGATACTCCTCATCCCAGGATGTTACAAGAAACCATTTTTTCAAAATGAATAATTGTTGACCAAGAAACAAAATGAACAGGTGTATCTGCCTGCTTGGATTAAGAATGCTTCCTCTAAGTAATAACACAAGCTTTTTCCCGTCTGTGAAGGATTTCCTGGCATCCTCAGCCATACTTGTTGCTGTTAATGATAATAACATTTATTGAACATTACGAAGAATCATATACATTATTTTATGTAATTTTCACAACCACCCTATGTATGAATCATTATTAACTTTCTTTTATAGATAATGAAATTGAGACTTAAGAGATTAAACAGTTTAACAAAAGTCACCAGTTGGTGTCAGAGCCAGAATTTGTGCCCAGGTCAGTCTGATCCCAAAGCTTAGGCATTTGGTCATTACATTATCTTGCTAAACTAACATCTTGCGGACCTAATATCACAGGGCCTTTCAGTTGTTGCTTGCAGGCTAGTTATCTGGGGAAACTGTAAAATTGTTGGAAGCCAGCTGTGTCTTTAAAGCCTGGCACATAATAGGTGCTCAATGAAACCCAAATAAACACAGACTGAAAGGGAAGATAAGAATGTGACAGATTATAACATGTTCCAGGCCAGGTGGTTATGACAAGTGCTAATAAGTGGCATCAACAACGTTGAGAGGGAGAAGAGGGAGGGAGTCCCTTCAGCTGCCATCAAGAAAGGTTGCGTGGAGGAGGTTGCGTTTGAGATAGCAATGCCCCTTTACCTGAGGGTCCCTTCCTCAATACCCTTGTCCTGTACAAACTGATCAGTAAACATCATGGTATGCACAGCACAGGGTCCTCAACCACTTAATCACTCAGATGATCTGTGTGTCACTTGGGTTCTTAGCTATAACCACAGGAACCCACCCTAACTAGCTTAAGCAAAAAGGAATTTACTGAGGATCTTAGGGAGCTCACAAAATCTCCAGGAGGACCAGAGAATCAGTGTGAGGAGCTATTCAACCAGAAAGAACACTCAAACCCTCTGTGGACGAGGTGTTTACACCACTCCACGACTGGGGACAAATACCTCAACCTACAGGGGTGATGTTAGATTGAGAATGCCCGAATCTCAGCCAATGCTGTACCCCAAAGCTGGACGCTCCAGCCACCCTTTTTATTAAAAGATGGAGTCCATGGGGTATCTGCATCATCACACTGGTCTCTTCCTAATCAGAGAGTGTGAGGTTGCTGGGGGAAGCCCAGATTTATGTACTGACATTCGAGCTTCAAGATAGGCTGGGAAAAAGACTCTGGCTTCTTACTTGGCACAGCAGAATTCAGAATGCAAGCCACTCTCCCAAACGTAGGAATGTAGTTCAAAAGATGCTGAGGGGTTCTATGAGGGATACCAGATGTTAATATTGTATAACAACAAGAATAGCTGAAACTTCCTGAGCATATACTATGTGCTAACCATTTTACATACATTTCCCTTTCTTCCTTGCAAGACCACACAACTGATAATATTTGTATCCCCATTTCACACAGGTGGATACTAGGGCTGGGAGAGGTTAGTTTAAGGCCATACGACTGAGGTGTTAAATTCTATACCAGATTAAATTACAGGTCCTTCTACTTCCCTGAACTTCCCCTATCATAACAGTCTTCTTATCTTGTTGTTATTATGTACTTAACAGCTGCCTTTTCGGCTAAGTGCCATGAGCATACAGGAGGCCTGTTTCCTGTTATATCCCCAGCACCTGTGATATTTATTCATTAACAGATACTCAGCTTCCATCGTGGGTCTGGCACATTCAAATGGTGACTCAACAATGATACACTGACTTCATCTAACATGCCAGGCACTGTCACTAGGTGCTGAGGGTGCTGTTGGAACAAGATAGGCAAGGTCCCTGCCTGAGGGAGACAGACAATCAACAAATAAACAAGTGTATAAAATAACTGGAAGTAATATGTGCTATGAGGGAAACTAAAGCAAAGGAGGGGATAGAGAGTAATGGGGTGGGGTGATGAGGAGAGGCTCTGCTGGGATGGTGTTCAATATAACAGAATGAAGGAGAGAATGACTCCTTTGAAAACCTGGGGAACCATGATCTAGGTGGTGGGAATAGCAAGTGCAAAGGCCCTGAGGTGAGAAAGAACTTGGCCTCCAGTATGGCTAAAGCATAATAAATAAAGGGGAAAGTGGTTGGAGATGAGTTCAGAGAGATAGGCCAGGTTATATACAGCCTTGAAGCCACTGCCTGATATGGAATTTAAATTTTACTCAATACAAGGGCAGCATTGGAGGGTTTCACTCAAGGGAGTGCCATGATAATGCTTTAGTTTTAACTAGATTATGGCAGAGGCTGTGTGGAAATTAGACTGGGAGTGGGGCAAGATTTGAAATAGGGGGGTTGTATAGGTATTTTAGCAGTAGAACAGGAGAGAGAGAACTTGGACTGGGGTATTGGGGATGAAAAGAAATGGCTGAGTCTTCCCTGGTGGCGCAGTGGTTGAGAGTCCGCCTGCCGATGCAGGGGACATGGGTTCGTGCCCCGGTCCGGGAAGATCCCACATGCCGCGGAGCGTCTGGGCCCGTGAGCCATGGCCGCTGAGCCTGCGCATCCAGAGCCTGCGCTCCGCAATGGGAGAGGCCACAACAGTGAGAGGCCCGCGTACCGCAAAAAAAAAAAAAAAAAAGAAAAGAAAAAAAAAGAAAAGAAATGGCTGAATTGGGGGGTCTATTTTGAAGATGAAACAAAGGGGTTTCCAAGTGTATTCGATTGGGGGTGGAAAGAAAACTGACTTGAGTAACTGGGTAAATGGAGATACCATTTCATGAGGTGCAGAAGACTTGGGCGGGAGAAGCTTTGGAGAAAAAACTCAGATGTTTCATGGTACTTGGATGTGGACACCTTGAGGGGCTTCCAGGATTTGAGTGGAGATGTTCAGAGGCATTGGATGGATGGATGTAAGAGTCGGGATTTGAGGCGAGAGGTCAGGACCAGATGTACAAACATGGGAGACGAGTATATAGCTGAAGTTTCAAGTCTCAAGACTAGATGATCACCTTAGCTAGAGTTCAATAAACTTGCTAAATATTTAGGGATAGAGATTGTGTTGAAACATAGGTCTGACTCAAAGCCTTAAGGCACATAACTTGCAACATCCTTTCTGAACTTCAGGACAGGAAGAGGAAACAATTTTACTGAGGGAGAGAGAGATTGGTAGAGGGATAGAGACACTGAGGGAAAAAAGGGGTAGATAGAGGAGTGCCAGATAAAGGGGAAAAACGTGAAAGGGAGAGGCCAGGAGGAGATGGGGAAGAAGAGGGCAAGAGCCTACGGTTTGTGGCTGGGACTCCTTTAATCTTTCGTGGTTTGTGTACTTACAGTCACCCTCTGCCCATTGAGTGCTTTTCTTGGTTTTGTTGACTACATCTTCTAAAATTATTCATGGCGCTAACTTTATAAGACCTCTTGGGAGCAATTTATTTCTATTTGGTATCAGGAATAGCTATCTTTTCTTGAGAAATTTAAAGCAAATCCCGAGAAATCTAGGGATCCCATAACTAATCAGGTTTTTTTTTTTTTTTTTTTGCTCATGCCATGCACCTTGCAGGATCTTTGTTCCCCAACCAGGGGATTGAACCATGCCCCCAGTAGTGGAAGCGTGGAGTCCTAACCACTGGACAACCAGGGAAGTCCCACTAATCAGGTTTTCTTTTTGTGTATCAAAGCCTCTTAAGTGACATTTTTGCATCAGCCTAATTTCAACTCCGTTTTAGGCCCCAATCATGTTTGTCTTTTTTTTATGTATATGTGCTTCTTGTTTAAATTTCTTTGCTCTTTTTAAATATCCTTAACAGTTACATCAACTGCTCTATGGAGCAAGGCAGGGAATAACAAACACATGTGACAACTGAAAGAACCTTCTTTTCAAATCATCTGTTCCATTGCCCCTATAAACACACTTGTCAGACGTGTGTCTCAACTTCTGGTAGAGAAATATGTCCCTCAGGTCCACCCAGGGACTGTCCCCCACATTTCTGCTCTGTCTTTCTTTCCCCAGGAGAGGGAGTAACCGAGCTCAGTTCTCCTTCCTCCAGTCACTCTACGAATGAAAAGTAGGATTATCTTAACTATTTATATCAGGAGTAAAAGAGGCCCAAATGTTACCAGCATCACTTAGCATCACCTCTTTGGTCAAATCCAGACTAGTGTAGCTACTGCTACAACCAATGCAGTAGCAGGGGTTGCAGCTTGACAGTTTAAGTTGTAATTGTCCTAGGATACAGTTCCAAGCATATATGGCAGACTGGTGGTTTGGGCCTCCAAGGTTGTGTCCCTGTGAAGGACTACAATCTGAGCCAAAGTCAGCTCACATCTGGAATGGAGAGGTCACCACTCTCCAGAAACAAGGTTATATCATGGAGTCTTTGGCATTGGTCATGACCGAAGACATCAGTGCTACAAGCCTGAACAGGAAAATGGTAGCCAAGAGCACTACATGAGATGGGCAACTTCCTAGGGACTCCCAGAACAAACAGGGAGGAGTTTGAGGAAACTGGAAGTACTGCAATAGCAGGTGGGGGAAGAACCAGAGATATACTGTTTTGATATGGAGTTATTGGTTTGGCCTAGAGAAATTCTAGTTAAAGACTATTTTGCAAAAGAGTTTGATAATAACAGCATAGACAATGTTTATTTAAATCTGCTTATGTTAGCGTCCATGAACACTGGGGTAAATTTCCCTCTAATGCAGAAGAAGCCTTTAAGAACTCACTCACTGTTGGGAATGAGAAAGCTGTACACTGGAGAAGGGAGATGTGTTTCCAGTAATCGATCATTTGTTTGTGAACATTTATTAAGAACTGATTACAAGCTTCTACTGTGCTTGGGGCAGATCTACTTATAGAACAAAAGGTGGTTGTCATGGAAACTGCAGATAGCTGCAGTCCTCTCTGGACCTGAATGAGGAGCTAAAACCCCTCTGACCAAGTTATTGTCTCTAGCTAAGAAGCCCAGGAGCTTCAAGACTGTTCAAGTCAATACTAGACTTCTGATTTTATGCACTACTCCCCCATTTTAGTTCTGAAATGAACTGTGAAATCAGGGCTCTTCTGATGAAGAGGACGATAACGACTCAAGCAGTTGACACACTCCCCAAGGTCTGTGTTGCCTTTTTTGAGCGTGCAAATCCACCCTTGTCTTTGCATTTGCGTTATCCTAGCTTACACTGCAGAGAGAGCAAGGGGCTAAGAACAGAAGGCATCTGATATATGAGATGGACTAGGGTGAGTTGATCACATAATATGTACTTCTGTTTGGTTCACACTAGTGATTTAAACAAGCCCAGAATCCCAGAGACAAATGGCAGAGACTAAGGATGAGTGGTTCACTCTTCTCTTAATGTACCTGCCCTCTCAAATTCCAGCTCTACTGCTTAATGGTTCTTTGCCATTAGGCAAATCCCTCAAGCCCTCGGAGCCTCAGATGCCCCTTATGTTAAATGGACAGATCAGTTATTAGATCACAGAGTTATTTTAACAACAAATGAGAAGCTGTGTGTAAAAAGTTTTTGTTTTTGTTTTCTTTCAAATATTAGAACTTAGTGGTAATTTTACTTAGCTTCATGGAAAGAGGTTGGCACCCTGGTGAGGGCTATGTTTGCATTTATTCAGCTTCGCATCCTCAGATTCTGCCACAGTGCCTGGTTTACTGTAGGAGTTTAGTAAATGTTTGTTGTTGAAGAAATGAGAAAGGGTTGTAGTCGCTTTGCTTGTAGTCATTCTGATATTCAATTCCAAGAATTGGAAGGGAAGTCTCAAGGTCATCTGATCCATGACTCTGCCTCTGTCCGTAAAGAAGAGGTAGGTTGGTATAAAATGAAAGCTCTTCCAAGGATATGACTGTCCATGGATCTCATGGCTGATCAACGGGGGCTTTGGATAGAAGCGTCAATAGGACACAAAACAGAGTGGAATTGGCCTACCTCTAGCTGAAATAGGCTGTTTTTTGCATGGGTGCCAGTAGATCTATCTTCTCTAGAATAATTCCACCACCCTTATCTTCCTGTTGGTTTATGGGATCATGTCTCTAGAAGACTCCAATTGAAAATACAATTATGTTCTCAGAGAATGGTAGCTTACAAAGTCATTAATAAGTTCTTGAACCAGCAGAGTAGGGACCACTGAACAGCAAGATTTTCAAGGGAGGGAGGAGGGATTGAGGGTAGATTTGGGGTTATTTCTTGAGGACCATGAACAAGCCAGTGTGCCTAGGTGGGTCCCAGACAAGCTGGGAGCATCTCAAAAGCACCAGGGAAAAGAGGACTCAGAAACTGTGGGATGGACATCTAAGGCAAATGTGGCAAACTCTGTCATTTTGACCAATATTTAAGGCAATTAAAATTCTCAAAGCACAGTTACCTTAATTTTCTCATGTCACTCTCATAACAGCTGTGCAAGGTGGTCAAGCAGGAGCATGATCATCACCCCACAGTTTCAAGTGAAGAAACTGAGGCCCGGCTCAGTCAAATGGTCTGTTTAACACCACTCAGGTAATATGTAGCAAAAGTGGTACTAGAGTTTATTTCTTTTGACTCCTAATTGAGTTTTCATTAAATTCTACTGCCTCCTTGACTTGGACAACTGACCAACAAACCAGTGACAATGAAATACAGATAATACTAGCAGCCCTCTTTCATCATGCTACGCTGTGTAGCAGGTATTGTGCTAAAGAGCTGAGAAACACTTTGTCACTTATTAATTATCACCTCATTTTACAGATGTGGGAAATGAGTCGTGGAGGGGATAAAATTACGTGCCCACACCCCGCAGCCAATGAGAGATGGAGCATGGACTCTAATCCTGGTCTGTCTGCTGTCAAAGTCTGGGAGTGCTCAGAGCTTTTGCAGTAAAGGATCTCTGGGTTGGAAGGATCTTAAAGATACCTTGGCATAACCGTCCATCGAAATCCTTCTCCAATGTCTCCCTAAATGCTTTTCTATGTGTTTGGCTTAGAGAAAGCAATCTCCCTATTTCCTGGGGCAGACTGTTCCATTTTAAGACAGTTCTCATTGTTAAATCGCCAAAGGGAGAGATTTTCATTCTTTCAGCAGCAGATACAAGAACATTTTCACAGGAAAACACTTTGATAGCCTCACTTGAGACCAATCTAAGCCTCTTGAGGTCTGAGAGACGGCTGGTGCCACTTTAAAACCAGGACTGTGTAAGAAAGGATGAATTGTAGCTCTCAGAGGGCTTGGAGAATGAGAGTATAAAAAAGGAGGAAAGGAGGGAGGGTGAGTAAAACGGTGGCATGATGAGCACTTCTTTGTGTCTCTCCTCTTTAACTACTACTCCCCAAAACAAAACAAAAACAAAAATAAAAAAAACGTATGCAAAGTCTACAAAACCCTAAAACATTTGTTGGATTTTTATAGAACCTTTGACAGGGTTGGCCTGGGGGTATTCCCAAAGGAACAGAGGTAGTGCTTGTATTCGGGGAAGCTGACCATATGAGCATAATGGGCAGAGGGCTGGCAGATGACTCTATGAGGAAGCCTGTGGTTGGTAGAATGGAAGGTTGTAGTATATCTAATGAGATTTTATAGCCTACAAAGGCCTCAGTTGATGCTTGACTTACAGTTACAAGAGTTCTCCAAGTTATTGCACTTATGTTTTTTCTTTTAGCTGGATTGTTTCAAGTAGAGAAAAGGAAAATTAGTCCAGTAGATTCTTGACATCCAAATGAGATACTTTTTGAGACTTTCTCAAATCCTCATCTTCACGACTATTGCCATAGACCATGATCTCCTATACATTAATCTGTAAAAGGAGGGTAATAATATCCGCCCAACAGGGCTCTTTGTGAGAATTTAGTGAAATCATGTGTTAAGTAGAGATAAAACACCATAGAGAATCTGATGCTGGGCAGTCAGCTAAGCTCACTCATTTGCAATGATTTGCTTTTCATAGTGTGATCCACATTTGTGTCTCAGCAAAAATTTTAAATGGTGACACAGCATGGCCTTTGGAGGGTAGCATGAAAATAACTGAAACCTCAAATTTGAAAGCGTCAAGTGCCCAGATTCGCCTATGTCAAGCAATGTATTCAAAGTATCTTCCATATTCTCTGGGTTTGAAACCCTCAGATCTTTGCATGTTAGCCATCAGTTTCACACTTAAAAAGATGAATGATCCAGAATAATAGTGCCATCTTTTCTTGCCAGCTTTCTCCTCCAGCTAACAATGATCTCATCTCCGAGGTCTAATTCTCCCTCATATCCAGGAGCAGGCAGTAACTATCGATTCGATCTCCACTCCTTGCCTCTCTGTCATCAGCAGAGCTAGAAAGAGATGTTGTGTACCTGGCTGGAGTCATGTTGAGGACCAAGGGAAGGACTGGGGTCAGAGATCAAAGCTTGTCTGGATGCCAGGTTTATGAACTAACATCATCTTGTTTTTTGTCTCCCAGGGGAATTGTGAGAGGCAAAAACTGCACTTGTTTGATTAAAGAACATGAATCTTAAGATAGAATGAGTGAGATTGGTATCATAAATAATTCTGGGAATGATAGGTGGTCACAAACACATTGTAAGCGTCCGTGGGTGAGCCGGAACTCTAAGACTGCACGTTTACACAATCTACGTGAGGCCCTGAGCGCCCCGCATGGGATGATTGACTCTCCTTGGAAAGTGACCAGCTCAGGTCCCCCAGCCCTCTGAAGATAAGACAGGGGAAGCGATGACAAGAGGGGAGAAGCTGGGAAGTTGCATTCCCAGGAGGATCACAGGGGATCAGCAGAATGGCTCAGGAATGTTATTTCTTGCCGGAAAGACGTGGCATTATCTCAGAACCATCTGGTGGCAGCAGGAACGAGAAAGGGGAAGAAGGCTCTGAGCAGTGGTCACGTAGCCTTGTCTTACTGTTTGCAGATGCCCACAATCAAGCTATTTCCTGACAGAAGTGGGTCAGCTAATAGCCTGGGTTCAGGAAAAATGGAGCTTCAAGGCATTAGAGAGATGATCTGCAGAGACAGTAGGATTCCTCTACCAAGAAACCTTAAGAGACACTATCCAAAGCTTCCTGTAACACGGGCAAAGTCCCCAGACTCGGGGAGAGTGTAGGGTGCCTCTGATCTTTGGTGTGAAATTGATCTGGATTCAGGAGGGCCAGCTCTCTCGCAGCCTCAGTGTAAGATGGCATTTATGGACTCCAGGGTTCAATCTGGCTTCTATATACCTTTTAGCCCACATTAGTGATTACAGAACTATTGGATTAGTTCCCAACTTTAAAATATCAAGGTATTTTACATAGAATGCAGATTTCTGGCTCCTCTGAAGAATGGGAAATCTGACCACTCTGGGCCCACATTCTCACATGGCAACACTTGGCTGGAATTGAGCAGCCTCTGTCCCAGAAGCAAGGGATTTACTCTCCACTACCCCGTATTCCCTACCCAACCACTTCACTTAAAGCCCCTGTAGGCATTTGTTTTGTGACTCTTGCCCTAGAATGCAGTATCAGTGATGACAAGGAATGTGAGCATGTCCCCCGAGTGTGCCTCTGTCTCCAGCACATGTCTGCACAGGGCTGGGCAGTGCACAGGCATTTAATAAATATTTTCTTAATAACAGATGGTAAGTGAAGACAGTTCTGTCGAAGCAGGTCTGCATTTAAATCCAGTCTGTGTGAGCTTGGGTAAATGATTGAACTTTCTAAGCCTCTGCTTTCCTCATTTATGAATTAGTACTGACCTCATAGCACAGTCTGAGAGAAGGAATGCAAAACATTTCACGTGGTGTTGCCCAGACTGAGCACCCAATAAATATTTGTTGAACGGCTGAAACCATGTTCAGTCAGAGAGTTGTGATCCCTGGGCCTCCTTTTTTGGATAAAGTAGAAATTATTTCACGAAGCAAGCATGGGAATTGCAAAGTGTCAGAAAAGAATCACAAATGACAACCAAAACAGTGGTTCTCGTGGGGGTGAGGGATTGCTGGGCAGGGAAGGATAACTTGTGCCTCCGTTTCATTGTTAACCATCAGGGTAACAGCATGATGTGTAGCACTAGGGGGGAGCAGCTGGGTGAATTTTAGGGGGATAGAGTTGGGGTTATGAGTACAGGATTTGGAGATGTGTAATGTGTGCTAGGCACTTGGCTAGGCTAAGAAATCCAATTGAGACTTCAGCTTCCTCCATTAGAAAATGAAGATCATAATGCCCACTGTTTGGGGTTTGGTCTGATTAGTTAATATGCAAATCCATATAATATGCTTAACATGTTGGTGAGGACATAGGAGATGCTTAGCAAATGATATAGTTATTGGTACGAGAGGGAAAGCACTGCTTTGAAGTTCACAGTCCTGAGTGCTGTTCTTTTGTTTTTAGTTTAGTTTTTTTTTTAATTGAAGTATAGTTACTTTACAATGTTGTGTTAGTTTCTGGTATACAGCAAAGTGATTCAGATTTTATATATATATATATATACATATATATACATATATATATTCTTTTTTCCATTATAATTTATTATAAGATATTGAATATAGTTCCCTGTGCTGTACAGTAGGTCCTTGTTGGTTATCTATTTTATATATTTAGTAGTGTGTATCTGTTAATCCCAAATTCTTAACGTAACCCTCTACCCTCCTTTCCCCTTTGGTAACCGTAAGTTTGTTTTCTATGTGTGAGTCTGTTTCTGTTTTGTAAATAACTTCATTTGCACTATTTCTTAGATTCCACATATAAGTGATATCATATATTTGTCTGTCTTTGTCTGACTTACTTCACTTAGTATGATAATCTCTAGGTCCATTCATGTTGCTGCAAATGGCATTATTTCATTCTTTTTTATGGCTGAGTAATATTCCATTGTATATATGTACCACATCTTTATCCATTCATCTACCGATGGACATTTAGGTTGCTTCCATGTCTTGGCTACTGTAAATGGTGCTGCTATGAACATTGGGGTGCATCCTTTCAAATTAGAGTTTTCTCCAGATATATGCCCAGGAGTGGGATTGCTGGATCATATGGTAACTCAATTTTTAGTTTTTTAGGGAACCTCCATACTATTCTCCATAGTGGTTGTACCAATTTACATTCCCACCAACAGTGCAGGCAGGTTCCCTTTTTTCCATGCTTTTTCTGGCATTTATTATTTGTAGACATTTTGATGATGGCCATTCTGACTGGTGTGAGGTGATACCTCATTGTAGTTTTGATTTGTATTTCCCCAATAATTAGCAATGTTGAGCATCTTTTCATGTGCTTATTGGCCATCTGTATGTCTTCTTTGGAGAAATGTCTACTTAGGTCTTCTGCCCACTTTTTGACTGGGTTGTTTGTTTTTTGCTTTGAGTTGTATGAGCTGTTTGTATACTTTGGAAATTAAGCTCTTTTTGGCCACATTGTTTGCAAATATTTTCTCCCATTCTGTAGGTTGTCTTTTCATTTTGTTTACGGTTTCCTTTGTTGGGCAAAAGCTTGTAAGTTTGATTAGGTCTTATTTGTTTATTTTTACTTTTATTTCTATTGCTGTGGGTGACTGCTTAATGCTATTCTTTATTCATCACCTTACCATGTGACCCTGGGCCATCCAACTTCCTGCTCTAGGACTCTGCTTCCTGTAATGTGAGAGGGTTAACTTGTGTAGTGGATGCTGTGGAGTGCCACCCCAAACTACCTTCAGAACAGAGGCATTCAGTACCCCCAGCAGCAGGGAGTGTTTGTTGGTTGCTGATGGCCCATGGCTGAGTTCCTGGAAGAATTGCTCTCAAAGATAACTATCTCATCCCAGGTTCCACACACCTCTCCCTAGGGGTGTGTCTATGCAGAGGTTCAAAGTACAGAGAAGCTAATTTAGGACATCTCTGAAGGGCCATCCCAGCTTCAGAGCTCTCCCATGGGATCAGCTGAATTCTCTGTTTCATTGTAATTCAACTTCTCCTCTGCCCAGTCTCCTTTCCCTCATCCCCTTATAGATGTTCCTGAGAGCACTTACCAAGAATTTGAGGGTATAAGTTTCCCTTTCAGAATATATTTCCAGGAAATATGACCAATGGCAATTTGGGTGATTTCAGCTTAGTCTCTCTGAGCTCAGAATTGTTTGCCTTGCTGTATTGCACTTAGATGACAAGGAGTTGGTGTGTGTTACAGAGGAAGATCAAAGTTATCTTCCTCCGAAATCCTTAATATAGACTCTAGAGAATTCTCTGTGAGAATTTTAAAATAACATGGGATAAAGGCAAATATTTTCTGGAAGGCCATGAGGATGCAAGGAAGTGGCAGGCCTCCTCTTGTGCAGCTGATGCAGGATTTGGGAGTTTGAGACACACACAGGGCAGTTCAATTAGATAAGCCTTTCAAAGGCCTGCATAGAAACCTGGCAGGGAAATCCTGCCTCAAACCTCGGGAAATGACCAAGGTTTCTTCCCCAAAATGCAACTGCAGGTTCTGCTGAGACCATACCTTCTTGCCAGCAGGAGGAACAGAATTCGGTGGATGCTGCCTCCATTCCAGAGAGAGGAAATTAGGAAAATCAGCTGGGATGGGAGAGCCAGTACTGTCCGGCAGCCCTGCCTCTTGCTGACAGTTTTATCCCCAGCATCAGGCCTGTTTGTGCTAGGAATGGTGAGGAAAGCCCGCCTTTTCTTGCAGAGAATTAGGCATCTTAAGCAAGGCAGGATGACCCCTAGGTGTCCCTTCTGTACTCGAAAGGGGACAGTGTGCTCAGCCCCTCAGAGAATGGGTCTGGTCCCCTCCAAGCACTGCATGTGCAAAAGGAGCCGCAGTGGCAGCTGGTGTTTGCACACACTCTCCCTGGGGACCCGATACTCAGAGTCATATGAGTCTTCCGTCTGGTTCAGAAGCAAAGATGCAGAGGCAAGAAGCTAAATTCATCCTTCACAAAGATTCCCACAGAGGAAAGCACCTTGTCTAGAGCTGGAGGAGGCCAAGATGGGGGGGTGGTCTTAGGGTCTGAGCAAATGAGGGGAGAAGCAGGAGGCCCTCCTGCAGGACTGGTACAGGATATCCTCCAGAGATTCCTCAGGCATCCAAAGGACTTAAGGACATGTCTTGGAATCAGAAAACTGATTCTTCCTTGGGCAAGTTCTTTAATTCCATAGACTGTTTATTTCCCGTTCTGTCTAACAGGGATGATAGTAAGAGTCCTGGCTTCATAGGTTGCTGTGAGGCCTAAGTGAGGTCACATATGTGTCTAGAGCACTTAGCTCAGGCCCTAACCCTCAGCACACACCCTCTAAAGCATTGCTGTCTTTAACCTCATTCTCCAAGGTAGCTGGAGCTGAGAGGTGCAGACTGGAGGAATCTGGCTTCTAGGTCAAGTGTCCACCAAGAGTCAGTTTAAGAGACCCTGTTACACATAGAGACTCATGCCTGCAATTGTCATTGCACCCTGACGGGGTTGTCCTCCTGTATTTAAAGTCTGAATCACCATCATCCATAGAAAAAGATGGTCTTTCCCTTCCAATATTCCAAACTAGCTTCTACAGGTCCCTCTTAATTTCTATGGCCATCTAGTTTAAATCAGCGCAAGGACCCAGCAGAGTTGTTTTTCTCCATTATTGATGCTGTTATTACAACTAACTTGGATTTGTTCAGTGCCTAACTATGTGTCACCTCATTTAATCCCCATGCTCACTAGTGAGTGAGGTAACTCCATCACATGGAATGAAAGTCTCAAGGAAAGCAAATGCTGGAAGAGAAGAAGAAAAATGGAGTAGAAGCAACATGGTAGCCAAAAAATCTCATTCATGAGTACATGTGGGACCCCTCCTGGGGACTCCTACTACTGGGGCGTACTCTCTGGGACCTAAAAGTTCTTCATTAACAAGTGGAGACAAGAGCTAGCCACAGCTCATGTTACAGAGTCCTTCTAACTAGCTCCTTGTCAAAGGTTTTGTGTTTTACTATAAAACACCTGCAATATCCTTCTCCATATCTCCAGGCCTGGATTTTGCTTTGCCAAAGAAAACAAACTTCATCTCCTACCCCTTCACATTCTCCTTCACATGGGAGCTCACCTTTTTAATTGAATCTTTCAGTTCAGAAGAATCTAGTATTGTCTGTGAGAACACAGAAGGACCTCTTTGTGAGCATTTCTCAGAAGCTTCCTTGGGGGTTTCCCTAATCAGAGCCAGAACTCTCTACTAATGCCTTCCGTTTCTGGGGGATAAGCCAGAACCTTCCCAGATTTCTTTTGTTCTGGAGAGGCCCCTAAACACAGCAGCCAGCCTGCGTGCCTGCCTTTCCTTTTTCCCTCTCTCCTTTATTTATTTATTTTTTTTCTCCGTGTGTGTGTGTGTGTGTGTGTGTGTGTGTGTGTGTGTTTTAATCAAACTCACTTCCAAGTCCTGGCTTTACCACTGTCTATCTGCCCTTGGGCAAGTTAAACTCTCTGAGTCTCTAAAATGTATAAAGTGATTTCTAATACCTCTTTCAGCCCTAAAATCAAATTTAATGCTAATATCCAAGATAGTAAATAAGAGCTTGGGCATTGGAGTTGGTCAGGACTGGTATTAACTCCCACCTACTTTGCCACTTACTTCATGACCTTGGAGTAGGAAGACACACATTTTTGGGGCCTCAGTTTTTCTAGCAAGGAGATAGAATTGACCTCATATGATAAGAGGGTTGGATGCGGTAGCGGTACTGAGCGGTACACTTATTATGTGCCTGATTCTGCTCTAAGCTCTTTACATGTGTTGACTCATTTAATTTGCATGATATCTCTGTAACGTTTCATTTTGTTAGGGTCTCTGCTTATTTTTCTAGCTTGTTGAGAGTTTTTATTTGCGTATTTTCTTATTTTTTTTTGCTTATTTTCTTATTTTATTTGCTTATTGCTTATTATTCAAACATAGGAAGTGATGGAATTAAGTTTAAAATAAGCAAATTAAAATTCTGAACTATAACCCAAGTGGCTTCTCTGTCTTCATTCAATATGTTCTTTAAAAATATATTGTAAAGCCTATGGCCAAGAAGACAGCACTAAGCAAGTAGTGCTAAACCTTTGTACATTAGAACGCTAGAGTTGTTGAAATATACAAATAGCTGATGGCAATGCCAGACAAACGAAATCTGAGTCTCTGAGGGTAGGGCCAGGTATTGACGTGTTTTTAAACTTCCCCTGTTTATTCTAACCATCGGCCAGCACTGAGAACCACAGCCCTATGTCATGAGTTTAAGGATACTCGCCTAGACTAATAAGCTGTGAAGGGATGTGGGTAAAGTGATTATCAAATATGACTCTGGCTTATCACTGCACTCACATTTCTGCAATTAACCTAATTGTCAAATCTCCCTCTAAAATCAGAATCCATTCTTTTTAGCATGTTCCTGACCAGGCCACTCCAGTAATCCTCTCAGACAAGTGCTGGCTCCTAGTGATGACCATTTTCATGCCTAAATGTTTAGAAATATCCTCTAGGGTTTTGCCCAAATCAATGGCTAGGCTTATCATTTCTGAAATTCAACTTTTGGAAAATTAGAAACTGCTTATTTCCAGTCTTCTGGAACCTTACTCCACACTTGTCAAAGATCATAGAAAAATGGCTCTCTCATCAGACCTGTAAGCTTTCTCAACCCTATGGGTTATAACACCTATGTATTTACAGGCGAAAAGTTAAAGAAACTTTATACTCCTTTCCTATTCCTTGCTTATTTCAGGTTCTACATATTCAGAAAGGCTGGGGGTGGCTGGCACTGACAGCGCACTAACAGCTCTTCTGAAGAAATCCTCTTCACAAATCCCCTCTTAATCTTCAGCATCCCAAACCTCTTACCCTCTCAGTGTGTTTGAGTTATCCAACAGGCTCCTGACTACTTCCTGTTTGCAGGCCTTCTGGGTGGACAGCCTCAAAATTTGCTTCAGTGTCTAAGATCTAGGCTATCTCGGTACTTTCGTTTACATCCCAGTTATCACACCTAGTAAATGAATGCAAAATGCAAAACTGCCCACTTGGCTGTTTCTGTAAAAGTCTATTGCACAGCATTCATATTTGAAGCCAGCTTGTATTCTCCAAAACCTTCCTCCGTGTCCTGGAAGCCTGATTCAACATAGCCTACGTGTTGGCTGTCAGTCCCCTGTGTTAAGAGTTTTCGCAGTATACAGAAAACAGGTCAAAAATCTGTTGTGAATAGATGAAATAAACTGGCCTTTCTATTTTTTTCCTTCCTTCTTACTCTAAGGAATTTCAACTTTTATTATTCCCTGATTATATTCCCCAATTTCCTTTCCATACTAAGGGAGCTTACTATTATGGAGTCCATCATGGGGGATTGTTTAACATTTTAATTCTTATAATCCTCACAAAATCTCCTGCAGGTGAGTGCTGCTTTGTCTATTTTACAGCTTGGGAAGCAGACATTCTGAGTTATTAAGTAAACTGCCTATATTCTGACAGACAGCAAGTGGCAGAGCTGTGAGTCAAACGTGGGTCAGTCTGAGCCACTGTACGTTATGCAGACACTGTTAGAGCAGCCAGCTCCAGCCCATCCCAGGCATACATCATCAGTGGATGATACTTATTCCCACTGGATCCAGATATACCCACAGAGTCCCCAACACATTATTCCCATGGCCACTCATTACCTTTCAGAGTTGGCAGGCAAGCGGAAGACTTCGTCATTTCTTCACAATATGATGGGTACTGTTGTATAAACCATATCCTAAACAGATGACTTGAATTTTTACAGTCTATCAAAAATCCTAATTCTTTTGAACTAAATCCCTTTCCATTCTCTTAGAGCAAAGACTAATTCTGGGTACTCACCAATGTTCTGCACACTCTAGTTTCTTCCTAGCTTTCCAGCCTCATCTTGAATCTCTTCTCCCCTCTATTTCTATCCTCTAGACACAGTGGGAATCTTTCATTCCCTCAAATAATTTATGTTCCCTTATCCTCAGGGCCTTGGCACGTGCTGCCCTTTCTCTCTGTAATATTTATTTTCTTCTTTATCTGGTAAACTTCTCATCTTCCTTTAGACCTCCACATGCTGTCTATTACATCCCAGCTAGATCAGATCAGACCATCCATCTATCGTTTTTAACACTCTAGAACTTTTTTTCATGCAACTTAGCATGGTTTGTGAATATGCACTCATTGTGTTGTTATTTAATCAATTCTATCACTTCTCCATTTACTTTCAAAGCCTCAGTGTCTGGCACATAGTAGGCAGACAATAAACAATTACAGACCAATGTCTTCAAGTTTCAAATCATTATAAGAGTCTCCTGAAGTGCCAGTTCCATTTCTCCTTTGAATATTTCAAGTATTAACCATAATAAATATGCAGAGAACCTGTCAGGAAATAATGCTTTTATGAAATGGAGCCACACCAGTCAGATGGCAACTCCCCTTTCCCTAGCTGGCCCCTAGTCACATGAACGGAAACATGCTCTCTTGCTGGGCTATTACATTTCCATCCATAGGCAGTGGGTAGAGTGATAAAAGAGAAAATGGAAGTGCTGGGGCCAAGCTGGGATTTGAGTTCCAGCTCTAATACTCTGTAGATGTGCAAAATTTGTCATGTGGCTAATTTCCCTAGTCCTCAATTTCCTCATTTGTAAAATCCCTCATTCATAAGATTCCTGGGGAAACACAATGGGTTAATGAATCTGAAGCATGCTCCCAGCACAGAGACTGGCTTGTTGTATAATACTACCTTCCCCCAGGGTACACAGCATACCTGGGAAAACAGCAATGAGTTTCTTCAAACAAGTTATATGATTAAAATAGTTGACATTATGTTATGGTCCGTGGTCTAAACATTCCTCATGTATTAATCTATTTTAAACTCACAGGACCTGAACCAAGATGGTGGAGTAGAAGGACGTGCTCTCACTCCTCTTGCAAGAACACCAGAATCAAAACTAATTGCTGAACAATCATCGATAGGAGGACACTGGACTCACCAAAAAAGATACCCCACATCCAAAGACAAAGGAGAAGCCACAATGAGATGGTAGGAGGGGTGCAATCACAGTAAAATCAAATCCCATAACTGCTGGGTGGGTGACTCACAGACTGGAGAACACTTATACCATAGAGGTCCACCCACTGGAGTGAAGGTTCTGAGCCCCACGTACAGATTCCCAACCTGGGGGACCAGCAATGGGAGGAGGAATTCCTAGAGAATCAGACTGTGAAGCCTAGTGGGATTTGTTTGCAGAGCTTCAACAGGAAAGGGGGTAACAGAGACTCCACTCCAGTATTGGGTTGCCTCGGGCAAAACAACCAACAGGGAAGAAACCCAACCCCACCCATCAGCAGTCAAGCAGATTAAAGTTGTACTGAGCTCTGCCCACCAGAGCAACAGTCAGCTGTACCCACCACCAGTCCCTCCCACCAGTAAACTTGCCCAAGCCACTTAAATACCCTCATCCACCAGAGGGCAGACAGCAGAAGCAAGAAGACCTACAATCCTGCAGCCTGTGGAACAAAAACCACATTCACAGAAAGATAGACAAGATGAAAAGGCAGAGGGTTATGTACCAGATGAAGGAACAAGATAAAACACCAGAAAAACAAATAAATGAAGTGGAGGTAGCCAACCTTCCAGATAAAGAATTCAGAATAATGATAGTGAAGATGATCCAGGACCTCGGAAAAAGAACAGAGGCAAAGATCGAGAAGAAGCAAGAAATGTTTAAAAAGACTGAGAAGAATTAAAGAACAAACAAACAGAGTTGAACAATACAACAACTGAAATGAAAACTAAACTAGAAGGAATCAATAGTGGAATAACTGAGGCAGAAGAACAGATAAGTGACCTGGAAGACAGAATGGTGGAATTCACTGCTGCAGAACAGAATAAAGAAAAAAGAAGGAAAAGAAATGAAGACAGCCTAAGAGACCTCTGGGACAACATTAAATGCAATAACATTCACATTATAGGGGTCCCAGAAGGAGAAGAGAGAGAGAAAGGACCCGAGAAAATATTTGAAGAGATTAGAGTCGAAAACTTCCCTAACATGGGAAAGGAAATAGTCACCCAAGTCCAAGAAGTGCAGAGAGTCCCATACAGAATAAACCCAAGGAGAAACACACCGAGACACATAGTAATCAAATTGGCAAAAATCAAAGGCAAATAACAATTATTGAAATCAGCAAGGGAAAAACAAAAAATAACATACAAGGGAACTCCCATAAGGATAACAGCTGATTTCTCAGCAGAAACTCTACAAGCCAGAAGGCAGTGGCATGATATACTTTAAGTGATGAAAGGGAAGAACCTACAACCAAGGTTACTCTACCCAGCAAGGATCTCATTCAGATTTGATGGAGAAATCAAAAGCTTTACAGACAAGCAAAAGCTAAGAGAATTCAGCACCACAAAACCACCTCTACAACAAATGCTAAAGGAACTTCTCTAAGTGGGAAACACAAGAGAAAGAAAGGACCTACAAAAACAAACCCAAAACAATTAAGAAAATGGTCATAGGAATATACATATCAATAATTACCTTAAATGTGAATGGATTAAATGTTCCAACCAAAAGACACAGACTCGCTGAATGTATACAAAAACAAGACCCATATATATGCTGTCTACAAGAGACCCACTTCAGACTTAGGGACACATACAGACTGAAAGTGAGGGGATGGAAACAGATATTCCATGCAAATGGAAATCAAAAGAAAGCTGGAGTAACAATGCTCATATCAGATAAAATAGACTTTAAAATAAAGAATGTTACAAGAGAAAAGGAAGGACACTACATAATGATCAAGGGACCAATCCAAGAAAAAGATATAACAATTATAAATATATATGCATCCAATGTAGGAGCACATCAATACATAAGGCAACTGCTAATAGCTCTAAAAGAGGAAATCAACAGTAACACAATAATAGTGGGGGATTTTAACACCTCATTTACACCAATGGACAGATCATCCAAACAGAAAATTAATAAGGAAACACAAGCTTTAAATGACACAATAGACCATATTGATTTAATTGATGTATATAGGACATTCTATCCAGAAACAGCAGATTACACTTTCTTCTCAAGTGAGCATGGAACATTCGCCAGGATAGATCACATCTTGGTCACAAATCAAGCCTCAGTAAATTTAAGAAAATTGAAATCATATCAAGCATCTTTTCTGACCACAATGCTATGTGATTAGAAATGAATTACAGGGAAAAAAATGTAAAAAGCACAAACACATGGAGGCTAAACAATACGTTACTAAATAACCAAGAGATCACCAAAAATATCAAAGAGGAAATCGAAAAATACCTAGAACAAATGACAATGAAAACACGATGATTCAAAACCTATGGGATGCAGGAAAAGCAATTGTAAGAGGGTAGTTTTAAGCTATACAAGCCTACCTCAAGAAACAAGAAAAATCTCAAGTAAAAAATCTAACATTACACGTAAAGGAAATAGAGAAAGAAGAACAAACAAAACCCAAAGTTAGCAGAAAGAAAGAAATCATAAAGATCAGAGCAGAAATAAATGTAATAGAAACAAAGAAAACAATAACGAAAATCAACAAAACTAAAAGCTGGTTCCTTGAGAAGATAAAGAAAATTGATAAACCACTAGCCAGACTCATCAAGAAAAAGAGGGAGAGGACTCAAATCAATAAAATTAGAAAAGTAAAAGGAGAAGTTACAACAGACACCACAGGAATACAAAGAATCCTAACAGACTACTACAAGCAACTCTATGCCAATAAAATGGACAACCTGGAAGAAATGGACAAATTCTTAGAAAGGAATAACCTTCCAAACTGAACCAGGAAGATATAGAAAATATGAACAAACCAATCACAGTTAATGAAGTTGAAACTGTGATTAAAAATTGTCCAACAAACAAAACTCCAGAATCAGATGGCTTCACAGCTGAATTCTATCAAACGTTTAGGGAAGAGCTAACACCCATCTTTCTCAAACTTTTCCAAAAAATTGCAGAGGAGGGAACACTCCCAAACTCCTTCTATAAGGCGACCATCACCCTGACACCAAAACCAGACAAAGATACTGAAAAACATAGAAAATTACAGAACAATATCACTCATGAATATAGATGCAAAAATCCTCAACAAAATACTAGCAAGCAGAATCCAAAAACACATTAAAAGGATCATACGCCATGATCAAGTGGGATTTATCCCAGGGGGCAAGGATTCTTCAATGTACACAAACCAATCAATGTGATACACCATACCAACAAATTGAAGAAAAAAAACATATGATCATCTCCATAGATGCAGAAAAAGCTTTTGACAAAATTCAACACCAATTTATGATAAAAACTCTCCAGAAAGTAGACATAGAGGGAACCTACCTCAACATCATAAAGGCAATATACAACAAACCCACAGGAAACGTCA
This sequence comes from Lagenorhynchus albirostris, assembly GCF_949774975.1. Taxonomy (NCBI): domain Eukaryota; kingdom Metazoa; phylum Chordata; class Mammalia; order Artiodactyla; family Delphinidae; genus Lagenorhynchus; species Lagenorhynchus albirostris. Next base: position 129,291,268 of record NC_083096.1, read on the forward strand.
TTCTCAATGGTGAAAAACTGAAAACATTTCCTCTAAGATCAGGAACAAGACAAGGGTGTCCACTCTCACCACTATAATTCACCATAGTTTTGGATGTCCTATACATGGCAATCAGAGAAGAAAAAGAAATAAAATGAATACAAATTGGAAAAGAAGAAGTAAAACTGTCACTGTTTGCAGATGACATGATACTATACCTAGAGAATCCTAAAGATGCCACCAGAAAACTACTAGAGCTAATCAATGAATTTGGTAAAGTTGCAGGATACAAAATTAATGCACAGAAATTCTTGCATTCCTATATACTAATGATGAAAAATCTGAAAGAGAAACACTACCATTTACCATTGCAACAAAAAGAATAAAATACCTAGGAATATATTTACCCAGGGAGACAAAAGACCTGTATGCAGAAAACGATAAGACACTGATGAAAGAAATTAAAGATGATAGCAACAGATCGAGAAATGTACCATGTTCTTGGATTGAAAGAATCAATATTGTGAAAATGACTATACTATCCAAAGCAATCTACAGATTCAATGCAATCCCTATCAAATTATCAATGGCACTTTTTACAAAACTAGAACAAAAAATCTTAAAATTTGTATGGAGACAAAGAAGACCCCAAATAACCAAAGCAGTCTTGAGGGAAAAGAACAGAGCTGGAGGAATCAGACTCCCTGACTTCAGACTATACTATAAAACTACAGTAATGAAGACAATATGGTACTGACACAAAAACAGAAACACAGATCAATGGAACAAGATAGAAAGCCCAGAGATAAACCCACGCACCTAGGGTCAACTAATCTATGACAAAGGAGGCAAGGATATACCATGGAGAAAAGACAGTCTCTTCAATAAGTGGTGCTGGGAAAACTGGATAGCTACATGTAAAAGAATGAAATTAGAACACTCCCTAACACCTTACACAAAAATAAATTCAAAATGGATTAGAGACTTAAATGTAAGACTGGACACTACAAAACTCTTAGAGGAAAACATAGGTAGAACACTCTTTGACATAAATCACAGCAAGATCTTTTTTGACTCACCTCCTAGCATAATGGTAATAAAAACAAAAATAAACAAATGGGACTTAATTAAACTTCAAAGATTTTGCACAGCAAAAGAAACCATAAACAGGACGAAAAGACAACCCTCAGAGTGGGAGAAAACACTTGCAAATGAATCAACAGACAAAGGATTAGTCTCCAAAAATATATAAACAGCTCATGCACCTCAATATTCAAAAAACAAACAACCCAATCCAAAAATGGGCAGAAGACCTAAATAGACATTTCTCCAAAGAAGACATACAGATGGCCAAGAATCACATGAAAAGCTGCTCAACATCACTAACTATTAGAGAAATGCAAATCAAAAGTACAGTGAGGTACCACCTCACACCAGTTAGAATGGGCATCGTCAGAAAATCTACAAACAAGAAATGCTGGAGAGGGTGTGGAGAAAAGGGAACCCTCTTGCACTGTTGGTGGGAATGTAAATTGATACAGCCACTATGGAGAACAGTATGGAGGTTCCTTAAAAAACTAAAAATAAAATTACCATATGATCCAGCAATCCCACTACTGGGCATATACCCTGAGAAAACCATAATTCAAAAAGACACATGCACCCCAATGTTCATTGCAGCACTATTTACAATAGCCGAGTCATGGAAGCAACCTAATTGCCCATTGACATACGAATGGGTAAAGAAGGTGTGGTACATATATACAATGGAATATTACTCAGCCATAAAAAGGAACAAAATTGGGTCATTTGTTGAGACGTGGATGGATCTAGAGACTGTTATACAGAGTGAAGTAAGTCAGAAAGAGAAAAACAAATATCATATATTAACACATATATGTGGAACCTAGAAAAATGGTACAGATGAACCGGTTTTCAGGGCAGAAATTGAGACACAGATGTAGAGAACAAACTTATGGGCACCAAGGGGGGAAAGCAGCGGCGGGTGGGGGTGGTAGTGGTGTGATGAATTGGGGGATTGGGATTGACATGTATACACTGATGTGTATGAAACTGATGACTAAGAAGAGCCTACTCTATAAAAAAAATTAAATTAAAAAAAAAAAGCTGGGTCCAAAGAAACTGGAAGTTTAATCAAGTCATTAGTTCATCATCCAAATATCACATTTTCTTTCCTGAATCCATTTAACATCTCTTTTTACTGTTTCAAAACCACTTGTGCCCAGTGGAGGTCTATGAGCTGTTTCTGGAAGGTCATAGAGAACCCTCTGGAGACCAAGAGGCACTGGGGCAATGCAGCATCATATTGTCTTTAGTAAGAATTTCTGAACATTTAAGGACTATTGCTATTTATTTCTTTTAATACCACTCAGCACAACCTGTAAACTATTTTTTTAAACTAAAATGTTCTTGTTTAGTTACCCCACACTAGCTGAGGGACAAGATAAACAGTTTTTACAAATCTTGCTATTTCTTTTGTTGTAAGCATGCTGTTGAAGATATGGATCGTTACATAGCACAGTTACCATTACAAGAAGTCCCAGGAAATATTCCTCTCTGACTTCACCCTTCTGAATCATTGTGGGGATCATAAACAATTGGACAGTTTCTATATACAGACACTGGGAATTGTGTAACTGATCACAATGTTTCCCTTTTATTGTAGAATTGACTACTGAAAAGCTCAGAGTCAAACTTATGACTGACTTTCTATAGCAAGTGTGTTAGTTTTATAATAGGCATTAAATAAATAAATAACTCACAAGAGCCCTATGAAGCAAGCACTAGTATTAACAGCTACATTTTACATATGAGGAAACTAGGTTAAGAGAGATTAAGTAACTTACCCAAAGTCACAGAGCTAATCATGATTGGGCCAGGATTTAAACCTAGTCAGTTTATACTCTTTTTTTTTTAACACCTTTATTGGAGTATAATTGCCCCACAGAGGTGTGTTAGTTTCTGCTTTATAACAAAATGAACCAGCTATACATATACATATATCCCCATATCTCCTCCCTCTTGTGTCTCCCTCCCACACTCCCTATCCCGCCCCTCTAGGTGGTCACAGAGCACCGAGCTGATCTCCCTGTGCTATGCAGCTGCTTCCCACTAGCTATCTATTTTACGTTTGGTAGCGTATATATGTCCATGCCACTCTCTCACTTTGTCACAGCTTACTCTTCCCCCTCCCTGTGTCCTCAAGTCCACTCTCTACGTCTGAGTCTTTATTCCTGTCCTGCCCCTACCTTTTTCAGAACCATTTTTTTTTTCAGATTCCATATATGTGTTAGCATACAGTATTTGTTTTTCTCTTTCTGACTTCCTTCACTCTGTACGACAGACTCTAGGTTCAACCACCTCACTACAAATAACTCAATTTTGTTACTTTTTAGGGCTGAGTAATATTCCATTGCATATATGTGCCACATCTTCCTTGTCCATTCATCTGTCAATGGACACTTAGGTTGCTTCCATGTCCTGGCTATTGTAATAGAGCTGCAATGAATATTGTGGTACAAGACTCTTTTTGAATTATGGTTTTCTCAGGGTATATGCCCAGTAGTGGGATTGCTGGGTCATATGGTAGTTCTATTTGTAGTTTTTTAAGGAACCCCCATACTGTTCTCCATAGTGGCTGTATCAAGTTACATTCCCACCAACAATGCAAGAGGGTTCCCTTTTCTATACACACTCTCCAGCATTTACTGTTTGTAGATATTTTGATGATGGCCATTCTGACTGGTGTGAGGTGATACCTCATTGTAGTTTTGATTTGTATTTCTCTAATGATTAGTGATGTTGAGCATTCTTTCATGTGTTTTTTGGCTATCTGTATATCTTCTTTGGAGAATTGTCTACTTAGGTCTCCTCCCCATTTTTGGATTGGGTTGTTTCTTTTTCTGATATTGAGCTGCATGAGCTGCTTGTAAGTTTTGGAGATTAATCCTTCATCAGTTGCTTCATTTGCAAATATTTTCTCCCATTCTGAGGGTTGTCTTTTCGTCTTGTTTATGCTTTCCTTTGCTGTGCAAAAGCTTTGAAGTTTCATTAGGTCCCATTTGTTTATTTTTGTTTTTATTTCCATTTCTCTAGGATGTGGGTCAAAAAGGATCTTGCTGTGATTTATGTCATAGAGTGTTCTGCCTATGTTTTCCTCTAAGAGTTTGATAGTGTCTGGCCTTACATTTAAGTCTTTAATCCATTTTGAGATTAATTTTTATATGGTGTTAGGAAGTGTTTTAATTTCATTCTTTTACATGTAGCTGTCCAGTTTTCCCAGCACGACTTATTGAACAGGCTGTCTTCTCTCCATTGTATATTCTTGCCTCCTTTATCAAAAATAAGGTGACCATACATGCGTGGGTTTATCTCTGGGTTTTCTATCCTGTTCCATTGATCTACATTTCTGTTTTTGTGCCAGTACCATACTGTCTTGATTACTGTAACTTTGTAGTATAGTCTGAAGTCAGGGAGTCTGATTCCTCCAGCTCCGTTTTTCTTTCTCAAATTGCTTTGGCTATTCGGGGTCTTTTGTGCTTCCATACAAATTGTGAAATTTTTTGTTCTAGTTCTTTGAAAAATGTCATTGGTAGTTTGATAGGGATTACATTGAATCTGCAGATTGCTTTGGGTAGTACAGTCATTTTCACAATGTTGACTCTACCAATCCAAGAACATGGTATATCTCTCCATCTGTTTGCATCATCTTTAATTTCTTTCATCAGTGTCTTATAGTTTTCTACATACAGGTCTTTTGTCTCCTTAGGTAGGTTTATTCCTAGGTATTTTATTCTTTTTGTCACAATGGTAAATTGAAGTGTTTCCCTAATTTCTCTTTCAGATTTTTCATCATTAGTGTATAGGAATGCAAGAGATTTCTGTGCATTAATTTTGTATCCTGCTACTTTACGAAGTTCATTGATTAGCTCTAGTAGTTTTCTGGTAACCTCTTTAGGATTCTCTATATGTAGTATCATGTGATCTGCAAACAGTGACAGCTTTACTTCTTCTTTTCCAAGCTGGATTCTTTTTCTTTCTTTTTCTTCTCTGAGTGCTGTGGCTAAAACTTCCAAAACTATATTGAATAATAATAGTGTGAGTGGGCAACCTTGTCTTGTTCCTGATCTTAGTGGAAATGGTTGCAGTTTGTCACCATTGAGAATGCTGTTTGCTGTGAGCTTGTCATATATGGTCTTTATTATGTTGAGGTAAGTTCCCTCTATGCCTACTTTCTGGAGCGTTTTTATCATAAATGGGTGTTGAATTTTGTTAAACTTTTCCTGCATCTATTGAGATGATCATATGGTTTTTCTCCTTCAGTTTGTTAATATGGTGTATCGCATTGATTGATTTGTGTATATTGAAGAATCCTTGCATTCCTGGGATAAACCCCACATGATCATGGTGTATGATCCTTTTAATGTGCTGTTGCATTCCGTTTGCCAGTATTTTGCTGAGGATTTTTTCATCTATGCTCATCAGTGATATTTGTCTGAGGTTTTCTTTCTTTGTGACATTTTGCCTGGTTTTGGTATCCGGGTGATTGTGGCCTCTGAATAAATTTCGGAGCATTCCTCCCTCTGCTATATTTTGGTAGAATTTGAGAAGGATAGGTGTTAACTCTTCTCTAAATGTTTGATAGAATTCACCTGTGAAGCCATCTGGTCCTGGGCTTTTGTTTGTTGGAAGATTTTTAATCACAGTCTCAATTTCAGTGCTTGTGATTGGTCTGTTTATATTTTCTATCTCTTCCTGGTTCATTCTCCAGGTGTTATGCTTTTCTAAGAATTTGTCCATTTCTCCACGTTGTCCATTTTATTTGCATATAGTTGCTTGTAGTAATCTCTCATGATCATTTGTATTTCTGCTGTGTCAGTTGTCACTTCTCTTTTTTCATTTCTAATTCTATTGATTTGAGTCTTCTCCCTTTTTTTCTTGATGAGTCTGGCTAATGGTTTATCAATTTGGTTTATCTTCTCAAAGAACCAGCTTGTAGTTTTATTGATCTTTGCTATTTCCTTCATTTCTTTTTCATTTATTTCTAATCTGATCATTATAATTTCTTTCCTTCCACTAACTTTAGTGTATTTTTGTTCTTCATTCTCTAATTGCTTTAGGTGTAAGGTTAGGTTATTTATTTGAGAAGTTTCTTGTTTCTTGAAGTATGATTGTATTGCTATAGACTTCCCACTTAGGACTGCTTTTGCTGCATCCCATAGGTTTTGGGTCATCATGTTTTCATTGTCATTTGTCTCTAGATATTTTTTGATTTCCTCTTTGATTTCTTCAGTGATCTCTTGATTATTAAGTAGTGTATTGTTTAGCCTCCACGTGTTTGTATCTTTTACAGGTTTTTCCCTGTAATTGATATTCAGTCTCATAGCGTTGTGGTGAGAAAAGTTACTTGATACGATTTCAATTTTCTTAATTTTACCAAGGCTTGATTTGTGACCCAAGATATGATCTATCCTGTAGAATGTTGCATGAGCACTTGTGAAGAAAGTGTATTGTGTTGCTTTTGGATGGAATGTCCTATAAATATCAATTAAGTCCATCTTGATTAATGCATCATTTAAAGCTTGTGTTTCCTTGTTTATTTTCCTTTTGGATGATCTGTCCATTGGTGAAAGTGGGGTGTTAAAGTCCCCTACTATGATTGTGTTACTGTTGATTTCCCCTTTTATGGCTGTTAGTATTTGCCTTATGTATTGAGGTGCTCCTATGTTGGGTGTATAAATATTTACAATTGTTATATGTTCCTCTTGGATTGATCCCTTGATCATTATGTAGTGTCCTTTTTGTCTCTTGTAATAGTCTTTATTTTAAAGTCTATTTTGTCTGATATGAGAATTACTACTCCAGCTTTCTTTTGATTTCCATTTGCATGGAATATATATTTCCATCCCCTCATTTTCAGTCTGTATGTGTCCCTAGGTCTGAAGTAGGGTCTCTTGTAGACAGCATATTTACAGGTCTTGTTTTTGTATCCATCCAGCCAGTCTATGTGTTTTTATTGGAGCATTTAATCCATTTACATTTAAGGTAATTATTGATATGTGTGTTCCTATTACCATTTTCATAATTGTTTTAGGTTTTTTATTGTAGGTCTTTTCCTTCTCTTGTGTTTCCTGCCTAATTAAGTTCCTTTAGCATTTGTTCTAGTGCTGGTTTGGTGGTGCTGAATTCTCTCAGCTTTTGCTTGTCTGTAAAGGTTTTAATTTCTTCATCAAATCTGAATGAGATCCTTGCTGGGTAGAGTAATCTTGGTTGTAGGTTTTTGCCTTTTATCACTTTAAATATGTCCTGCCACTCCCTTCTGGCTTGCAGAGTTTCTGCTGATAGATCAGCTGTTAACCTTATGGGGATTCCCTTATTTATTGTTTTTCCCTTGCTGCTTTTAATATTTTTTCTTTGTATTTAATTTTTGATAGTTTGATTAATATTTTTCCTGTCATGTTTCTCCTTGGATTTATCCTGAATGGGACTCTTTGCACTTCCTGGACTTGATTAACTATTTCCTTTCACATATTAGGGAAGTTTTCAACAATAATCTCTTCCAATATTTTCTCAGTCCCTTTCTTTTTCTCTTCTTCTGGGACCCCTATAATTTGAATGTTGGTGCGTTTAATGTTGTCCCAGAGGTCTCTGAGACTGTTGTCAATTCTTTTCATTCTTTTTTCTTTATTCTGCTCTGCAGTAGTTATTTCCACTATTTTATCTTCCAGGTCACTTATGCATTCTTCTGCCTCAGTTATTCTGATATTGATTCATTCTAGAGAATTTTTAATTTCATTTATTGTGTTATTCATGATTGTTTGTTTGCTCTTTAGTTCTTCTAGGTCCTTGTTAAAAGTTTCTTGTATTTCCTCCAATCTATTTTCAAGATTTTGGATCATCTTTACTCTCATTACTCTGAATTCTTTTTCAGGTAGACTTCCTATTTCTTCTTCATTTGTTTGGTCTGGTGGGTTTTTACCTTGCTGCTTCATCTGCTGTGTATTTCTCTGTCTTCTCATTTTGCTTAACTTACTGTGTTTAGGGTCTCCTTTTCACAGGCTGCAGGTGTGTAGTTCCCATTGTTTTTGGTGTCTGCCCCCAGTGGCTAAGTTTGGGTCAGTGGGTTTTATAGGCTTCCTGGTGGAGGGGACTAGCGCCTGTGTTCTGGAGGATGAGGCTGGATCTTGTCTTTCTGTTGGGCAGGACCACATCTGGTGGCATGTTTTGGAGTGTCTGTGACCTTATTATGATTTTAGTCAGCCTCTCTGCTAATGGGTGGGTTATGTTCCTGTCTTACTCGTTGTTTGACATAGGGTGTCCAGCACTGTACCTTGTTGATCATTGAGTGGAGCTGGGTCTTATCGTTTAGATGGAGATCTCTGGGAGAGCTTTCGCCATTTGATATTATGTGTATCCGGGAAGTCTCTGGTGGACCTATGTCCTGAACTTGGCTCTCCCACCTCAGAGGCACATGCCTGATACCCAGTCAGAGTACCAAAACCCTGTCAGCCACATGGCTCAGAAGAAAAGGGAGAAGAAAAGAAAAAAATAAAATAATTAGAATAAAACATAATAATGAAAAATAAAAATATTTAAAAGTAATTTAGAAAAGGAAAAAAAAAAGAAAGATAGAAGAGAGCAACCAAACCAAAAACAAATCCTCCAATGATACAAGCACTAAAAACTATAATAAAAAAAAGAAACAAAACAGACAGACAGAACCCTAGGAGAAATTGTAAAAGCAAAGCCATACAGAGAAAATCACACACAGAATCGTACACATACATGCTCACAAAAAGAGAAAAAGGAAAAAATATATATATCATTGCTCCCAAAGTCCACTGCATCAATTTTGGGATAATTCGGTTGCCTATTCCGGTATTCCACAGATGCAGGGTACATCAAGTTGATTGTGGAGATTTAATCCGCTGCTCCTGAGGCTGCTGGGAGAGATTTCCCTTTCTGTTCTTTGTTCGCACAGCTCCCGGGGTTCAGCTTTGGATTGGACCCGCCTTTGCGTGTAGGTTGCCTGAGGGCATCTGTTCTTCGCTCAGACAGGATGGAGTTAAAGGAGCAGCTGATTTGGGGGCTCTGGCTCACTCAGGCCGGGGGGAGCGAGGGCCACGGAGTGCGGGGCAAGCCTGTGGCAGCAGAGGCCAGTGTGACGTTGCAACAGCCTGAGGTGCGCTGTGCGTTCTCCCGGAGAAGTTGTCCCTGGATCACGGGACCCTGGCGGTGGCGGGCTGCACAGGCTCCCAGGAGGGGAGGTGTGCATTGTGACCTGTGCTTGCACACAGGCTTCTTGGTGGCAGCAGCGGCAGCCTTAGCGTCTCATGTCCGTCTCTGGGGTCCGCGCTGATAGCCGTGGCTCGCGCCAGTCTCTGGATCCGTTTAGGCGGTTCTTTGAATCCCTTCTCCTCACGCACCCCAAAACAATGGTCTCTTGACTCTTCAGCAGCTCCAGACTTTTTCCTGGACCCCCTCCTGGCTAGCTGTGGCACACTAGCCCCCTTCAGGCTGTGCTCATGCCGCCAACCCCATTCCTTTCCCTGGGATCTGACCTCCGAAGCCCGAGCCTCAGCTCCCAGCCCCCGCCCGCCCCGGCGTGTGAGCAGACAAGCCTCTCGGGCTTGTGAGTGCTGGTCTGCACCGATCCTCTGTGCGGGTATCTCTCTGCTTTGCCCTCCGCACCCCTGTTGCTGCACTCTCCTCCGTGGCTCTGAAGCTTCTCCCCCTCCGCCACCCACAGACTCCACCAGTGAAGGGGCTTCCTAGTGTGTGGAAACCTTTCCTCCTTCACAGCTCCCTCCCACTGGTGCAGGTCCCATCCCTATTCTTTTGTCTCTGTTTTTTCTTTTTTTCTTTTGCCCTACCCAGGTATGTGGGGAGTTTCTTGCCTTTTGGGAAGTCTGAGGTCTTCTGCCAGCATTCAGTAGGTGTTCTGTAGGAGTTGTTCCACATGTAGATGTATTTCTGATGTATTTGTGGGGAGGAAGGTGATCTCCATGTCTCACTCCTCTGCCATCTTGAAGCTGCCTCCCGGTTTATACTCTTAGACCACTACATGATACTATCTCTTGGCTGGAAATTTAGCAAGGAATCCTAGGCAGTGAAAAGATCATTAGCTTTGGAAAGAGAAAAATCTCCCAGTTTTACTATTCACCGGGTGACCTGGCCAGCTCAGTTCTCCATTCTCTAACATGGGGATTGTGGGACTTCCCTGGTGGTCCAGTGGTTAAGACTCCATGCTTCCAATGCAGGGGGTGCAGGTTCGATCCCTGGTTGGGGACCTAAGATAGTACATGCCATGCCAAAAAATAAAAATAAAATAATAAAATAACATAAAATGGGGATGGTGTTCCCCAGCCCACCCTCTAGCGTGAGAGCCATGTGAGAGGATGAACGTAAAAGCCCTGCACACACCCAGCATCAGACAAACATTGGCTCTTTCCTCTAATGACAATCAAATCTGTTTCTTTCATAAAAATGTGAACTTTGAGTTTTCTTGCCAATAACCTGGGAAGGGTAAAGAGAACTTTGGCCCTTGACCAGCTCTAGAATTTCTCGGATACAAATTGTTGACATCGAGCCCACACAAAGCTGGAAACTCCCACAGGGATAACTACACAGGCTGTGACCCAGCACAGATTTCCCCTGAATTCTACAGAGTTTCAACACAACTGAGGCTCTTAGAGAGCAAAGCCCAAGGTTCTGGAAATACAGAGCACAGCATGGGGGAGGGGAGCACTGCTCCTTTGAATAGGAGGGAGTCTTGATCAGATTTAGCAGACAGGGCTCCAGCCACACTGCCCCTGCCCTTCACAAACTTCATGAACGTCACTCTAGGAACCTCCTTCACACAGCTTTACCCAGATAAGTGTTCTTAATAGAAAAAAAAATTCTGACATTGGCCCTTTGATTGCCAGAGTTTCCCTGGACTATAAAGGACAAGGGTCTGCCCAAGGTGGCCTTAGGACATATGCTGAGCACTCTGAGTCCCAAGAAGAAGTGGGAGTCTTCTCAGTGCCTCAGTCACAGCCGTAAAAGTGAGAACAGAATGGATCCTATCTCCTAGAGTTACTCTGAGGATGCAGTGGGGTAATAAATGTTCAAAGCTTAGAACAGGGCTTTGCCCTTACTAAGCACTCCGTGAATGTGAGCTGTAGTTGTTGTGTTATTACACTTGTCTTAGATCACACAGCAAAGTAAGTAAAGAAACTAGAATTGGAGCAAAGATCTCAGAGAATCACAAGCCCAGCTCTTTCTGTCCTGCGAAGCAGCCTCTCTCTGGCACGTCTGAGCCTCAGTATCCTACTTCGTGGAGTGAAAGGGCTAAGCCATGTTAGGGAATCTTATAGGACATGTAGTATGAAACAGTCTCCCCCAACTCTCCACCCCACCACAGATTCCACCCCCAGCATCCCGCTTCACTAACATCCTTCCCAGCCCCTCATCCCTCTGGGTTCTCTCTACCCTCACAGGCTTTCTTCAGCTCCAGAAAGTCCCTGTGCCATAGAAGCACACACACACAGAGTTTTCTGATCAGTGCTTTCCTCTGAATTCCCATGTTTTGCTAGGCCGTGGACTCTGCATGTGGCGTCTCTCTGTCAATAGGGTGCCTGTGACCCGCAGCAGTCCTGAGCTCAGGCATGGCAGATCTGACTCTGTCCTGGCCTGGGTCAGCTTGGCTAGTAAAACCAGGGCAGTGTTCCAGATCTGCGTGACTGAGGGGCGAGGAGCGGGATTTCCATGGCAGCAGGTGTGTAAGGGCCATGACACTGAGTTTGTGGGCATTTGGGCCTGGGAAGGCAGCATGGGCTGGGGGAAGCCTGACTGCCGGATCAGGCAGGAATTTTGGAAGAATACAGAATTCCTTGTCTGCTTCAAGTTAGATCTTACACAAGTGACTTAGCTTCTCTGAGTTACAACTTCTCTGCAAGTGAAAGATCTTACTGCCCTCCTCGTGGGCCCTGGGAAAGATTAAGAGGGCAGTTAGTGTAAAGCATGGGGCAGAGACTCAATAAGTAGCTGTTTAATTATTATTCCGTTCCTCTTCTCTTCTAATATAAATGCAAATAATGGATCTGGCTCCCAGGAAGATGAAAAGAGAAAGAAAAGATAATAATAATTCAGTGTTATTCATGCTCCATGCAATATATCCTTTTATCTTCTCCGTAACCCTACAAGATAAGGATTATTATTATCCTCATTTTATGTATGAGAAAACGGAGGCTTGGAGAGGATAGGTAACTTGCTCATCATCACTATAGGAAGTGGTGGAGTTGGGACATGAACACGGGCCTCCAGCCCCAAGCTTATCCACCACCCAAGCCTTTCTGACACCCACGAACTGAGCTGGCAGCTCTCAGCCAAGCAGCTGTGGACCAGGCCTCCTTGCAGCCTTTCTGGCAGAGTTTCCTGATAGCTGAGAATTCCTCTCAGCAAGGTTCTGCCACTTCTTCTCTTGGTTTAGTCTCAGCTTCACCTTTTTCTTTTGAAACCATAGATCTGTCAGCTGTCCACGCTCAGCCATACAAGGAGAAAATGCACAGCCAGGGCAGGATTATGGTCTTGGCAATCCAGACCCTCCTCCTGAGACTGTCCAAACTGGCCTGGGTCTGAGGCTGGAGGCATTTGTTGACTCTGGCTGTGGTCCCCCAGGATGTGCTTCTAATTCTCTTCATGGGTCAGCTTACCCCCCCTTGGTCAGTGGTGGCTCATCCTCTGTCAGGGCTTGGACCTTGCTTTGTCCGTTTCCTACTCCTTCCCACTTGCCCACCCCTGCTTTTGACTTCCCACAGTCCCTGGGTTGTGGTTATACCCTCCACTTTCTGGTCTTAAGGTATCAAGCAGGAATGGCCAGAGCTTGAGATGAATGGGAAAATTGCCATTGGCCTTCCATGTCCCCAAGAGCACCATGACTGCACAGGGACCCTCCAAAATAGTCTGAGCTTTGGAGGGATACACCTTCTACACCTGCAAAGAATACTTGGCTTCTCCAATCATCAGTTTTCTGGTTTCTTTGTCTGAAAAACGAGGGAATTGAGTCAGGTTCTTGCTAATGCTCCTTCAAGTGCTGACATCCTATGAGCTGGTGATTAAGATTTTAAACATATTTTTAATCCTTTTCTTCTTTTTTTTCTGATTATAGAATAGTGCATTCTAATTGTAGAAAATCTGAATAACATAAAAAAGTGTAAAACAGAAGCCAGTCGAAACCTTATCCCTCAGAGAAACTTAATATTAATGTATTGGTGTTAATTATTCTTTTTCTTGTAGTATACATTTGTGTGTTTAATGTGGTTTTTGTTTTATATATTTATTATACAGTTTTTAATAAATTTAACCTAAATATATAATTAAATACTATTCAAAAATATTAGTTTGATGGCATCATAGAATCCCATCATTTATTTATTTTCATGGTGTTCGACGTTGAGGCTGTTTTAAGCTTTTTTTCTAATTTAATAATATTATAGTGAATATGTTACATATGATATTATAGAGCAAATATCGATAAATCTATGTGTATACTTAAATCATTTCCTTAATCAGTTCCACTTAAAAATAGAATTACTAAGTTAAAGGATTAGAATTAATTTTAGTACCCAAATCCCTTTCAGAAGACTTGTATTGATTGATACCTCTACCCAAACTGAGTATGTGAGAATGTGAGTACTAATTTTACTGGAGTCTCAGTATTGGATTCGATTTTTTAAAATAACTTTGTCAATTTGAGAAATGGTATCTCATTGTTACTGTAGCTTGCATTTGTTTTGTTACTTTTAAGGATAATATTTTTCACATAATGACAGGCCATTTTGATTTCTTTTTAAAATGAATTCTCTATTTATGGGCTTTACTCACTTTTTGAGTATTCATCTTTTCTTTTTTATTGATTTTTGAGAACTGTTTATTGATTTTGAGTATAAAAATCATCCCTTATTGATCTTTGGGAAGGCTATTATATAAAAAATTATATCCTTTGCCTTTCATATATGTGACATATATTTTCTATATTTATTGTTTCCTTTACTTTTGTTTATAGTAAATTTTAGCACATATATTTTAAATTTTATGGAGAAGAATTGATCAATCTTTTCCTTTATAGTTTCTTTCCTTGTTTTTATGCTTGGAAAACCTATCTCCACCTTGAGATAAAAGAGTGTCCTATAATTTCTAATAATTCATTTCTACCTTTAATTCTATAACTAATTTAAATTTAGCTCATATATAATATGAAATTTGAGTCTATTTTTCTCTGATGATTAATAAATAGCTACAGGTTTGAACTATATTAATCAACTTCCTTTGAAAAATGATTTGATATGAAGTCTCTATCACATTTTGAAGTCATATATAAACAGTTCAGTTTCTAGACTTTCTCTTCCATTGTATATGTCCATTTTCTTACCCTGTAACACTGTCCCTTGTCTTAATTATTATAGTTTTATAATAATTTTAATTACCTGGAAGTTCATATTGTCCATAAATTTTTCTTTCAACAGTTCTTCAGCTATTCTCACTGCTTTGATATTTCAGATGAATTTTAAAATCAGTTTGTTAAATTTCTCCAAAAAACTGCCATTGATTCTTTTTTGAAATTACATTAAGTTCATATGCGAACCTGAGGTGAATTTAGATTATTATGACGCTGAGTTTACCACTCAGGGATATAGTATCTATTGCCACTTAGAAAAGTCTTCCTTTATGCCCTTAAGTTCCAATTTCTTTCTATAGCTCCTGCCTATTTCCTCTTAAGTTTGTTCCTACCTATTTTAAAATATTTTTGCTATACTCTTGTAACTGTGATCATATTTTTTATGACATTTTGTGGTTATTATTTCATGCTGATTATTTAGCATTAAACATGACTGTTTTCATTTAGCATTACATAATCAATAGTAATCGTTTAGCTTTAGGTGATAGCATACAAATCGCACGGAAATAGCATTTCTTCTTTCTTACTGGTGCTAGGAAGCAGGGGATTTGCTTTTATTCCTGTTCCTAAACTCTCCCCACCCACCAAGAGTCAAGTATTCATTTCCCACACATACTGAGTGTCCTCCGTTTGTCCCATGCTGTGCTTGGCAGTGGGGCTCAGCACCTTCCACCTTAAAGTCACCTCTCTGAGTTTGCCCTTCCAAGTCCTCTGCCCCTTTAAGTCACAGTGAGAGGTTGGGTGTGTGTATTAATAACACTTTCTGGCTGCCTCACGATGCTTATTTGGAGGCTTCCCGGATTTGGCAGCATGGGCTTCCATTTTAATTAGCTTCTCAGGAGGTGTTTGCACAATTCATGAGACAAATAAGCCTTCTTTAGAAGTGAGAAGCCTGGTGCATAGTGGCCTGGTCTCCTGAGTAAAACTCCTGGGAGCCTTGTTTCTGGGAAGGGTGATCAAATTGTGACAGAGGAAATGGTGGATCTGGCTCAGCTCACTATGGATGAGAAGCTTGGCTGTTTCTGGAAGTGAGTGGCAAGCTAAGCCTATTAGAAACTCAAAAGGAAAAAAAAAATCACTGATTCCGTCTTTATTTACTTTTTCAATATTTCTTTAATTGTTGATTTTTGGCACTCATTTTGATTTGGGGAAATATTTTATTAAAATATTTATTTCTATTATTAATTTATTTATACTGCTGAGCTTTTTTTGGTGTCCCTTTCAGTTCTGCAGCTGAGTTGAGTGCCTCACTCTCCTCGTTCCAGTCCTGACCCTGCTGGAAATGCCTCTGGAACGAATGGAATTGTGGGTATCCCCCCAAAGCCATGCCCATATTTAGCCTCTAGCATCTGTGAATGTGACCTTATCTGGAAAAAGGGACTTTGCAGATATAATTAGGGATCTGAAGATGATCTCATTATCAGGGTGGGCCCTAAATCCAATGACAGGTGTCCTGATAAGAGAGAAGAGAAGGCAACACAGAAGAGGAGGCCATGTAAAGACAGAGGCAGAGACTGGAGTTATGAACCCACAAACCAAGGGCAGAAACCGGAAGACACAAGGGGGATTCTTCCTGAGAGCCTTTGGAGAGAGCACAGCCCTGCCAACGACTTGATTTTAGAATCTTGGCATCAAGACTATGAAAGAATAAATTTCTGTTGGTGCAAGCCACCAACCTCCTGGTCATTTGTTATGGTAGCCCTTGGACATGATTACAGCCCCAAAGGCAGGTGTGTTGGGAAGAAGTTTATAAGTCATACTGAGGAGAAACCTCAACCATCGGGTCCAAGGCAGGGCAGCTGCCGGTGTTGCAAAGTGTGTAGAGAGAAACAGAGGTGCAAAATAAAAAGTTAAAGACAGCTTCTGGTGGGTTAAATGGGCATGTGTGTATGTGTAAATTTCAGTTGACTCATCAAATATTTGAGTACTTTCTCTTTGCCAGCCCCTTGTGTGAGGCAGTATGTGGCCCTCACACACACGTGCACATGCTCACCGGGCACAGACATGCATGATTTAAAACAACATTAAAAGACAGACTAAATTGTGAAGCTACAATAGAATTCTAATCAGCTCTTCCCAGAATACTTGCCACAGTTCTTCCAGCCTCCTAAGGAGACCTAGCAAAAGCTTCCCTCTGTGATTTCATAACACCCTCTCTTTTCTACTAATGATGTACTTTCCCCACTGCGTAGTAAGGAAACCTTCTCTTACCTGCCTCTTACCTGCACTAACTGTGGGCTCAGTGAAGTCAAAGATTATCTTTTAAATCTCTATTTCCCCAGCACTATACACACACACGTATATATACACGTGTGTGTGTGTGTGTGTGTATATATATATATATATATATATATATATATATGGAAAGAATAAGTTAAGCCCAAACCCCAGATAACATTTTGAGAGAAACAATCAAGGCCCCCCAATGTTAGATGTGCTAAGTGAGGCCAACAAATGTTAACTTAGAAGATTTTTAAAAAGCAGAATCCCTAATAAACAAAAATGAACAAACAAAAAGAGAGGGCAGTATGTGCAGTGGTCAAGCTTACAAATTCCAGGTCTGAACTCCTGGGTTTATGTCCTGTCTCTACTTTTTATCGGCTTGTCTCCTAGTTCTCTCATCTATAAAATCGGACTCATATAGGTATCTGTCTCGTTGGGCAATGGTAGGGTTTAAATGAGTTATTATATGTAAAACTTCAATGCATTTTAATTAATATTACCCATTGAATTTAAAGCTTTTAGCAATGTAGCATCCTTATGCAGACTATCTTATAAACTTTATGCTACATTGTTTTCATTTTTGCTTAAAGGGTCAGTTATCTTTTTAAAAGATTTTTAAAATTAAGAAAAAATTATATATTTAGTGGTATAGTTGTCATTTCTGGGGCTCTTCGTTTCTTGGTGGATCCAAGTTTCCATCTCGTTTCCTTTTCCATTTGCTTGAGGATTTCCATTAACATTTCTTATAGTGTCAGTCTATTGGCTACATGCTCTTTCACCTTTTGTATGTCTGGAAAAAAACCTTTGTTTCTCCTTCATTTTTGAGAGGTGTTTTCACTTGCTATAGAATTCTTGGTTAACAGTTTTTCTTTCAGTACTTTAAAGATGTTGTTCCATTGTCTCCTTGTTTCCATTATTTCTGACAAGATATCTGTTGATATGTTTATCTTTTCTCCTCTATACATAACCTAATTCCCTGCTTCACCTGCCTTGGCTACTTTTAACATTTCTTTTATCACTGGCTTTAAGAAATTTGATAATGATGTGCTTTGATGTCATTTTCTTCAAGTTTCTTGTTCTGGGGTTTCACTGAGCTTCTTATATTTGTGGGCTTATAGTTTTCATCAAATTTGGAAATTTTTCAGAATTTATTTTTTAAAAGATTTTAATGAACGCCTCCCCCGTCCTCAGGGACTCCATCTACTCCTTATTAGCCCCCTTGCAGCTGTCCTGAAGCACAGTGATGATTGGTCCATTTCTTTTTTTTTAATTCTCTTTTCTTTTTGTTTCAGTTTGAACAGTTTCTGTCACTATGTCTTTAAGTTCACTAATCTTTTCTTTTGTAATGTCTAATCTGCTACTAATCCTACTTAATGTATTTTTATATCTTTCTTATCTCTCCTTAACAATTTGAACATAAGGAATACAGCTTCAACTTTATTTCTATCTCCTAATTCTAACATTTCTGCTAGGTAAGTGTTACTTTTGTTTGATTGATTTTTATCCTCATTATGGGTGGTATTTTCTTCTTTATGTGCCTGGCAAGTTTTCATTAGATGCCATAAATTTTGAATTTTACCTTGTTTGGTGCTGGATAATTTGTATTTCTATAATATTCTTGACCTTTATTCTGTGATGCAGTTAAGTTACTTGAAAACACTGTGATCCTATGTTTTTTTTAAGATTTATTAAAGGAGACTATAGCAGTACTTTATTTGAGATTAATTATTCCTTACTCAAGGCAGTTCATCCTCGATACTCTAACTAATGCCTCATGAATCATGAGATTTTCCAGTCTGGCTGGAAGGTACAGGCACTCTTTCCAGCTCTATGTGAGCACAGGTGACTGTTATCTCTTATCCATTCTAATAATTCTTACCTTTGACTTGGGTTGTTTTCTCATAGGTATGTGATGATCAGTACTCTGCCATATACTTGAGAAGGGCTTTCAGCAGACCTCTGAGGTTCTGTTAAGCTCCCTCTTTCCTGATACTCCATCCTGAGAACTATAGCCCCCTTGTTCTCCTCTGACTCTCAGCTCTATCTTCAACTCAGGGAGTCAGCTGGGCTCTGCTTGGGTTACATGGCTTGGAAATTCTTTCACGGGAGATTATTGGGCTCACCTCACTTGTTTTCTGTTTCTCAGAAATCACTCCCCTTCATTGACTAATGTCTAGGGTTTTGAAAACCACTGAATCATAATTTGTCAAGTTTTTTTATTTTGGTTGTTTCAGTCAGGATGGTAAACCCAGTTAATTTATATTAAATGGAAGTGGAGTCTGAGACTGCATTTTAAAATTTCATATGTCCTGGCTCCTGCAAAAGTCTGATTCATAATTTGTATTTTGCCAAACAAGATATTCTGATGGATATTCCTTGTTGTACACCAGAGGACTAGATCTTTGATATTCAAAGTACTGTCCATGTACCAGCAGCATCAGCATCATCTGGGATCTTGCTAAAACATACAGAATCTCATGCCTCACCCAAGATCTACTGGTTCAGAATCTGCATTTAATAAGATTCCCAGTTGATTTGTATGCACATTCAAGTTTGAGAAGTACCAGACTGGCTAACTTCAAAGTTTCCTTCTAACTAAAGTTCTTTTTGCCTGTGAAATGGGTAAGATGGTTTCTAAGAGAGCAAGGGACATTGTGGGAAAGTTGTATGTTAAAAAGTATGTTAAAGACATAATTTTCTAGGGTAGGTTTTTCATATTAACTGCAAAAGTCCTAACAAAGGAAAGAATAAAAGAACTAACAAAGGACAAAAAGGACAAATAAATACTCACTTGACTAACACATAGTTTTGTAATTATTTGGTTAATGTTTCTCTATATGGTTTATGTATTTCTTTTGTTTTTCACCAATCTATCCTAAGAGCCCAGACAGTGCTCCGCATGTGTCAGGCACTCTGTAAATAGTTTTTGATTGACTGAATGACCAACAGACTGAAAGATTAGAGACACTATCAAGGTGGGTGTTTTTATGCCTTTAAGAGGGACAATTTAGACACAGAGAGCTCAAAGGGACAGAATAATTTGACTCAGAGAAGATGGCTCAGACTACCTAAGAAATATTAATGTTCAAGAGAATTTCATAAAGGAGGGTGTCCCAGAAAGTTTATTCAGTAATTCAGTACACATTCTTTGTAACTAAGAGAAGTAACTGCAATTCCATGTAATTTCAAACAAAGAGGAAGAGTGTGTTACAGAGGAAATAGCAGGCAGTTTTGGAGAAAGTGACCATGCCGACTCCAAATTTACAATAGCTGAGGACACAAGTCTTGGGGCAGCAACTTTACATATAGAAAGAGCCTAGAGTTTCACATCATGCAGATCTCCCCTTGAGTCTCTGCTTTTCATCAGTCCAGTGAAATGACTTGAGGCACTTTCTTAGTCTTCTCTGGGCCTCTATAAAACTGAGTTGGTGGAGATGATTATGATGGTAATCATGGTAGTGGTGATGCTGTTGTAGCTGGGTGACACATAACTTGTATCTCAAGGAGGCTTTGTAATAATCAAATGCAGTGATGCCTATGAATGGATACTATAATGTTTATTAAGTGCTATGCAAATGATCATTATTCCTGGATTTTAGAAAGGAAATAAGAAAAACTCATATGACTGCACAAAGATGCTCTCTAAAGAGCTCAGTTTGTAATATAATAGGTATAAAAAATGATAGGGAGAGGAACAACTTTCCCAGAATGAATACAAAAGTTTGAGACCATAAGAGTCAAGACAGCCACTTGATGAACATGAATACATGCTTAGCAAGAAAACAATGAGAATAAGCTAGGTGGAAAATTGCTGAGGACAATAGAGGGAGTATTCAAAGCTCTGACAGGGAGTCTTATAGCTTGGCAGATAGTGTAGAGTTATATAATTCACAGGAAAACTCTAGCCTAATAATCCTCACATCCTATCGGCTCTTTCTTTCCTATCTTTCCCTCTTTCTATCTTCTCAGGGAGAATGAACTTCATGCTGAAGGAGAGAACAAATTGTCTTCATGTGTAAAGGGAAGAAAAACAGTCAAAGAAAGAGAAACTCCCAACATCCAGCCTCCCATCTCATGCTTGAATTTTCCCTTTAGCATCAGCCCCAACGTAAAAGTCTCCTCGAACAACCACTTCTAATATCTTCAATTCACCACATCTTTGATCATATTATTCCATCTTTGGGCAATTAGAACAATTAGAAAATCCAGTTTGTCATAACTGTGGGCCAGAACAAGACTTCCCATATCTTCCTTTGGCCTGGGTCGCATCCTTACTGTAATTAAGCACAAACTAATTTTCTTTTTACCTAAGAATTACTTAAACTTTAAGAAACTTTAAACATTTCTTCTATTTCCCTTCTCCAAGTGGATTTATCATTTCTTCAGGCTGAACACTCAGTTTTCCTCCAACAGTTGGATGCTTGAGTTCCTTTAGTATCCTCCAAAAGTGTTTTTACTCGATTTTAACCAAATGTTCTTCTTGGTTAAAAGAAATGGCTAGTGTGAAAGGACCAATGTTCTTTTGTTGAAAGAATATCAAAGATACCAGGAGAAAGAAATTCTTTCAAATTTCCTTCACTGAACTCACAAGTCCACTTATACATATACCCATCCTTTTCTGGTATATTGGAGAAAGTAGCTTTTCTTCTAAGACTAATCCTTCCACCAGTGCTTTGGACCACACCACTCTGCTTTCCCAAGCAGACATTATCAATGATCCCTCCATCTTCCTTCCCTCAGTCCCTCTCAGTTTTCCTCTTCATAAATGAGCTTCTTGTCTGGTCTCACTGCCTCCATTTTTTCACTTCCCCCTTTCTCTTTATTCAGTGAAAACTGGCCACTGAGCCATCGCTTCACTGAAAATGATCTAAGTTCACCAGTAATATCCATAATTCTAAATAAAATGAATATTTTTTCTTCTTACTTATTTCATCTCTCAGCAGAATTCAGTATTGTAGACCAACTCCTTATTAAAGCAATCTTTTTCTTTATCCTTCTTAGACACCAGGTTCTCTTGGTACACTCCCCACTTCTTTGACTTCTCTTTCTCATTCTTCTTTACAGACCTATCCTTTTTATATTCTGTCATTGAATAACAGAGTTACTCAAAGATTAGTCCTACCCCCCAACCCTCTTTTCTCACTATATAGTGTCTCCACAGGACATCCCACGGCTTCAGTTACCATATGTATAATCTGTGGGTATCTCGTAGCCCAGGCTTCTTTGAGTGCCAAACTGTCATATTCAAACTATTTCACATCCACTTGGGTGTCACAAAGACAACCAAACCAAAAGTCAACACACCCCAAACTGGAATCATGCCTCCCCACAGCAGTTCTTCCTTAGTGTTCCTTTTTACAGAAAACAACTTCACTACCTTTCCAGTTTTATAAGCTAGAGACTTGGGATTTATTCTTTAGTCTTGTCTCCCTCTTTCTTCTCTAATATCATCCAACACCAAGATCTGTAAATGCAAGGCCTAAATTGCTCCACATTCATGAAATCACCTGCTAAGTTTTCTCCCACATTTTTTTTTTTTTTTTTTTGGTACGTGGGCCTCTTACTGCTGTGGCCTCTCCCTTTGCGGAGCACAGGCTCCGGACGCACAGGCCCAGCGGCCATGGCTCACGGGCCCAGCCGCTCCGCGGCAAGTGGAATCTTCCCGGACCGGGGCAAGAACCCATGTCCCCTGCATTGGCAGGCGGACTCTCAACCACTGCGCCACCAGGGAAGCCCTCTCCCACATTTTTTATTATCCTCTCAGGATCTGCCCTCCACTCTGTAGTCAGAATGATCTTTCCAAAGTTCAAGTTTGATCATATCGCCTCCCTGCCTCAAATTTTCAGTAGGTTCTCATCATGTTTAAGGAAGAGCAAAATCCTTAAAATGCCCTGTGAGTTATAGCCTATGCCTGCTTCACCAGCCACCATCGAACCAGTCGAACCAGGCTTGTTTCAGGTCCTCGTGGGCACTCTGCTCCCTCCTGCTACTGAGCTATGGCACAAATTGTTTTTACAATCATGAAAATCTTCCCTCTCCCTTTCCTTAGAAATAGGTCCAGGTGATTTCTTTTAATACTCTCATGTAGCTGTATTTCCATCCTTTGGAGAACCGATATCAATTCCTAATAATACACTTACATTTAAAAAATTTGATTACTATCTGTCTCTCTAACTATAACATTATTTAATGTGAGTAGGTCTTTTATTTGTTTAAATATCTCTGTATCTCCAGTGTCTAGTATAGCTTCTGGCCCAACAGTATGCACTCAATAAATTTTTGTGAGATGAATGAGTATATGGATGAGCCTCAACGATACCCTTTCATATCCCTACTCTTTTCCTGTGCTCTTCCTTCCTCCTGGCATACAGCCCTTCCTTCCCTTCTTCCCCATGCTCTTCTGCTAGACTTGCCAAATAAAGCACAGAGGTGTTAGAAGAGCATCTCTGTTCTTTAAGTGCTTTCATGTCTCTAGGTACATGATTTACCAGGATGTTAAAAGGACTTAACCAATCTGTTTTTGACCCATAATTGGTGATCTTTGAGGAATCAGAAAGAACACGTAATATGTCATACATTTGGGGGAATGTGATAGACAAATATTATCCCAATCTTTAGAAAGAAAGATAGAGTCCATCAGTACATGTTGAGCATGACATCAGTTGTATGAAAAATTCTAGAATAGATCATCAAGAATTCTAGAATAGATTAACGTATGGTGTGTGGGTCATTGAGAGAAAAGTAACTAGCATGAGTTCCCTTAGAAAAGTTATTCTATAATAGTCACTTCTCTCACTTAGTTAGGGTTTAGTAGATTGTATTAAGGAGGGAAGTGCTTTAGACACAATATGTCTAAATTTCAGAAAAGTCTTTGATCACATTTTTTCTGATATGTTTTTGCACATAGCTGAATGGCATACAAAGTTGAATTTATAACTGACTGACCACCTATGAAACACTGACAAATGGATTGATGCTGATGTGGAAGACTGGTGGTGGTTTAACACACCTCCATTTTTGGTTAACATTTTTACTAAAAATGTAAATGAAAATATAGAATACATTTTTATTAAAGATGTAGATTACAAATGTCAGGGTGGGGTGGGTGCATAGGTAACAGATTATCAGAATCAGAATTCAAAATTATTTTTAGGTTAAAAGTAATTTGGTTTTAGGATTAAAACCAACAACATGAAGATTTTTCCCCACACACATATGCTGCCTCATTTAACCATCATTGTAGGGTGTTAATATTATTAATAATTCTCATTTATGACATGTCTGAATGTGCCAGACTCTTTGCATTAGTTATGTCACTTAGTCTTTCTAAATCATGCTTTGATATGGATATCATGCCTCCATTTTACAGAAAAGGAAACTGAAAATCAAACAAGTTAAATGCCTTCTCTAATGTCTTAAAGGTAGTGCTAGAGCTGGGATTGACACACAGTTCAGTCTGACACCCAAACAAAAAACCCTCTTTTCTATACTCCACTGGTTTTTCAGGTAAAACATATCAATAAAGTGTAAATGATGCACTGAGTTGCAGGAACTCGATTCTACAAGCACAGAAAGGTGGAGACACGGTTTCACAGGGGTTCATGTGAAAAGATGTAAAGGGCTTCTTTGCCTGTAAGTACCTTGTGAATCACCAGGATGAGTCACTGACTTCTCACCAAATGAATACGATCTGGGCTGTGGACCAGTGCCCAGAACAAAGAAGGGCAAGAGCCACACTGTGCTCCACTGTGACTGAAACACGGTGCTTTTGGACACTCATCCTAAGAAAACACTGTCAATGTGAGCAAACCCAGGATAATTAGACCAGAATGATGAATTTAAGTCATATAGAAAGTGCTTGAAGGAACTACAATATAGAAACCATGCTACCTCTAGCTATATACAGTTAGCATGTGTTAATGTATACTGTAGGACAGACACTATCCTGAATATTTTACAGCCTTAATTCATTTAAGTCTCACAATAATCTTTGACATAGGTTCTGTTATTATTGCTTCTATTTTATAGATAAGGAAACTGAGGCACAGAGAGGTTATCTAACCTTTCCCAAGGTCACATAGTCACAAACTCTGAAAGGTTGGCTCCTATTTTTGATTGGAACAAGAAATTAGAAGAGGAACTAATTGGCTACAGAAGAAAAACAAGCAGCGTGGGTGCTCTAGAAGAGTACAATTTGATTCCATCTCAAAAACTTAACAATTTACCTCATCTCAGAAGAATCTTGCTGAGTTCTCTATCACTGGAAGCTTTCAATCAGGCATATTTTTGAGGGATTCTACAGCACTGGAAGAGCGTGCACTAACATGATTACAAGTTTCTTTCCATTTCAAAATGAGTCTATCATCAGTGTCAGCATAATCCCATATTGGTGGGTTGAAGTGAGAGCATTTATCCTCCTGGAGTCTTAAGGTGTGTTTGGAAAAATCTAGATTAACTGGAACTTAATTTACAGAACCTTAAATTGATCAAAACGTATTGTTGCATTCTGTTTTCAAAGGAGAAGGTGATTTTTAATCCTTCCATCCATAAGAACACACATCCAGATGGTAAAGATTTGTTGATCCCCTACTATATGTAAAATTACATCGGATTCCAGTTTTAACTGCCTATATTGTTCGTTCCTGTTAATTATGAGAAAATTTAAGCTTGGAAAATTTAAGTGATTTGCCCAAATTCCCACAACTAGGAAAAGCATAACAAGAGCTGGAACACAGGGTTCTCAAACCTTGCTTTACCCAGCGTACTCTACTCCTTCCCTAAGAAAATCAGATAGATGGAAAGATATATTTCCCAAGTAATTTCAATAACAAAGTTTTCTACCTTTTTTCTTGGGTCATTTGCTCAACGAACCTCACAGGGCACTCCTTTCACTAAGGACCAGCATAATGATTGTTGGGGAGTTATACAAATATTAAGCAAGCAAACAAAAAACACTGTCCTATCTCGAGGGGCTCAGTACTGAGTAGAGAGGCAAGTCTGAAAACAGGGCATTGCAAACTAGTGAGAAAAGCTGAGAGCCAACTTGCCTGCCGTGCATCTTCCTATTAACTGGGGGTTTACTGTCCTCAACATCAAATTTATTCAAAAATATTTGAGCATCCACTCTGTGCCAGGCATGATGCAAAGCATTGTGGAACTGGGGGCAAAGTACCAAACGTGGTTTCTGCCCTCACAGAGGTTCCAGTTGCTTGGTCTCACGTGTTCTGGCCTGGCTTTTCTTGGAGTTTCCATATAGGAAAACAGAGAAACTGTGGAGTCGCGTCTTACTTGGATGTTAGGTTAGAAGTCAGCGAGAAAGACAAAAATAAATATAAACGTGATTACTGTCGAAAATTGCTGTATTGGACATGACATACTATAACTCTAATCATCCAGAACAGCCAGGTTTTTGTGGGGTTTTTTTAAACTCCCTGGTGTTATAACAGACCATTTTTTACTTTGTTTTTATTTTTACCTAAGCACCAGACAGCAGGCTTGCTTTGAGGGCTCATGCTGTACGATAAAATCATATCTTGGAATATTAAATATCACAGTCAGAAAGCACAATGCAGGAACTGAGACAGAGTGAGGGAGTAGTATTTTTATGTGTCTCCACTTACTCTCACTGAGGGCCTGCACTCAGGGCTCTAAACTACAGAGAGCTGTGAGAGATGCTTGGGGAAAAGCAGGAGACCCAAAGAATATTTGCAAGCAATGAAAGGGCCTGGTAGAATTGTTCTATCAAAGATATGGAGAAGAATCTGTGCCCTTGTTGGGATGGGGTGAAATTTGAGGGGAAAAAAAAAAAACACAGAAGGATCTGGTAAAAATCACTACCCAAGCCTCCAAGTCCCAACTACCAAGCAGAGGGCAATTCTCAAGCATCCGTGCAAACCTGGTCAAGGGTGTGGGCAGGGCTGGGACTTGAGGTGGGGAGACTTGGGAGACTCTTGTGTTTTGTCTTCTGCTCACGCATCTCTCAGAAAGTTTGTGACTGAGCCTTCCCATTTTTACTGAGGGAAGATATAACAAGAGGCAGAAAGGTTCTTATACCTGAACTTCTCTTGGGAGAGCAATGTGTATATGTTTACAAAATACCTATTGAGAAGCTCTTTGGTTTTGAAGGTAAGATGCCCCCAAATCAGGCTCCACCCATAAAAGATGAATGCTGACTCTGGTGCAAAAGCCAGGGAAAATAACTGGTTCTCCTCCTGAGAGGGAGGTTCAGTGAGTTGGAGGAAAGAGTGAAAAGGAGAAAGAGGAAATGAGGCAGCTCTGTGGTGGCGGAAAGTGGCATGCTATTGCAACTGACCTCCCAGACACCCTGTAGTTTCTAGAAAATTCTACAAAATTACAAAATGCTGGGTGTGGACAGCTTTCTTGAGGAAGCTACTGAAGGGGTCCCAGTGTGGGTGAAGGATGATTTGGGGTAAAACAGAGTTAGCCCACGTGGACACAGGGCCAAGTGGATAGGGAATCTCCTCACTGATAGCTTGGGGACTCTCAGGAACCCTGCCTTGAATTCCAGACACATACATCTGACTGCCTCCTCAGCATCTCCACTTGGATGAACAAAAAGCACCTCAAATGTCAAGAGTCCCTCACCAAAATCTGTTCCTCTCCAAAGGCTCCCCATCACAGGAAATATTCCCACCATTCAGTGGGCTGCTCAGTCTACCTCTTCAGGATCTTTTTCACACCCTTTCCTGTGGTTTCATTTTCAAGTCCATCAGCAAGTACTGTTGGCTCTGCTTTAAGAGCCTACCCCAGGAAATTCCCTGGTGGTCCAGGGGTTACGACTCTGCCCTTCCACTGTGGGGAGCACGGGTTCAGTCCCTGGTTGGAGAACTAAGATCCCTCGTGCCATGCAGTGGGACCAAGAAAAATAAAAAATAAAATAATAAAACCAGGCTGAGGATCATTAAAATTTTTTTAAAAATAAAAATCTACCCCAAATCTTCCAACTCTTAACACCTCTGCCACCACTAATCTTGTCAAGTTCCGGTCACTTCAGAAGACACTTGCAGGAGCCTCCTGGCTGGTCTCCCTGATTCTGCATGTGCCTCAATATTGTTATTCTCCTCACAGAGTGATCTTTTAGAAATGTAGGTCTGATCATGTCAGTCCCCTGCTTGAAACTCTCCAACAACTTTCCCATAGCCTTACAATAGCCTGAGGACTCTCTGTGACCTGGCTAGTAACTTTCTTTCCTACTCCTCTGCCTTCCCTGGTCTTGCTGCTACTCTTCGCAGTGGACAGGCACACTGTATTTTCAGGGTCTTTGTATTTGCTGTACCCCAGTCTGGACCATTAATAATGGGTGAAGCTGGGATTCCAAGCCAGGTAGCTGAACTCCAGAGCCATTGCTCTTAACCACTGTCACTCACCAACCCCACAGCACAGGTCATACTACCTGATACTGTACTACTTATCTTTTCATTTATTGGGTTTCTTTTTTCTCCCTCTCTAAAATATAAACTTCATAAGGCCAGGGCCTTTGTCTATTTTGTTCATCACACAGTGCCTGGCACACAACTGGCCACTCTATAAATATTTGTGGAAGGAATGAGCCTTAGCTGACATCTGTGATACAATGGCTAACACATGCCCATTAGATGCAATATTCACTAGTCTTTACAGAATCCTCATTTTAATTAGGATGGAACTGTGGCTTGAAGAGGTTAAGTATTTGCCCACAGTACACAGCTAAGAAGTAGATGAGTAGGGATTTGAACTGGGATCAGTTTACCTTCAGAGCCTAAGCTCTTAACTCGTGGGCTATGTTTGTCCTCCTACCCCAAGGTCCTGCTTCCTCTTCTCCCTGATCCATGTGGAACCTAGCTATACCAAGGAAATAATTAATTTGTTTGAAGAGCTCAGAAAAACCTTAAGAAAACAAAAACACCTTGGTATAAAGCATTACACTTTTTATAACTGAATAGTACCTGTTCAAACATATAGTCCATTCCTCTGATTTTATAGCTGAGATTAAGGTGCAGAGAAGTTGAATGGATGTCTAAGGCTCCCAGATTCCAAGATGCTGCAGAAAAATCCCTGTGTAAGGAATCAGGAAATCTTCTAGTGAGTAACTGTGTGTTATGGTTTGAGTTATATCCCCCTCAAATTTATATGTTGAAGTTCTAACCCCTAGTACTTCAGAATGTGACTTTATTTGGAAATAGGATTGTTGCAGATGCAACTAATTAAAGCGCTACTGGAGTATGGTGGGCCCTTAACCCATGACTGGTGTTCTTATAGAAAGGGGAAATTTGGACACAGATATGCACACTGAGAGAACATCACGTGAACATGAAGGCAGAGATTGGGGTGCTGCATATACAAGCCAAGAATGCCAGAGATTGCCAGCAAATCACCAAAAGCTAGAGGAGAGGGAAGAACAGATTCTCCCTCACAGCCCTCAGCAGGAATTCACTCTGACACCATGACCTTGGACTTCTAGCCTCCAGGACTGTGAGAATAAATTTCGGTTGTTTAAACTACCCAGTTTGTGGTACTTGGTTATGGCAGGCCTATGACACTAATATACTCTATCATCTCAGGCAGGTCACTGGCCACCTCTGGGCCTCAGTTTCTTTAATTATAAAACAAAAGGCAGAGACTGGAAGATCTCTGAGGAAATTTTGTTTCTGGAATTTTACGGCTTATCATTCCAGGGCTCTGAGACAAACACCATTTTGGTTTGGAAAGCCTGAGACATGGGGTTGTATTTCACTCTTTCACAAAACTACTTGGTTCTATTCAGTTTGACAAATGTATATTTATTTCAGAAATTGGATTTGGTACTGGAAGTTCAATAGCGAATAAGATCCATCTTCTGACTTCAATGATTTATAGTCTTTTGGGAAAGACAAAAACCTAACTTAAATACATAGTGGTAGGTATTAATAGTCATAACATTTCTTAGAACTTTATGTATATCAGTTCATGTAATCCTCACATAACCTGCTATAAGCTAGGTATCATTATAATTATCCCCATTTTACAGATGATAAAGGTGAGGAACAGGGGAGTTAAGGGACTTGCCCAAGGTTACACAGTTAATTAGTGTCAAAGCATGAGATGTTCTCGGATTTCCAGAAAAGAGTCCTTATCCCAACCTTGGGGATCAGGGAAGCGTCTTGTAGGAGGTCACCTGATCTGAGTCTTGAGGGATGTAAGAGATGACCAGGTTGGAGAATTCTTGGTAAGGGGCACAGGCTGCACAAATTGTGGGTTGATAAATGGCATTTACCAGACATCTTAGTCCATTTTGGTTCACAGGTTTTAAGGCTCATACAATTGTTGATTTCATCACTCTCAAAAGATATGAGGCTCAGAGAGGTAGCAATGAAATTGTAGAAAAAGCCCTGGGGTTATTATCCCCATCTGACAGATTTATAATCCCCATTATACTGCAGACCAGTGAGTAAGTGACTTATTTAAAGTTGTACAGGTAGTAAATGAAGGAGTTAGGATTTGAACCCGGGCCATTTGGCTCCAGAATCAGTACAATAAACCACCTCCTTTCACTTGGACTCCATTAGGCTTCCTTCAGTGGACTTAGAATTACCATGACCCCCAACTTATTTATATCAAAATAAGCCTGTGGGAATATGTCAGCGAAATGCCATCCAGCATGTGTGTGTGTGTGTGTGTGTGTATGTGTGTGTTTCTTTCCAACTCTGACAGTTCCTGAGTCTATAAATCAGCCTTTAGCTCCTATGCATTTTGTTAAGCACAAATTATCACCCTCAGCCTTGGCAAAGATGCTGCAGTAACTTCTGCTTCTGCAGTAGCTCCCTACCATCATGTGGGAGGATGACTACTCTTATGGCCTATGTTTTGGAGTCAGAAGATGAACTTTCTTTTAGATTGATCTTAACTGTGGTTTTCCTGTGAACATGATTATGATTTTACAATCTGGAAGGCAAGTAGTGAGCAACAACAGCACATTGTAAGCTCCTGGAGTGCAGAGCTCCATCTTACTCATTTCTGATCCCTACTTGTCTCTGTACTTGAACCAGCGCCTGGCCATGATGGGTGTACAATGTCTGAAGACAGCTGGGGTGAAAGAAAGCTGTTATGGTCTGAATGTTTATGTTTCCCTAAAATTTGTATGCTGAAATCCAAAACCCCAAAGATGATGTATTAGGAGGTGTCACCTTTGCAATGTACTTTGGTCATGAGTGTGGAGCCCTCATGAACGGGATTAGTGCCCTCGTTAAAGAGGGTCCAGAGAGATCTCCAACCCTTTCTACCAGGTGAGGATACAAGTGAGAAGGCACCAGCTATGAAGCAGGAAGTGGGCACTCACCAGAATGTGATCATGCTAGTATCTTAATCTTTGAATTCCCAGCCTCCAGAACTTTGAGAAATAAATTTCTGCTGCTTTTAAGCTGTACAGTCTGGAATTTTGTTATAGCAGCCTGAATGGACTAAGACAAAAGCCTTAGCTACAAGTGTGCTTCTCTCTTCTGGAGCAGTGGTTCTCCACTCAGATTACACATTAGAATTACCTGGGGAGACTTTAAAAATCTGATGCCCAGGGCTCCACCCAAGACCAATTCAAACAGAAATCTGGGAGTGAGGATGGAACTCAAACATCAGTATTTTAAAAAATATTTATTCCCCAGATGATTCTAATTTTGCGCCAAAGGTAAGAACTACTCTGTAGGAAGAGACCTGCAAATAGTTATAAATATTTATAGCTCTAAATATTTTAAAGTCACACCTGTGGCTATTCTAACCAATTCACTTTTGTCACTCAATCTGTAAAAGCTCAGAGACAGTGGGGTGCAATCAGAAATCAGGGATGGTGGCAAAGAGCTATAAATACTAGCTCTGGAACCAGCAGGCAAGCTGGTTCTGCAACAGTGGCTCACCTTCAATTGTCTTTAAAAAGAAATACAGTAATTTCAGTTTATGGAATGGAGTTTTTCTATAACAGACCCCTTCCTGTTTCACGAACCACTTCCCCCTGTGGTTAAAATATCATGGGCCATCCACTGATTCTTATTTGAAAGCTTTCTCAACACACACACACACACACACACACACGCACACGCACACACACGCGCGCACACACACACACACACACACACACACACACACACACACCTTTCTCAGGATAAATTTTTTTTAAGTTGACTTTTTCAATGAAGCATTATTTTGTTTATGATATTTACACAGTTCTTTCCAGAAAGAAAAGCATAACCATATGATCAACAGGAGACTCCATGGATCACTGAGATGACCATGAGTGTCAGCCAGCACTCCTTGCATTGTGCTTTAAGGTGACTCTTTGGACCTCAGATTCTTCATGTGTCAGATGAATCAATGGGACAATCTGACTACACTAAGCTAATGTTGGACCATCTGACTACGTTAAGTTAATGTGCTATGATTCATTTTTCTAGAGGACTCAGCCAAGTTGGAGATTCCCTTTATTCATCCAGTAGATTAAACTCTTCAGATTCTTAAAGTGCCTTTGTTTCTTTTAATTCACCGTCTCCCTTCTCATACCACTGAGCTAGTTGAACAGTTGTTAAAAAAATAAATGTTTCAAGCTAGGGGACTTTTTGGACACAGATTATGAAACTTTAGTTGTGATGCTGGCCAAGCAAAGTGGGTAGTTTTCTCTGTGGGGTACGGTAGGAGAGAAGAGGAAAAAAAGATCTGCTTTCAATGCGTCAGAACTAACCACAAAATAATTGGGCCTACAGTCTAATCTAATCATGCTTTTGTTTATTCACCTCATATAAAAGTCTCTTAAGAATGCATCTGAGCACAATATATAATAATACTATAACATACATTGTGAGAAACTTTGGAAAACAATAAAATGTCCACCTGAAATAAGCAGTGTTCATAGACATACAAACCCATTGGTCATGCACATTTGTGCCATTTCTTGAACTACTGAGTCACAATGCTGAACTGAAAGCATGAAATAGATTTTACAAACAGAGACTGAAGCCACTCAGAGGCCTAACAAGTGTTATCAGAAGCTTCACATTTGCATAATTTACTAAGTCAGTTCACATTTTATTATAAAATTCACATTGTTTTATTGTTTTCTTTTGTAATTAATTGGAACATGACATTCCTGCTTAACAGCAGGCAGGGGGCTTCTTCTTCAAAGTCAGTAGTTTGGGGACTCTCCGGAGAACCATCTGTGAGTTGCTTGTTAAACTGAATGTAGTGTTTCTTGTTAAACCGAAGCCACAATTATAGTAGAACCCAGTTAAAACTCAACTCATGTGTACAGATTTGGATAAAACAGGGGTAAAACCGCATCCCACTGCCCCCTACCCCTATCAAACTATACAAAAGTAAAAGCTCAATAGAAACCATTAGTATCTAATGTGAGAATCCCGTTTCCAAAACAGTTCATGAAGGGGTTGAGCAGTATTAGCAACTCAGACCACGAAAAGGGCAGACCCAACTGGTGAGGGGCCCGTATGTCTCTCTTCAGCGATGTTCAGGTTCTATAATAATACACAATACAAAACGTTACAGGAAAAGTCGTAACTCTTAGGCAGAGTCTTCTACACAAATTGAACACCACCGTTGGCAGGCAATGTTAGATATATAAATTAATAACTTACAAAACATTACATTATATACATTAAGTAATAAATACACGGTTATAAACAGAAACGGAGGTGATAGCGCGGAAGGCAGTGCAAGAGAAAGACGGCAGCATTAAACTGGAAATGGTGTAACTGGTGTTAGCATGAAGAGGGGCGCAAGAGAACAGGATGGGGACTGTGCGACCCCAGTGGCACAGGGGTTCGGGACCCGACAGGGTAACTGCTCATGAAGCTGAATTCTACACAGATTGTTACTGTGAACAACATGACTACCCCTTAGTTTGTTCAACTTTATTCTGTTTACAGCAAAAAAGTGCAACTCTAGAGGAGAAAAAATACTGTTGGAAGCAGGCAAACAGAGATACTTTATAAGGGCAACTGAGGAGTTGTTTGGGACCATAGGAGAAGGAAGTTGAATGTGGTTAGAAGCGTAGCCTTTCTATTTGCAAAAGTAACTATAGTCAAGTGAAAGATATTGCCCAAGAAAGAAGGAAGACCATTTTCTTTCCTTTTTTCTTCCCCCAGAAAGAGTCAGAAAAGTTTATGTCAACTTTGAACGTTTATCTGTGTAGAAGTTAATACTAAACTCTAGGTATTCAACAGGCATTTTAAAGACGTGAAAATGTTTTACAAAAAAGGCACACAGGTTGGCAGACAAGGGGACAGGTGAGCAGATATAGAAATGACATTATTAGTCAGTCAGTTCAGTCACTAGAGGGGACAGATTCCCAAAACTTAGTGCAGAAAAATCTCTCAGTTTTGTGTCTTCCATTTTCAAGCCATTCGGTTGTGATGCGAACTTGGCCTCCAGAACCACAGAAACCTTCAGCTCTCCGCTAAGCTTGCAAGCAAGGCAAGTCAACTGTGGAATTTCCTGAGCTGCTATGTGCTTCCTGGTCTTGCATTCTGGCTCCAAACTCAAGTAACTGGAAAGGCCGGGAGGCCCTTGTCCCGTGCAGGCCTCGGCCCCCATGGTGGGCTGGCCCTACCATACAGCTGGCATGCTTGTCAAGGGTGGAATGTTCATCTCCATAGGAAGAGGGAGATTATGTGTCAATCGGGGACTTGTCTTCTGTTGTGATGTCTACATCAGTCTCTCCCAGTGAATCCCTATTTTCCGGATCGATCACACAGAGTGTCTTGGTGTTGCTGAAATAGTTGTGGCCCTCTCCTTCTTTTTCGGGGCCTTCAGAATCCTCCTCTTCGAGAGTCAGTTCAAATTGAAACTTCTCCATCAGACCCTGGCAGTCTCTGTTCTGCTCGTCCAGTGGTGGGGAGGGACTCTGGGGTATCATGCTCTGATACCAGTTCCTGTTATCTTCTAAAGTATCCAGAATGTCCTGGGCATCAGGCTGTACCAGGTCCGCCCAGGTCTCCCACAGCGGATGGACAATGTAGTCGATGAAGCCCACCTGGAGAAAAATAAGGTTACACATCTGTTATTGTGATGGGCCCTGGAAAACCAAACAAGCCGTCCTGGTTTGCATGCAAAGAAAGAGCCACAACAACCCAAGAGAGGTCAATAATACTGGAATCTGTTATTTGAGTACCTACTATATGGTGCATCCCGCACTGAATGCAATATATACATTATCACTCTTAATCATGCAGAGTAAGTATGGTTATTCACCATTCACAAAGGAGGAAACTGTGACTCGTTGAGATGAAATAATTTGTCAGAGATCACAGAGCCAGTAAGTGGTGGAGATGGGACTCAGTCCCAACTTTGTCTGATCCCAAAGCCTGTGTTGGTCTCACTAGAACTGATTACTTTTCCTCTGACGTCTGCCAGGTAAGAAGTCTGGCTGTAACCCTGGCTGGGAATGACTTTGTCACTCCTTGGATTCTGTGAGTCATTCTCTGAAGAAGGAAGCTCCAGGTCTACTGAGCTCTGACTCAACATTCTCTCCCTGATAACTTTAAAATATGCCGCGGTTTTAAAATGAAAGGGAGCCGGCCTCGTATGACTCTGAGATGTCTCAAGTTCTGTGGAATGTTTTTGGTTTGTAGACGACGTAGGTGAAACACTTGAAAACACTTCAAGCCCCTAAACAAACAAATATCCCCTCTGCAGACACGTCTGCAATTGTTTTAGATCCAGAGGGCATACCGTCATTTCCATCAGGAGAAAGAAGGAAAAATAAAGACAATTAAGCAGTTCCTTTGCTAGTGTTCCTGTGAAGAAATATGAAGCTTATGGCTCTGTTATGGTTTACACAGGGGCTATGCATCCTGCATGAGCTGGCTCTGTGGCCTTATCCTGACCTTTCCACTGTGGGACAAACAGGAAACATTGGGGGTGGGAACAGGCTGAGAGAAAGAATAGGCACTAGTTGAATGAGGGAATGGAATTCCCCTGTCATGGTCTGGGGAGCTGGAGAGATGCTGGGTCGGGATTCAGGGGTAGATGAGCAAAGGCAACTTCGGTGCACCCACGGGCATTACATAGCTGTCTTTCCACACTGCTGGCAACTTCCCTTTATTAACATTCTGGATTTGGGCCAGTTATTTAACACATCAAAGTTGTACCATATCAAAGAACCTGAGTCGTATGTGACTTTTATCTATCTGTTTATCTATCTATCTATCTTTTCTCTGGTGTTTCCCTAGCCTAAACAAACAGAATTCATACCACAGTCAGGGCATCTCTGATCTGCACTGATTACAAGAACTTCGACTGTGGATGATTCAGATATTTCTCTTGCTTCCACCCACTCCTCTTTCCTCCCTTTTACTTCCTTATGTATGTTTAGTGGTTTTTAGAGACTATTTTCAAGGTGTTTTCCAGGGACCTGAAAAAAACAAGCTCAAGGCAATGGAGAAAATTCCATCAGCTGAACACACTGCAGTCATTTGCTTTCTTCATTTGTTCTGCTTCTGCTAAATGTTCAGCACTTTTTTGAAAGGTAGCCTCTAGTTGCTTATTTCCTAGGCCCTGGGACGAGAGAACTCTACAAATCAAGGGCTTCATTGCCAGACGACTCAGACAATGCTCACCAGAGCCCATCTGTGGGAAATACCAGGGTGGACCACAACATCATGGAAACAGTGAGACCTGTTCTCAGTGATGGACAGTGAATAGTTTTGGGTGGAGGGTAGCTGGGTGAACTGGACCAAGAGGACAGCTTCTTCACCTGACACACTGGGGAAATACCTGCTATGTCTATGTCACAAGGCTGTTTGGAGGTTCAAATGGGATAATGTATGGGAAATGTGTGGAAAACCACACAGAACATCATATACATACAAAACACCACTGTTGCTAACAAAAGGGCAATATGCTATTTAATTAACTAATTCATGAATATCTTGTTCTAATTAAGGCATTAGGGTATTTGAATTGGCCCTAACTTTATGTTATCATGTGTTTTTATGGCATATTAGACCTTCAGAGCACTTACAGATTTTAAACTCATTTGATTGGGTTTCTTTAAAAAGCAACACAATAATAATTGCAAAGGAACTATACATTGATATTATAACTACATGTAAATTTGGGAGTAGAAGGTAGTGGGGAAAGAGGATAAACACTAACAAAAAGTACTCTGAATGCTTTTGTGATAAAGGCCTTGGGCAGCCTAGAGACACAGTCTTTATCATGACTGCCTGGCTCAGGTAGTTTGTTGTCCTGAAAAAAATAGCATCTCAGCCGGCCCTGAAGCCTTTGTAAGAATATCGATACTATCTAGTGCTACATATTTTGCAGCTAGCGGCATCTGGGGCATTTCTGCATCTCCCTGCCTACAGTGTAATGTCCCCCCAGTCCTTAGCACACAGAGAGTTTGTAGCTTTGGACACAACCAAAAGATGTCAGCATGCTCTCAGAAGTGTAGACGTGACCTTGGAAGGGGACACAGGACAGTGCTTCAACTATGAGGCAGAGAGATGTGTGGGAATGAGATTCATCACCTCTGGTGATGGTAGCAGTGTGCATGATTATGGAGAGACAACGAAAACAGGAAACAAGGGTGAAAAGCAGAGGTCCTGGATAAAGACAGAGCTGGGGGAAACCTAGAGGGATGAGATGAAGGAGACAGCAGCATTCAGTTAAATCAGCAGGATTTGTTAAGGTCATAGACAATGATCTAAACTGAGGATACACAGTCCAAACTTTGATGGATTTCTGAAGACTGCTTTTTCTCCTCGTTGTGAAATTGAGTGTAATGGAGAAGGCGAATGAGTCATGAGCATAATGGAACTAAATAAAGTAGTTGCTTCCTTATAATTTCACACACACACACACACACACACACACACACACATATTTAAAAGAAAACAGCTAGAAAGAGCCCTCCAGTTCAACCATCAGCAGAGCTCACAGAAACTTTGAAACCTTATATTAGATACCTGGGATTTTTCCACGGAAGCTGTGTGCTTATCACACATGGGGCTAATCTCCATTCCCCTCTCCCGCTCTTTGTCTCCCTGCTGGAAAAATTCCTCCATGATGCGGTCTGTCCATTGCCGATACAATTCCAGGGACTTGGTGGGGTTACTCAGGTCTGCACAGTGTACCATGTTGCGAAGGACCTGAAATCATCAAATTTTGGAAATCCCATAAAATGAAGTATAAATACTACCAGAACATCTCATCCCTCTCGTACTAGTACACTTGGTACCAGACCCAAGAACATTTTAGTTGCATTATAATTATGGTGCTTGCACCAAAAAAAGCAGGATTACAATGGTGCTGGCCAGAGTTGGTTATTTACCATTATAAGAGTCCCCAAAGGAAAAATATGTCTTCTTTGATTGACAGTCATTGAATTAAAAAACTGGAAGGGACATTAGAGGTCAGATGCTGCCATGGTTTCTTCTCCTCAGTTTGGAAAAAATGCAAAGAATTACTCAAAGTAGATGTCTTCATATTTTCCACTTGTGGAAAGAGGAGACCAACTGAGGGCAATTTGTATAACCAAAACAGACCTAACAAAGTTCAAGTCAGTGGGATTTATGTCCAAACATGAGCCTTTGGGATCAGCAGTCACGTATACCCTATTATAAAGAGATTTTGCTGTTTATTTTTAGAATTAAGCAACTCAATAAATAGGGTTCTGTTTTTCTTCATAAATTAGAGAATCAACTTGAATGTCCATTTTCCTTTGCTCGTTCTTAAAATAAGCCCAAAGCCTTAGTAGTAACCTAGGACATGCAACTAAGTAAACTTGTTTCTCTTTTTCTAATTGCTGCGTCATTAATTTGGTGTGGCTTTGTGTTAAATCAAAGGCTTCTGTCAAATACCTGTATGCGATCAGTGTAGTTGTCCAGGAGAAGAACGCCAGAACTTGTAACTTTCTTTGTTTCTACCATTGTCTTCAGGTCTGCCAGCAGGCTCATGTGTTTGGACATATCAGTTGCTAAGACCTGAGGTTAAAAAAAAAAAAAAAAGGAAACTCTCAATAAACTCAGTTTATCAAGGAAATGGATTTTCTCTTCCAGCAAAAGTGAGGAACACAGGGAGACCAAAGTCTTACCATGTCAATAACCATCTTCCTGAGTGTCTGACGCTGCTTCTTGGTGAGATTCTGGAAGATGTCACAGTGTTCTTCTTGGAGCAGTTTGAAACCCACGGCAAGGTGATGGTTTTCCAACACAGATTCATCATTATACATCAAAGCAAGTTCTGAATCTAATAAACAAGGGAAAATGATGATTTAATAAAAAGGGATACAATTCAAACTGTGGAATTACCTCAGTGTGAAATCAGATCTAGTTCTCTCCATATGATCTTAAGAACCAAGACCCCATATGTCATTTTCTATTAGAGCAGAGTCTCCCTCTACAAAGAGAAATAGTCAGTTCCTAAGTTAAAAAAAAAAAAAAAGTTTCCAGTAGATATTAGCTCATAAACTTTCTCTTTGATTAAAAGTCACAGTATTTTTAAAATGCTTTTTTTCCTTTTCACTTCAGATGAAGAATTTGACATTTTAGGTAAGGGCATTCCCAAGCAATTAATCCTATTTTTATCTCAGTTTGTAACTTCCCTTATGTCTTCACGAATGTGTGCTTTGGAAAAAGAAGACTGAAAATGCCACTAAACTTCACCCAAGGTATTAAAATTTTTCACATTATCTCACTTTTTGATATGTTTCCCAGCTCCATCAATTGTGAGTTTTGGATTTTCAAAGAAGATAATGGTGTGAGTGTAAAATTTCACTTTATCCAAATAATGTAGCTCTTTGGAGCTTTCTGTAAATATGGTAACAAAACAATAACTTTTTACAACAATCTTGATATCCCAGTTTCTGCCCTATGGCCCTATACAACAGAAACTGCATTATCTAGTTACCTAAACTACAGCTTCTAGCCTGCCTTTCACACACAAGAATCCCAGACAACCTTTGTTAGGCAGCGCCATGGTCTGCAATTGAGAACATGGTCATCAAACTCATGAAGCCACATTTTCTCTTAACCAAAATGATAACCAAGTGATGATAATATGTTACTAATTGTAGGTGTTGTTACTCATAAACCATTGCTTTTACAGCGTGCTTTGAGTTACATCTTCAGAAAAGGTGGTGGGATATATGATGTCATTTCAGCACTCTTGCCTTGTTCATCCTGTGATCAAGGGCATAGCTCTGCAAGCTGGCTTTTTATGGTACGTGGCTTTGGCAGAAAGACCATTTTTCTGTGTGAAGCTAACTGGCCTATATATGGAATGGTTCTTGACATCACAGTAGACCAGCTGATATAACCCACACAGACAAGCAGCTGCCCAAAGTTTACGTTCTTTCGGTAGAAAAACAAGGTACTTCACACTTAGTCATTCAAATATCCTGATGATAAAGTATGATAAGGGCTCTTTCACAGCAAGTAGCTCCAATATTTCTTAAAACTGTCAGCACTTGATGTTAATCTTGACCACAACAAGATAACCAGTATTCTCAGAAGAAAAAAGTACTTAGATTTTCAGCATTTAGAAGTGGTACATTAACTGGGAAAAATCATGGATTTTCATTAGCATGGATACTAAATATTTTGAGCATGACAAAAGCTTTGAGTAGGGCTTGGGATCTTAAGGATGGGCCAGCCCTTGAAGGTCACTGAAGTCAGACCAATCCATACTACAGACCAGTGCATAATCAAACCTATGAAGCTGGAAGAGAGTGTGTGAGACTTTTACTGACCCGACCCTCCATCCTGAATTGTGGAAGCTTTTTCTTGGAGTCTTATTTCTATATGGAGGCTCCCATGCTCAGATACAACGTTTGAACCTGCTCCCTCAGTAGAGAGGGACACTAGTGGGTCACCATGCTCTGTGTGAGAGCCCTGCATAATCCTAAAAAATCATTACCACATTATTCCCAAGCCTTTCCGTATCCTTACTGGATAATTCCACATGTGTTACTCTTTCCTCACATGTTGCATTTTCCAAACACTGAGTACTTTTTATGGCTCCCCTCTGACCCTTTCCAAGTTCTCCATGCAGCTCAAAGTGATGTTGCTAGACTGGACACAGTATCCAGGAAAGGTCTGACCAGTTTGAGTGGAATGGAAGGATTACCTCATTATTATCCATAATGAAAACATCAGGAGGAAAAAAATGAAGCAG
Source organism: Lagenorhynchus albirostris (assembly GCF_949774975.1). Classification (NCBI taxonomy): domain Eukaryota; kingdom Metazoa; phylum Chordata; class Mammalia; order Artiodactyla; family Delphinidae; genus Lagenorhynchus; species Lagenorhynchus albirostris. The sequence continues at coordinate 129,332,078 of NC_083096.1, forward strand.
TGACTCATACAATTATCTCAAGTGACTGTTCTAGTGGCGAACTCACTTGTGTTGATGAGAAACTGATTGGAGACTCCAGGATGATCAACGTCATGAATAGCAGCTGCAAAAATGGCGGCCAGGATTTCCAAATCTGTGAAGACGGCCTGCAGGGCAAAATGAGTGCACTGAACTTCACGTTCCATTTGCCTATCTTGCTTAATTAGTTTCATACTAAGGTACCCCATTTCATTCTTGTTGGGAGAAAGATGGTTTGTTGATTTATACAATGTCTCAATATACTATTTTAATTAAATGTAGATTCTGTCCATCATCATAAGGTCTCTTATGTGAGAGGATTGGTGGTCAGAGCCCATGCCCACATCGAGCCTGCAGGCTGAGGCTCGGGGAAGGCGTTAGCACAGCGCTCATGGTAAGAGATCAGGTGGTACCTGATATCTGTTTCTTGGATAAGTGGTATAACAGGATGGTGCTTATGCAACACAAGCACGTCAGACTGGCTCTGCTCTGATATAAAAAGCTTCATATGCTTTCAGGCTGCATAACTAAGGCCAAATTCCAGATTTATAAGCCTGCCAATAAGTTATTTCTTAAAGCTAAATTTGTAGCGTGGTCAGAGCTTTCACACATTTATTCATTCATCCATTCAGTCAATACCTATCCACTCAGTGATTAGTATGGACAAGATTTGAGGACATTTCTGAGAAATGAGACCTAATGCCAACTGCTCAACTCCTTCATGCCATCCCGTGAAGCCTCCCTCCTCTGCCCCTACCTGTATGCAATGATTTAAACCTAGTATTTATTTAGGTATAAATTGCTTCTGGCTGAAATGTCTTTCATCATTCTCTGTGGTTACTTAAATCTTCTGATCCTTCCATTCAATCTAATTATGCAAGGACACATTGAACTCTCCCTTCTCTAAACATCTGTGGTTCTCATGCTCAATTTCCAGCCACACAGTAGGTAACAGCAGCAGACAGTTGATAAACAGTGTTGGCCCACCGTGTGATACTGACACAGAACATAAAAATAATACTGTTTTTTTTTTTTCCTTCAGGGCTATAAAACAGTCTTAGCTTCTTGGATTTCATTTCTCAGAATATATGGAACCCAAGCAATAGAGTTGGGGTCAGTTTAATCTTTCTTCACCTTCCAAGCTGAATCTGCAGAGGTGGGCTTGGCTAGGGCGTGGCCAGTCCCTTCCCACAGTGAGCCTACACATTTTGGAAATACCTGACCACCACTGCCATCTGTCAAGGAAGAGCATGGACTGCTGTACCCACTGGGCTGCTTATAGTGATATATACAAATGCATTAATCTGTGAGAGAAGCAGTCCCAGCCACCTTCTAGAGAGATGTCTAACAAGTTGGAAAGCTGTCCCTCTTTGCTTCAGCATTGTTAATTCCTCAGTTCTAGATTTTTCAGTTACTTTTCCTTCAATCCATAGAACCAGTTTTATGAATTCTTAGGCAAATAAGCTTATGGATGCTTATTCTAAACAGGAACTATATAGAACATTTTATATTATATTTCTGTGCTATCCCTCAGAGGACCTGGGATGGTGTAGGCAGCTCAGATCAGCACGTGCATACTGAGAATATACTATATACTAAATGCTGAACTAGACACTTATTAGGTACTAGAGATACAATGACAAATAGAGCATCCTATTAACTGCTTGATAATTAAATAATTTTTCCATTGTAACAGAGGTAAAGGAAAGGTTACTCTGATATGAGAAAGCAAGTAGAAATGTCATCCATTTATATTAATAACCCAATTGATACATGCTCTACATAATAAAGAGCCAGTTCCAGTATGCACAAACATCTAATTACATTATTTCTATAAATATATCACATGTTGTATGGCACTTTTTAAGGAGGATGGGCAGGGTATGCAAAACAGATCATAACTACTCACATCTAACGCTGGCGTAGAAAGAAGAACGTGGGTTGACTGGGCTACATCAGCAGCATGTAGGCTGTTATGATATGCCACATCAGCATGGTAATGGTCTTCTAAAGTCATCATGTAGGTAACAAAGGTGTCAGATGAAATTTTGAATGTCTTTAGGAGGTCTCTTTCCTACGCAGCAAAAAGGATTAGAAAACAACTAAGTGGATGTCCATAAATGAAGAAAAACCAAATCAGAAAAGTAAACTGGGATGGAAAAAAATCATAAAGAGCATCTAATTGGATAACCAACATTCACTCCTGTTTACTCACCTGGAATATGGCATACATGATGCATGTTAGGGGCCTATTGTGTGAATATCCAGCCACATTGAAGATGTTAAGGCCCCATTTGTTCAGGTCTTCCAGCTCCTATCATCAAAATTAGAGAAATTTAGAAATAAGGACAGTTTTGTTCGCATGCCTCATTTTTTTAATTTATTCTGGGGACAGGGGTTGGCTAAGTCTTTAGAGTATCTATTTAGAGTGTTCTGGTTGCATGAACGTTTGAAAATGGAATGATCTGGGAAGTTGAGTATCTTCATGCTGGTTAGAAGGTTCTGTACATATTTTTCAGAAAAGGGATAATGTGTGTTTATTGATAAATTTTGTTGCTGACCTCTAATTTTTTGCCGTATGTCAGTCCTCAATCAATGTTGCTTTCAGAAGTAGGTGCAAGTGATTAGAGATCATTCTAGCCCCATTTCCCTGTCTCTCCCCTTCTCTGCTCACTGGTCCATGAGTGACAGCTAGAAAGCAATCTCAGGGAAACTCCTCTGCCCTTTGGTTATTATCACTGAGAGCCATGTCAAGGAGACTTAGCTGCTAGAATGTGTGTAAGTCAACCCTGATTTAGTATAAAAGGTCATGAAGATGCTAGTCATCCATTACATCCTAGAGCTCCTGCGCCACAGAAAGACTTGAAAGAAACATCATTCCATCCTGTGTTGTGGGATTATTCCAAGATTATCTGATTAAAGGAGCAATTTATTCCATTATTAATTACTGCCCAGAGTAAGGGATCCAGGCTCTCCCCAGAGGCTTGGCCCAATGTGTAATCAACCTACTTGTAATGACATCTTTCAGATGCTCCCTCACTGAGTGTTCATTTGTTCTCATTTCATATTCTCACAAGGCCGAGAGAACCTCAGCAGTCACCTTGCACAGCCTCCGAGAGGAGGTATGAATTCTTTCTGAGCCTTCCTCCACTACTAGGGTTTGGGCTCAAGGGTCAAGGCTGTCAATTTCTCTCATTTCTTCTTCAGCTCTGCCAATCAGTGCAGATTTTCTCATCGGTCCTTGGCATACAGTCTCTGAAATATCCTCTGGGGTAATTCAGCCCTGTCTATTGCCCTCACCTTGGATTCTCCCAATATGTGTTCAACAGGATTCTCCATTCATAGGTTAATGGACCAAACTCAGGACAAAATATGGTCCTTTGGTGCAGTAAAAGGACCTTTAACTAGGTGTTCAACAATGGACAATGGGCTACATCAGCCTCATCATACTATTTAATAATAAAGCAAAAGCGATCACTGTTTTCTAGTAGGAGGTTTTAGACATCTGCCTGCTATAAAGCAGAGCTACACGAGCACACACCCAGCTCATACACACCTTGGCTAGATGATCTTCATTTTCCGTGTTGACTCCAAAGCGTGAGATACTTGTATTATTTAAGCTTGAACTATGCATCAGTTTTTTCACTCCGCTTATCTGTGTCATGAGCTGTTGCTTTTTCTTTTTCTCCCTGTCTTTCTGGGTGGGAGATGGAATCTCCACGTCATTCTGCTTGTCTGCAACAACACAAAAATAGGTTTTCCAGTCCCTGTGTGCCAATGAGAACCCACTGCAATATTCAAAAACAACTTGTAACGGTCTATAATGGCTGGCTCATCTTATGAAGGTCTGTCATAGCATTATCTCACTTGATCTCCAGGACAATCCGGTGATACATGATTTTATTGCTAAAGCAGCAAACTGACGTCCAGAGGAGCTAAATAAGTTGTTCAAGAAGTGGCAGAGGTAGAACTCAATCCCATGTCTTCTGTTTGCAGGGTGATTTGGGACAATTACACTCATACACTTTCAAGGTGAGGCATCAATATTTATATGTAAATTTCTTATTAAAGTGAATAACTTGTATGTTTGTAAAAACAGAAAAGGTTCATGTAGCCAAGCCCAGGTTAATAAAAACAGGCTTTATGTTTTGCTCACTTTATTATGTTTGTAATTATTGTTTAATTGAAAAGATCCATATAACAGTAGCTGGGTTCAGTTTAGATGAGTAGTATATATGTTAGAGAAATAAATGGCTTCTAATCTTCAAATGATTCCTCTAAAGCCCTGGCTTATGATGATTTGAGGTTAAGAGGAAGACTGTAATTTCAGTTTTATTTCATGCCTTGTGTCTATGAATTCTGCTAGTAAATAATAACAACACCTCTCATTGGTAACAGGCATTACATTCATTAATGTATTTGTGCTTATTAAATATCTATAATCATCTCATTTAATTTTTTAAAAAATTCTGCTACAAGATAAAAGGAGGGCTAGGGTTAGTGAGAAAAACATATCTACCTGCTCATAGAAGCTCCTTCTTCTATATCATGCTATTAAAAATATCAGCAATCAAATATTCTATTTCACTTCTCAGGGAGATGGATGGATCCCGAGTCCTTCTGAAAAATGCATTAACTCTCTCAGGCCACAGGGATGCCTGTGAATGCACTGAGGCAATCAGTTATTGAGGTGCTCTACAGCTACTTCATTGAACTAAATGACACCCTGTGGCTGAAAGAGTTAATGCAGCTTTCAAAAGTTCCTACATTTATCTCTACTTGTTTCAGCGAAAATGAGTCCAAAGACAACTTCTCTATTTGAAAATGACACATTTCCAGATGGCCTGCTGGGATCTAGATGATTTGCTTTCAACTCTTGCAGCTGATGGCATAGTCACACGTTCTCCCTGGAGACCTCCGCCTGCTCACAGAGCCCTGTGGACAACTCATCGAAGCAAAGTGAGCACAGTGAGGTGGAAGCAGCTGTCCTGGACCCTTGGCACCTGGCTGTAGGGCTGGAGCAAGAGATTTCTCTATCCCTAGCATCTCAGTGCTGTCTCTGGGTGCCCCCAAGTTCCTAGATTCATCAGCCTATGACTCTGCCTTAGGGAGGAATTTTAGTGGTCATCCCAGTTAGTTCAGGGGTTTCCAACCTAGTTCAGCATCAGAAGCACCCAGGGAACTTTTGAAAAATACAGATTTATGAGCCGCACCCAGTCCTACTGAATCAGTGTTTTTTAAAAATCTTCCCAAGTGACTTTGATGATCAGAGTCAGGTTTGGGAACAAATAATAATCCCACATGTTCACTTTTCAGATGAAGTCAGCAACTTTCCCAAGCTCAAAGGGCAATTCATTCAACAGATATTTATTTCGCAATCACTTTGTTCCAGACGCAGTGATTTAATAGCTTAGAACCCAGGCCTTCAGGTTCCCGTTAAAATCTCTTTCTGGTCTCTCAACCTTTGGCATAAAAACTATATATGACATTACTTTTGAAATTACTTTTCTCCCTGTCACTTCACTCCTAATAATGACTGCTTTTGCTAAAATAAAAGGCCACAATAGCCCCTGCGTTTCCTAACCATCATTCTTCACCATTCTTCATGCCTGGTTAACGAAGCTGTTAGATTCTTCTGTGCCAATGCAAATATAAAACCTCTAGTGGGACTAGCAGCTTTTTCCCTTTGTTTAAATAAAGATTCCCTGCGACAGCGAGAAATTGAGCCGAACCACTACTGTGTCTGGAACATTACGATAAAGAAGAAAGCCATTATCCACAGAGAGTGCCATTTTGACATTAATGGGTGTTTCCCTATGCAGGCATTGGAACAACTGATGGGTTTCCCTATTCTGAATTTCCTCTGCTAAATGCTTAGCCAGTCCCATGCAGAAATAACCTGAAACACACACTCAAAGCATCATACTACATGCTTTGTGAGTTCACATTTACAGAATGGTCAGACTACAGTGGGGAAAGAGTGGAACAGTACCAAATAAATAAATAAATAAACAGATGCAAAAAACGTCTCATCAAAACTCTGATAATGGCGGCATTGGAGGTGCTTTTCTTGCTAGCTTACAGCATTTAATCATGCAAAATTCCTGAGTTCTCTTCCCTGTGTCTTGAGAATTCTATGTTCCAGCTTTGGAGACAGTAAGTCGGGGATTTAAAGGGGTGATTCTTCTCTGAAAAAATATCAACTAACTTGTAATATCACATCTAAATATCTTGCTTTAATCTGTGCTCCTTCCCCCTGGGTCCTTTACTTCCTCTGTACCAGCAACCCGAGCCCATTAACCTGTATGAGCATCACAGAGTGCCTGCACTGATGGTCTCTTGCCTGCATGTCAGCCTGTCCATCTGGACGCCATCCTTTTACATGGAAACAATACAAGTTTCACACATTCCCCGCAGTGAGGGATTTCCCTCCTTTCTGGATGACACATTTTAACTTTCAATGACTCTTACTGAGATACTGCTCTTCAAGTTTAACTGAAATCAATAAGGTCTTCCCATTTTGTGCTCTTGGAGATGGTTGCTGTGCTCTGACAAGAGGCTCTTATATTATTGGAAGCTGTTAACACATTTTTAGGTCCAACAATCCTGATTCTAAAGACTTTTCTCCATAGATTACATCTATTACTGAAAGGTGATTTTCTTCTGACAGCCTAATAACCTTTCCTAGTTAAAGAAGTGACAGGTATTTTGATCTAGGAGTCAAGAGAGTGAAGTCATAGTTCTGGCTCAGGAACATTTTAGCCAAGTAATCTTGGTCAAGTTACATAGCCTTCTGGGCCTCACTTTTCTTTCTTGGAAAATGAGGGAACTGGATGAGGCCATTAAGGTCCCTTTCAGATCTGACATTTTGTGAAGAAGGCTTCATGGTCCTCCAGGAATACTCGCCATGCTCACAAGACAGGACGTAGAGTTCCATGTCCTGCATTTGCAGTTTGGAGACAAGCTTTGTTTGTTTGCTTTTTAAGATTATCAAATTGTAAGCCTACAGGCTGTTCCAGAGAATCCAGGTTGCCAGGTATGTCTTAGCAAGACTGATAAACTCCATCCATATAGAAAGTTAGAGCTGGAATGGACAGAGGGTGTCATCTACTCCAGTGTTCCCATTTTACAGTTGAAGTAGCTGATGAATCTTTTGTTTATATGATGGATTTTTTTCTCCCTAAATTTTCTCAAGAATATAATCTGTCTGTCTAGTCTGTTTGATCGGGTCTACCTTGTGTGTGCACATGCGTGTGCATGCAAACGCACACACACAAACACACAGGCTCACCACCCTCCTAATGTTGAGTGTGTAAGGACTGGGGTTCTAACAACCTACCTCAAACCACTTGTTGTTGATAATTTAATTTTGGGGGGAATAATGAGAAGCCAAATGATGGTTTTCCTCAAGAGATATGCCTCCATAGCAACTGGAATATTCAACAGAGTTGACAGTTACCCGTTCTTGAGATGCAAAGTGTTGAAACTGAGAACTCATTTTTATTATCTTCTCAGCCTCCTCATTTGATAGCCTTTGATGCTAAAATAAGAATAATTGGTATACTAAACTATTCTCATGGTCCTTGGCAAGCAGATCGTGAAAGAGGCTACAAGCCAAGAGGACTGCTTAGGTACAACCTTGGATGATGAAGGGCTCAGAGACTTCCTGCAGCTTTACTCCGGTGGTCAGAGTCTCTTCTGAGACGACAGACAAGCCCTGATATTTTAACATGCAATGTTTATGAAAACAAAAATGAGTCCTTGCACTTATTGATTTTATTCTTCTTTCCCACAGTCATTAACCTGGAGACTGTCCCTAAAACAGTCCCTAGCTTATGAAAAATAATTGGGTGTCACACAGATGGACAGGAGAAGATGCCTGCCTTCAACAGAATAAAGGGGGATAATGGAGAAGGAAAGGATCAGTACACAACACCTTCTGTTCAATTAGATTCTAGCTCCTCTTGCAGCTAGGACATATGAAAAAAATCTTCTCTTTGTTCTCTGACAAAGGTTGCCACAACTGCCGCTGGAGAAAACCAGGTGCTGCAGACACCCACATACTGGAAACAGTTGGAAAGGCACTTGTCAATCATGCCATGCCCACTGGCCACAGAGTAGCGCCATGAGCTTTCCACTAGGCTGATCAAAGATTGATCTGCTGATAGCAGGAACTGCTTCGGTATGAGAGAAATAGAATTGATTTTTTAAAATAAAACTAGAAGAGGTATGTGTTTCCATAAGACATCAAGGCAAATGCTCATTGATTTAAGGATATGCAGCAATGCCAAAAAGAAGGGAGGTGTAATATTCAGCTAAGAATAGGTCATTTCCCTGGAAAGTGGAGTTCTGCTAAATGAGCATAATTCAGTGGTAATTGAAAGTCAACAGAATCAGAGTCTAAAGGCTACCCATTCACTCTGAAGTACAGATTTGCAGGTTCTGCAGGCCTTATTCAAGAAAAATACACAGCAGAATGGCTTTAAACATGAGATCAGAAATTCCTAGTAATCAAACAGGATGCATGACAGTAGTTGAGAGGCACTGATGCAAACCTTTCCTGTCAGTGACATGTGTTAAAAGACTATCAATGTGAAAGCAGAGACTGATAGGTAAGTATCAGATTAGGAAGATAATGATGCTGCTTGCAGAAGGCTAACTCCTTCAGAGAGGTGGAGATTCTTTCTGCCCTCCCCCCATGTATCGTTAAGAAATACCTTAGCAAAGCAACAGTCAAATTATTTCCAAAGCTTATTATCATGGGTCAAATCACCATACAGTTCTCCAGCCATCTCTCGCAAAGCATCTAAAAGGAAACCTTTTGCTCAAAGCCCAGTTACTGGAAGAATTTAAAGAATACCATGTCACAGGAGCCAATTGGAGTTGTCCCTAAGGACTGGATGATTGAACCCCCCATCACCCACCCCCCCTTCAGAGGTCTTGACAGAGATGGAAGTGGGTGGGTAGATAAGGAGTGACCTGAGGTCTATATAAATTTAATTAGCCCATAATAAACTTCTCTCTTTGATGGGTATTTTCATTCAGTTTTTTCACAACACCTTACAGCTTATTTCTTTTTTTATGTTAAGGATTGTCTTTAGTTCTTATTTTAAATGGATTTGTTTTTCTGTCACTTAACCCCATTCCAAACTCATATAGTGATGTTCCTGACAGGTTGCAGAAATTAATATTAAAAAAAAATCTCAGTTATGGAATAAGTTTTCCAGTGAATATCTTACCTAAGAAAGTATTTGAAATGTATTCAGACACCTGGTTCCCCGATCGGCTCATTTCTGAAAGGTGTGTCAGCTCCCGGTTCAGCATTCTTTTGAACTGTTTATAAAGAACAAAAACGTATTAACCACCTAAAAAATAGCAAATTATCATTTTAGATGTTTCCAACTTTATTAAGAACCAAGAGACCGAGTGAGCAGACATCATTAGATAAATGATACTGTTTCTACAAAATACAATAATGTGAAATTATTCCAACGTCACTTTAGGGAAAAAAGGTTTTCTTAAGATTTCTTAGAATTAACATCTGATTTCTTTTGAAGATGCAAACATAGGAAAAGGAATTTTAACAGAGGTCAAGATCATTTCACTTAAAAATGTAACCACATTTTAAAATACGTTTATTGGAAATTAACGCTAAAATATAATTTGAGTTAATAACCTATACAGTGAGAGGTGATTAAATGTGAAAAGTTTAAGGGAAAACAAAAGAAAAGATAAGCATCCTTTAAAAATAGACACGTGTAAAAAGAATAGGGTTAAAATACAACACAGTCTATTTAAATACAATGTAATATAACATGCCCCTATTTCACCATAAGCAGCCTCAGTGGGCTAAGTGATAACACAATTAAATCATTACAGAGGTTTTCTACTTCACAGAAAACATACACATGTAAATGTTTCACATTCTATCAAAGACACATAATGGAATCAAATTAACCCACCTTGATGTAACCCCAAGATACAGATAACAAATAGTTTGTCTCAGGCATTTTGGAATGCACTCCTTGCCACAATCCACAAAAATCCCTTTGAAAGAATTCACAGTTCTGAGAGAGCAGTCCCCAAAGGATCGGGAAAGCCTTGCAGATTCAGTGGTAAAATAATCAGAACTTATGATAGACAAAGCCTCCGAAATTTAGGGCATTTTCTAATCCAAACAAAGCCCATCTTCGCACTCCATTCTTGCAAGAAGCCTATGTTCCCTGCTTCTTCCCTGGCAGAGAGAGTAATGAAATCAGGACGTGCACGAAGGTGCAAAAGCCTGTCCAAATGCATTCAGCTGGCTGGTTTGCAGCACTTATGAATTATGAATAGTCCTGGTGGCCGAAGGGGTTTCCACTCTAGATTAGTCCTGCTCAGCTGAACTCTGCAAGGAAGGAGCAATTCTTCTTTCCCGAGGGGATGCCAGACTAGGAAACACAGCCATCTTTTTAAAAGGAGAAGATTAAAATGGAGGAAGCCCCATGAATATTTAAAGCAATCCGAAGTCGGTACCCTCCCCCATTTCATCTAGGTGTTCTTCACCCTCTCTCCACTGCGGAGACCAGGACACTGCAGACGCAGCCTCCGTACAGAGCTCAGCCGCTCTAAGGGTTTCGAAGTGATGGTGTGTTTGATTAATTTACTTTCCGAACATTAAAAAAAAAACACTGAAAAAGCGAGAACTGTGGCTCTTTTCAAACTAGGCTTTCAGTATACAAGAATACTTTTTAAGCTAGCCTTTGGGGAGATTTTCTGCACACCAACGGCATGCCAGTGCATTTAGACTTCTTTCACAATGAAACGAATGGGAATAGAATTAATGGATTTTGTTTTAAAAGTACTTCGTATGCAGAATATAATTTTCTGCCCTCCATCAGCTCATTAATATGCACATGGGACTGCATTCGACAAATGAATTAAACACATTTAACCTTTCCATCTAGGATCTGGAGTGAGTTAGGAAATACAAGCTATCGTTTGCTGCATGAATGGAGAATTATTCGGGGTTATGAAAGACTGTGCTGTTTTGGTATTTCAGTGTTACATCTTCTAATTCATGCTAGAAATATTTAAGAATTAAATTAATTTTTATTTTGTTTTTGCAATCTGGAGCATGCTGAGGAAGTCTTTCCTATAGTCTCTCTCTCTCTCTCTCTTTCTCTCTCTTTCTCTCTCTTTCACCTTGTCAGCTTTAGAAAGATCACAAGCAAGAAGAAAGTCTGAAACTAGAGCCCTGCAGTGGGATTCCCTACCCAGGTCCATCCCACTCCCCTCCTTCTCCCTCCTCCGTTACCCCACCCCTGGACTCCCAGGAGTTCAAGTACAGCACGTTAAAGAAATAGCGAAGCACCATGGCAACAGTCTCCGCACGCAATTGGCTCTCTTTCCTGTGAGGCACTCCCCTTTCAAATCAGCATCCTGCACAGACAATGGCTTCACTTCAAGCATCCAGGCTCCCTCATGCCACTGCCTGTGCCCAGGAGACTAGGCCTTTTGAGGTGAAGCCAATGCAAGTCAGTATTGCCGTCCTTCAGCTCACTGCTCTATGCATTGTCCTCAAAGAGGCATGCACAGTCACCCTCTTTCTGGCGAACACTTCTGGTGTACGTGTGGGTCTTCCCATGATATAATATGTTAGTAACAGTCACCAGAAATCTCTGAATTAATCATCTCAGCTAGTGTGTTTTACCTATCGAGCTGCTCTGCAATTTGAACTCCAGGTGAATCATGTAAGTTCTAAGTTGTTTATTTTTTTAAGACAAAACTGCTGTCATAATAGCCTCTCATTCTCAGTTCTCAAAAGACAGGCACTTACACTAAAGACTCAGAAGCTGAAAAAGACAGGTTTCTGTGCTCTGATGGATCAGCTGAATTTTGGCAAAGAAGCAAACTTTACTCGGAGCATTGCAAAAAAAATGTCTTGTAGAAAGCATAGAGACAGATGGTTTTTTAAATTATGTCTCCGCACTAGACTTAGCCAAATGTAACATTCAAGCAATCATCCTCATTTTGGTTCCTTTGGTCTCTTGGAAATACTTAGGAAGATTTTGGAGTCAATCAGGTTTGTACTAGTTGAATAATGCCATTTCATCTCATGTATTTGGTAAATATTTACTGAACCCCAAAATGTGCCAAGAAATGCATTAAGGATATAGCAGTAAAAAAACAAAACAAAACAAAACAAAAAACTCCCCCAAACAAACAAAAACACTTTTCATACTTTTAATAAGCTTTCATGCTAATAGAAATAGTCAGATATATTAGGGCATGTTCGTTAACCACAACAGTTACTGTCTGCTGAGGCTGGGTCCAACTCTTTATTAGCTGTATTGACCCTTCAGCTCAGAATATAGGAGCAGCTAGAAATTCAATCATAAAAGACTAGGAAAGACTTTCCTTCTTACTTTTTTTCTATCACCTCCCATTGCCACAGGATCCTGTTGGTATACATCGTCAATCAGTCCCAACGTGGGCACAGGGAGGTGGCTCTAAGCCACAGGGCTGAGAATAAACCAAACTCCTCACCTTTCCTGCAGAGCTCACAGATGGGTTAGTGAACTCATGTAAGTAGTTAACAGCTGAAAACTACCTCTCTCCTTCTCATGCCTAAATTAGTTCTCCTATGAGCCTTTTGCTAACGGCATGACAATGCCACCAAAACCCAAAGTCATTTTAAGGCAACCATAAAACACACAACATGATGAAGTAAGCAGATGGAGGTCACTCAGTGTCAGAAACTGACCCAGTGCTTTAAATGTTGCTTAGCAACAGCCTTTGGTTTTTCCTCCTCCATAAGGGAGGGTCCAACCACATTGACTAAGGCAATCACTGCTCTCATCATAAAGCATTTATGAAGGGCCCACTTATATTGGGCTCTGTACAAACTAAGCAAGGCAGACATGGCCTTGGAGGAGCAGACAGGGGGTATCTTTTACATTCTAGTAATGCAGAGTCCAATTAGTATGATTAGTGCTGGCCTGTGTGATGAGACACGTCAAGGAACGGAATAGCTTGTGTTTGAGGTTAAGGCTACGGAGACAGTGGGGAAGCTTGGCTTACTGGGGTTTTCAGCGTCTGATTCCCATATGGGAGTTGTTTCTGTTGAGCCAGAGGTAGTTACAATGTAGTAGACGAATCTAGACTTTCATTCTCAGCTCTCGATAACAGGTAACAGTCTGGTGAAGTCACCTTAGCTCTCATATACAAAATGAGAGTGATGCATGATTTTAGGATCTCAGCCCAAACCTGTCAAGATTCTGTGATAAATTTTGTGGCAGCCTCCTACAGTCTGGACACATTATTTACCGGCAAGCAAAATTTCCCAGAAAACAAAACTCTCTTAACACTACAGAGAAAAACAACCCAAATCGGAAATGCTTCAGTCCAAAAGAATAGGTCACCAACAAAGGAAGAGAAGTGGTTATCATCCCTCCAGAGTTTTATATTCTAAGACCCTTGGAGTCTCCCTGTCTCCTTATCAAGTTGGGTATTCAGTCCAGATAAGAAAATTAAACAGCTCCTGAGGTTAACTGTGGCCCCAGGAGTTACGGGATTGAAAGGGAATAGACATTATTTACTTTATCAAATGCAGTAGAGAAATCCACAAACAGGAGCACACTATTTCAAAGATAAATGTGTCTCTACAACCTAAGGTACACATATCCTATTTTTCTGTTAAGAAGCTGCCTTCACAAGAAAACCCTGTTAGAGCTTACCTAGAAATAATGTCCCCAGAGGAAATGGCCAAAGCCCCTTTTCAACACAGACAAGCAAAGTTTGTGAATGAACCCTTAGTAATACAAATTCCTCCAGTGCTTCCTTAAACTTACGCCCAACACTAGATTCACGAACACGGCCAGAAGTTAGTTATTTTCTGAAAAGGGAAAAAGATATCATTCTCTACTTAAATAATTCGATATTGTTTGCCTAGCATATATCTTCTCTATAAAAGCATATGCGAATTTTTTTGAATAGGCTACCTTTAATAGTGGGAAGTTACTTAAAATATATAGAATAGCAAAAGCTGAAATTGAATACAAACATTTTGTTTTATGGCTTCAATTTTTCTTTGGCTTCAATGCTACTACGTACAGAGAATATTTTCTTCCGAGCCAGTTTCTCCTGAAGGGATGGAACACTTCATCATTTTTCTATATTTCTCATCAGAGGACTAGTTTGGGCTTTGCGCAAAGATCCACAGTAAAGCTAGAAACTCCCCTGAAAAGTTCTTGTTAAGTCAATCACACAGGAAGGCTGGACTAGAACGATCTCGGAAATTCATCCTGGTTCTAAAACTTGGTGATTCTGTCTTTCTAAGAATAAAACCATCTAGAAGAGTAATAATACAAGGGACTAGTATCGAGCACATAAAGGACCTACTTTTGAGACTAATCTGGGCTTGTTAGGGGCTGACCTGGAAATCACGTAAGAGTGAATCTTAATGATCAAAAATACTCTTCAGCCTGTCAAAGGCTAGACAAAGCAGGCACTTTCCTCTCATTGATAACCTTAAGATGAAGTAAGTAGATGAAACCTGCAGATGAAAAAAAAGGTGCCCCTGAGAGGAAGACAACCTCAGGAGTCACCCTTGTGGGTGGCCGTCTGCGCAGAAGCCCATCTGTGAGACAGGCGCCTTATTGTGTGAGATCTTCCTGTTTTTGCAGAACGAAACAACCGCCAAAGTCATTAAAGTCACAATGACTTTATTAGGGACTACATTTTGACTCATATTTTACACTTGGTTAGTCATAACTTAATAAGAATTCCCGGGCATGAGAAAAAGTGAAGGGGCTGAAAACTCTGCCTGGAATCACAGAATGCTAGTAGTGGTAGAAGGAGGTTGAAACTGCAGTGGCCGGCCCAGTTTAGTGAGAAATGGAAGTAAGGCAAGCTCGTCTCTTAGTTCTGGCACTCACCTGATGTGTGGCCTTGGGTAAGATGAATTACCTTCTTGGCGCCCAGTTTCTGTAGTTGTAAAATGGCAAATTTATCAGGTTCTTTTTCATTTTGAAAAACATTGCTTCTTCCATATACCTAAGTTTACATATGAAGGAACGAAGACCCAAAGAAGTGAAGGACTCGAATTCCTAAACTCCTACACTTTCCTTTGCAAAATCTGATTTAAACAACAACAAGGGGAATATAGTGTACTTTTGCTAACCCCCTTTATCACACTCACAAGTCCCACAATTCTTAACATTTCAGGTTATCCGACAATGCATCTCATCTCTTGTCTCCTTTTTGTCTTTCCCTATGAAGTCTACCATCTATTTGAAACTTGATGTCCCATTTCTTTAATGACATATTTGTCTTATTTGAGAGGCAAATGAAATTGAACTGAGTTGGTAATGGGGTTAAGAAAGGAATAACTTGCCATTGTCCATTAGTATCCACTTAACTGGAGACTATATAGTTCCATGAAGGGGCATTCTAGCAGAAAAGTTCTGCTCTATTACTGGAGCAAACCCCTGGTGCTCCAGGGAATATAGTTAAGTCGTTCTAACTGTCCATGTACCAGATCAGAAAGAAATGCATCTAAACGTATTAGAATTGAGTGATTCTCTTCTTAACTGTCCAGTGATGTAATAATCCACAATAGATATGCAATGAAAAACCATCATGGACATCTCTACCATAATTCTGTAACAAAACATTGGCATTTATGATGAAGCTAAAAGAGAGTAAATTCCATTTGCTGGTTAGAGGACTAGTATCTGTTCAAGAGACATTTTAAAAGTCAAGGTAGGGACAAACCATTAGTGCTTTCATACAGAGAACTGAAAAAAAAATCAAAAGAATTTAAATATAACTTTGAATATAACTGCTCTACAACTTGATACTAGGTCTTGAACAGTTCTCAAAATTATTACCATAGTTGTTTCTTTTTACCCAACTGTCTAGCTATGCTCTTTGCTGCTGTCTCTTTTTCTCAGAATTTCTGGAAACTTTTCAAGAGGAGATATGGCACACATTATTGGGATGCTAAAAAACACGGACTTTTCGTAGACCCAAAGCAATCCCCATAAAAATATTTAGAGAAATTTCTCATGAACTAACATTCCCCTAACTCTGAGAGCTGCTGCAATGACACAGTTTAATAGACAAAAGACACTATATTTATACCCAAAGACTTATATTTTCATTATGCATTTTTAACTATATATACATATATATGTATATATATGTATAAGCTATGATTTATAAATATAGTGTGTGAGTATATACTCACACACTATACGTATTCACATACGTAGGGTTTCTAGATTTAGTAAATAAAAATTCAGGATACCCAGTTAAATTTAAATTTCAGATAAACAACAAATGTTTCTTTTTAGTATAAATATGTCCCAGATATCACATGTCCTAAATATCCCTTAAAGAGGCTGGATTTCAAAGTCATACACTCATAATGTAAGGTTTAGAGGTACTGTATATTTTTAGATAATTTAAAATATTCAAACTTGTTCTTTTTGACAGAAGTCTTTCCTTCTGATGAAAAACACCTGCAACTGTTACTGAAGCTTAACAGTTTCATTTTATGTACCTGACCTTTCCCTTTTAATATGGTTGTTAATAGTGACAGACCCCCCCCAAAAGGTACTATGACGGACTGAGGATGCTGGCCTGATAATTACACACAGCAGAGGCTTTATTTTTCTACAGATGACAAAAATCACAGTAGCAATGAGAAAAATCAAGGAATCAAGGTAAACTATTTAGTTACTCTTTTGTTTTTCCATTTAAGCCTTCTACAACTTCTTCTGTGCACGATGGCTAATATTTAACCTCAAGCTTCTAAAGCCAGTTCCAGGGCCATGGGACGTTAATGCGATTCCAAAGCAGAAGACTAAGGTTTCTTTTGAATGATTACATAGCCAGAGGTTCTACAACTTGCTACATTTTTAAAATTAGAAATCTTACTATGGATCAGACCCACGGTCCTTTCAGTTTAGTGTCCTCTCCCGACCAGCAGAAAACACGACCTATGCTTCAAGGCCTTCATATTTAACTTGAAAGCAATGCCACAGAACAGGAAAATCATCCCCCAAACATTCTATGTTCTTTTCATAACCCCATAAAAATTGGTCATGATTTTCTTTAAGAACTGATTTGCAATTTTATCCTATAACATCTCCTGGGTTGCTTAAAATCTTGCATTAAATATTGCCTTATTAAAATTTCCACTATTTTTGCAGCCATAAAAATCTACCATAGCTGATTTTTGAGATTACTACTATACCCCTTTTAAACACAATATGCAGCATACCTTGTGTTTAATATTAATTATATTGATTTCAGCTAGCAACTTTCACATACCCTTTGAGATAAAAGACAACGGGATGCTTCAAAACGTCCCCTGGGAATCGCTGCTTCTGGATTAGCAGTTTCCCAGGGTTGGGACAGCCACTTAGTCTGGAAATGTTCAAGATCAACTCTAGGGACCATCAAATAAATAAAGAAAATCCCTGGGTTACATAGAAATATCCTTTTCTTCCCTGGATAAATATATGTTATCTGTTGGTATTTTGGTAATCCCTACGCTAGAATACGTCCTTGCAAATTGAGAAGAATCTACCATAGGTTAGAGATTTGAGCATATTTTTAAATCATAAAGGATGAATGCAGTAGTCTTAAGTAATTTTAGCCTCAAAAAAGACAGTTATACTTGTTTTGCATTTTGTTTTTCCTATTATTAGCTACCAAGGTTTAGAAGAGATGGATGGATGCTTTGCAGAACAGCGTACCCCCAGATGTACAGGTTTGTTGGGTGCATGAAACTACTTATAAAAGTAGTTTCAGAGTTAGATGCATAGGTTATACATGAAGTAGAAGGGGTTCTGACTACAGGATGGCCTTACCAGTGGGGTCTAACAGCATAAATAAGACTCTAACTCTAAGACTCTAACATCATAATAACATGACATAGGATCAGCTGAGTATACAACTGGGTCTGAAAATAAAATCCTATCTTGTAACTTAGACTGAGAAACTTGGCAAGTTGTTGAGTTTCTTGGAGACTAAGTTTTTCTATCTTTAAAATCGGAAGGTTAGAAACAATATATATACAGTGGTTGGTAAGGTGTCTGAGACTGTTGTAGAATTTGTACTTAAAACTGAGTTTTTCTCTGAATTTTCAAAGAATCTGAGCTCTTGGCACCTTTTTCACTTGGTTTGCATCTGGGTGGAGGTTTTGGTTGGCTCTTTAGCACCTAAACTCTTTTCTTTTCATTGTTGACAAGAAATTAACTGCAGAATTTCCCTGATATGCTGCTGCAGGTGTGATGCAGTGCTATGTCATATAGATTACGTGACACATGAGTTACTCATAGAAGTTCTGGCTCGCTGGTTGACATTTACACTATTCATCAGTCTAAGGAGTGTAAACCAGAATTGCCAGAAAGATAGATGAAACCTGTCAGATAAAGCCGTAACTCAAAATGGCCTTGTGTTAAAGCCATACCTTTAAAAAGTTTATTTTGGAGATGTCGAGCTGTTTCAAATCTAGCCTTTCATGATTTCATGACTTAGCCAATCTCCTCAAATTTAGAGACTTCAGAACTCTTTATGTATTAACCAGAAGCCATGAATGGCCACAGATTGCCTGACATAAGGACAACTGTACCAAGTATGCATTTTACTCAGATTTCCACAGTTCAGGTCAATCCAGCAGCATATCTGAATTAATTGAATATGTGGCCAAGGTGGGGATGAGAGGAGTACCAGCAATATGTCAGGAATGAAAAATACAACCAAACAATGGCATAATGACTAAGCTCCTATGCCCCAGACACAACAGATACGGCAAATGGCTGAGTTTTAGACACAACATGTATTCACAGATATGCTCCCAGCTGAGTGTGCAGTGGCTATTGTCAGTCTCTGTAGAGCTTAGATTCTTGTCCACAGGATGCAGACTTTTCAAGAGAAAGGTAAGCTGAATACCCCGATGTTGAACCAACCAACCAACCAAAAATGTGCTTCATATTTCTGCTCACGAGGAAAGAACATTTGTCCCCAAGACTTTGTTCTGTGTTATCTGATTGCATTTGGGGAAGGCTCTGGTGCAAGCTTTTGCTGCTTCTGAGGGTACTTTGAAGAGCCACTGTGAACCAGATGGGAATTTCTCATCAAAGCTAACAATTAGAAAAACTAGAATTGGTCATGGGCAGCACCTATGTGTAGCACGGTACAGTGCAACAGGCAACAGGATTCTTGGGTTCTAATAGATTTGCCACTAACAATATAGTTGGTCCTCAACAAATTAAGTTTCCGAGCCATCATGCACATGATCCAACAAATATTTATTTGAATGCCTAGAGCTATTCTAAATGCCAGAACTACAATAATGAACAAGGTAGACACAATTCATGTCACCAATAACCTTACAGTCAAAGGGAGGAGATTAGTAAAAACCAAGTTCTACAACAAAAACAACAAAAAACGTCAAAAATCATAAATTGTGACAGAAAATTGTAAAACAAATAAGCTACTGACTTAGGATAATTAGAGAAGACCTCTCCAAAGAGAAAACATCTAAGCTGAGGTCTGAAAAATAAGAAGGTCGAGCTCTAGCTTTAAAATTCTATGATTATATGTTTTGTTGGCAAGGCATAGAAGAATATAATAAATTACCCTGTGGATTCCCTCTTAATTATTATTATTTTTAAAACTTTTATTGGTGTGCAAAATACACACAAAATAGTGTACAAAATGACCATATTTGTTTAACAAGCACTCAGGTAGGAAAGGAGAATATTACCAGCAAAAAAGTCCATTTTGCTCTCTTCCAATCATTAACCACCACATTTCAAAGGTAACATCCTGATAAAAAATATTAGTTTTTCCTGCTGTTGTTCTTTTATAAAAATGTAAACATACATCATACTAATCTTTTGGTTTTCCTTTTAATTACTATTTTTAAGTCATTTGACTTTGAAGTAAAGAGAACAGATTTGATTCTAAGCATCATGATTTAGTGGCTGAGGGTCTTGGACACAGCTTGTAGCTTGGTTTCACATTGAATATGGAGATATACTAATACGTTCCTCTTGGTGAGCATCAGATGAGGTAACATAGGTGGGAGTGCTGTGTATGGAGCAAAGGGCTCTTCAGATAGGTTTCCTTACCATGCTATCTTGGATCTGGCAACACAAAAATAACAAACAGCTATACACTTAAAGACAGTGGCCCTTTACGTAATGCTCTATCTTGGTACCGCAGGAAGCTTTGAGAGCAAATAAGCTGTAAGTGAAGAAATGGGCCTTAAAAATCTCTACACTGCCCCATAATTAATGTTCCCTCGGGCAAAACCAGAGTCCTTGGGAAAGTGCAGTCCTGGCTCATGTAGTTAGATTTGAAAAGTGTTCAAAGAAGAAAAATCTCTCCTGAATTATTTCTTACCAGTATCTTCTCCTTCTTCATTACCTTTACCAAAAAGCTCATTTTTTACTCATTTTAACTCAATATATTTATTTTACTTTAAAAAAAAGAGAATCCAGTCTTGCCCAGGGGTTCATGTTTTTGTTTGTTTATTTTGGCAAAGTTCTCCTATTTTAGGATTTATCAAGGGCCCTGAAAAGCCTTTTTTTGAAAAGCAATGTATGACCTTTCAAAGTTAGAAATTTTACTATTTTACTATGCAGCATTCAACAATGACCTTACCTTAATGCTTCAAACATACAAACAAAGATTATTAGTAAAGGAGTATTTTTAATTAGCAAAATAAAGCAAAATGAACAAGCAAAATAAAATGAACGTACTGAAATTAAATTATACTGATTTTTAAGTGTTTAAAAAATAATACTGATAAATCTTGAGATATTATCAGGGACGCTCCCACGCAATTGGTAAGACAGATGCAAATCAATGTGGTGCAACTAGATCTTAAGTGTGTTAAAATACAGCAGGGAAAAATTCAGTGGCAGCTCATGCTGTCAAGAACACAAGTAATGTACTAGCCCTGGCCAAGAAAAACATACCCATTGCACCAATAAACGCAGATCTAGCTAAATCATTCTGACTCAATTACAGAATGGAGCCAGGAGCAGTGATTGCAATGGACAGGGACTGAGGCAGGGAGGGCACTGTGCCCTTTCATCTTGGTGGATGGGTAGCATTTGGTCAGTGAAACTGACCCTTCTGGGCTATCTACAGCAGGAGTTGGAGTCCATCTCATTAGTGACCCGTCAGAAAGTCTCTAGTCTTCTCACAGGCAAATGGGTTGTGCAAAAGGATACTGGAAATGCACATTACCCCTGGATAGTCTAAGCATGTTCCATGAATTTAAAGTTTTTGAAAATGCAAAAAAATGGTTCCATCTTTAAACAGTGCTGTGCCCACCAGTGAGGTCATTACCTGTCCTAGCATTGGTCAAAACCAGGATAAGCTATCAAAACTCCCAATGCCAACAAATGTCCTAAATGACCAAAACAAGTAGAACTGCAGAGAGCTTTTCCAAATAAAACAAAACCAAAATCAATTACCACCAACTGACAAAAGCCTTCATCTGCTTTTCACTTCCCTTCTGACAGACAGAAGTAGAGCTATGCCTCCTTGATAATTTTTAGCCCGACTACCACTATAAGCAAATGTGGAGCCTCAAAAATGCAAAGCAGAATTTCAGGACTCAAGAGCTTGCAAACTGGAGCAGACATAAATAAAACCCCAGATAATGAAAATGTCAGCTATGATATTAACCAATAAGATAGCTAAGAGGATGGTCTATGAAAATTTGATCCAAGTCAGGGTAGCTAAGGCAGGGTTTCAAAAAAAGAAAGCCAAGAAGTCTAGCAGACCAGGAGTAGGTTCATAGTACAGGGCCTGATGATGTATTGGAGCCAAAGGGAGGTTTTCTAGGCAACAGGATACCAAGAGAGGGGTAGAGCCAACATTTCTTCATTCTCAGGTTATAATAAAACTCTTCCTTGTTTTCAATAGATCTTCTGATATCGAGGGTAGAGAGGAAGTTGGAAGTCCACTGTTGGGAACAACCAGAGCTACTAAAATTTTAGTCTATTTTTTTCAACTCTGTCAGTTCTTTTCCTATACTCAGCTGATTATCCTGGTTATTAAATAATCTCCTCTCCCCCCTTTCGCCCCCAGCAGTGAAATCTCCTTTTACATATTTTAACTTTTAAATTCAAGTCTTCTGTATCTTATAACGGCTAAAAAACTAAGTTTTCTTATCCATCCAGGAGTTGAAAATTTTCTTTTCATTTCCTACATTATATGCTAAGAAAATTTCTAACTTTGTCCTACTTGATAAAATAAGTAATGATTAGCAATGGGTAAATATCAAAAGAGCTAAAGTTAGACTATCAAGGATATTTTGGCATGGAATGATTTCCCTTAATAAACATTATCCACTAGTCCCTTTTTATTGGTGGAGGATATGTTCCACCCCCAGTGGATGCATGAAACTGAAGATAGTACTGCACTCTATATATATACAATGTTTTTTCCTATACATTCATACCTATGATAAAGTTTAATTTACAAATTAGGCACAGTAAGAGATTAACAACAATAAATACTAAAATAAAACAATTATAACAATATACTGTAATAAAAGTTACGGGAATGTGGCCTCTCTCTCGAAATATCTTATTGTACAAATTTAATGCTTTTTCCGTCTCAATTAAGTACTTATCACACAGTGTGGCCATGACTTTTGCAGCTTGAGGAGCAAAACTGGCACAGATTTATTTTTTCTTTTTCACAATTTCACCAATAGAAGATTTATTCTTACCATAGATCTTAGCAACCTCAGCATGTGATTTTTTTCTTTCCTTATTGAGAACTTTTACCTTTTCACTTAAAGGAAGCACTTTATAACTTCTCTTTGACATATCTGAATGGCCAGCAGCACTACTCTAGTGCTTTGGGGCCATTATTATGTAAAATGTAAAGTAAGGGTCACTTGAACACAAGCACTGAGATACCAGGACAGTTGATCTGATAACCCCGCTGGCTACTAAGTGACTATTGGGCAGGATATGCTGGACAAAGGGGTGAATCACGTGCCTCCGGTGGGTGAAGTGGGACGGTGTGTGATTTCATCACACTAATCAGAACAGCGCGCAATTTAAAACTTAGAAATTGTTTACTTCTGGAATTTTCCATTAAATATTTTTGGACTGCAGTTGACCACAGGTTACTGAAATGGTGGAAAGCAAAACCACAGATAAGGGGGAGGGACTACTATAAACGAGATAATCCGTTCTTCCCAAGTCATTTTCCCTTTATTTTTTCCTGCATCTGCTCATTTTAAGTAGTTAGGTTAATAGTTCAGAGTTTGTCAATGTTTTATGGCAAGATATTCGCAACATGTGCTTAACTCAGACATCTGAGTTAAACATCAAAACTCATCTTGAGCTACCTAAACACATCAAAATGTATCTCTATCTACTGTAAATGAGGTTTATTTGATTTAAAACGTTGACAAGGCATTAATTACATCAATATTGTTTCTAAATGTGTAGCTGCCAACACTGTTGAACCCAACTCCACCAAGATGTTGATGACACAGCTCAAGAATCCAGAAATCTTATTTGAGTTGGGAGAGCTTTGCATAATTTGGGCCACTGGGCAGAAACATTCTGGGGTACAGGGATAGGGTCAACCTGAGATCACTGTCTTCGTTTCTACTTCCTAAGCCAACAGCTCTGCTAAGTAGCAGAGAGAATTGGAACGTTGACTATTTTTCCACCAGTTGGTAAAACTCTCCAATTTATCACCTTCAGTTTCAGAGAGAGGAAAGGAAGAAATAGAAAGAAACTGAAGGAATTTTACTAATCACAGGGTTTTTACTACTTAAACTTTGGCATTGGGATCAGTGGGAAAGCAAATAAGTATCAAAGCCTTAAAAATGTTGCCTTTTAATCCATTAATTCCATTTATGGGAATCTAACCTAAGAAAAGAATGAAGAAATAGGCTATTATGTTAACTGAAAAGGTTGGAAATAAATTATCTGTAGGGTAGCATTTCAATTATGTGAGGATGAAAATGTTAATCCTGGTTGCCTTAATGAGGTTTTTATCTGATGAT
Source organism: Lagenorhynchus albirostris (assembly GCF_949774975.1). Classification (NCBI taxonomy): domain Eukaryota; kingdom Metazoa; phylum Chordata; class Mammalia; order Artiodactyla; family Delphinidae; genus Lagenorhynchus; species Lagenorhynchus albirostris. The sequence goes on from NC_083096.1 coordinate 129,356,145, forward strand.
ATATGTATGCATATATATGTCTATTATATTAATATGTATTAATTCAGATATATTAATATGTATAGTTATTCAGAAATTGAAAAAGCAAAGAGAAGAAAAACAAAACAACCAATGCCAGGGACATTTAAAGTAACTTGCTCCAACTATTTCCTGCTAGATTTTGATCTCACAATTTTCAGGAATACTAAATTAGTTCTCTTTACTTGAAATGATTAAGACATGTAGAGCTTTTATTCATGAAGAGTAATGAGAAGGTTAAAACTCATTGCAAGCTAAAGAGGGAATGTCCCACGTCTTTCTTAAGCTTAATCAGCTTTTTGCTGAAGATGAAGAGCAAGCTGGATTTTAGTACCTTAATCTTCCACTAATTAACCTGATGACTCTGGAGAAGTCATGTCATAATAAAATTACTTTTCATTTAGATTTCTTTTTTATATTTTACAAAGATCTGTGGAGCATATTAGATATTTAACCCTCAGTTTTTATAATCCTCATCTATAAAATGAAGTCTTAAAATAGGTAATACCTATGGCTCCATTACGGGCTCAAAGTTCGGGAATTTTGTCTAATGCAACCGCATAAGACTATAGCTAGAAAGAATACATTCAGGTCTCTTTTGGTTAGGCTTATCAACTTTTACCATCCATACTGACCAAAGACATTAGATAGTTGCCAGATTATCACTCCACTTTGCACCATTTGATTAGCTTTAGCACACAGCCTATGTGGTTGAGCTGGACAGATATTTTTATTTAATGATAACACCTCTCCTTACTGTTTTCTTTACAAAATAACCATTTTAAATTTTCAGATATAAAATGCCAAGACCTCTTGTCTTAAATGCAAATTTTTTTTTTTTTTTTTTTTTTTTTTGCAGTACACGGGCATCTCACTGCTGTGGCCTCTCCCGTTGTGGAGCACAGGCTCTGGACGCGCAGGCTAAGCGGCCATGGCTCACGGGCCCAGCCGCTCCGCGGCATGTGGGATCTTCCCAGACCGGGGCACGAACCCGTGTCCCCTGCATCGGCAGGCGGACTCCCAACCACTGCGCCACCAGGGAAGCCCTTAAATGCAAATTTTTTAAACTGGATAAGTCACGTTTACCTTCTGGTATCTGTACTCAAATTTCATTTTTATAATTTGCTGAGGGTTATAACATTACGCACTATGCTGTTATCAAAGAATAAAGGGAACTGGGCCATTTAGAGTTTTAAAATGACTATCTTTAAGATGACCATATTCTGAATAGCTAAAAAAAGAAAAAAGAGATGAAATTGAGCCATGAAGATGAATTTTCTTTTCAATAAGTTCACTAAACTTCAATCTCTGAAGGTTTTTAAATGACAAGTAATTAGCTGAAGAAACATGTGACTCATGAGCAGAATTGCATGATTTATAGCTTTTAAACTCTACTCCATAAAGAGAAAAAAGTATCAGGCACTTTTTAAAGAGAAAAAGATTATCAGTGACTTCCCACAACAGAAACAAAAGAAACAGGAGTTTTACTGTCTTCTTCATTTCTAAATAACTTAACAGTCCTTTCTTTGTGGAAACACTTGGCTACTTTAAAGTAAATCAAACAAAGGAAGTTACAGTAAAATATCCAAGAGACTAAACAGTTTGGCACCAGTTGAGGGAAACATCACGTACAACTGGGCAAGACAGAGAGGGGTTGGCAGATCCCTGAAAAATGCTAAAGTGCAGGGATGTGCAGAGATGCACGGTGACAACTGGCACAGAGCCTTCTAGAGTGTGAAATCTATTGACCGTGACACAAGTTTGCCCTGGTATCTTCTGATTTGGTAAGTCCTGGCTTCCAGAGCTGAGCTATCTCTACTTGCTGAGCACACGTTTACTTAGAAGTGAGATGTGCTGGAAGAATAGCACAAGAACAAGCTCCACCCTTGGCCTTTTCTTTCACAGATAACAATGGCATGGATCTGGGGAGGCTTCTAGACCAGGGCATACTCTAAAAGAAACAAAACGATGAGAAAGAAGTATAAAAAGATGTAAAACAAACCTTTATTCCATTGATATAGTGTAATTCTATTTTTCAAAACTAGTGTTCTAGATTTATACTTGTACTCTAAACATAATTACCTGATGTTTTTAATGTGGAGAGAAAGGCTCCCATTAAAATGACTTATTTATTCTATTTTGAGAATATCAGCTCTTATCAGCTAGCCAGAGGTGCACCAATCAATGGTAATGTTCCTTCACCTCATTCCTTCTTGTTTTTTAGAGATTTGTTCACTTGGGTACTTTCAAGTGAGTTAAGTGGGCTAAATGGATTAGAATTCAGTGGAGAAAATGGTTCTGTAAATACCAATGCAAAAGTATTTCAATTAAGTAAAACAGATTACAGATCAAATTTACTACAAAGCACTAAACAAATTTCAAAATCTTCGATTTAGGTTTTGATAAGAATAGAACGTGGAATACTGACTTACACTCAATAATACAACTCTATTTTGTCAGAAGGAGTAACTGAAATAATGCTGGATAAAGAATAAACAACTTAATTTTCTATTTCATCTCTGCATAAGACAAATCTAAGGGAGACAGTCTCCATGTTACTTCTAGGAAATTTCCCTATATTGATTACTGCTACAGAAACATCGCTCTTCTGTTTTATGGTCATATTGTATGCATTGGAAAGGACATAGTATATGATGAAATTGCCCCAATTATTTTAATCGTAATAAAATGAAAAAAATTACAGGAATAGCCTCTGTTTTCTTTTTATTTTGGGGGTTGGGGGAGGGGGGTAGGTAAAAGGGAAATTAGAGGGTAGGCTAAAGTCCTTTAAACAAAACTTACTATCTTATCTTAGGTCATGTTAGAGAAGACTTTGGGGAAAAAAATAGACCTTGAATTTAACAAACTGATACAGTGGATTAGTTTAATATCATTATTTACAGTTTTATGGATGCTTTAGAACCATTTTCTATAACTATGGTTATTCTCCCCCCTCTTCTATGTTAATGGACACTGCTTCCCAGTCACAAAGACAGAGCTGGAGGTTATTAATGGCCAATTTAGAGGCCCAGAATATGGTAATTGCAGATTAGGATTCTGAACCAGACCTACCCATCAGTGATAGCCAGAGTTAGAAGAATAAGACCTCCCAGAAACCACAACAAAATTACCTTATAAGAATGATTAACTATCTCTTCTATTTCTATATTTATCTGTCCCATTGGGGTCATTGGTGGTGAGTCAGATGGCCCTGGGTATGAATCCTGGCTCTCATATTACCTTAGGCAATTTATTTCAACTCTCTAAGCCACACTCTACTCATCTGTAAAATGGGGATAATAACAGTACCTATCCAAAGAGTTGCTGTGAGTATTAATGACAGAATGTAGATCAGGAGCCTAGCACAATATCTGCACACAAAGTATACACCTGCAAAAATAGATTGGTTGTTCACTATTATTATTCTATTGATAAATACAAGAGCTGAAGTAGACCATGGAGACAGTCCTCTCCAACAATTATTTTTTGTAGTTAAGAAAATGCAAAGATTCAAAATGATTTAATTGTTTAAGATAAAACACCTCAATAAAGGCAGAGCTAGAACTCAAACTCATGGCTTATTCCCAGGCTCTTTCTACTTTGCTGTCTCTAGTACCATACATATCTGAGCAGTAGAGAAAGAAAAATTGGACCAAAACACTGTACGAGTCCCCCTCTTGGCCATCAGAACTGATTTTTATTCTATTCTGCCCTCTAATCCGAGGTCTCCTCCAACATTTGTGGAGCCACATAAGTCTAATTGCATAAGGATATAAATTGAGCTACCTCCAATACTCCTACTTTGACAGACATCCCTTCCTATGGAAGGCCAGATTGAATTTAGAAAACTTGAACACCTTGGATATGGTAGTGCAGGGGGATCTAGTTCATGGACCACGCCCTGCCCCATTCTTTCCCCATGTCCTAGCACAACCAGGGACCTTGTATGTGGGTCCCATAAGTATACCCTCTGCTTAGACAGCCTGCATGTTCAAGCTTCTCCCACACTACTGTCTCAAGCCAGATTGCTGCCTCTTGGCTACTCCTTGGGCTTAAAGGTATGCTTTCCTGTAGCACACCCAGGTAAGAGGCCTGCACAGGCCCTGGAAGTGAGTTCAAAGCCATTTGAGCAGACAATGTGAGGGTAGATGCAGTATGGAAGGGGGAGCACAGGTGCTCCCTCGACCTAGCAGCCTCCCCAGGTCCTGGAGCAGAGTACAGCTGGGTACAGACTAAGCTAGGCTCTCTATAAGCACAGTGCCCAGGAAGAGGGGTCCTCCTGCCCCATGGGGGGCACTGCTCTAATCATGTCATTCAATTTTGCGCCAAAGTGGAATTAATCCCTTTCAATAATTGGTTACCTGTCTATCATCTTCCCAACAGAGTTCTAAGATGAATCCATTGATCAATAAGATCTATTTCCTTTCAGTTCTGCTGGATCCAACATTTCCCATCCTTACAAATTATACGACTGGATAGAGAATGACTCACCAACTGTAAGGGAATCAACCTATCATGGTCACATTCCAGTGACATGCAGCTTGGGTCCCAGGTAGCTCCAGGCTGGTAGAATTCGATGACTTAATTCCCTCCCACCCAAGAGCACAGGCAAGTAGTTGGCTTCACGTTTGGTACTCTAGTACGGCTACACCTGAAGAATCGGAAAAATAAACCCGTAGAGCTGAGAGGACTCATTTCCCCTGTCATGGTATCTGTAGCGGACTTTCTGATGCCCTTTAGAGGAAAAGGTCCGTCTGTCTCCCGTTCCCATCTTATAGACTTCCTTAGCAAACATTTACTGCAATGCTGGGTCCTGGTGCTCCATTCTCAAGAGAGTACTGATATTATTCAGGACTGCTCTTTTCAACAACAGAACATCCATTTTCATTGATAAGGCCCAAACCTTTGTACTACACATAAAATAGCCCCAGGGCAAAGCTAGTTGAGAAAGAAAAGTGTAGTGGAGGACTTGTGGGGGAAAGTTAGGTCAGTGACCAGCTGCTTGAAGATAGCTCCTTACTGGGTATTACATCTTTTTTTTTTTTTTTTTTTTTTTTTGCGGTACACGGGCCTCTCACTGCTGTGGCCTCTCCCGTTGTGGAGCACAGGCTCCGGACGCGCAGGCTCAGCGGCCATGGCTCACGGGCCCAGCCGCTCCGCGGCATGTGGGATCCTCCCGGACCGGGGCAGGAACCCGTGTCCCCTGCATCGGCAGGCGGACTCTCAACCACTTCGCCGCCAAGGAAGCCCCTGGGTATTACATCTTTTGAAAGACGTTCAACATGCCGGGTACGAATAACCCCTTTGACATTTTTCACCTGAAAATTTTAGGTCAGAGACACTGTTTCTCAGTCAAATCTCCCTCTTTCCCCTCAGTCACAACGCCACCTCACTGGGATTGTTCTGTGTCGGTCCTTCCTCAAACACTGTTGTTGCAACTCTGTACTTTTCAGCCTGCGTCTGTCAGGAAGGAGACAGGAAATTCTAGTCACCCTCACAGCAGCTGCGCCATTCCTCCTCTCCTCCTCCAATGACGTCGGTTGGCTTTGGTGACACGAGGTCAGGAACTGAGCTACAGTGAAGGTCAGGAAGATAGGTCAGTGTTTATGCCGCTGTTGGGCTGGGGACCCTGCTGAGGCTATTTGCTTTCTTCCTTTCTATACTGTTTCTCTTTCCGTTCCTCTTTTTATAATGCGCAGCCAAAGCATCCTGTTTTCAAAACATCTGACTGTTTTGCCACTGAGGAACTCATGCTCTGATGCATTTCGCTGAAGCGTAAGACAATTCTTCTAATTCAGGAGGTGATAAAAGTTGAAACAAAAAATTAATGAACAAATCTAAGAAGGCAATCTGTGGTTAAAGAAAACAGCTCTCACGCGTCTAGCTGCTGGCAGAAGGTTCACTAGATATCCTTTTCATCTTGAAAGACAATGTCATTGCCCTGTAAAACTCCTACTTAATTTATTCCATCTTGTTGTAATTCTTGGGGGAAAATAATCTACAATACTGACCCACCTGGCTGCATCTTTCCCTGTAATTCTGGAATTCCATCTGGCCTGTGGCCAGCATTAAGGAATGAGGGAAATTTGAGCCAAGGGAAAAACTATGTTTTTGTAAGTCACAGAAACAGTTCCTCATCCTACTCTCTGGGCTCTGAAGCGCACTTGGGATGGTTGCAATCTTTGAGTCACGGTTTTCTTCAAAAGGGTTAAGAAAAAGCAACAAACAAATCCATCCCTACCCAGATGAAGTGAATATAAAGACTACTTGTTTTCCTCTACTAGACGCAGTTGACGTTCTACCATTTGCATGTAGACTGGCATACATGTAATCTCCAAACCCCTAAGCAAAACACAGGCACTCCCATCACCACTCTCATGCAAGTTCAGAGGCTGCAAACAAAACTCAGCAGTCACTTAGCTGATCAGAACTAGAGACAGATGGTTTTATGCAAAGATGTAGCAGATGCTATTAATAAGTTATCACTTATTGAACTTTTGCTTCACATCAGGGGCCTTGCTGAGTGCTTTAGACGTATTATCTCAATCTTCACAGCAACCCCAGTAAGGTAGGGACCACGTTCATCCCTGTTTTACATATGAGAAAGTTGAGTCTTAGAGCAGTTAAGTAAGTTGGCCAAGGTCAAGTAGCTAGTAAATGATAGAAACAGGATCTGAACCATGATCTTTGGACTCCAAAGCCCATGCTTTTCACAAACTTCCTGTATAGAACATCTTCACACTTACTTCCAAGTCTGTAACTCAGAGATTTGCCACAGCTCCTGTGTTCAGTGAGAGTAAGCAGAAGATGATCGAAAAAGACTACACAGTAATGATGATGATGACGATGATGATATTTTTAAACAGTAGCTCAGATGGAACACTCAAATAACTTTGAGAATATTTAAAATTAAATGTGAATTTTAGTTTTACCACAGATAATTCAGTTCCCCCTAAACTGGTATAGATCAATTTCTTTTTGGTGGCGACAATAATATTCACATTATATTACATTATATGTGCCATGGATTAACCCTGAGATGATTATCAGTATAATCAAGACTTTGAGATTGGGGGTAAGTAAAAAGAGAGCTAAGTAAAGAGAGACAGATCTTTTTAAAAATTGAAACTGACTTCAGCTGTCATCTGGACATTATTCATCCACTGAGTAATTGCTTTGCCCTACAACCTCTCCACTGTAGCTCTAGAAATAGGTGAAGCTGCATGCCTTCTACTTAAGCTAACTGTGTCAGCATTAAGGTTTAGCCCTTTCTTTAGGGTTAGCTCTATTCAACTTTCATTGCTTCCTGCACAGGACACCATAAAGGAGGAGCGGAAGCCTGAATTCTCACTAGGTCCTACACAGTCCCTGGTGTCAGAGCCTCAGTAACTATACACTGAATATGAGATCATTTGTAATAAATTTGCAAGATAGACAATGTCTAATTTCAGCACTCCAGACACAAACCTGGTTAGAATCTACAAGGCATCAACAGTCGAAACGAAAACTAATGGCAATTTGCAGTTTCTCAATGAGTAATCTTTTTCTCCAGAGGGAGAAAGTTGCCCACTTTATCTTAGTGACTCCAGAAGAAAGTTCAGGGTGTCCTTTATGGTGAAACCTGCTAAAAAGCTACCCCTAGATACCAGATCTCCATCTTGCATGTGTATCAATGATCACAAAATGCAAAGAACAGAGTATCTGTGAATGTTTCACAGGAGGCTAAAGCCTGTGTGAAAATCCTCCTACATGAACTCCAGTGTGGTTTGGAGAAGTTATGCAGTTACGCCCTCCTCATGGGGAAGCAGCTGGTTGAGATTTACAACAGCCTGGAAAAACCCAGAATTTAGCTTCAATTGAGAACTTCAGAGAAAAGTCAGTAAATAGTTAAAACTCAAACCTTTTTTTTTCCAAGTTGGATCTGAACTAAAATTTGAGAGAGGCTTATTTTTTTTGCCCTTTCATTAATCTATAAACAAGAGTAAGAAAAGTCCACTCTCTATATCACCCCCCCTTACCCCGCCAACCTTCAGGACATGATGCTTCCTCTACTCAGATCCTCTGAGCAGGAGCCAGCAAGTCTCGAAGGGAAGGTGATACTTTTAACCCCAGGAAAAAGGGAGGAGGGACACACATGCGGGGCTGGAAAGGGCATGTTGGCAGGTGTGGAGCAAAATCTCTTCCCAGCCCCAGAACCTTAAGACAATAAGATAATACCTCAGGCTAGGATGATTGGGGATTTTGAAATGTGTATTTATGAGGGTGCAGTGTTAAGGCTTTCAATTAAAGTAATACATACACAGACACATATATATGTGCATATAGATAGATAGATGATAGATAGATAGATATAAAATCAACAGTCTCCAAGAGAAAAATACAAACAAAAAGCAACAACTCTCACTACATAAATTAGCACTCTAAATCCAGGTGTTACTTAAACAAATGATATAATGGTAGATAATTAAAGCTCTTCAACACTAAGTTTTGCCTGGGCATGGTACATAAAACCATTTCTTTGCAGTACGGGTGGAACTTCATTTCATATGATTCCACTTTGTAAAGCAGCAAACTTTAAAAAAATAACTTTCTTTTTTGGAGACAAAGTATATTGTTTCTTTTTTTAATCTTAGGTCATATCAGCATCACAAAAGAAATGTTGGAGAATATCAGAACATCCTTCTGAGGAGAATTTCAGAATTTATGAAACTTCAGGGCAAACCATTCTCACCGTCGATATACAGAAATCACATTATTTTCTTGTTCAGACACACATATATAACACCTGACTGCAACGCAACATTTTACCCTATGGATTCATTCAGATTTTATCTTCCTGCTAACTGCTTACAAAAAAATAAAAAAGCATTTTCACTTGTATGGTGATTGGTACACTTCATCAACACCCCTCACCTTAAACACATTCCGCACAGCATCACTAAGAAAGAAGTTTAGGAATTAAAGCCTGCTGAGGATTTTAAACTTTTGCTGTAGCATCACGACGCAAGCAAAGTGGAGCACTTTGGAATAGAATCATCGGAGGCAGATCAACAAAGCTGACAGTGGCGTCCCCATGCACCTCTGCTGCTGGCGGAGGCCAGGGCAGCCCGGAGCTCCCCGCGCGGTCACACTTTAATGAATAAAACGGTCATCTCTTACCTTGTTAGACGCCATCTCGCTGACAGAGCGGTAGGTCTGTATGGTCTCTAGCTGGTCTAAGCACCAGTCCAGTTCCTCCAGCGTTTCCATTGCTAATTTTTGATAAGATTCTTCTGCAAACAAACACACAGACATGTAGTTAGGCTGGAGCTGCTGCAGGCTGTCCATAGCCGAGTCACCGCTGCCGCCGCTGATCCCGGCGCTACTGAAGGTGGCCCCGTGCTCCTTCATTATTTGCACGCCGACTCCTTCCTTCCAGCTCTCTCCACCAGGAGAACAAATCCGGTGCTCTGCCCGGAATGGCTCGTGCCAAGTTTTCACATCCCCCCCGCCCCCAGGCTGGATGAGGTGTCTGCGATCTACCAAGAAACTTCCTTTGAGGAAGAAGGCGGGGAACCGGCTCTTAAAAGCTCATCTGCATACATGAGTCCTAAAACTCAAGGCAGAAGCAGTCAGTTTTCTCAGGCTCTCTCTGCCTTCGTCATCTTGGGGCTCTTTAGGGTGCGTGATGTCATTTCTGAGTGTTTGCAGTCTAGAGGAGAAATGAGGAAAGCATTTTCTCATTTGGCTTTTCTTCTAAATGAAACGTACAATCGAAAACTGGAGGGGGGAAACTGACAGTTACGTTGTTGGAAGGCTAAGCAGTCATTCATTCTGGGGAATGTGCAAATGTTGGAATAACTCTCAATTCAGCAAACACTGACCAGCACAAGTCTTCCTCTCTTGCGAGTCTCCCTTTTAAGTAGAGGCAAAATGAGGTCTCCCTTATAAGAGTGCAGTCTCAGAGAAACTGTCTGGAGTTTTACATGAACACATTTATTGGCTGGGGAGTCAGGCAGTTCTTGTTATACTAAACAAAGCTAAAACTTCTCTTCTGCAACTGCCAGGATCACAGGGAAATTCTGAACCAGACTTTCAGGTGGAGCCAGATGTGAACGCGCAGATTTTCTGATTAACGCCGGGGCCTCGGATTTGTCACTGTAGGAATCCAGACTTTCTGTAAATATGTCTCAGTGGCCCATTCAAAAATTATTGCTTTTAAGATCATATTTTTGCTGGGTAATGAAACTCTTTTTAAGTGTTCACAATACGTCATTTCATACCCAAAAGTTCGTGAGTCTAAGCTAATACTTAAGGTTATTGACTTAAGAACCCTATGTTAATAAACACTGAAATTAATTTTATAAATGCTAGATGAACCAATGATGCTACAGAGAGTTATAAAAACCAGTCAGACTCTCCTGCATACATGACTGATTTTTGAAGGGAACACCATCCTTTAACTCTACCGAGCTTTCTGGAATGCAAGCACACAATAGGCACGAATAAAATTAAAAATCTCACATGAAATTCTATTATAAGGAAAAGACTCACACATTCCTGTCATATTTAGAATACATTTTTCATATGCTCATGCAGAAATCCTAGGGAGATCACATAGCTTTTTTATTATTATTTGAATACTTTTATGTGTGTGGCACTCACACTTGAAGCAGAAAAGGGAATAAACAGGAGAGAGATTCCAAGTGACAAAGAGCCACTTGGCACCGACGCACATTTCAAAGAATAGGTGTCTTGTTCATCCCCCACATATGCCTACCCTTCAGGATAAACAGGGGTTAAAATTCAACATCCTGTATGTCATACTTAAAAAGCCACAAAACCACTGAAGGTGACTTCCTCCATTTTTCTTTTCACATGCCTCAAAAATGTGCAGACAAGAATTGAAGTGTTTTTAGTGAAACTCATTTCAAGCCAGACTTGCACATACCTTCCCTCCTTTCCTCCTCAGTTTTGCCATGCTGCTTCAACACGAAGAATCTCCTCACTGACTCTTTTGTGTGTCTGAAACACCCCCTTGCCTCTATGCCCTTCCAGAAGAGCGCTTCATCCAAGGAAGCTTTTCCTGAAGTGACAGAATCCTCCCCTTCTCCCTCCTGGCCTCTCATAAAAGAAAAGTCCAACCACTTCCCAGGTACTCATGCTTCACGACCCTGGTGTCTTCCATATCACAACCTGTGGTCCTCAAGATCAGACATTCACCCTGGTGGTGGGGAGTAAGTAACTTGCTTGGAGCATTTGGAACTGACTGCGGGATGATATATTACACCTCTCCTCCCGGAAGAGGAAAAAAGGGATCTGATCTCCACCCACAAAGAAAATATGGTAATTATAGCAGTGAAGCCCTGAAGAAGGAGGAGAACTCGTCAATGATCTTCCAGTTAAGTACCATCGCCACAACTCATTCCTTGTCTATTACACAGAATGTACACACGCATGCTCCTAGAGTTGGGACAATAGTGAGCTGCCAGGGACTGGCCAGTGGATGTGGCAGGAACTTATTTCACTGCCCTCTCTGATTCTGGTCAGCCACAATATTTCTTTAGGTAAAAAGTTAAAATTTGAAGTTAATGAAAACTTGTCCCTTCCCAGATTCTTAATCCATGGCCAAGGCTTTCTTTATGTGCCGTTTTAGAGCCTTCTTATCACAGTAACTGAGGCAGGAGGCACAGATGTCGGAGTGGGCTAAGGATGGGAGCATCAAACCCCAGCTACTTACTGGTACTGCCAAAGGAAAGGACCAGTGCAGCTCCGACTGGCCTCCACACTAGAACTTTGTAGCTCTAGCACAAGATCCGGTGCTTGGTACCCAGTAGATACTCAGAGGGATGGAAACCACAGTGCCTGCCCAAGCAGCCTGAAAATATCGATACTTGGGTATCTAGAGGCTGAGGATACGTCTGTAGCACTGTGAAAAGAGCACCAGCTTTGGACTGAGGCTCGGGCATTTTGACTTTCTCTCTTACCACTTACTGTGTGATCCTGGACCTCCATTTCCCACATCTTAAAATAAGGAGAAGAATATTCATCTCATAAAGTTATAAAGGGGTTAAATGAAACCAAGTATAGAAAGTATGGTAACCAGTTCTTAGTAGGGGATCAGCACACAGGAGTATAATTATTAACGGCAGTAAAAGTAACCCCCAAACCTGGTATGTGTGGGGGGAGGAACAGGAAGGGAGATAGAAGAACTGCAGATTCAACAAGGGGTTTTACAGTCAGGATCAGTTCCATAATTTGCAGGGCCCAGTGCAAAATGAAATGCATAGTCCCTTTTCAAAAAGCAGGAAAAAGTGCTGTGAAAGGTCTTAAAATATGAAGCTTTTTCCTTTCTTCTGAAGTTGCTCTCCCTCGACCTGTCATGGTGGTATTGTATTTTTTTTTTTTTTTTTTGCGGTACGCGGGCCTCTCACTGCTGTGGCCTCTCCCGTTGCGGAGCACAGGCTCCGGATGCGCAGGCTCAGCGGCCATGGCTCACAGGCCCAGCCTCTCCGCGGCATGTGGGATCCTCCCGGACCGGGGCACGAACCCGTGTCCCCTGCATCGGCAGGCGGACTCTCAACCACTGCGCCACCAAGGAAGCCCGGTATTGTATTTTTTAAATAAACTTTTAAAGAATAGTTCTAGATTTACAGAAAAGTTGCAGAGCTAACACAAAGAGTTTCCATATACCCCACATCCAAGTTTCCCGATAGCTAAAATCTTAAAACGGCACATTTGTCACAATTAATGAATGGCATGGTGTGTTTTATTTACTCTTTAAAATTGTGTTACTTCAGGCAGAGGGATACCAGGAGGAGTGTGCAGACCCTTATAGGACCCCAGAGGCCCTGCAGCCTCTGACTTAGGGCACATGCACAGCTTACCAGTTGCTGGGGTGCCCGAACCTGCCAACTTCCAGACTGCGTGCTATGCCCCGGCCCAGGGCAGGCTCTGAGAAAGGCAGACATTTCCCTTCACCATGGTACCAATGCCCCAACCCACAGCAGACAGGTGACCCCTAAAGGTGCTATAACTTCTGCACCAGGATGTGCTAGATACCTGGATCAGGGTGGACAAGAGGATCACCCCCACCAAGACATGGCCTCTGTCTACCATGGTACAGCCATGCCGGCCCAGGGCATTCCCCACCTGAGACTTTGCAAGGCACCCATGTCCAGCTCAGATCCTCTCTGCACCTGCACCCAGGCCCCCGCTGGGAGTGGACAGCAGCAGTGGTCATGGGGTTGGGGTAGAGACATGGAGACTGGATGAGCCCCGGGGTGCCAAGGATCAGGGAAACAGGTGGCTGAGAACACGTCCAGGGGAAGCAGGTAGGTGGCAGGAGATGGGACAGTACGTGAGCCAAGGCTTCAAGCCACGGAGTATATGCTCCATTTTCCCATCCGACTTTACTTACAAAACACAAAGATAATAATACTATGAGTTTCAAGACTAACTCTGCGGCCCTGGAGTGAGGGCCCCTGTGCAGCTGCACAGGTTACGTGCCCATGAAGCTGGTTTTGTTCCTTTTCTTACAAAAATGACTCTGAGAAGGAACGATGCTTGGCACCCCAGAAGCAAGTCTCAAGGGGATAAGGGAAGGTATTGGGGCCATCTGTGGCCATGGGGTGACCCTACTTGTCAAGAATTTCCAGAGAAGAAGGAGCAGGGAGAACCTCCCTTCTATTCTCCCCTTCTTTTGTTCTTTCACTTCAACAAGGGCGACAAAGGAAGATTTACTTCCTTCTGTAGGTCTGGTAAGTATTGCATTGAATAATTATAATTATTCAATTATAATTAGTATCAGTCTGGTAATAATATGTGACGTTCTTATAGCTCTTTTCTCAAAGGAGCGCCAAGCACACTACCCATTAATCCTTGCAACATCTCTGTGCCATAAACACCGAAGAGATATGATTATCTCTAATTCACTTTAAGGCACAAGCTAAATCAGAGGTTAAACAGAGCAAGATTCCGGGCAAGACCCTATCTTGGTCAATAAAATAGAGGATTCACCTCAGGGCTGAAAATGCATACATTCCTGAAATTGCTGTGTTTAAAGTGGCATCTTACCCTTGGGTCTTTTCTATTTAAAATTGTGTAACTGCTTTCCTAAATGTTGTCATTTCTTGAGTCTCCTCTTCCCTTTTCTGATCCACCTAACACAGCCATTAGCCCAATATTTACTGTGCAGTATTTACTCAGAAGACCTGGCTTGGTTCTGGTCCCGCCTCTTGTTTCTGAGAGTAACCTCAGGCAAGTTACTTAACTTTGCTGAGGCTACATTTCTTTATCTGAAAAATGAACATACGAAAAATACTTACTCTGTTCTCACAAGGAAGGTAGAATAGGAGAATACACACAAAACCAGACTCTAAACCTTTAAGTATAATGCACATTTTGCAAATATCACATTTATTATTACAGACAGGATATAGGTGCATTGTAGACATTGTAGACAACAAGAAAATTACAGAGAAGCAAAAAATTTGAAATGATAAAAATGTCACATTTTACCAAGCAGAAATCACCATCGCTCTCCCCCTTGTGCATATCCTTTCACGTACGCATGTATATAATCAAAACTAGACAACACTCTTAATTCCCTGGCGGTCCAGTGGTTAGGACTCCGTGTTTTCACTAACGAGGGTCTGGGTTTGATCCCTGGTCGGGGAACTAAGATCCCACAAGACGGCCCGCGCGGCCAAAAAAAAAGAGAAAAGAATAGACAACACTGTACAAACTGTTGAGTAACATTCTTTTTTTTCAGTCAATGATCTCCCCTCTTCTGCTTTAATAATTTTCAGGCTCAGCTAATATTTAGCTCACATTTCAATATTCCCATTTTTTTCATGCAAATTCAGCAGAGTGTGTGTGTGTGTGTGTGTGTGTGTGTGTGTGTGTGTGTGTGTGTGTTTTAGCAGAAAGGTGTTGGGCAGGAGAGATGCTGAGAAGGGCAGGGCAACAGGAAAGGGCAATGGGAAACCTCAGCCTTGCCACGAATAGCGAGCTGCTCAGAGCTGGAAAGCATGGAAACAGATTTTAGCAGTGATGAAGCCAGTGGCCCAGCTGGTAAGAGACCTCAGGTGCCCTAAAAGTTGGGCCCAAGCTCTGTGCAGGAAAGCATGATCTTATTACTGATCTCTGGGAAAAATCAGGATGGAGGCCCTTCGTGTACTTATATCATTTGACTTTGAAGCCCTCGCTATGAGGGTTTCTCAGTACAGATGAGAAAAACTGGGGCTCAGACAGGTCCTAAATCCCTATTATTAGCAAGTGAAAGCATCACAATATACCCCAAATATAAATTTTCTAAAAACTATAACTAAATGCAATTTTTTATTGAGATATAGTTGACATACAAAATAGCTGGGCATGTTTCATGTATACACCTTGATGAGTTTGAAGATAAGTATACACCTGTGAAACTGTCATCCTAAATAATCTCATAAACTTAGCCATTGCCTCTAAAAGTTTCCTCCCTCCCTCTGTGTGTGTGTGTGTGTGTGTGTGTGTGTGTGTGTGTGATAAGAACGTTTAAATAAAATCTACCTTAAATTTTTACATATATTATACAGTATGGTTAGCCATAGGTACCATGCTGTACAGCAGGTCTCTAGGACTTAGTCACCTTGGTGATCAGAAACTATGTACCTTTTGATCAACACCTACCCAATCCCCCTTCACCCAACCCCTGGTAACTACCATTCTACTCTCAGCTTCTAGGAGTTTGAGTATTTTAGGTTCCTAATATAAGGGATCATTCTAAATGCAATTTTAATACAGCTCTGTATATATCAGAGTTGTGTTTGTCAAGATTCCAAGACTTTCTACCCCAATACAGTGCATAGAAAGGAAATGTAAATAACCTTTTGTTATTTATTATTTATTCTTTTGTTTATCTGCCTCACATAATCAGACTCTTTTCATTAGAGAAGGTGGTACTATTTGCAAGATTGTATGGTGGTTAAATCAATCAGAACAATTGCCACAGGCAACAACAGGGATGAATCTCATAAACGAAACCAGAGATTAAAAAGCACATAAAAATATGATGTAATTTATATAAAGTTCAAAAGAGGCAAAAATAAACCTATGATGTTAGAAGTCAAGATAGTGGTTAACTTGGAGTGTTAGCAACCGGGCGAGAACTGGAGGGGGACTTCCACGGGGCCGACAATGATGTACTTCTTGGTCTGGGTACAGGTTACATGGGTCTGTTTATTTTATGAAAATTCACTGACTTCTACACTTGTGATTTGTGCACTTTTCTCTGTCTTCCTGATTTTCTGTGCATGCTTTCAACAGAGAGACCCACCTAGGGAAAGCCTAGTTTTTGTTATTTTTTTATTATTTATTTTTATTTATTTTATTTTTGGCTGTGTTGGGTCTGGGTTGCTGTGCATGGGCTTTCTCTATTTGCGGCGAGCGGGGGCTACTCTTTGTTGCGGTGCGGGGGCTTCTCATCAGGTGGCTTCTCTTGTTGCGGAGCACGGGCTCTAGGCGCTCAGGCTTCAGTAGCTGTGGCTTGCAGGCTCAGTAGTTGTGGCACCCGGGCTTAGTTGCTCCACGGCATGTGGGATCTTCCCGGACCAGGGATTGAACCTGTGTCTCCTGAATTGGCAGGCAGATTCTTTTTTTAAAAAAATTCTAATTATATCACTCTTTAATTAAGTTATTGATTTGTACATCATAATATAATGTATAATATGATAAAATTGTTGTTGATCACATCAGCTTCTCTCTCTTTTTTAACATCTTTATTGGAGTATAATTGCTTTACAATGGTGTGTTAGTTTCTGCTGTATAACAAAGTGAATCAGCTATACATATACATATATCCCCATATCTCTCTCCCTCTTGCATCTCGCTCCCACCCTCCCTATCCCACCCCTCTAGGTGGTCACAAAGCACCACGCTGATCTCCCTGTGCTATGTGGCTGCTTCCCACTAGCTATCTATTTTACATTTGGTAGTGTATATATGTCAATGGCAGGCAGATTCTTAACCACTGCGCTACCAGGGAAGTCCCGAAACCCCAGTTTAAAAAAAAAAAAAAAAAGAAAGGAAGAAAAGAAACAGGGTTTCTAAAAATATGTTTCCTTTCCTTTCATTGAACTGTAGCAATGGGTTTCAAAAGAGCTTGAGGGCCTCCCTCATGGCCTAGTGGTTAAGAATCCACCTGCCAAAGCAGGGGACACGGGTTCCATCCCTGGTCCGGGAACATCCCACATGCCGCGGAGCAACTGAGCCCACGCACCACAACGAAGAGTAGCCCCCGCATGCATCAATGAAGACCTAACGCAGCCAAAAATAAAAATAAATAAAAGCAAAATAAAACAAAATAAGAAACTTACGGTTATCAAGGGGAAAGATGGGAGCAGGCAGAAATGAACAGGTTGAGATTAACATACAAAAAAGACAAACAAACAAATAGAGTTCAGTAAATCACACACAGCTGGAAAAGGATATTGGTTTTGACATTTCATAGACCAGGATGCTCCTACTAACTCAAAATTCAGTGGAACATGTTGGTGTCTGGCCCAGCTGTTTACAGATCCTGACTCTGCCATTTGTTTATTAGCACTGTGACCTTAGACAGGGTAAGGAGCCTGATTGTGTCTCTGTGTCTTTGCCTGTAAAACAGGAAGAGAGCACAAACTAGCTATGAGAATTAAGTGAAACAAGGCATGCCAAGGCTTTGATACACAGCTTAGTACCTGTCAGGAACTTCTTCCTGCCCCCCACCCCATACAAGCCTCTCCCTGGTCCTGGCCACTTTCCTGAGGGTAGATAGCCATATGTTTGGTGGCTGAGTTGGTAGAGTTGTGCTCTGGCCCTGGGCATTGGAGGTGGGGGGGGGGTCACATATAAAGTGGCCACGAAATCCTACAGTGTGCCTCTGGCTGCATGACCTCAGATAGGGAACTGGCTCTTGGTTAGGTTAGAGTTTGTTGGGTTTCACTTCTAAAATATAGAACTTGCCTGATGTATCATTCTGCTTTTACCCAATGCATATTGACGCACCAGATCAGTGGACCTTTAGACATGGAGAATTGTATAAGAAAGCCATTTGTTCATTCATTTATTCCACAAGATATACGTTGAGTGTCTACTACGTGCCAAGCCTGCTGATGCCAGGTGCTGGGACCACAGCAACGAAGAAGACTCGGTCCACTGAACTGAATGATTACATGGGAAACCCCTTTCCCATCTTCAAAATGGTCAGTCTGTGAAGATGGGTGCCTTCTCATCTTCCTCCCCTGCCTTTGCTCCCCATCCCAAGCTTATACGGTAACTTTGTGAAAATTAGAAAAATGTGCTCTCTCTCGGCAGACATAGCCCTTGGGCAGAAAGCTTGGGAAGTGACGCAAGGGTTGAATTTCAGCTCCCCTCACCACCTAGCTAAGTACCTTTGATCAGTACCCAAACTACACAATGACCTTTTGCAATCGCCCAGTGGCACATGGCACAGTCGGGGCAACCTAGCCTGAAGCTTCGCGTGGTCACAGCAAAACCTGCACTTTTAGCTTCAAAATAATGTAAACTGTTGATGTTGAAAGGAAAGCAGCCCAAGACCTTTCCTCGCTCTTAATTTGTGAATATCATCAAATAACTGAAATAACATTAAATAAACCTCCATAAAATAACAAAAAAATTTAATTTGGTAGACTAATTGTTATCTTTAAATGCAGTTTTTGTTTTTGTAGACACAATTTCTAAAGCAAGGGCTCCCTTGGGGAAACTATTAAAGCAGATCTTGATGGAGAAAATTAAAAAACAACTCTTCTGATTCTTGGAAGTAAGAAGTGTATATGAATTGGACTCTACATCCAGCTAATAACTAGCTTTTTCCACAAGCTTCTAGCCCTGTAGGTGTCCTCCCTAGATTCAGTGGGCCTTGAGGTTAGCAGGCTTATTCCACTCCTTTGTTCCTCCTCAAAGTGCAGTAAGTATTTGTTAAAATGTAAAATTGTTTCATATATATGGAAATCAGCCTCTATTTATTTAAAGGAGTTAGGTTGGGGCTGTGAGCGTATTTATTTAGTGATCTTGGTTATATGATGTTTTTTCCCTGACAGTTAGCAATAGCTTTTCTTTTCATTGTAAGTTATTAAGTCCAAAGGTATATATTTTCTTTTGATCACTCTTTGGTAAATGAAATGCACCTGTGTTAGAGTGCAACTTTTCCAGAAGGCTGTTGTTTTAACCTTGAGTAAAACATTCTTAGAACAAATCCCAGGAACTGGAGAACACTCATACACTCTGTAACACAGTTCTTCCAAAGGCCATCTGTAAGCCCCAAATGGCCTTTCTTCAGGCAGGACTTTGTTAATGTGTCTTTATAAATATGAGGAACTTTGCAATTGCACATGACAGGGATTTCACTCTGGGTGGATTCACGGAAGAAGAGGTTCACTGCCCTCAAGGGAAATAACAGTGAAAGTAGGCCATTTTGATGCTGATCTCCTTAGCAAACTCCTGTAAGACTACAAGTTAAAAAAAAAAACTCCAATCACAGCTAGCTTTGGTATATACAACTTGACAGTTTACCAAGCACTTTCACTTGTGGATCTCATTTTTTCCTTGAAAAATAAACCCCATGAGATAGAAATTATTATTATTATGACATACATTTTCCATTATGCATGTTAGAAATGCGAGGCCTAGAGATGTTTAATGATTTGCTCAGTCATCTGATGAGAGACAGACAAAGAGAGAGAGAGAGATGAGAGATGAAGAGGAGGGAGGGAGAGAGGGGGAAGGGGAAGAGAGGGAGGAGGAAGAAGAACCAAAGTTCTCTGATTCTGAATTCCATGATCTTTTTTGCTAAGCCATGGGGCCTGTTATAAACAAACGGTCCAACTTTCTCTTTCTTTCACCCAGGCAAGATTGGACAAGGTGAAACTGTCTTTGATGTACCAGCCTCATAGCCCTATTCCCTTTCAGTGTCCTTACCCTTGCCAAACTCTGCTCTCCAGAAGGACTCTGACTTTGGCATTACTTACTAATGAGAGTCTGTACTCATTCAGTTAATAACATGTACCACAAATGTGAAAGGGTGCCCAAGGAACTTAATTGTCCCCCTGTGTTGGTGTTACAGGGCAATGCCACAAGAAAGCAATCAGACATGGAGGTCAGTCGGTGCCCAGTTATTTTTCTAATACATTAAATATATACAAGAAATATTTAAGAAGAATATAGAGTAGTGGTTAAAAGCTTGGTCTCTGGAACTACACTGTCTGGGTTCATATTCCATCGCCTAATCTTAGAGAAGTTACTTAACTTCTCTCTGCCTCAGTTTCCTCACCCATGTAATGAGAATAATAATGGTATCTATATAATGGGTTGTAGTCTTAATGAATAAATGTAAAATGCTTAAGACAGTCTATGGTATAATATAAGTGCCAGATAAATGTTGGCTATTGTTTGTTGAATATGAGACAACAAATATCTATTTAATGAGTGGATTTGTTTTTGAGTGCCTCTTATATTGTAGGCTCAGCATGAAACTCCAAGGGTATAATGGTAAATTCTATGGACATAGTTTTTGCTTACTTGAAGCCTATATTCTAGCAGGAAGAGACAAATAATTATACAAAAACTTATTTAATTACAATTGGAAAAGGAGCTGCTGCTAATTTTAGAGTGCCCTAAGAATTTATCACAGAGATCACAGAGGACTCAAAAGTCTAAGAATTAGGATGTATTAAAAAGTTCAGGGAAGGCCTAACTTGGAAAGTTATGAGATTTGACGGAATAAGAATTAGGTGCAAAGAGGGAGAAAAGCATACCAGACAGGAAGAACATCAGGGTGCATTCCAGGACTAAGATCTGTCCATGTGTCAGGAACACACCGAGAGAAAAAGACTGGTGTAAGAAGTTCAGATCAGGCCCTACACAGCCATGGAAGGCCATGGAGAGGAGCTTGGAGTGGCCTAGCCAAATCTGCATTTAAAAAAGATCACGCTCCCTGGTGGTCCAGTGGCTAAGACTCCGAGCTCCCAATGCAGGGGACCTGGGTTCCATCCCTGGTCAGGGAAATAGATCCCACATGCCAACTAAAGATCCCACATGCCTCAACTAAAAATCCTGCATGCTGCAACGAAGATCACACGTGCTGCAACTAAGACCCAGGCAGCCAAATAAATAAATAGAGAAATAAATAAAAATCTTGAAAAAAAAAAAGATCACTCTCCATGCAATCTAGAGAATGAACTTGAAGGCAGGAATGGCCGCAAGGAGGCTAGCTAAATAGTATTAAAAAACTCAGGATACGGAGGAAGACAGATAAGTTTGATTTCTGGCTCTGTCATTTATTTTATTAGCAGTGCAAACTTGGGCAAGTTGCTTAATTTTCTCTAAGTCTTAATTTCCTCATTTCTAAAATTAGGGGATGTATATCTTTCCGGTGGGGTTGTTATGAGAATTAAGTGAAGTAATCCACCTAAAAGTACTTAGCCCAGTATCCAGCACCTAGTAAGTATTCATGCCAGTTGCTAGCAGCATTATTACTTATTTTATTGCTTTAACCTATGCAGGAAGTAGTGATGGCTAGAATTACGTTGTAGCAATGCAGGTGGAGAGAGGTAAATCCATTTGAGATATTTATGAGTTGAAACCGCATCGTCCCTAGGACAGTGGTATTTGGTTGGTGATCAAAACTCTCAGTCATCTCAGCTTTTCAGGTCAGAATGTGATTTCTGTCAGTGTGCTTTAACTTTATTCCACTTCCAGTACTAGTCCAACTCATAAGAGTGCAATGAGAAATCAGAGACCAATGAATTAATTTACAGAGAGCAATAATTTATGGTCAGCTTTTCATGTCATCTAGTCATTACACCTTCCTCAACATGGGAGACCAAATTCTTATCATAAGATTGCTTGGCAAGCATCAAATCAGAGCAGGGGACTTAGGTGGATGGATTTAATCTGCTTTACTCAAGCCTGATACACTTAGCTCAAGTGTTTCCATTGGCCTGAAGTGCCCTTCCCAACTTTGTCCACCTGGCTAACTCTTATCTTTTAGGATTCAACCTAGAGTTATCTCCTCTACAAAGCCTTCCAAATATTCTGAGGTTGGATTAAGCTCCCTTCCTCTCAGCTCCCACAACAACTGTGTTCAGGCCTCTTATTTCCAACTGACCATGTCACTGGAATTCTTTCTCTTCGTTTATTTTACCCATGACTTCTTGAGAACAAGGAACATATCTTTTTGGCTGGTCTTTAATGTAGCACACTATCTACTTACCTAGTAGAAGCTCAAAAAATTATTGTTTCAACTGCTGACTTGCCCAACGTATCAGTAGATGGGATGTCCACTACCCAAAGGAATGGCGTCTTGGCTACTGAACAGTATTGGAGAAGCAATATCAGGAATTCCTGTTCTTGGTTCTTTTTTTACTAGTCTCCAAATAAACCACCTTCTTTTTGCTGATTTATTCAATGTTACCACAATTAATAAGCTCTCTATTTCTTTTGCATTCATGTCTTGATTCGATTTCTAGCTGGCTCATTTTAACATAGGGGATATTCTGTCTCCCAAGGGGACTTTTGCAAAATCACGCACAGAATTTGTTATTTAACTCTCACAGAATAGCTGCAGGTGTCTGTGCACTAAGCAATACTAGAATTCCAAATTGATTCTGACAGTTGTCATACAAAAGATACAAATAAAGTTCAGAGGCAGCACAGACAGATCTTAAAGACATGGGGGAAAGGGAGATCAGGAGAGACTTGGAGGCCAAGTAAAGAAGAATAGGTGGAATTTTGAGAGATGGAAAAACTGAGGTAAGGCAATGAGTAGCATGAATAAAGGTATGAAATTAGAAACATGCCACACCATTCAGTCCTGTTTGGAAGAATCAGCATAATAGTCCTATTTGATTAGAATACTGGGTGTCTGCAAGGGTGCAGATTGGAATACATTTGCAAAAGTAGCATGGTCAGGGCCCGATACTGGAGAGTGTTTTATGCTAGACCAAGGAATCTGACTTTATCTGGCAGACAGTGGGGAGCCACTGAAAACTGTTCAATGGAAGGATGACACACACAGTGGTTTATAAATATCTTAACATTGTTATACAGTTGTTTAATGTTTTGCAGTTATAGATCTCTTCCATATGTATAATCTTTTTAAATCATCATCGTGCCTTGTGAGAAATGTTTTACTGTCTCTATTTTATACAGGAAGAGACTGAAGTTTAGGGAGTTTAAGCATTTCACTCCAAATCCCATAACTGATAAATGCAGAAGCCGGAGACCTGAGCCTGGGCTTTCTGCCTCAAGTTCCGTGCTCTTGCTATTACAGTGAAGCCTATAAGATGAATAATTGATCTGATAGATGTAAGTTGTAAGGATAATAGGATGGAGTAGAAAATAAGCACCTGGTAAATTATTATTATCAGGGATTATTATTTGCAGAAAAAGTTAGCTGCTAAGAAGTAATGAGGTCCCAAACTGAGTGGGATCAGGGGGAATTGAAGGGTTATATATACCTTAAATTTCTCTTTACTTGTAGAGTGAAAGTTGTCAAAGGAATTTCAAGAATCAATGGAGAGCAGAAGAAAAGGTGTTTGCCATTGGGAATGAGCATGGTAAGCGGGGAGAAGAGGGGTAGAAATTTCCTGTCACTCAAAACGTTATGGGCTGAAATCTCTTTCCCTTACCTATAGGAAAGCCTCTCCACCTAGTGCTCTCCTGGGTGATGTCTCCGATCACACAGGACTTGGGGTGCTTCACCATGTGAGAACGTCATCGCATTTGACAGTCAAGAGTTTGCCAAGAGCCAAACGTACTACATACAGTCTTTTCCAGTTGACAAAGCATTTTCAAGTGTGCTCATTTTCTTCTACAAACAAAGCCATGAACGTTCTCTCCATTTTTATAGATGAGATCATTGAGGCTCGTCAAGGTAAGGGGACTTTCTTTAGAATCTGGAATTTCTGCATTGGACAGTATGATAGTTATTAACCATGTGTGGCTACTGAGCAGTTAAAATGTGGTTGGAGATGTGCTGCAGGTGTAACATACACACTGGACTTCACAGACTTTATATAGAAAAATGATGTAAAATATCTCTGAAAAGTTTTACATTTGACATGTTGAAATTATAATATTTTGGATAGAGTGAACTGAGTAAAATGCATTATTAAAACAAATTGCACCTGTTTCTTTTTATGTGTTTACTAGAAAATTTTAAATTTCCTATGGGTTTTGCATTACATGACAGTTGGACATCACTGTTCTAGACCATAAAGCTATTGCTATTGACGTGAATACTCCAAAGCCAACATTCATTCCGCCCACACACTCACTTTAGAAGAGGTGGTAATAAGGAAAATAATTGGAGTTATTATTTATCCATTACCAAAGTTTCTAAGCACTTTACATGCATGAACTAATTTAATCTTCATCAAAATTTCATGACCTGAGTATTATTTTATATATAGTAGATCATTTTATTTTGCAGATGAGAAACAGAGAAACTCAGGAGCTCTCTGAGAGCCACAGATTTAGTGGCGTCAGAATTCAGACTTAGCCAGTCTGCCTCCAGTGCCATTAGGAAGGCTTTAGCGGCTGCCTCTGTTGGGTAAGTCCCAAGGAGACATTTGGATGGATTGCACTTTATTGTTGACCTACTATAACTCAGGCAGCATGTGAGAGACTTCAGATATTATCTCATTTAATCTTTGCAACAACTTCATTGAGTAGTTATTATTCCTATTTTATAGGTGAGTAAACTGAGGCTTGGAGTGATTGCACAACCTGCCCAAAGTCACATGAGGTACATGGTGGAACTCAGTTTATAATCCGGCCTGAATCTGAAGTTGATACTCCATCACTATGCCGGTCTGTGAAAGAGCTACACCTGAATCTCCTGGGGGTGCTTCCCAGGCAAACCCCAAGGTACTGAAGCAGTCTCTCTGGGGTGGGCTCTGGGAATTTGTTCTTCTTAGAATTGCTGTGGGTGACCCTCACCCTCAGCCAGAAGTTTGGCGATAACCACCCTCTCTGAGTCTTTCATTTTCCTGGGAGTCCCACCTCTTCAGTCTCTCCCAGGAGCTGATGAAAAATTGAAAAAAAAAGGAAAAGGAAAGAAACAAACAAAAACAGTATTTCCCTTAGGCAGCTTCAGTGGGGCTGACCCTTCATCTCAGCAGCGTCCCTGCTTCTTTCAAATCTTGTCATCATCTGCCCTAAAATGTGGGCTGAAACGATTTAATTAAGCAGAGATAAAACAGCCAGTCCTCCTGAAGACATCCTTAGAAACATCTAAGCAGTCCAGGGCTGTGTCTGAGATGAGAGAGGCAGGGATTTAGGGAGTGTAGAGGCGGGATGGGAGGAAGGAACATAGCGGTAGACCCACAGACTCTCAAGGTGATTTATGGGGTCCTGGATGATTCACTAAGAACCGCTGGATGTGAATGAAGGCACAGAATGAATAAAACCAAGTGACTCTTGGGGGTGGGGTTGTGTGTGTGTGTGTGTCCTCACGTGCACGAGCGTGCACTCACGTGCACATGTGGTAGGAAGGTTATGTTTTTGGCAGCCTTGTTTGCACATAGACAAGCAATTGCTTTATGTGACAGATTCAGAACTTCTGACTAGCACACAAATACAAAATTAGGTCCTAGGTTTCATGGCAACCCAACTCAACACAGTAGCAAACAAGAATTGTTTGAGAATGTGAGAAAGAAGCCAACATTGTGTATGTCACAGCTAGCTTGCCTTCCTTTGACCAATTTCTCCTAATTTAGCAGGACTTCCGTTCCTGCCCTAATTTCCCCTGGTTTGTAAACTACGTCACTTAACTGAACTCAGCTCCAGACTTTAGAAAAACAAAATTTTGTATTTCAGCAATGGTTTTCTTGGCATTTCTGCCTCTAAAGAATTTTACTTGATTCTGATTTTTCCTTTTCACCCTTGAAAGATTGTAGCTATCAGTTGTGTTTCCCTGTTTCTCCTTTTCTAATGGAGTGTCTAACGCAGTATAATGCAGTGTCTGTTAAATGTGATTAAAGATTTCAGTGTTTGGTAAAAACCAATATTTACCAGGGAAATCCCGCCAACATAAATGTGCAGCCGAGGTAGAAAATATTGGCTCAATCTCCCCCGGACACACACATACAAACAAGAACTGTAAATGTTTTGCATGTCACTTCTGACATTTCTGGCCTCTTTTTTGCCAGTTTCACACATGTATCCATTTAACACAGATTCTGAAGTCTTAAAACTGGAATAATCTAGATAATAGACCCCAATAGTCATTTTTAAAGTTGTTTTCTGATTAGCTGAGGTTTCTTGTTTTGTTTCTGCTCTGGTGGTTCTTCTAGCATTTATCACACACCGTCACGTAATTTGTTTAAGAGGTTGCCTTGAATTATGAGAGTTACTATTATTTGAAATAGTAAACAAGGGAATAGTGATCTTTTCCAAAGCAGATTATACTACAAAACTTATTTGCAGAAACATCAACAGACATTTTGAGATTAAGTCAGCCTTGTTTGAGTGATTGCTTTAATTTAGCAAACATTTACTGAATTGAATTTATTCACTGATTGAATTTATTGAATGAATGAAATACTGCTACACTTTGAATGAATTTCAAATAGTTGTAGTTTGGATTCGAAATTATTTCTCTGAAACTGAATAAGCCCGGGCAGCCAGCAGACAGAAGGCCCCAGCTGGTACCTGGCAGCCACAGCCTCAGGAGGAAGACTGGAGAGGGTGGAGACTGAGTGAGTTTCACGTGGCCAAAGCTCAGGACCGGTCGGTCCAAAGCTCAGTGAAAACTTTAAACTGCAGTTCCTATACCACACTTCCTCTTAGTACAGAGGGCTGGGTCTGAGACGAGGGAGAGGGAATGACTCATCTACAAAAGAGGCCACTGAGATTGCTAATGGCAAACCCTGAGCAGTGCCTGGTAAACAGCACGCACTTAATAAATGCTTACCTTATGAACAAGTAAAATGAAATCCAATAACCTACTATAACTTATGGGTTCAGTGTGGAATGTTCTGATCAAGATTTAGAAGCAAGAACAATTTCTATGTCTAGTCGTCATGATAAAATCCCTTTGGTTACTTTCTCTGACTCCAAATGCTCAAGTGCTTACGAATCAAAAACTGAAGGACCATGGGAAGGATGGATAAGGATAATGGTAGTCAGAGCAACCATTAATTGAGAGTCTGCCTGAACAAAATCTCTCTCATCTTCGAGACAACCTTGTGAGGTAGATTGCGTTATCATTAACGCACAGATGACAGAACAGGTGGGAAAGGAAATGGTGAATGAGGCTGGAAAGGTGGCCTGGGTGTCTGGGCTCAATAGCAGGCCCCGGTCCGGGGTACAAAAGAAGCAAAAGGCAAGTCGTTGCTGTCCTCTAGGAATGTGTGATCCGAGAGGAGAGGGGAGCGGGAATGCTCAGGCACAAAAGGCAAACAGCAAGGGCGCACTGTGGGCTGTGGGCTGGATCGTCTGAGGACCGGGGGCAGCAAAGGCACGCTTGGGCTTTGAACAGAGCAGGGGCTTATTAATACATGCTTGTGGAAGTGCACTGAACTTAATTGAATTAGGAACCAAATAACGGTAACCGAGGTGGAAAAACATGGAATCCAAAACGAAATGCAAAGCAGCAGGGAGATAAGTCTTACTGAACAGAGACTGTTGAAGAAAAATGGTTAGAGAGTCAGAGCGGGGCCAGATTGTGAAGTGCAGGAGTCTGGACTTGATGGACGTCCGAGCAGCAAGGAGCTACTGGAGGTTCTGGTCGAGGGGCGAGGCATGAGGAAAGAGGGAATTTAGGACAACGCAGCCAACAGGAGTGTGTAAGATGCCTCTCAATGGGAAGCAGCTAGAGTTAGGGGTCCCAGGAAGACCCAACTGTGGGGATCTAAGCTGAAAACAATGCAGGCTAGGGCTTCCCTGGTGGCGCAGTGGTTGAGAGTCCACCTGCCGACGCAGGGGACGCGGGTTCGTGCCCCGGTCCGGGAGGCACCGGGAGGATCCCACGTGCCGCGGAGCGGCTGGGCCCGTGAGCCATGGCCGCTGAGCTTGCACGTCCGGAGCCTGTGCTCCGCAACGTGAGAGGCCACAACAGTGACAGGCCCGCGTACCGCAAAAAAAAACAAAACAAACAAACAAAAAAAACAATGCAGGCTAGAACGGGTGGTGACAATAGGATAAAAGAGAGAAGTTCTAAATAAGGTCTG
Organism: Lagenorhynchus albirostris; assembly: GCF_949774975.1. Lineage (NCBI taxonomy): Eukaryota > Metazoa > Chordata > Mammalia > Artiodactyla > Delphinidae > Lagenorhynchus > Lagenorhynchus albirostris. Next base: position 129,384,359 of record NC_083096.1, read on the forward strand.
CAAGGAAACAAATATATACCAATTCATGACAGGGCAAAAAATATACCATTCTCTGTAAGAGATGACCAGGAAGAGGAAGGTGTGCAAAACTGTCACCACGGTTTCTAGCCTTGGAGTGGACAGAGCAGAGCCATTGACAGATATGAAGGAGCTGGGAGAGGAGGGGGAAACGGTAATTTGGACTCCCTAGAGTTTGGTGTGATTCCCATATGGTTACAAGGACTTGGGGTGGGTCTGTAGTAAGTGGACTGAGCTCCAGGCATGGATTGCTGGTGAGGATTATGAGTTGGGGATCGTGAGAACACACTGCCTGGCCATGACTCTCCAGGGTATGTGTCTATCTTCTGATTGGTTCCTGGAGAAAGGTCAATAACAAATACAAGATCCCACCCACAGCCCGCCCACACATTATCTCACCAACTTGAGTGATTTCCAGCTCTGCAGGGCACAAGCCCAATGCAAGAGATTTCTCTCTTCTCAGCATCTGCAAGGTACAAGGCCGAATCCTCTGTGGAAAGGACCCCTAAAGCTGGAAGCGGCCCAAGAGACCAATCATATTTAAACCAACTTCTTGGTTCATAGGTGATAAGACTGAGGCCAGGAGAAAGGAATGGATATCTCCAAGATCATACAGCCATTCCCTCCGTGAAACAGCAGGGATCAGTTTTGAATTTTTACAGAACCTGTTGTTGCCACTTCACTGTGCCTCAACTCTGACTGGCAACATTTAAAGTACCATGTCAGTCTCCATGATAGACACAGAGGATACCAGAAGGGTAAATAGAGCAATCACTGCCGTTGAGGCACTCACAGTCCAGAAAAGACTGTTTGAGAATAGGAGTAATTGCTTTTCCTTGGGTAGGAGTGATAGGGAAGGCTTCCTGGAGGAAGTTATACCTTAGCAGGGTTTTAAAGGATGAATAGGAGTTCTCTCAGCAAGAAATAGGAAAAGAAGGTAAAAGTATTTTATAAGCAAATGGAACAGCGTGTATCAAAGTAAAGAGATGATACAGTATAATGCTTGGTGTTACTATTAAGGGTTTAGTAGTTTCATGGCCATTGAGGGTAGAGAAGAAACAGCAGGAGAGGTAGACAGAGCACTGTTAGGAATTTTAAAAGTATGTGTGTTGGGGGTGGGGGAGTGAAAAACATGAGGAAGACATCCACAAAGTCCCTAGGTGATATTCCTTAGAGTTATAGTTATAATCAGAGATATATAGAGAGTTAGAGAGCAAAAGTCAGTAAACTCTTTCAAAAAGACCAGATAGTAATTATTCTAGGCTTGTGAGCCCCATGGTCTGAGCTGCAAATATTCAACTCTGCCATTTAAGCATGAAAACAGCCACAGATAATACAAAAACAAATGCAAGTGACTGTGTTTCAATGAACCTTTATTTTTAAAAACAAGTGTGTGGCCCAAGGGCCATGTTTGCCAATCACTACTACAGAGACATCCTGAGATCCTGACATCACTCTCAATACCTGTGGTAGACAGAACAAAGGCTTCCCAAAGAGGTCTACATCCTAATCCTTGCAACCTGTGAATATATTATGCTACATGGCCAAGGAGGAATAAGGTAGTAGATGGGAATATGGCTGCTCATGAGCTAATCTTAAAATAAAAATATTATTTTAGATTATCTAGGTGGGCCCTATATACAAGGGTCCTTAAATGTGGACGTGGAAGACAGATGAGTCAGTGTCCGAATGATGGAATGTGAGAAATATCCAACTGGCTATCGCTGCCTTTGAATGTGGAAGATGGCCAGAAGCCAAGGAAGGCAGGCAGCCTCTAGAAGCTGGAAAACGCAAGAAAATGGATTTTCCCCTAGAGACTCCAGAAAGTAACACAGCCTTGCCAGAACCTTGATCTGTGTTGTTTTAAGCCCCAAAGTTTGTGTAATTTCTTACAAGGGCCATAGACAATTAATACAATGCTCACGTGAGCTAAACCGTCTAAACATTGTGGCGAACTCTCCGGCCTCCAGAGGAAAGAACTCAGGTTTAACATCCATTTAAGTGCCTCATTTAAATGCAAAGGGTAGGTGAAAGAAATCTGGATTTGGATGTGGGGAAATTAGGCCATGCTTCAGGGAGTGTCTAGAATAAGGAGCTGCTTTGACACTGAACGGGCTTTACAGCTCCCTGATGGAGTAGAGGGGGCACTGAAACAAAATTTCCCATGATGTGTGTTTCTCGGGGGCTCCAAGACCTATACACTTGGGGATTTAGAGAACTGTGTGCGTGAGGGTGCAGATGAAAGTCCCAGAGCAGGTCCCGTAGGCAGGCTCAGAGTGGGGAAGTGGGCCGTCAGACATCAGCGCCTGACTTTCTCTTCCACCCACAGCAGGCTACCCTCTGCCCTCTGCTGTGCCACTGTAATGTTTACGTCACAGGGAATACACTTTGCCGCCCTAACATGTGTGTTACGAGGGAAATGAGAACGTGAAGCTGGTGGCATTTGACAAAGGAGGCGGCATTCCAAAGATGAGCTTGGGCAGTCCTGGCAGGCACATGCTGTCAGGGGTCATGTCAGAGACAGCCACCGCCGCTGGGCACTCACAGAGGTAGGTCGGTTGAGGTCAAGGGCCTCTGCCCAAGAGTCCTCTCAAACTACCATCCGTGGCCAGAGGCGGAGGCCATGGGTTCCAACCTCCCTTCCACACTGTAAACATCCTGAAAGCAAAGACTTCCTCACAGCAGCTAACGCAGTGCCTTCCACTCCAGAGCCAGGCGTCACTGCCCAGTGGCTAACTGATTATTAGTAAAATCGAGGAGACGGTGAAGGCAGATCTTGTCATAACAATAACAGTTCTCACAATAAATTTGGAAAGTACATTTCAATGTACAAAACATCCTCACATACACTGTCTCAGATGATCCTCCTACGGCTGCTAGGAAGCGAGTATTAGCAAACACATTTTGCTGAGAAGGAGAATGAGTTTCATAGGCATTAAGAGACTAGATTAACACTCTACAGCTCACAACTGGAAGAGCGGGTCCTGAACCCAGGTCTTTGGTGTCTTAGATTGGGAGTTCATCTGCATCTTACAACTTCTCCTCCTTTCCTCCCTTCTCTTCGTCCCTCCCTTCTGGAAACACTGAGTATCTATTATGTACCAGACAACACTGTTCACGGCCCCACAGATATAAAGTTAACTAAGAAAGTTCTGGACCTGAGGAAGATCATAGTTTGGCAGGGGAGCCAGACATGTCAATGTGCAAACTATGATCCAACCTAAGACTAAGACCTTTACTGAGTCCTCTATGTACTGCGCACGGTACGACTAACGTTCAGCATCTTATGATGTAGGTATCATCTTCCCCACTTTACAGGTAAGGAAACGTAGCTTTACAGTCATTAAGTATCTCGTAAGTTGCAGCCAGGATCCCCATTCTCTCCTGATTCCTCATCTCACACTCTCAGCCACTCTACGATGCTATGCCACCATAAGCACTAGCACAGAGCTCTACACTGGGGCAGTGAAAGAGCAGGGGAAAGATGGGTTGACCATCCTGCAAAATTAGAGAAGCAGAAAAAAAGATGGGTTGACCGCCCCTAGAAAGTGGGGCATGTGCATATAACGCAGCAGAGAGGAATGAACCAGGTCATTTAAAGATGATGTTTAAGTTTGACCCCTGATTCTAAAAACTGAACATGAGAAGAGAGTACCCCACAAATCTGATGCCATTTAAAAATATTTTTCTGAGTAACTATTAGGTGCAAAGCATTGCCCAGGGATTCCATGAGGAATCAGATTCAGGCTCAACTCTTAAGGAGATAATCCTGTACTTGTACTGAGAGAGTAGAGGTGAAGCCATCTTCTGAGGTCACTGTGGAGTAGAAGGAAAAGTTCTGAACTGGGAACTGGGAGATCTGGACTCCAGTCCCAGTTTTATCACCAGTTCACCTCAGCCTCTCAGTTCCATTTCTGCAGCTTTGAAATCCAGTGTTGGAACAGATAACGTCTAGGGCCTCTTTTAGCTCTGATATTTTATTATTCTGTTTGGTTAAGGAAGTAGAGGAAAAGAGCTTACGTGTCACAGAGGACTGGAAAGGGAGAGAGTAGTTCACCTCAACAGAAGCCATCCCACAGGAGGTGCCTTTGGCACCCCAGTCCTGCAGGTGCCCAACAGCCGCATGGTGCGAGCTGCCAGGGTCCCCGCCTGTTTTCCACTCTCAAACTTGCAAGGGATTCCCTAAATAATGAAACCACAGACAGGTACTCCAAGAGGTCAGTGTTTTTCAGATGCCTTGCACATCCACAACACTAAGTGGCTGCTTGAAGCTATTATACCATTATTATTTTTGTGGTTAGAGAATTACGGTAATTAACACTATTTACTGGGAGCATTCTATGCACAAGGTGCCACGAGGGGCGCTTTGCTGACAGTTACCTCCTCCTCTTGCCAAATGTAAGCAGTGTTACTGTCTCTACTCTAGAGATGAATCTGTGGCTGGAGAAGGTTAAATAACCTGCCTGAAGCCACACAGCTACCAGTCTGGGGCAGAGCCTGTACTCTCACGCAGTACTCTCACTCTAACCCCAATCCTAACCCTAACCATAATCCTAACTTTATTCTTCTGCTCAATTTTGCTACAATCTGCGATGCTTCCAATCCGGGTATCCTTCCTTCAGTTTAACCTGCCATGAGCAACTGAAAAGGAGGTTAAATGGCCGATACGAATCATACCATAATCTTACCTTACAGTTTGCAAAGTGCTTTCTCATAAATCCATCATCTGATTCTCATGTCAGCCAGAGAGCGAGATGCAGCATTATTTCTATTTTATAGAAGAAGAAACTGAGTATCAAGGGAAGTGAGTAACCTGGAGGTTTCTTAAACCCTCTTGCCATGCTAATCATGTACTCATCTAAATCTCTGACCACTCTGGGACATTAATTTTCAGAACATTGTGTCATGTGTCTTAAAATGTATCTGGTTATTTATATTTGCATTGCAGCATGGCTAACATAGGGCCTTCCCAAAGAGATATTACCAAATGGCAACTGGTGTTTCCTTAAATCTTCTTCCAGGACTCAGTGTAAGTGATTCCCAAATAACTAAGATTCCCAAATAACTAAGAATAGTTCAGTGAATGCTAAAGTTCCAAACCCTCACAATAATACAATTTGTTTTCTTTCAAAATGCCAGTACATTCATTGAACCCCATCCTCTTTACTGACTTGACAGTGTTTATGTAAACTTCACAGAACATTTTGAACCTTCTTTTCTGAATGTAAGGCTGTATGTAGTGCTATGAAGTAGATCATGAAGAACTTTCTTATAAATTTTCTACAAACTATGCCTAAATGCAATTTTAACATAGCTTTGTATACATCAGAAACATATCCATCAAGTCTTCCCAACTATATACCCAAAGAAAGCACATAGAAAAGAAATTTAAATAATCTTTTGTTTCTCTGTCTCACATAATCAGACTCTCTTACTGCTAGAGAAGGTGGTACTATTTGCAAGGTTGTGTGGTGGTTAAATCAATCAGAGCAATTGCCACATGAAACGACAGGGATGAATCTCATAAACTTAAATGTCGAGCAAAAGAAATCAAATATTAAAAAGCACATGAAAATAGGATTCAATTTATATAAAGTTCAAAAGAGGGAAAAATGAGTCTATGATGTTAGAGGTCAAGAGAGTGGTTACCTTGAGGGGGATTGTGACTGGGAGGGCACTTGAGGGGGGCTTTCATGGGGCTGGCAATGATGTATTTCTTGTTTCAGGTTCTGACGACGTGGTTGTGTTCGTTTTATAAAAATTCACTGACTTCTACACTTGTGATTTGTGTGCTTTTCTCTCTGCACGCTATATTTCAATAAAACGTTTCTGGAAAAAAATCAATTAACTCTAGCTCCTTGGGCCTTGACATCTGTAACTAGCATCTTGTTGCTTCTGTCACTTCTGTTTCCCTTTGGAGCTTCTCAGTGGGAAGTGTTCCACCTTTAATTCTGAAATACCTCTACTAAGCTCAACCTTCTTACCTGCCTAATTTTGTAATTTTTTCATGGCTACTGGAGGGTGGAGCCAACGTGGTTTGAAGAAGAAAAGCTTCTACCATTTACAGTTTTGAGTCCTTAAGCAATTGCTTGTTCAATGTGACTTTGAGGGTCTCTACCTGGGTAACTGGGGTCATAATGGCTGCTTCATAAGGTTATGATTACTCGTCATGAGGATTACATGAAACAATGTGTGCAAATGCCATCAGAAATCCTAGCATAAAGGTGCTCTTGGAAACCTGATTTTTGCCCTTTACTCCTCCCCACATTGCCCATTCTGCTTGGATCTTCATCTAACATGAATCCCATCAACACTAGTATATAAAACAATAATATTCCCCACTACCTGGGAATTCCTGGGAAACCCCCATTGTCCATATTTTCTCTTCTGCTGCCATAGTTGAAAAGCATCAATACTAGGTTAATTACATCTACCACAAGTGACCAAGTCTAACCTCAGCAGGGCTCTTAGTGCAGTTTTATCGTCTCCCTACTGATTCCTCATAGGTGTATATGAAAACATTCCCACTGCTCACAAATTCCCATTTCCATGTCTATCCTCTCACTTTTACCAAAGATCCAATTTCCTACTTCACTGGTAAGATAAAGGTCAATTTGAATTCTACCAACTTCACCCCTTTCATGCCTCAGGAGGCTTCTTTGTCTCCACTTTTACCTAACCATTTTAGTGTCTCTCCTCATTTTGTTTTCTTTTTTTCTCCTCCACTCTAGTTTTTTTTTTTTTAAAGACCTTGATAATTTCGGTTATACCCTCACCCATTTACACCTTTAACAACTTGTTCTCCATGACCTTCACTGTTTCTACTATACACTCATTTATGTTTTTCCCATCCTACAACCTAAAAGCTTTTCTTTAGGCCCTGCTTCAACGTTATCACATCATTCTTCTTTTATTGCCACCTTCCAGAGAAATAATTTTCAATTCTAGTTCCACTTCTTCTCCAGCCCATCAACCTTCAATATCTGTAGTCTTGCTTCTGCTCCCTCCATTCAATGGCAACTGCTTTCTCTCTCTCTTTCTCTCAAAACCCAGGGGCCTCCTGAATGTGAAACTTAGTGGGCACTTCCTATTTATTTTATTTTTTAGAGGGTACTTCTTAGTATCCATTGACATCTGTCACACTTGACTTAGTGACTCTAATCTCTCCTTTGGCAGCTTCATTTACTTCCATGTCTTTATATGTCATTTTCATTTTGATAGCTCCCAAATCATTGTCCCTGATCTGTTATTGAAATGCCACATCTACGTTTCCAGCTGACTAGTGCATCTTACCACATCATTATTCTACTTCTAAAAATTCAAACTCATCATAAAATAGATCATTTTATGAAATAAGCATTGTTCAAGGCATCTGATTTCCCCAACTGGCTATTCCACTAACTTGCAGAGTGATCATAGACAAGTCATTTACTCTTGCTGGATTTTCTTCTACATGGAACAAAGGGATTGGGCATAATCATAATGACTTTTTTTAAAAAATAAATTTATTTATATATTTATTTTTGGCTGTATTGGGTCTTCGTTGCTGCACGCGGGCTTCCTCTAGTTGTCGTGAGCGGGGGCTACTCTGTGTCATGGTGCGTGGGCTTCTCGTTGCGGTGGCTTCTCTTGTTGTGGAGCATGGGCTCTTCAGTAGTTGTAGCACACGGGCTCTAGTGCGCAGGCTCAGTAGCCGTGGCACACAGGCCCAGTTGCTCCACTGCATGTGGGATCTTCCCGGACCAGGGCTTGAACCCGTGTCCCCTGCATTGGCAGGCAGATTCTTAACCACTGCGCCACCAGGGAAGCCCAATCATAATGACTTTAATAGCTGTGAAATTCTGTAATGCTATGTTTAAAAAGATAAAGCCATAATCTTCTTCCCACCTACAATCTGCCCTTTTCCCTGACTTCCATATTTTTTATTAATGGTAGCCACATTCCCATAGTTATCTAAACTTAAAATCTCTGCTTTATCTTCCATGCTTCCTTTTTTTTCTAAGTTTCTACAACCTACCAGTTGGCAGGCTCAGTGAATTCTACCTCAAAAATATCGATTGCATCCAGTCCCATCTTTCCCTTTCTCTCATTATAAATTATAGTCAAGCCCTCATTTAACCAACCATGGCTTTTGCAGTCACTTTCTCACTGGTCTCCATGTTTTATACCATCAAAAGATTGATTTTCTTCATACGTGACTCATTACATCAAGTGCCAGATGAAAAATCTTTAATGACCCCCAGGACCTTTCTAATACATTCAAATACCTTTATTTGGTGTTCAGGGTTCTTTCAAACCCAGGTCCAGCATCACGTACTCTTCTCCTTTACTCAAATCTCAGCTGCAAACACAGGGATGGATTTGTTCCCCAAGTAAGTCCTGTTATTTTCACCACGATCTCCTGGTTTGTGCTGTTTTCTCTGCATGGATGATGTTCTCTGTAATCCTTTATTGAAATCCTTGCCATCAATCAAGTCCCAAGTCAGATGGAACTTCTACTTGACGTCTTCCTTGAATCCCACGGCTGGAAGCCATCTGTCCCTGCTCAGAACACCAGTGCCATCACGCTCTTCTGCAGTGACACTTTATCATGTTCTTAGCTGATTTAAAGTGATTTATATATACGCATTTTTCATTATCTGAAGGACAGAGGCCATGTCCCCTTTGTACCCAGATCAGTACTTCTACTGTAGGCTTATAATAGAAAGGGGATAAAAGAATGAATTAAGTACTTAATATTGTACCTTGTGTATGATAAAAAAATAAAAGTCACAGGAAATATGACCGTAAGGAGTTGTTGGGGAGACAAATCACTACCCAAGGAAACAGTTAGAAAACAATGTAAGATATTCTAACATATCAACACCAAATTGAATTGGCTCTGCTTTAGATTCAGAGTTTGTTCCAACTCAGCTCCAAGTAACTGGATGGTATCAAACATAAATTGCCCTGGGTTACTTTTCTTATGAGTAAACTGCAGAGTTGTCCAATTTAGCCAAAAAACAAACAAAATGAAGACAAACAAAGACAGCCAGTTAAATTTCAATTTCAGATAAATAATATATTTTTTTACTTCTTATACTAAAAAATTATTTGTTATTTATCTGAAATTCAAATTTACTGGGTATCCTGCATTTTATTTGGCAGTCCTCAATAAGGGAACTGTTGTTAATCATCTCTAAGGCTGACTACTCCAACATTCTACACTCAACAGCATTTTCAGAGAAAAGAAAGATAAAACTGTGCTGTTCCCTTGGCTTATAATTCCTTTCCCCTAGATCTCTGCACTCAGCTTTTAGCTCAGTTATAGATGCCATAAAACCCTTTTGATTCTCCTATCCAAAACAGCACCTTCTTATCCTTCCAGCTCCCTTCTCTGGTCACCCCTTATCCCATTAGCTTGTTTTTTTTTCATTATCTGAAATTATCTCCTCCATTCCTTTGGGCACATGCTTATTGCCTATCTCTCTCTGTCACTAGAATGTAATCTTCAGAGAGAAGGGTCTTTACTATCCTGTTCACTGCTGAGTCCCCAGCACCTAGAACAACAATGGCAGATACATGAAACACTTAAAAAACCAAAAAAATACAATAAGTGCTAAAAATGAATTTTTTGGCCAAAGAGGACTAATGGGGTCCAAAGGAAGAAAGTTGAGTATGGGTTAATGTGGTTAGGAAAGGTTTCTTGGAGGAAGTGGGACTTCAGCAATGCCATAGAGCACTGGTTTGGGGGGCGAGTGTCTATCACCTGAATAAGCTTAAGAACATTTGCAAGCTATACAAATCCCTGCCCTGCCCCACCTCCTCATTGGGCCTATCAGAATTTAGGGTGGTTGATAAGCACTATGTCTAATGTCAAAAGGCTCCCCAGATGATTCTGATATAACCCCTCTACCCCACTGGAGAACATCTTCCACAAATGATGGGTAGGATTTGGTTAAGCAGAAAGCCTTAAGAACAGAACGATGTGAACTGAGCACAAAGAGAAGAAAAAGAGCATAAACTCTCAGGTGGTATGAAAGTACTGCTCAGATTGGAATAGAGTTAAGGAATTTGTGCTTCAGCTTGTAGGCAAAGGAGAACAAAGGAAGGATTTTCAGAAGGAAATAAAATTGTAAATTGCTACCTATACTTTACACCAGGATCAGGAAAGTCTGAGGAACCAAACACAGCCTACTACCTATTTTTGTAAATAAAGTTTAACTGAAGCACAGCCATGTCCATTTGTTTACACACTGCCTAGGATGCTTTCGCTGAAAGTTCAGCACAATGCCTGTAATACTCAACCCTTGTCAAGCTCTCCATGTCCTTTAAGATTCTGCCATTGCAGAAATGGCCTTGCAGCCAGGACTCCACTAATTCATTTTATGTGATGATTACATTTATGCATTCATTAATTCTTAGATACTTGAAAGGATTTGGGATATACAGGTTCTAGGTTAAAGTGCTGGGTTCTGTATTTACCCGATTTGTGAGTCCTACACCCTGCTCATCATCTACCATGATTATCATACTCTGTCGATATGTGGTTCTGATAACATATATCAGTGGTATTGTAGGATCTTCTAATCTGGCACCAAATAGGAAGATACAGTTATAAATAACCACATAGCAAGTTCAAGTCTCTTCTTAGGAACTGATATCTGACAGAGGATTGGTATGAAGCTTGGTTCCCAGCAATAGCACCAGACACATGAGCAGGCAGGGTGTCATGGCTAAGTTTTCCAGTAACTCCAAAAATATCTACTCTCACCTCTTTCCCCATAGAGTTACACAAACACTAACTTCCATCCTTATCACACTTTTAGTCCTTTCCCAACTCTAAGTCTTACTTCTGGGAATAATCTAATGTTTTAAGCAAATGGCTATAGAGTTTGGTTTCCTGAGAGCCTCCTCCTGGAAATGGTACTGTTTTAGATGGCTTTAAAAGAGCTTTCCATCTTCTCCTACCCCCAAGGGTAATGTGGAAGCAAATTCCCTTTTGGTTACAGTAGATTACACAGCATTTACTCAAGAAATATTTATCCAGACAGAGCTTATCATCTTATATGTTGGGGTTAAATGGTGAAAAAATAACCACTAGTGAATGATTTGTAAATAACTAGTTTTAGTGCCTAGACAGTGATATTCCAATATGGGTAATTTAATTAGAGTGGTAAGGATAAAGTGGTGATAATCACTGGATACCACATAAGCCTAAAGAATGGTCACCTAACAAAGTCTTGGGGACTTCTTGGAGGAAGTGGTGTCTAAGTGGTAAGCTGAAGGAGCTACATAGATCAAGAGGAGGTGGGAAGAGAAGCCAAAACAAGAGAAGTTCTAGAGGTCCAGAAAGAATAGAAGACTGGAGTCCCATGTCAATAATATACTATAAACAGTTGCTGATTACCTGAGGATAGCTAAAAAGCTTTGTGGTAGGTTCTCATCACTCTCTGGTATGTCGCATAAGGAAACAAAGGCTTTGGCTTATATTCTACTTTTTATACTGCCACCACTGTTTTTGTGTGTGAGCTCTGGACATTGCTTAACCTTTTAGAACATCAATTTTCTCATTTGTCAAATCTCATTTGTCTCATTTGTCAATAGGAATACCTGCCCTTGAAGGACTTTGCAGGAATCCAATGACACAATGTGTGGGAAAGTGCTTTGCAATCTCTAATTCCGGCCACCATCCAGGCCACTCCCTGTTTCCACCCACCATTGTCCATCTAGATTTGCTCAGCAAATGCAAGCTACTTTTAATGTCATCTGCTGACAATAAATCAAATAAATCAAGAGCCCCCAAATCCAGATTTTTAGATTCTCCCAGGCTACACAACACCATAGCCCACGTAATAGATAACAGTAAGGTGACCATCAGGGAAACTTACCAAACTGTCAATCTGTAATTCTTTATGTTTTTCTTGCTCATTTGACAAATGTGGAAACCAATGGGAAAGAGTCCCATGAATGTCACCCAGCTAGGGAGTGATGCTAAGAGCATCTGGTTTGTGGATGAACTGTGCATTTCCATCATCTCTTGCCTCCAAAGCCAATGGGTCCCTTCTGCTTCAGGACCTTCTCAAGTCCTCCAGAAATCAGTATAGGGACAGTGAACTGCAATCTGGAAGCAGTTTAGCTTTCCCCATTTTCACCCAGGGAAGCTGTGTCCTAATCCCTCCCTGCTTCTGGGATTAGTGTAACTGAACAGTCCAAACCTCTGGGGTTTGGGAGGCTAATGACCACCTCCCAGACAAAGTTAATCAGGTGGATGAGCAGTAAGCTCCAAGCTTTAGCAGGAGATTTCTCTCAAGTTATAAACGCCCAGTGAACTCGCTACTTGTATTTCTCCCAACACAGTCATTCCCTAGGAGAAGTTCAGCAGGGATCCCTGTAATAAAAAGGTCTTTGTAACTCACATGGGTGTAAAAAACCAAACCAGTCATTTGGGAAAGGAACTCACTTATGCCCATGGGGAGGAAAGGCTAGGGGATACATTCATGACCTAGTTTTAGGTAACATTTTAAATTAACATTAACATTTTCATTTCATTGTTATTATTCTATCATGAGGTCACAATTATATGTCTGCAGGGAATTCTTTCTCAAATATATCCTGTGTTTTTGAAAAATATTGGCAGGCAATCTGGTGTAGTTAAAAAAGAAAAGAGTACTGTCCAGTGGCAAAAAGATCAGAGATCTAGCCCCAGCTTTATCACTTGCTAGTATTGGGGATCTTGGCATGTCACTAAACTTCTCGGGGCCTCAGCTACCTCCTCTGTGACATACGGGTCCTTTTTACTTCAGGATCAACTGAAGCAAGAATGACAGCACAAGAAGCATGAAAGTGACTTGAGGATCATGATATCTGACTCAGTTTCCCATAGCCCAAAACTTTACAGGACTGGGAACACAGCAGGCCCTCAGGAAATACTTGCTGCTCAAATGAAGAAGCTCCAAAACGGGTCCTTAAAATAATGGAAAAAAGTATGCTTAAATTATTAAAAATTACCAGTTGACAAAAATCTGCTTATCTGATATTGGTAGTCTGGTGTATGTGGCAGCCATGTGAGGCCCAGAAGAAATCTGTAGCTTGTACTGTGGCCCATTCATGAACAAATGGTTTTCTTCTGAGTGTTTCAGTGCACTACACCCGATGCACACACACACACACACACACACACACACACGCATACACATCCATGCTATCTTTTACTAGGGAGAAAATAGAGACTACTTGAGGTATTAATAGCTTGATCTTCAGAGCCCACCCATTTAAACATTATCTGTCAATAATGTCATGTTTGGGTGAGAAAACCCAATAAAAAGAAGACTAGAGAATAGGCTGTTTATGAACAATACATTTGGATACTAGAAATGGAGCTGTACCTAACAAGTTGTGATTGCCCAATCCATCCAGGGTAGAGAGATTGCCCTGGCATAGAGTCATCTTCCTAATGGAACTCAGACCCTCTGGAAATCAAAAACATAGAGAAGGGTAAAGGCCTTGAGTGCAGGATCTGTGTCTTAAGTCACAGCTCCTTACACGCATGTAGGCATCTAACACATATTTGATGAATGTATTAATAAGTGAGGGACTGGGGAGTGGAAAGAGCTCTGGACTGGGAGTCAAATGTGGATTCCAGCCCACATTCTATCATCAGCTATGTGAGCAGAGGGAAGTCATTCCAAATCTCTGTCCCTCACACGTGAAACGAGGAGACTAGATAAATCAGCAGCTCACAATCAATAAAGTGCAGTGAATTGGCTGATCTCAGTGGGCAAGGAGAAGTGAGTCCAGCCAGAAGTGATGTTCCAGGCTGCAGCCAGGAATGTGGTCTGAGTGCTGACTAAGTGCCCAGAACTAAAGAGATAATATTCCCTTCCATGATCAGTATCTCAGGAAGTCTTGTGAAGAGGGGAACCCAAATCACCAGAAAATGAATTTATTCAAGGAAGCCGTTAGCTTTGGCCAGTCACTCTGCTTGTTGTAGGATGAGCCTGTCACTCTGAGAAATGAAATAGGACCCTTGAAAGTCTTCTCACATGGCTAAAGATAAAAGCAAGAACAGTAGAGAGAAGACATCACTCTGGATGCCTGTGTTTGTGCAATAGAGAAAATGTCCTCAATATGCATTTGATTGCATTTTAATATTCATATCATTAGGAGTTTATATTATAGCATGTCACTTTGCCTTGTAATATTTCCATTCTGCAATCAACTTTATTATTATTAAAAAGTACTATAGGGAGAGTCAGAGGAGAAGCCGTGATGACACAACATTGCCGGCGTTGAAGATGGGAGGAGAGAGCCACGAGTCAAGGAATGTGGGCAGCCTCTAGAAGGTGGCAAAGGCAAGGAACTGGAGTGTCCACTAGAGTCTCAAGAAGGAACCCTCCCTGATGACACCACGTTTTTAGCCCCGTGAAGCTGATTTTTGGACTTCTGACTGAGGAATATAAGAGAGGCCATTTCAGTCGAATATCTCATGGTCTGCAAGGAGTTTCTGCAGTGCCACTGAGAACTTATGCAGATTAACCAATTGATGCTGATGTAACAGTGATAGGTTCTGGTCCTGGAGGATATGTTGCTGCTATTAAAGCTGCCCAGTTAGGCTTCAAGGTAGTCTGCGTTGAGAAAAATGAAACACTCGGTGGAACATGTTTGAACGTTGGTTGTATTCCTTCTAAGGCTTTATTGAATAACTCTCATTGTTACCATATGGCCCATGGAAAAGATTTTGCATTTAGAGGAATTGAAATGTCTGAAGTTCGCTTGAATTTAGTGAAGATGATGGAGCAGAAGAGTAATGCAGTAAAAGCTTTAACGGGTGGAATTGCCCACTTATTCAAACAGAATAAGGTTGCTCATGTAAATGGATATGGAAAGATAACTGGGAAAAATCAGGTCACCGCTATGAAAGCCGATGGCAGCACTCAAGTTATTGATACAAAGAACATTCTTATAGTCACAGGTTCAAAAGTCACTCCTTTTCCTGGAATTACAATTGATGAACATACAGTAGTGTCATCTACAGGTGCTTTGTCTTTAAAAAAAGTTCCAGAAAAGATGGTTGTCATTGGTGCAGGAGTAATAGGTGTAGAATTGGGCTCAGTTTGGCAAAGACTTGGTGCAGACGTGACAGCAGTTGAGTTTTGGGGTCATGTTGGTGGAATTGGAATTGATATGGAGATATCTAAACTTTCAACGCATCCTTCAAAAACAAGGATTTAAATTTAAATTGAATACCAAATTTACTGGTGCTACTAAGAAGTCAGATGGAAAAATTGATGTTTCTATTGAAGCTGCTTCTGGTGATAAAGCTGAAGTTATCACTTGTGATGTACTCGTGGTTTGCATTGGTTGACGACCCTTTACTAAGAATTTGGGACTAGAGGAGCTTGGAATTGAGCTGGATCCTAGAGGTAGAATTCCAATAAATACCAGATTCCAAACTAAAATTCCAAATATCTATGCAATCGGTGATGTGGTTGCTGGTCCAATGCTGGCTCACAAAGCAGAGGATGAAGGCTTTATCTGTGTAGAAGGGATGGCTGGTGGCGCTGTGCGCATTGACTACAATTGTGTACCATCGGTGATTTACACACACCCTGAAGTTGCTTGGGTTGGCAAATCAGAAGAGCAGTTGAAAGAAGAGGGTATTGAGTACAAAGTTGGGAAATTCCCATTTGCTGCTAACAGCAGAGCTAAGACAAACGCTGACACAGATGGTATGGTGAAGATACTTGGGCAGAAATCAACAGACAGAGTATTGGGAGCACATATTCTAGGACCAGGTACTGGTGAAATGATAAATGGAGCTGCTCTTGCACTGGAATATGGAGCATCCTGTGAAGATATAGCTAGAGTCTGTCATGCACATCCGACCTTATCAGAAGCTTTTAGAGAAGCAAACCTGGCTGCATCATTTGGCAAATCGACCAACTTTTAAATTAGAAGATTATATTTTTCTGAAATTTCCTGGGAGCTTTTATAGAGGATTTACTTACATGGATGGAGCTGGAGTATGGTATGTGAACAGCTGTGTTTGAAACAAGGTGATCAAGTTATTTTAAACTTGGTTTTCACATTGGAAACAGTCATTAGAATATGTTAAACAGGTATAAAATGAACTGATGTAAGAAAAAAGTGCTATAGGAACTTTTGGCTACCATGAACACAATATTTTCCACTCTACTAAATGTTTTCATATCCATGTAAAAGGCTGCAGTGATGCCCTCAGAGGAACCATTCAGGGGTAGAAAGCGGAGATGATATCTCAGTTCCATTGTGTGGAACTTCTCCCTCAGTTTGTCAAGAAATGTTTGTAAAGTGGAAATTTAAAAGATGTCAAGTGCAACATTCACCTGACTGGACACATACAGGTTTACCTGGAGTATCCTAAGACCGTGCTGTTAGTGGAAAGAACACAAGTTGTGAAAGCTTGGGTTCGAATCTGAACCCTGCCCCCTAGGAGTTGTAGGACTTTGGACAGATGACTGAATTTTTGTTAAGGGCAGCATATCTTTAATTTAATGCAATAATCTTCTCCAGAGTTTCTGTGTGAGGATGTAAAAGACTGTGAAACACCTAGCACGTAGTAGGCATTCCATAAATGTTAACCCTCCTCTTTTCTCCAGAAAGCTCTGCCCTTCTGTGGTCTACCTGTCCTCCAACACTGAACCAACTAAGTGAAACGTATTAGTTAGTCAGGCAAGCTTCCCCTTCTCTTAATTCCACCTACCAAAATATGTCCTATTTTCCCCCAAATATATTCCTCCTCCTACTTTCAAAAATGTAATGAAGAGCCCCACCTAGTCTGATATGACTATAGTAACTTAGGGGTAATCTTAAGTTTGAAAACAGAAGTCAGTGTGAGAACAAAAGTATACTAGTATATTGTTCCATTGATGGACTTAAGATATTAAATTAATATAGTGTCATAGGATTTACCATTCTTTTTTTGTATACACTCTGTTATTATATATCTGAGGAATTTATGATAAGGAGCACACTTTGGAATTCACACCTAAATTCACTAACAAATGAGTAAAATAGTTTTTGGCAGACTTTTACATATAAAAGAGTAGGACAACCCTGTTATTACCATGTGAAATACAAGGTAAACAACCATAATGGACTAATAATCTGGATCATTTAACCCTACTATTTAAAAGATTCTTCAGTAAATACTACAATGAAGTGGCTTTTGGCATGAGAAAGTTAAGGTTAGAACATTTTGATGTGGATTTTTTAAATGAAGCAATACCATCATTTTATTTGTCCTGTTTTGTGGAAGACTTTGAGAATTGCTTCTTAAAATTTCTTTGTTTTGTCTTTCTGGTAGAAATGTAGTATTGAGAGATGTCCGTGAGCTAATGAAATTCAAAAAAGCTTAAAACGATACTTTCATTATTTGGCACAAGATACTCAGGAAAGTACTGAAAATAGGAAAGGCTCAAAATGAAACTTAGGAATACAAACCTCTATTCATGAAATGGGAAACAGTAAGGACATTAGGCAATAATGGATTTTCCATCCTTATGGATCTTACACAAGATCTCTGCAGAGGAAAAGAATGAAACAACTTTAGGAACAGTGAGAAATTCAGTCATGTTTCCCAAGACCCTGAATCAGAATCTGTGTGAGTCTATCTAATACGTAGTGAATGACGATATGGCTCATGGATGTCTAACAAGAAAAGAGACAAGAGAAGAAGAAAGAATCAAACGCCCATACATGGCAACTCAAAAACAGAACTGAAGGACCTCTACAAAATCAACCAACCTTGCAATGACTAAACTTCATTCTAGACTAACAGCATGAAATACAACATTCTTCAGGAAGACAAATGTTTCTACCTGCATCTTGAATCGTTGAATGTCAGGGTATGAAAGTGTCCTCTCACAGGTAGGAGCCTAACTTCTGACCAAAGAAGTTATAAGGAATTATCATGCACATCATGCATATTCCAAGGAATCCTGTGCAAAACTTGATAAGATATTCACAGGAATAAGAGCTGCTTTGAATTACTGAGGGCCTATTGAGAGCAGCAAAATATTCACCTATGCAACAAATATGTGCCAGCCATTTTTCTAAGTCCATGACAAGGTACTAAAGTGACAAAAATTCCTGCCCTCACGGAGCTTATATCCCATTATTTAACATCTACACAATCCTAACAACAGCCATAGAAGGTCATTATTGCAGATGAGGGAACTGAGATTTTAAAAAATTGAGTAACTTGCTTAAGGTCACAGAGCTTGTAACCAATGGGCCAAAATTCAAATCCAGTTCTGTGCAGCTCCAAAGCCTGAGTTTTCCACCTGCTTTGCTACACTATATCTTATGAGCAACAGAAAAAAGATTCTGAGGGTCAGCACATCTACTGCAACTCAGGTGCATATTTTCCACTAAAGAATACTCATTTCTCGTTTGTGGTAAACAGACTACAACTTACCAAGGAGGCAGCAACTCAGTACTATGTGCCGACCAACAGGCAGGCTCTCATTCGTCCAAAATTTATGAACCAGGTATGTGTCAAACCGTAGACCAGTTCCTGGGGATATAAGACATAGCCTTTGCTTTCAGGGAGTCTAGTGGGAAAGAAAAGCATATAAATGGATCACCGTAACATAGCAAGATGAGGCTGAGATAAAGACAAGGATGTCTCCAGGATGCTTGGGAGAGAGCAGAAAACAGGTCAACACAGCCTGAGGGGAAGGACTTTTGAGCCTTGGGTTGAGTCTTAACCAGATGGAGTTAGCTTGGTGCAGAAAAGGGAGGTGGAGTGAGAAAGCTCTAAAGTGCTTTGAGTAGAGACAGAGAATGACACGTGCAGGGAAGTGAAAGAGAGCATGGTGCTCAAGAAACTGCAAGTATTTTGACATGTGGGGTGGAGTGAGAGCGATGCTTCTGAAAATGGGCTGTACTGTATTTGAGCAATGTGTGTGTGTCTGGGGGAAGGTGTTGCAGACAGGAAAGAAACTGGGGAACATATGTAGAAATCCAATAATAAGTTATGAAATCTATTTAATGGGTCTTGGTCAGTATTTATTTAAACAACAAAAGACTAGACTAGAATAGAAAACATCAGGTATAACACATGTAGTAAGATATTGTTTTATAAAACACATGCATATGTGGGGACTCAGTCTTGATGTAAACTTTATGTCTTACTGCGAGTCATGGTCCAAAAAGTTCTAAACCACTGGTCCAGTCTATCTTTTCCAAGGGGCAGATTGTCCCCTTTGGACCTATTCAACGGGGCTCCCTTGCAGGACCTACTATCTATCTATTCCTGTCAGGAGACAAAGAGAGGTCGCTTGGAACAAATCTGTCCCAGTTTCTTAAATACTTTCCATACTCCAAAGTCCATGATCTAATTCTAAATCTCAAGTGCTCAAACAGATAAACTCCAATGACCAGGGCTATTTCTGAAAAGCAATTAATATTTCCTTTGAAGAAGTGAGAAAAAATACACACACAAAATGAAGCTTCAAATGACTCCAATAAAGTTTGGGGCCAGCAAAAAGTTCTCTGACCCAGCTATGTTTTCCACCAAATGAATCACCCAGGTACAAAGCCAATACCTTTGAGTCATGAAGCACATGTGTTGTATCTTTGGATTCTTTTCCTTTACACAGGGATTTTCCCTAAAAAACTTTTTTGGATTTTATTCCTCACTTTCTCTTCTAATTCAATTTCTTGCCAGTTTCTCTGCTCTTTGATTTTTCCTTTACAATGTCTAATCTTTTTTCTCTCCTCTTTTGTCTCATCATTCTGAATTAATAAAAAAGTTCACATGCAAAGAAAATCCGTATAAAATACAGCTTTAAAAAAAAAGAACTTAAGATGTTACTGTTTCTTTCTTTTAAATGTATTACCCATTTGTTTGTAAAGCACATGAGTTAAAGAGATCCCACAATATCAAGTGCTGGGGAAATTGACAACATGAGAAATTCTTTTCACCTGCAAGGAAGTGAGGGTGGAAGAAGAGGAAACCTTTTTGTGGGACTGGCATTTGAACAGCTCTTAAGAAGATGGGAGGAATTGCATATGCACAGACGGTATTAGGGAGAGATCAAAAGTGCGACAGAAAGATGGGAAGCTTGGGATCTGAATTTAAACTGTAATGAAAATAAAGTTTTATAATTTAACCCTCAAAAAACAAAAAGAGTTAAAGAGAAAGTTAACCGAAGTAGTTTAATAAATACTTCTTCATTAAATTATCTGGTTAATTTAGGCTAGTAAGATATTAGAGATTGATAATTCAAGTCAAAAATTCACTTCAGGTCTAAATTAATTAGATTGCTGGCCAATATCAGTAGAATTAATCAGAACTTGTGTTTTGTGGGTCAGCACACACATTTGTTTATGAATCAACAATCAGAAGTCAGTGTTGGAAATGACTGACTCTCTCTCAAGCCCTGACGATTTATCCTTCTCTAAGAATACATCTCTCTTCTTTGAGCTATAAAAACACCAATTGTTTTTGGGAGGCAATTTTGTACAACCATAGATTTCTTGAACTTGAAAACAACCTTAGAGATTATCTGGTCCAGAGTTTCTCAACCAGTTGTTTTTTTTTTTTTCCTACCGGTTTTATAAGGTTAAAAACATAAAAGACCACATACCTTGCCCTTATGTAGATTCAGATGGCCCTTTTGTTGGGATTCTGTGCTTTTTATATCCGTATTGGCTAAGAAGAGTTTGTGAAGCTTTATTTTCTGTGGTTTCTGAAGATATTTTTCTTCTCTTTTTTAAATGAAAAATTGAATATGCTTTATTAAATATGTATAAAACTTGGGAATCACTAAGGTAGTCTAATTCTCCATTTTACAGACCAGGAGAATGAATCCCAAAGATGATAAATGGTTTTTCCCCATGCTCCATCCTCCATGGACCTGGTACAGGATATGCATAGCAGATGCCTAAGAAGTAGCCATGTCAACCACCTTGAAAATGCCCATAAAGGAAAAAAGTGAGTAAGGAAGTGAGTGACAAGAAATCATCCATTGAGTTACCATCCCAAGGGTAACATTTGCCGGAGAGGGTGATTTTCCAGGGGACTTCAGGATGTGTCCTTAATTTCTGTCCCATTTTAGTCATTCTGCCAAGAGCCCAGCAGCAAATAGCTGCTGCACATGAGGGGACATTTGTCCAAACAAGTGGTGTAAAAACAAAGCTGCTTTGTTTAGAGCGCCTCGGTGCTCCTCCCTGCTCCCTCCCTAACCTCAAAGACCTCAAAAAAGGTCATTTTGTGAAGTTCTGGTGTGTACATGAGTAAACTTGAATCATCATATGTCACAATTGGAACCACTCGGCCAAATGCCACAGACCAGATTACCATGGCATCCCCAAATAGGTTATTATGGCAGGTCTGGGCTACTGGGTCACCAGGATACTCCAGCTGGGTGTTTTTCATCTTACCCCCAGGGAGCTCTGGTCCATTGCAAACATCTATACCTAAAGCCATTGGAAAAATATCTTGAATTCATTCAAATTTACTTAGAAAGAACAGAAGGACAACAGAAATATTTATGTTACTTTTCAAATTATGTAGAATTAGTGTGTCTGAGGGAGTCTTGGGCACAGATCACATCCAAAAAGGTAGAAGGAAGGGGGGCGTGGGTTGATTACCTGAGTAATTTGGACACTTAAAACAATAAGGAGAGAAGAGCATATTTGATATGGGTCAGGTATTTGAAATACGTACGTTCACCAATTAAATCAAAATTATGGAATACTTATTCAACTTTCCAGCTCATTCCATTTAATAACCATAGCTACCATTCAATGAGCATCTACTAGTTGGCAGGTACGTACTTGATGCTTTATGTGGATTGTTCTGCCATCCTTGCAAAATCAGTTTTGTAAACTTTATCTTTCAAACTGCTAAGTAGTGAAGCTTTGATTTGTTTCCGTGGCTTTCTGTCTCCAAATGATGACTTGGCCTTCAAAAGCTCTAAATTCTCAATTCTCATTTTCCCTTTTAGTAGCTATGTGACCTTGGGCTAGTTACTTAACCCCTCTCCATTTCATTTTCTTTATCTTCAAAATAGGGTTAATGATAGTCGCTAAGAATTTGTTATACATGAAAAGGGCACATAAAGCCCTTAGCTGGCACAGAGTAAGCATTTGACCTGTTGTTGGCTTTTATCATTATTGTAATGATAGCATATTATTAGTATATCCGCAAATAACCTGGACAGTTAAGATGCCCAGATGCTGAGACTAAAATTTTCAAATTGACCTCAATTATCAGGGAATTTTTTGTAAAGGACAATTCTCAATTCATAAGTATGTGGTGAGAAAAGATCAGGTCATTGCCAGTCCTTAGAGCCCACAGAACTCAGCTTATGCTGTGTCACATGTATCAACACATTTGACTTCAGGGAAAATTATATTAACGTAGGTCACCAGGCTTGCAAAAACCAACAACCATAAACCCTTCTCTTTAATAGGCTGGTTGCTATGAAAAGAGGGACATTTGAATAAAAGCCATCAATTCTATAAACACCCCCAATGAATTAATCCCTCATTTTGAGAGCACGGGAGAGTAGAAACCGGTCTCAACATAGATGAAAACAAAATTCATGTGTTTTCTGAATAAAATTTATAGAATGGTGGCAGTGTATGATAACATGAATATGCACAGTAGTTTGATCTGGCAAGCTGCTCACTGATTTGCTGTTATAATGTACTTGTTAAAAGAGCCTAGATCCTGGAGTCAGGCTTTCCGGAATCAACTCATGGCTTCTTCACTTGATAGCTTCCTGATATTAAAAAAATTACTTAATCTCTTTAAAGCTCATTTTTCTTATCTGTAATACAGATATTATAACAATACATACCTCACTGTGTTGTTTTAAAGATTAAGGGACACAGTGTATAGTAAAAAAGCACTTTGCCCCGATCCTGATATAGAGTAAGTGCTCAGTAAATCTTAGCTCTTACTGCTTGTTGTCAATCAAAAGCTTTCTGTGTCAAGTAAAGACTGTGTACCTCTTCTGCACTCACGAGAGTTTGGCAATGGGGAGAGCTAATGGCGATTTCTCAGGTAAAGGAGGTGCCCTTGTTGCTGATGGAAACCTGGCAAGCTGTGAGGTACAGGGGGACAGAGCATCCAGCTTGGACTCCTTTTAAGTATAAGAGTCAAAATCAGCCAGTGCCTGTCTGCCATCATCCTGGTGGGCTGTGGTAGTTCATTCTATATATCATTCTCTCATGGAGGCCATGGTTCCTCCCTCTGAGCAGGGGCAAGAGTGGTAGTGGGGTAGGGGAAGGGTTCCTTGTGGCCAAATTTCCAAAGCAGCTTCATGAACATTTATTAAGGGCTAGGATGCTAGTAGGGGATTCTAGTATATTTTATTACTTCTGGCATTGGAAATTACCCCTGCTTCTAAATTAAGCATCAATTAAGTCAGGCCACTGAAGTATGACTGCTGAGTGCTGTAAAGACCCACTTGGATTTTGTGTTACATTCACTTTAAAAAAAATATATATATATTTATTTATTTTATTTTTTAGCTGCATCAGGTCTTAGTTGCGGCATGCAGGATCTTTTGTTGTGGTGCGTGGGCTCTTCGCTTCGTTGCGGTGCATGGGCTTCTCTCTAGTTCTGGTGCGAGGGCTCCAGAGTGCGTTGGCTCTGTAGTTGCGGCACGCGGGCTCTCTAGTTGTGGCTTGCAGGCTTAGTTGCCCCACGGCATGTAGGATCTTAGTTCCCCGAACAGGGATCCAACCGGAGTCCCCTGCATTGCCTGAAGGATTCTCAACCACTGGACCACCAGGGAAGTCCCAGATTCACTTTTTATTGATGATTTCAAATCTCAAATGAAACCCAATACTGCCTGGAAGTCAGTACTTACTTATTAGTTCATTGGGGGTGTTTATTCATTGGGGGAAGTCAATGAGTACTTACTTTCTGTGACACTATGTCCTACCTTTTCCCTTCTCAAACCTCCCATCTGCCTTCCACTCCACAATTTAAACTATCAGATGAGAAAGAACTCTCTAAGTTTTAACTGAGTATGTGTAAGAACGTATCTCAAAAGATTGTTATGAGGATTAAATGAGTTAATAAATGAAAATTACTTAGAACATTACCTGGCACATAATAAACTCAATAAATATTAGCTATAAGGATGGTGATTATTTCCTGTGCCTAAAGTTATCTCCTCCTCTTTCACCTGAAGAGGTGTCCCTGCTCCGGTCAAAAGGCAAGCCCTCAACCTACTTTCTGGATCTCACTACCCTTTACCTGCTCTAGGATTGTTCCCTTGATTATTTCCTTTCTCTTTCCACCAGTAACCTCTCCTTGTCTCTGAATTTTTTTCAGCAACATACAAATATGCTTTACCATCCTCAAGTGTTCAACCCACTGTGAATCTGGCTTCTAACCTTATAAGTCCCATAAATCTACTCTTGTCAGGATCATCAATGACTTCTGTGTTGTCAGAACCAGTGGTCACTTTTCTATTCTCAACCTACTTCAACACAGCTGATGGCTGTCTCCTTCTCAAAATACTCTCCTCACTCAGGCTCTGTGATACCATGTTCTCCATGGTTTCCTCGTACCTCTCGGATCATTCTTTCTGAGTCTTCTTCCTGATCCCCTCCTTCTCTACTCAGAATCTCAATGCCGTCATTCTCCCTGGATTTGTATACTCCCTCTACACTCTCATTCAAGCCCATGGATTTATTCACAATTTATATGCTGAAGACTCCAAATATGCATCTCTAGCCTAACCTTTCCTATGCTGACCTGACATCTACTCAAGGATGCATCACAACACTCAAAATTAGCAGCTAAAACCAAACTCTTGACTTCTTTCCCACCCCACCTTCCACAATTTCCTCCTCTAATCTTACCCATTTTAGTCAATGGCAACAACACCATACAGTGGCTCGAGCCAGAAGCCTGAAATTCATTCTTGACGCTTTTCTTTCTCTTAGTGTTTCTATTTTTACCTCTCCCCATCTAATCCATTAGCAAGCCTTGTCTATCCCATCTCCAAAATATATGGCAAATCTGTCCATTTCTTTCTATCCCTGCCTCTCTACCATCCAGGACTAAGCAAACATCACCTCTTTACCTAGACTGCTTCAATGTTCCTCTCACTTCCTCTTTTCTTTCCAACCCAACTTACTATCTACATTGATGCCTGAGTGAGTTTTAAGAAGTTACGTAACATTTTCCCTTCTACTTTTTGGTGCCTTTCCAGTTCGCTTTAATATAGTCTTAACTCCTTACTATCCCTTACAAGTCCCCACAAGATTAAACCCCTGCCCATCTCCAACCCCATTTTCTATCTGTTTCCCCCAGGTCACCCTGCTCCAGCCACACTGGCCTTCTTTCTTAAATACACCAAGCTCAAGATCTTTGAACATTCCATTTCCCTGCCTGAAATAGTCTCCCCTTTTTTCTTCTTAGCTTTCTGGCTTCAGGTGAAATGTCACCTGCTTGGAGAGATATTTTCTCATCTAAACAACCTCCCCTTCCTTTCCATTATTTTCTACCTCTGTGCCCTCTTAATATACTTCAAAGCACTTATCAGAATTTGTTTACTTTTCAGTTCATAGTCTGTATCTCCCTCCTGGTCCCAAAGAGGTAAGGTCCATTTCTATTTTATTCACCACTCCCTAATAAAATGCCTGATACTTAGTGGAATCTACAAAATACTTGCTCAAAAAATGAGTGAATAAATAAGCAGTCATCAAAGTCTTAATTTGAGCAGTTGAAACGCTAGAAGAATTGAAGCAGAGTTTTGGCCAAACTCACTTAAAAAGCTGGACCACAACAAATTATTCTTCCAGAAAGTGGTGCCAAGTCCTGTTGATGATGGAGCATCTTGTGACTGTGATTGGATTTTTCCTCCCTCCAGTTTATGCAGATTATATGCCTCCTCCGTGAACTCCTTAACCCTGACTATTTAATTCCTAACCAAGAGCCAACTTTAATTCCCTGTCCTTGATGAAACCCCTCCCCGTATTGCTAGCCCACAAGGTCCTCGTGATCCTCAGAAAACTTAATAGCACTCTCTTAATAATTATATTCCATTTTGTGCATTTTTTAATGAGCCAGGCACTGGCTTAGGAAATGAGGATCAAATATGAAGTTCTTTGAACTAACGTTTATTCAGCATCATTTGAACCAGGTTATGTTAAGCATTTTACAACATCAACACTCATTAATTCCCATGCAAACCCATTTTCTATTTATATTTTATTTATTTATTTTTATTTAACAAATATTTTTATAGCACACACTATGTGCCAGGCCCTCGTCTAAGGACTATACAGATGTTCATTCATTTAATCCTCACAACAAACCTAAGAGGTAGGAAGTTTTACAATATTATCCTTACTTGATAGTGTGGGAAACTGAGGCAAAGACAAGTTATTTGCTCAAAGCCACAGAACTAATAAATGACAGGTCGGAATTCAGGCGCAGACAGAGGGACTCCAGAGTCTCCATCCTCAAACATCATTCTGGACAACTTCCTAACGTCTATCAGGCAGGTGTGATTACTCCTGTACCACCCCGGTGGGGGACTCTGGACTCACAGGTTAACTTTGCTAGGGTTCCACGGTTAACTTAGGTATTCAACAGCAAATATTTAGAGAGTGTCTAGTAAACGTCAGGCACTGTGCCGAGTTCTAAGATACACCATGTTTAAACAGACTTGTCCTCTGGGAGCTTACAATCCCGCTAATTCACGGGCAATGGGGAATTTAGATTGGAGTGTTTCTGACTCTAAAATGTATGACCTTTCCGTGATCCCATTCTAGTAGAGTTACATCAAATTGAGTTCAGACATGAGCCCTCAACACACAGGTGGTGAAGGTGGGGCAGCTCTGAAAGGCTTCACTGAGGAGGAAACCACCTCTTACGACTTTTACCATTATTTAAATGATTACATGTTTCACATTGAAATATTCCCATCCTCACTCACTGCAATCTCCTCGAGAGCTGGGACCCTAATTTAATATTGTTCACAGTGTTTGGGACAGTGCTACACATAGCGTCAGTGCCCAATAAAGGGATCTTGAATGAGCTCTGATTGGGTGAGCTCTCGAAACAGTGAACAAAGCTGGCAGAAGTAGTTTTGCTACATGTAAGATTTCTTCAAGCTTCTTCAGACTTGAACACTTAATTACCATGGCAGACACACACTAGCTTTTTCTGGCTCTTTGGGGACTGTGACTCAAAGACTGAATGCCATAAAACCCGGAGGTGTTCTGAATAGTCTCCTTACCACACGGCCTAGATCCTATGCACTTCCAGATTCAATATTGTCCTCCCTAGGGAGCCTCACAGCCCCATCTGCTGCTACCAAGCCCTCCGGAATGAGGAGTCCTGACTTGGTGACCACAAATTGTCTCATGTTTATGTGGCCAAAATAGGCAAATTGAATTCTCACATTTTTTTTTTCACCAGTGAAATGGGAAACATCCAGGGCCTTGGTCCTTGGAAATGATGAAAAACCAACCCAAATGTATAACAGAGCAAACACCACTGTTTGCCATGCTGTCTTGTTTGTTTGGGGGGAATGTGGATTTATTAATTATAAAGTTTCTCCATGTGGCAGACACATCTGGGTCACAAAGTATCCGTCATAGAAAGTAACTCAGGAAAAACCCCATTCAGTCCTGCAGAGTCTGACGTCTGCCAAGGCTGTGGGCTGTGTTTCTGCCTTTTGAGCTTTAACAGCATTTCAAAACAAAAGAGGAGATGTTAGGTGTGATCTCTCACCTGTGATTCAGAATTATTATTAACAGTGGTGCTCTTCATGGGAAAATGTAAAAAAAAAAATCCCCAAAGTTTCAACTCCTTAAAGTTTCAACTCACAACCCTGAGCAGGCTGGTTCCCCAAATTTACACAGAAAGAAACGGACTAGTAGACTTCAATGAACAGAAGCACGTGGCATCTTCTGTAGAGACACATGGGCAAAGGAACAACATCTACATTTATTTATTTAGCACTTATTTATTTAACCTTCTGGCTGGGTTGGGCTGTTGGATTTGGTTTTACATCCTGAATTACAAAATTTATGATGGGAACGTGTGTCAGCTGTTTGCTGAAGGAAAGAAAGACCTCTGTTCTTTGTTTTAACTCATAGTAGAGCCAAGCATCCTACATGTTTATTTAGAGAAGCTAAAATATGTGACGAATCAGACCCTAATCCTAGCTGGCCTTCCTCTTCTACATCTTCTGTTCTTTCCTCCTGATTAAACCCTGGGCAGTCTCCTGGTACCTTCTGCCTGGACTGCCCTTTACCAGGTCTCCTCTCAAACCCCTCTAATCCATCTGGCCAACAGCTGCCCAAATCAGAATCCGCTAAGATTTTCTGAGAGCTGAGCACATGCCTGCTTTGTGTATAACGTGATCAAATGAGTATCCTACACTTAATTTAATTCTCACAACCACTTTGTCACATAAGAAGGGCACAGTATGAACAGTAGCCAAGGGCATGGGCTCAGGATCAGGCAGAAAGAGTTTCCAATCCTAACTCCACTACTTCCCCCCCTCCCGTTTTATTGAGATATAGTTGACATACAACATTGTGTAAGTTTAAGGTGTACAGTGTGATGATTGCTACACATATATGTTGTGAAATGATTACCACAGTAAGCTTAGTTAACATATCCATCACTTCTCTACTTTTTTTATCCTTTTTTTTTTACATCTTTATTGGAGTATAATTGCTTTACAATCGTGTGTTAGTTTCTGCTTTATAACAAAGTGAATCAGTTATACATACACATATGTTCCCATATCTCTTCCCTCTTGCATCTCCCTCCCTCCCACCCTCCCTATCCCACCCCTCTAGGTGGTCACAAAGCACCGAGCTGATCTCCCTGTGCTATGCGGCTGCTTCCCACTAGCTATCTATCTTAGGTTTGGTAGTGTATATATGTCCATGCCACTCTCTCACTTTGTCCCAGCTTACCCTTCCCCCTCCCCATATCCTCAAGTCCATTCTCTAGTAGGTCTGTGTCTCTATTCCTGTCTTACCCTTAGGTTCTTCATGACATTTTTTTTTTTTTCTTAGATTCCATATATATGTGTGGCTTTGAGAAAGTCAGTAGCCTCATCTGTAGAGCAGGGATAAGAACAGGAATTCCTTCATAGAGTTGTTTTGGCTTTAAGAATAATTTTAATTGAGGCTATTTTGCATGACACATACTTCACCTTTTTCAAGTGTACAATTCAATGATTCTTAGTAGATTTACTAAGTTGTGCAACCATCAACATAGATCAACTTAAAACCATTTTTACCACCCTAATATGATCCCACATGAACCTTTACTGTTAATCCCTGTCTCCTACCCCTGCCCCAGGTTTTGTCTTTGCTTTTTCTGGATATTTCATGCAAATAAAATACAATTTACGGTATCATACAATATGGAGTATCTCATGTCTGGCTTCTTTCACTGAATATAATACTTTTGAGGTTCATCCATGTTGTATGTAGCATGTATCCTTAGTTTATTCCTTTCTACTGGTGAATAACATTTCATTGCATGGATGTAAGCACCTTTTTCTATCTATTCACCAGTTGATGGACAGTTGGGTTGTTTCCACTTTTTAGCTATTGTAAATAATGCTGCTAAGAACATTTGTGTCAAGACTTTCTGTGGATACATATGTCTTCAGTTCTCTTGTATAGATGCCTAAGAGTGATCATATGGTAAACTTATATTAAGTACTCATAGAGTTGTTTTGAGGCTTAAACATTACATAGAAATGGCCTAGCCCAATGCTACACAGGGAGCAGTGATCAATGAAAATTGTGGTTGTTTTTGCTGCTGCTCTTTTAAGGAGGTTTAATCTTGTTTACCATGTAGGTGAGGAGGCTAAAATAAAGCTCAGAAAGGGTTATCAACTTGCTGAAGATCACACAGCTTGTCCATGGATGAACTGAAATTCTCTCATGATTTCTGACTCCAAGCCTGGCACTATTTCCTGCCACCATAGCAAACACACCCTATTAACCATCCTGAAGAGCACAGCTCTGACAACGTGCTCCCCTGCAGAACAAATATCAGTGGCTCTGTGCTGCACGTAAAATAAATTTTCAGCTTGTGTGCTAGGTATACAAAGCCCCCTATTGTTTTCCCACCAATCTTTCCTTCCTACTCCCCCTATCCTCCCTTCACGAATCCTTCACAATGACTTTCGTTCCAATAACTCAGCCCACACTCTTTGGACCACTATACCTTTGTTTGAGCATGATCTACTTTCTTTTTTTTTTTTTATTCAAACAGAAAGTCACAAAAATTATAATCATCCTCATCAGTTCACTCAGTCCCATGTAATTAATTTTTTTTCATCTTGATCTTAGCACTTTTATGAATTCATCAGTTTTCCATTAGAGTTCTGAAAATGCTTATTCATTCAGTTCAGAAGTATAGTCAGTTACCAGAAACCTGTACTTGTCAGAGTCTTTTCCATGAATTCCTTGGTCTACTTTCTTGAACAGTATTTCTCAACTTTTGCCCTGTGAAGTTTTACCCATCCTTCAGGGCAGAGTTCAAATCATATCTCCTATACCTTCATCGTTCTGGTGGCTCAGGACAAAATTAACCCATATTAATGAGAACCTACTGTATAGCACAGGGAACTCTACTCAGTGCTCTGTGGTGACCTAAATGAGAAGGAAATCCAAAAAAGAGGGGATATGTGTATACATATAGCTGTACAGTATACAGTAACACAATATTGTACAGTATACAGTAACACAATACTGTAAAGCGACTACACTCCAATAAAAAAATCATAAAAAATAATAATTATATAAACAATGAAAAACAATTAATCCACTTAGTTATAACAGGTACTCAGTGAACACACGGACTTGAGCTGAAATGGCTAAAAGAAACTTAGCTCTGTAATGAATGATCTGGCTATGGGAAATACTAATTTTTTTAAATTCAGTAACAACTTATTTATAAAATTCCTAGGTATAGCACAGTACAGAGTGTTATTTGTACCGAGGGTAAGAAGCCCGTTCCTAACCACCGGCCTTCCTCTGAGTGTCCAGAGCACTCATGCTTCAGGCAAATTCTCATCATATGTTATTATATAACCATTTATGTTTGCCTACCCCACAAGACTGAGCTCCTCAAGAGAAGAAACTGCGTCTTATTCACTCCTGTATACCCATCACCCAGCACAATGCCTGATTCATGTAATAGTGAGTCGTCACTGGGTGCTTTTAGAGTGAATGAATGAAACAATGAATGAAAAAGACGGTGAGTGAATGAGAGAATGTCTGATTTCAGAGTTCTAAAAGAGGTGTTTCCTTTAAGAAAGACTAATCTTCCCAATGGCCTACTGTTAACCCCTCTGCTTCCAGACGGCTTGCCTGATTAAGTCAATAAGTAAATATGAAGAATATTTTCCTCCTAAGTCCTTCCTTAACCCTTTCTAAACAAGGTCCACTAGAAAGGAATATTTAAGGAAAAAAAGGTTTCAAATTATAATTATATAAGCTCTAAGACATAGTGACTTTTTCCTAAGTAGGCTGTTGGATTCTACCAAAGCAGAGGGCTTTGCACATAGTACAAACACTGTACATAGCTGTTGAATAATTGCATCCGGCAAACTTTCATTAAATGCCAATGAACAAGACCCGGCTGCAACCTTCCCAGACTCCTGCCATAAGGGGGCTAACAAACATATATAACAGTAACAAGAACAACAATTATGTATTCAGTCATTACTCTATGACTGGCACTATTTTAAATGTTTTATATGAAGTAACTCATTGAATCTTCGTAACAACTCTAAGAGGAAGGTATTAAAGATGAAGAAACTAGAATGAAGACTCTGAGGTATCAAAGCAGGTTTAAGAAGTCATTAGCCTGGTAAGTAGTAGAACGGGGTCTAAACGCAGGCAGTCTGGCTCCAGAATCTCCCTAGGAGAATGCTTTTAAGCCGGGTTGAAGGACCACCACCTCCCCTTCATTTTTGTCTCCCCAGCACTCATAAGGACTCAATGACCATTTGCTGTTGAATTGTGCCAACTACGGCTGGCAGGGATTAGGAAAATAATAAAGATGCACTGTGTGATGTAACAATAATATAGCCAAAGTCAGGGTGGGAATGGGTGGAGGTTTTGGAGCCAAACCCATGAGACCTGGGCTTGAACTCCAGAATCACCAGTAACTAGCTCAGAGGCTATTTCTTCTCTGACAAAAAAATGATCCATCCCAACACCCACACACCACCATTTCTGGGCCAGGAGCCATTTTGGAAGTTTGAAGGCAATGTAAGATTGGATTCTAGACTCAAAGACTCAAAATAATTCAAAATAAAGATGACTAAGTCTGAGGTTAAAAGATTTACCTCAGGTCACACACCTGGTTGGTACCAGTACAAAAATGCAGTTTCGTGAGTTCCAGCCCAGTGCTCTTTCATTTAAGTCACACAGTTTCATTTGAGGTAGGGAAGTTGAACAAACACCGTAAGAAGCAAATTATTCAAAACGGGACTTTCCAGAGACAGCCTAGAATTGGAAAGCTGCCTCCTTGTGTTCAAGTGAGCCGAGCCCCAGTTTCACTACAGATCTGAAATCGAACTCTTGCTCCTTGTGATGTCAGAGGACGGGATATCTTCCCAGCTGTGAGTAATGGTCCAGAGATAATTGACCCACCACTCTGCTCTGTCTTAAAATTTCTCCCTTGCCTCCTCTTCCTGCCAGGCTGTCCTACTCAACACCCAAAAGAAATACCCTTCAGTGAAGAGGACTTATTCCTAGAACAGAGGAAGACCATCACCTCTCCACTGGCTCTGTGATTTCCTTGAGGGGAGACAAGGGCTTGAATCACACTTTCCTCTAGATTTTCTCTCGTCCTAGAATCCAGAGTAAGGCATAGATTAAATGTAGCACAGGAACAAAAGGGTATTGTCCAGAGAAAGCTGAACGTGATTGAAGCAGCAGATGTAAACACCAAACCCAGGGTGAGTGTACCTTTAAGGCAGGTACCTGTGTGGCCATCACCAGAGGCACTTGTACTTACCTGATTGCACAGAGGGCTAGTGCCAAGTATATAGGCTTTGGAGTCAAATAAGCCAGGGTTCAAATCCTAGCTTTGTTACTTACTAATTGAGTGCAATTATACTGCTAGTTACCCTCATTGAGGCAGGATTTCATTGATTAACAAAAGGAACAATAATATGGATTCTATAAGGGGTTGCTGAAGAAGAAAAGAGATCTCATGTGCAGAGTTCCTAATAGCAAATACAGTTTTTACTTAGTAGGGGTCTAATAGTATGTTAATACTTCTCTCCCATGCCTTGTAATTGAAACAAGTGCTTTATGGAAAGCTCTTTGGAAATACACACTTTGGGGGCAGTGTAGAGCTGAAACTAATTGATCAAACCACTGTTCTCTCACAGATACTCCTAATGCAGAAACATCTCAGAATTGACCAAGTCCACCCTTCTGCTGAGTGATGGAGTCCCAAGTTAAACTTTCTACATCTATCTAGACAAGTGCTCTTCCAACAGGTGAAGGCAGAATGAGTCACTTTCCAGAGAAACCCCTTCTATTTTCTGCCAAATCTCTAATGGGGCAAATGGCTCAGGGACAGAAAAATCTTTCTTACAAATTCCACCCACTGTAATCTGCCTTTGCTTTCTGCCCTGGTAGCACAGAATGGTGAAGAAAGACTGTTCTCTGTCAAAGACTGGAGTGAATTCCCTCCACAGAAACTTGAGGAGTCAGAGATGGGGGGAGGGTAATAAGTAATTCCTCCAACAAAATTAGGAAAGAGATGAGAAGTAGCACATTCCAATGATGTAGAAAAAGAGGAGGTAGAGGTAAGTGTTTCTAGAAGTTGAGTAAAACAAGTTACTCAAGACCTGAAGAAAAGGTAAGATTTGGGGGAAAGGAACCTGGCGAGATGCTAATTCTCTAAACTCCAGAAAGTATCAACAGTTAAATAATTTGCTGAGAGCAATTCTTTATGAAAAGATCGGTGAGACTTAGGAGGAAATTGCACCTTGAAGGCAGGATCATAGGTCTGAGATATTCCAGACTGGGAGGGGTTACAGGAGCCACGTGCCTTAGGATTAAAATACCTGGGGATCTTACTGAGATGCAGAGGTGAGAGCAGCCACTTGGAACCCTGGTGAACACAAACCTGTAAACAGGGTATGGAGAATTGCCTGGTGCAAAGTGCTCTGCCCGGGGGCTGGAGGCTTCAGCTCTGAACACATGCTTTCTCAGTGACAGGAGCACAGGACTCAGAGGGGAAATGGAGATAATGGAGATGTTCAAACTCACATTTGAGAAGGAGTCCCAAGAATGACCTGGAGAATAGGGTTGGTATTAAAATTTCCAAATTGTGTAAGAGGACATGAATGTTTCAAACCCCATTTGGTGGAAATATGTAATATACATAAAGAGGATTCCCACCTCACTCCTCCACTCCCACCACCCTGAGATATTTCAGGCCAAAATTAACCTTTTTGAGATATTTCTCCCTATTAAGTCTAATATCATTGGTTGTGGTCTCTAGACATGGGGCACAATTTAACTGGCATTATTGTACATCCTGTGAAGCCCAAGATTTTCTCTTTTCTCTCACAGCCACTCAATAGAGAGAACAACGTGAAGGATGCTGATGCGGTCACCGGCACTGAGGCAGTGTGCTGCTGCTGCCTGGCCACCATCCCAGGTTCAGAATCCCACCACTTTGCACTCCTGGTCTTTCAAAACTATCATATGGTTTTCAAAACATTTCTGTGAGCTGAGAGGAACGGTTATTTTACTGTGTTTTGAAGAATAGTCTCGATTAGTCAGAAGAAATGTAAAGATTTTTATTTTCCTGGATCGTATATACTTTATTTGTAGCAGAGCAGGGCATAATTCTGGTCTGATTCCCAAGATGAGATTTTTGTTGGTTGGTTGGTCCCTGTGATGATTAGTTTTATGTGTCAACTTGGCTAGGACCCAGCTCTTTAATCAATGCGGATCTAGATGTTGCTGTAGGCATTTTGTACATGTGGTTAACATCTACCATCAGTGGACTTCGAGTAAAAGAGATGACTCAGATGATGTTGGTGAGCTTCATCCAATCAGTTGAAGGTCTTAAGGGCAAAAACCGAGGTTGCTCAGTAAAGGACAGATTCTGCCTCGAGACTGAAGCGTTAAGTCTTGCCTGAGTTTCTGGTGTGCACTGTGGATTTCAAACTGCTGGTCCCCACAATCACATGAGCCAAATCCTCAAAATAAGTCACATATACATATGTATGTATGTATGGACGTGTAAATAGAGTCTCCCATGGGTTCTGTTTCTGTGGAGAATCCTGACTGATATGGAACCATACCTTCATATAGCTTTTTCTCTAGAGTCTTATTTCTACATGGTGCGCAAGCAAGATCAGATTTTGTGTCTTAGTCACATTAGTACCTCCCCTCTCCACCGGCTTGGTGACAGGCCGTAATAAAAACATGTAGCATAAGGAATACACTAAAACCTGAACAAATGGATGAATGATGTAGAAAGAACTTAGGCCCACGGCCTAAAGAACTAGGATGCTTTTACAAAGCAACACAGGACATGCATAGTCCAATATAATGTAATTAGAGTGGGAAGTTATGACACTAGGCAGGACTAATTGCAAGAGGCTTTCCATTGGTAACTTTTTTTTTTTTTTTTTTTGCGGTACGCGGGCCTTTCACTGTTGTGGCCTCTCCCTTTGCGGAGCACAGGCTCCAGACGCGCAGGCTCAGCGGCCATGGCTCACGGGCCCAGCCACTCTGCGGCATGTGGGATCTTCCCGGACCGGGGCACGAACCCGTGTCCCCTGCATCGGCAGGCGGACTCTCAACCACTGCGCCACCAGAGAAGCCCCATAGGTAACTTTTGAGTCAGATTAAGAGGACTGGGAATTTCCTGGTGGTCCAAGGGTTAGGACTCCACACTTCTGCCGTAGGGGGCATGGGTTCCATCCCTGGTCAGAGAATTAAGATTCCACAAGCCTCGCAGCGTGGCCTCCCCTCACCCCCCCCCCAAAAAAAAGGACTGCAGGGAAGGTGGTTTGGAAGTGTGAGGGGCGTGGAGAGAGTGGTAAATCAGAGGGAGGACTAGAAACGTTCTGAGGGTAAAGAGAGACAGGCTGGTCAGAACTGTGATGAGAGAGGAAGAAGTAATGGAAAATCAGGTCAGTGAAGACAGAGTCGCATCGTGTTGACAAAAGGCATGAGAAGAACCCTTATTTTCCCCTGGGATTGAAAAAGTAACGAACCGTCATGCGCACGCACTCACGCACGCACACATGCACATGGCATTGAGCTGGCATATTTAGGGAGCCAAAGGATTCATTGTTTGTCCGGGCAGGTACTCTGCATGTAGATGTAAAGGAGCTGAGTGCCTAAGACTGTCCAGCTGAACAAACATGTGAAAAGCCTCTCTCCATGCTTAGGTACCACACTAAAGGTGTGTGTTGACTTCCTAGAACTGAGCCTCTGTTAGCTTGAGGTCCTACTAGCAATGCAGGGATGAAAAGGAAATCACAGTGTCAAGTTCTCCGTAGGATGGCTGGCTCTTTGGTGGGACTGTCCTTCCAAAGCGAGCACACAGAGAACTCCAGAGGGTCAGCCTTGCCTTTGCCTTCAGAGAGACCGTCACGTAGCTTAGGAAAATGAAATGGCTTTCTTTCATGAGCCCAATTTTCTTTTTGTGCAGATGGCAATCTAGATTCTGAAACAAATTTTTGTCCCACTGTTTCAAGTTCTCCAAAGCTGGAGCAGCCGGGCAGCTGCAGAGTCATCCAGTTTCTCTGTCCCCCATAAGTAAGTTCCTCCTTTTCAGAATCCACCCCTGACTCAAGGAAGTCCATTTTTCCATGAGTAGAACAGCCATATGTCTCTCCTTTTACTTACAATTCATTGCACTACCTCTCTTTCGTTGTTAATTCTTTTTTCAGTAGGCTTTTGAGCACCTGCCCTGGGCCAGGCACTGACCATACAGCTAATGGTGTAAGCAATCTCGAAAACAGGCAGTTACAATATGTTAAGAATATTACCATTTATTTAGTGCTTTCTGAGTGCCAGCCATTGTTCTAGACACTTTACATAGATTAACTTAGCTCTCGTAACAATAGTTTCCTATGCCAAAGGTCCTATTATTTTCCCCATTGTACAGATGAGGAAACCAAGGCCCAGAGACATTGAATTACTTACCTACAATCATACAGAAAGAAAGGAATAGAATCAGAACTAAACTCAGGCAGTCTGCCTTCTGAGGTTGCCTTCTTAACTGTGCAGGTGGACAGAAGGGGCAGGTGCTGAGTATCTTTTTTTTTTTTTTTTTTTTTTGTGGTACGCGGGCCTCTCACTATTGTGGCCTCTCCCGTTGCGGAACACAGGCTCCGGACACGCAGGCTCAGAGGCCATGGCTCACGGGCACAGCCGCTCCGCGGCATGTGGGATCTTCCCGGACCAGGGCACAAACCCGTGTCCCCTGCATCGGCAGGCGGACTCTCAACCACTGCGCCACCAGGGAAGCCCAGGTGCTGAGTATCTTGATAGAGAAAGCCCAGGTGCTAGGGAGCACATAGGAGGTGTG
Organism: Lagenorhynchus albirostris; assembly: GCF_949774975.1. NCBI lineage: Eukaryota > Metazoa > Chordata > Mammalia > Artiodactyla > Delphinidae > Lagenorhynchus > Lagenorhynchus albirostris. The sequence continues at coordinate 129,421,947 of NC_083096.1, forward strand.
GGCACAAGCCCAGACTTGTGGTTCAGGAAGTACTGTATTTAAAGTTCAAATCAGATCATGTCAACCTCGTTCTCAAAATCCTTTAATGGCTCCCCAACTGGATTCACAATAAAAGCTACACATTCAACCATGGCTTACAAATGCTCTGCCCCATCTGGCCTCTCTGGACCTCTCTGGCCTTGCGCCTCACCATCCCTCTATCAATCCAGGTCTCTGGCTGTAGCACCTTTTAGGTGTTAGTCACTGTCTCCACCCACCCAGCTCCTACTCAGTGTTTAGGTCTCAAGTCCAAGTCATGTATTTACAAAGGGCTTCCCCGTCCCCTAATCTACATTAATCCCAACCATAACCAATGATAATGATAATTAGAGCAAACAGTAAATAACACTAGTTGGTAGGCAATGTTCTGAATGCTTTACTTACACTAACATTTAAATTTTATAACAATTCTTATGGGAAGAACTAGTATTCCCACATTCACAGGTGAAAAAATGAGGCAATATTATAGTATTCTGTACTTTTCTTCATTACAATGATCAAATGTATAATCATGTACTTATTCATTTGACATTTCATGGGCAGTAAGCTCCACAAGGTCAGGGTCTGAATTCATTCTCTTCTCTGAATTCTCTCTCATTGTATCCCCAGTGCCTAGTACAGTGTCTCATATACAGTAAGCATCTAATAAATGTTTATTGAATAAATGAATAATGGACGTATATGAAACATTTCTCTCAAGACTTACACATTACAATGAAAGGGATAGTTGACAAAGGAATTAAGGGAAATTCTCTGTTATATATTACTTATTGAGGCTGCAGATAACTCAGTTCCTTTGGTTTCTCTCCTGTTGTGAAATTCTAACCACCCCCTTTCCGTTCGTTATAACATCCGAGGTTTACAGTGTGGGGAGGCCAGGACGGTGTGGTCTAGACTAGAGGGAAGAGCATGGGTTTTCAAGAAACACAGATCTAGGTTTCAGTTTGGACTTAATCACTTACTAACTGTGTGTCTTGAGTAAGCCCCCATATACCCACTGAGCCTCCTTTTCTAAATCTGTGAAACAAGGACAATAACATTGGCAAAACAGTTCAGTTGGTGAGAAAATAATGTCTGCAGAGGGCCGAGCACAGTGCCCAGCATGGAACAGGAGTTCTTCTCCTGCAATCAGAGGCAGGCATGTGGGTTGTTGGAAATGGTCTAATGTACTAGACAAGCAGCACTAGCCAGACTAGACCCCAGGAATGTGAAGCCCAAAGAGTAACTGAGGGACAGGGGCAAAGGCTGCATTATCTGACCTGGCTGCCTCCACGGATCAAATGAGCTGGATAATCGCCATGGTCCAAGCTCGCTCCGAGGACACAGTCAAAGAGGGGGTGGGAAGAGTGCACAAACCTCCGAGGGGTCACTTTTGGTCCATGTCAATAGCTCTAGCTGGGAGTAAGTCAAGACAATAAACCAAGACAAAGATCCAGTGAGTTCTGCTGCCTGTTCTCTATTTCTAGGGGACAGTCCCTGCTTTGTTTCTCTTCTCTCTGGTGAAAGGGCTGTTCCCTGAAATGCTCCTGGTTTCCGAGAACAGCTCTGGAGGCAACTTCATGAAGTGCTGGCCAGATGAGAAGCAAGCAAGATGAATTCACCCTGCCCGCCTGGGATCAAGTGGTTTTGCAGATGCAGGAGGGAGAAAGGGGAATTTAGATGGTCCTCTTCCTTCCTCCTTCAGCTCCCAGTGTCCACATTCATCCTTTTATAGGCCAACCCGAGCTCCTTCTCATCTCCCTCCCTCCCAATAAAGAGGAGAGAAGGGAGTGGGTGGACACGGGGGTATTGAGAGAGGCATAAAAGTTTTCCAATAGGACTCAAAGCCCTCTCAGATGCTGACTCTGCTAGTAGGTTCTGTCTTCTCTCCAAAAAGAAGCTCTGCACTGGCTTATGCTGCTGTTCTCTGCTGAGCTCTGTGGGTTGAAGCACCTGTGCCCGTGTAGGTGTGTGCCCAACCCTGAACATGGTTTTTACATACAACCATAATGGGTTGTGTAGCTGCAATTATTCTATCCTATAAAGTGAAGTCCTCTCAGGTTTATACAAAAGAAAACTCTCACTTGACTAAGAGCCAGCTTATCAGCATGCTAATTGGACTTTCTTCTTCACACTCTGTTTTTAAGAGAAAAAGCCACACTTGTGTCGTGTTCTGTTACATTTGGTAACAGCTGCATTCTGCCCCCAGCTCCCTTAGCTTCCCACTGTATGTCCTGGAGACGCCTATCTTCAGCTCTAAATCTACTTCCATAAAATCAGATTCTCGTGGTTTCAGGGGGAAAGAATCTTTCAAAAAAAGACTGCCTTCTAGATTGTATTACTATGAAAGAGAACCTGATCAGAACCTTCTAGAAAGATCTCTACAAGGCTTGTTTTGGTGCCCTACTGATGCCAGCAGGCCTGAGCTCTCACCTGTCACACACTGCCCATGTGCTTTGTGCTGGGTGCTGTGGGAAGTGTGTTGTACAACACTAATAATATCGATACCAATATTGACACTTTCTAAGGGCCGGGAGCTATCCTAAGTGTTTTACATGTGTTTATGTATTTAATTCTTATAACCAACATAGGAGATATGTACGATTTCCATCACAGTTTTGTAGAGGAGGCAACTGGGACACTGTCCCAAGATCACACAGTGGTGGAGCGAGGATTTGAGAGGCAGTATGGCTCCAGAGTCTTCACTGTTAACCCCTATACGTAGCTTTTCTCATTTAGCCTTTCCTGCAATTTTAAGAGTAGCATATTAAAATGCCCATTTTCCAGATAAGAAAACTGAGTCTCAGAGAAGTAACTTGTCTAAAGGGCCGACCCATGATCCCAAGCCAATTCCATTCAATATGCTGAGTACCTACTTTGTGCCAGGCTCTGTGCTAGACATGGAGAGCATAGTATAGTGCAAGAAACTAGTCACATACAGCCGTTTTCATTTTTTTCCATTTCTTTTAACACTGTCGCTTCTTGCTGAAGTGATGGATAATAAAGAGTTCACTTGGAGTGAAGGAAAGTCACCTGCAGTCAAGATTATCCAGGGATGCTGGTACTGGGCACATGCCTGAGAGCTAGAAGATATTTAGGCCAGGCCGAAGGAAGCCAACTATGAGCCTCAGCTCCTTTCCAGTCCTTTTTGATTCAGGAACAAGCCTTCATCCTTTTGTCTGATTATTCCATAAGCATTTATTGAGCATATCTAATATGTTCCAGATCTTATGCTATAAATTACGGATATATAAAAAGAGGATTCATACTTTATCTGGGACCCTCTCGGTTTAGAAGAGGTGAAAATTAAAATAACGATTACAGCATAATACAACAAGCGCAATAATTGAGATTTTGAGATAATAATTGAGAGTGGTTTTGGATGAGTTGTGGAAGATGGCATATATGTTGAGATCTGAAGGATAAGAAATGCACTTTCCAGATGGGAATGGGTAAAGGAAGTAGTATTTACTGAGCATATACTATATATCAGGCACTGGATTGAGACTCTATATTTAGTTTAATCCAGACTCTAGAGTCCAATAATCAGATGGTATAAAGAACTCATTCACCGTGACAACGTAAGAAAATCCCTGAGCTGAATATGTGAATGACATTTTCGGGGAAGGGCAGCCCAGGCAGAAGGAACAGCATGTACAAAGGCAGGAAGGCAAGGAAGAGCCTGGTGTTTTTGAGGGACAGTAAGTTCAGTGCATCTCAGCCATTAGCTGTGCACGGGGCCAGGGGTTAAAGGGGGAGGTGAGGACAAAGAAAGAATTAGAAACAAATTCTGAAAGACTTTGCATACCTGGTAAGAAGTAAGGATCTTATCCCAAAAGTAAAGGTTAACCAACTCAGAAAACAACATAATTGGGTTTTAGAAGAATAATTCTAGTACCAGAATAGAAGGTGGATTGAAGTGGGGAAAGACTGAGCACAATAAACCAAGTTGGAGGGCCACCACAATGGCTTAGGAAGGGACGATGAAGCGCTAAACTGAAGGAGAGGAGATGGGGAGGAAAAGGAGGGTGTACGATTAGAGGAAATGACTACAAGGATTGTCTGTGGGAGGCGAAGGGCAAGATAAAAGATAGTGAACAGCCACTCAAAGCCAGGAATATGGGAAAAGAAGGAGAGGTGGAGGGAGGGATGGGTCTGGGCCTCCAGATGAACCCAAAGCGGTTACTAAAGGTGGCTGGATGTCTAGCATTCCTGTACATACTTACTGATAAGTAAGTACACACTTACTGATAAGGAGTGCGGGGAGGAAAGGGACAGGGTGGAGAAGGGAGATGAGTGCTGAGCCAACATGGTAGATTCTGACAACCGGATATGAAGAAAGCTGTCTGCTCAAGATGGTTCCCTGACTCTGAGCCTGGGAGAGGGAGGTAGGAGACTCCAGGTGTGAGGGGAGGATTTGGCTCTGACTCCTGGGGCCGTCCAGGTAAACAGAGCTGTCAAGAACACCCAGAAACAGACAGATGTTTCCTGAAGGGCTCTCTCTGACATGCCTGGGAGCTGCATGACCAGGCTTGAGGCTGGCAGCAGCTGGGGTTTGGGAGGACACAGGCACGTGGGCAGCCTCCTGCGGGGCTCTGCGGATGAAGCAGCTGAGACAAGGGAAGCTTTTTTTCCCAGCTTCGTCCTCCACCTTTGCTTTAGAGCCCCGGTGCTGCCACAGCACAGTGCCGGCTGGCTGCATAGAGGTTGAGTCATAGATGACAGGCTGCAGCTAGAAGACACATAGAAGCAACAGACAGGGCAAAATTGTGTGTGTGTGTGTGTGTGTGTGTGCATGTGCATGTGCAGGAAACTGTATTCAGGGAACTATCAAGCACGGTCTTACGGGTAGACAATAGTGATTTGCCTAGACAATTTATGTCACCAAATAAACATCAGGATGGGCTGTGCAGAGCTAAAGGTGAGACACATTTTTAAAAGTGGGGTGTCTCCCTTCAGGGTCTCAATGACAGGAGATGCTTTTGCACACAAAGCCCTCAGGCAACAATATCTAAGCTTTGTCTGAGCTTACTGTAACCAAAGAGAAAGAAAGGCCGGAACTAAGAGGCAAAAAAAAGAAACTGTGTTTGGAGATAGGTCTGCTACAGTATAAACTTTTCCCTTTCTCTGGCTCACTGCTATAGCAAAACCTGATGGTTGTCTCTGTAAAAAACGTGTCTGTATCTAGGTCCCTGGCAGTGATTTGCTTCTGGGAGGGCCAGCAATCTATTTAATGACTCCATTGACGTCAATAGCATAACTGAAATACTTACTAACATGCATGATTCCAACTTTCAGGGGGGTGGGTGGATGGTGTTTCTCAGCAGTACAAAAAACGTGAAGTGGAATCTAGGCGGAATGAACTCCAGTCTTTAGGCAGCAAGTGAGAGTTGAGATGTTAAGGGTCTCATCAGTTCCATTTAATACTAAGAAACATTCACACTAAATTTAGAAATTAATTTCCAAATAGTGGAATAGCAGTTAATGAGCAGGGTATTATTTTTGGTGACGTTTGCTCAAGGGTAACATTTTAACTATTCACACTTTAGTTGACTTGTCAATGTTTTTTTTTTTTTGCAACTTACACTTACCTAATTTTAGAAGCATATGGAATAATTGCAAATCCATATAAACAGCTTAATGTTGATGCTCTGAGGTAAACTTCCAACAGGAGGGCTAATTTAGACAAAAGCAATTCTTATAAGACAACCATTTGTGAAATTATTCCCCGAATGACTAGGACTTTTCTAGTGCATCTGCCCTATCGTCCTGTATGACGACTGCCTAAATACTCAAGGTGAATAATTAAGGCAATTATCCCAATAATTCAGGCCACACAGCATTCAGAACAAAGAAAAAGAATATCTGATATTTTTGTTTTTTTCTTTTTTTCCTTTCCTCCCTCTCTCTCTCTCCCTTTCTTTTCTTTTTCTTTCTTTCTTTCTTTTTTATCTTTCTTTCTTTCTTTTCTTTCTTTCTTTTCTTTCTCCTTCCTTCCTTCCTTTTAGTTTGTAATTCCCTCCAATTTCTCCTTTTTCATGAGTGGCCATAGCCTTTGGTAACAAGATTGATTTTATTAGTATTTGCTGTAAGTGTTGTAACCCTGCTTGACAGTTCTTGCTTAATGTGGAAAGCGAGAAAACGTTCTGCTTGAGCTGGGCTTCATTTCCAGTCATCTGACTCAGATCAGCTCTCAGGCCATTGCTGTCATTCTCAGAGAGCCCTTTACTGGTGCACACACAGCCCATCTCTCAGCCTAGGCTCTGGCTGCTCTGGCAAAGAATGAAAACTGAATCAAGGTCATGACTTTCCGAATTTCTTAAGATCCAAGGTAACTCACTGAGCCTCTTGTCTACTCCTCAAATAGACCCTGCGTCTGACACACACATATGAACCTCCAGGGGAATATTCATAATCAAGCAAAGACATGGGAGGAACTCATACTGAGAAACAGGCTTCTTAGGAGAAAGTCTCTTCTGTTTTATCAACCGGTAAAAAGCCATTTCCTCCCCAGAATGACCTAGAGGACACATATTAGAAGAAATGGATTCCCATGAGCACTAAAAAATATTAATTAAGTCTGTTTCTCACTTAGGCCCAGCTATTTCAGACTTACTGGAAAGCCCTGTATTGTCTCATCCTATTTCTCCATACACAGGCTTTTCCTGAAATACAGCTAATTGACTGGTGTTGAAAACCATCATGAGCTGAGGCTGTGCATACCCAGGCTGGGAGACACTTCGGGTCTGCAGCAGTCTAACCTGAAGTCCTCAAGGCAATGCTCTAGTCATCTTTGTGACATGGTTTGCTGTCATTTCCGATGACCCATGGCCTTGGGGGTTGTTCTTCAAAACATCTTGTCTGTTACATGGGTGATGTTCTTGCTCAATACGTTTATTAGTAAACTTTGGAAGAAGAAAATTAGTGTAGAATATTCCACCTTACACATTGATTTGGCTGCTAAAATGTTCCATATATGATACATATTATTAAAAATCAAGTCACATTTATAGTAATCAGAAGTGCTGGTCATTAAAAGGAATACTTCTCTAATCCTTTGCAAAGCAAACGATCATTTCGTAAAGGCAGTGAACACTTGATAATTTATCTTTTCAGTAAATTCTTACTTTCATGACATACCCATGATCACTACTGAAATGCATGCAAAAGCAAGGGATGGTTTGGGTGGGAAAAGTGGGACAATTACCCTATACGCACACACACACACACACACACTACACATACAACATACATATGCACACACTCAATCATGTACACACACACACACACACACACACACACAGTGATTTTCCTCAATTATCTTTTTTTTTCTGTTGAAAATAATTTGGGGGCCTGAAATCCTGAGAATTACTTCAATTTTCCAGTTTGAATGTGTATAGATGACAGAACCCAAGTTCCTCGATACATTATCAAGTTCCTGCCTTGTTTGGAGTGTTCTTTTTTCAATTCTTTTTTTTTCCCCTTCTGTTCCAATCCTTACATATCATGTAGAGAAGGCCTGGAATTCATGCTTGGGAAAAGGCAAAATGTGATAAAAATCGAGATGCTCATTAAACTCCACAGCATTGACATTTTCAACACCCCCAGGAGGATTTACTACATTTCCTCCTTAATGTGGGAGCATATGACTTCCACATTGCTATATTTTCTGGGTTTTAAATCCTCTATTACTTTACTCTGGCTTTCCTATTTAAAGTATAACATGCTAACTTTTTCGATTTAACTTTTTTTGTTCAAAATCTATGTGACCATACTAATATAGAGATTTAGATAGTGCAGGTATAGAATGTGTCTCGAACTTCTTTCAATTTCAATGCAATAACTGATTTTTAACAGGAAAAACATGCATGGCTTTTCATAGCCATGGAGGTAAAATATTGACTCATTATTAAAATTTAATTTATGAGCATTTTCCTTAAGATAGAGTCCTTAAACTTTATGCAGTTCTCCTGCTCAATTCAACATTTACCTATCTTCCTACTATGTGAAAATAACTGTGCAAAAGTATCTTAAATGATAAAGAGAGGAATAAGGTATAGACAGTCCCAGGCTTCAAGGAGCTCCAATGGAGGAAACATATAAAGCACAAATTGGAGTATATCCTAGAATGGAATTCTCTCCATAGCACAAAAAAGGGAGTAGTTACATTCATTTTTAAAAAAAAATCTGGATGCCTTTGCAGAAGAGGGAAATCTGTATTGTAGCATGAGAGCTAAAAACAATAAGCTTGGTTAAACCATGAGGAGAAAGGTACTGCAGACTGAGAGATTTGCTTTGACTTCCCCTACGAATTTTTTCAGTTAATGATCAATTTGTAAGAGCAAATGTACCAATTTAACCATGGTTTTTGACAACTAACTTTTAAAATGAATTGCATTTCCTTCATTTAGATGCATTTTAAAAAGAAAAAAAATCTTTCCTCTGGCTTTTCTCTTTCTCTCTCTTAAACTTGATTTTTATACAAGAATATAGTAACCTAAGTCAGCCAGGCTTTCCCAACAAACTGGGTTGTTGTTAAATCTGTTTAAATTATTGTGGTTTCTTGTATCTTTTATCTTAGATTTCAATTGAAATACATGAGTTCAGCATCAGTGCTAATAAATGAAAACCTGATCTCATTATCACGCTATATCATTTTTTAAAGCAGCACTGCAGCTTTCATTTTTTGTGTGTGCTGTGAGCCACTTATTTTTCATTCCCCTTTAAAGTTTCTATTTAAACACACCTCTTTGTCATATGCTGATAAATATTAAAATAACAGGAAAAATCTGCCTGACTTATTTAAGCTGATAATAAAAACAAAACACAGGATGTGTGTGTCCTCCTTCCTTTTTTGACTGTGGTTAAGCATTAAGAAGGTTTTGCAACCTATAATTATGTAATAATTGGTATCGCTACATTCTCTGCTCAATGAAAAGTCAGAATTTTTGTAGTTTGCCACAAAGACAGACAAAAACAAATTGCCTAAGTGGTATTGTCATTTCTTTGCTCCATTGTTTTAAAAGAATTTAGCAAAAGACTCTGTACTTGCCAAGCTGTAGTTACTGTGCCAATAATCACAACATGATCTTTCCAACAGCATCTTTGGCTAATGAGCTAATTTATAGAACCATAAATATCACATATTCTCCTGCTGTTTGTCAGTATTTATTACATGAAAAAGAAAACATAGCTTAAATATTCGATTTGTTGTCAAAACCATCTTAGTAAATTTGGCTAATAGAAATGGTAGTGATGGTGTCTCACAAGTGGGCCAAGATGATGAAATGACAGGAGTTTCGAAACCACCCCCTTTGATCTCTAGCATGTAACACCAGTTACATGTTCAAACACTCTAGTTATCTCATTTCATTTTATAAAACTTCTAAAGGACATAGTACATCAGCACACCACATTTTTAAAGTCCATGGATAGAGTACCATTTTCTTCTATTTCATATCATGGGGCTCTAGAGGTAAACTTGACTTTGCTTAATATCTTCCTTTTACTTTTATTCTTGTTCTCAATATTTTCTCACAAACATGTTTTAAAGCATGTACCATTAATACTTCAAACGCCAGTGAGCCAATGGAACATACTGCCTTTGTTCTCTTCTTTTAAAAGTTGGACTTTTGTATTATTTCTGTTATATGTATGGCCATCATATCAGCAAGAAAACACAACATCCGAGCATGGAAGATCATAAGAATAAAGCCAAGGGAAACAGAAACCTATGAGGCAACATTAGGTGTTATATGATCTCAGCACGAGCTCATCTTACTGTTTGTCCTGTGGCTCTACTCAAATCCACTGCCATACTAGTGGGACAGATTAAAGAGGAAAAACTGCATTTTGCACTTTCAAAAATGCCATCTAACTGGTTGCATCTTATGGCAAGAAGAATTTTATGTCCAACACGTCTCCAAGATGTTCCTTCAAGGTGGCCCTTCCTCTCCACAGCTCTCAACTCCACATGAAAAGCTTATGCACAGTACTAAAAAAAATGAGAGGTTAGGTTTCTCTTACAAAAAACACCTTTGAGGAACAAAGTTGGATGACCTCCAAAAGAAATGATTTGTGACCTGGAAAGAGCCTTTGGTTTCACACCTGGAAAGGATGTAGATTCAATTGGGATGTATAGTTGACACTAAGAGGAAAACCACTAACATTCACCATGGGGCCCTCAGGCCAATGTGGGAGCACCTGGGACGTCTGAGGTTAGCTCTCCTGGAGTTCACTGGGGCCGGCAAGCTGAGGTCATAGTTGCACTCCTGCTCTTGTTCTGGGAAGCAGCATGACCACACATCCATCACATTCTGAAAGCTGAGGCATGCACAGGATGGGAAAATTATTTCATACTGCTTTTCATTTGGTTTCACACGGAGTGAAGTAAAGCTCCAGCCTGCCTTTGAAAAAAGTCACCAAGAGACCTACCTATTTGGAGGGCCGGGATGTGCAAACAGATGCTATTATTCTACAAAAGGTTCTGGAAAAGAGGCACATTTGTTATTTGGAAACATGGAGATAAGCCTCATGACATGGCTTACCTGGCAGGTTGACTCTGGAGACAGATGGCTGACTGGCAGCTGGAGACCTCCTGTGGATAGGGAGAGAAAGGAAGGTCTGAGTTTCTGTATGAATACCCCTCCCTCCACCCCCATGATCACTGAGAAGTTTTCCAGGTCAGAATGAGCTACCTAGTGACATAATGCTATCTCTGGAAGGCGGGCTCCTGTAACTCGTGGGTGACTGCAATTCTCACATCCAGATGGCCTGGAATTTCCCTATGCATAGCCTCCCGGATGCTGCAGCACTCCAGGAAGGAAGTCATTTACTCCAGGTCCCTAACCAGTCCTTCTGCTTTAGGTTTCCCTGCCCCAGGAGGCCCTCCAAAGATGATACCCTTGCTCAGAAATGACACCAAATATAAGCATGAATCCCAACTCCTTTGGGTGGTGCTATAGAAAGTTACAGCCAGAGGAGCCCTTGGAGATTAATCAGTCCAGGCCTCCCATTTTTCCACCTCAGAAATCTGAGACCCAGAGAGATGGAATCACTCGCCAAAGGTCACATAGCCATTAGGAACAGCAATCTAGGTGGCCTAACTTACGGAGAAGGCTTTTCATGGTCAAACTGAGCATTACTCTACATCACAAAGCAAGTCAAATGAAACAAGCAAACAAACTCATGCTCCACAAATATTAGGGTTCCTTCTCCTTTTCTTTCTCGTTTTTCTTTCTTCCTTCTTTATCTTTTTTATCCCCCTCCCCCCAAAACCCTGATTTTCTTTGCTGCTCTTGCCATCCTTCTCATGCTTTGCCAGACTCTCCAGGATTCAGGGTGCATTGCTAGAGAGCCTCCCAGAAACAGGATAGAGCAGTGGCCCTCAAAATTTAGGGTACAGAGAATCACCTGCAGGGTTTATTAAGACACACTGCTGAACCTTACTTCCAGGGTTTCTGATTCAGTCTGCCTGGGGTGGGCTTGAGAGTTTGCATTTCTAACTAATGCCGTGTGGACCTGGGGGCCACATTGCAGAGCCATTGGTATAGAGGGCTGTCTGCCCCACTAAAGAGCAAGCAGGATATTAGCAGTGAGCAAGAGAGTGACACTCCAGGCCAATGGGTCTCAAACATGGACGCCATTTGATCACTTGGGGAGCTATTGAGGATATGATTCCCTTCTCCATCCCTGGAGGGTCTATTTCAGGGTATCTGGGACAAGGCATGAGAATCTGTAACTTTACTATTGCTCTGTGAATTCTGATGCACAGGCAAGGTTGGGAAGGAAGCCAAGTTCTAAATGGCCTGCAAAGGGGTTGAAAAGGAAGGGTTTCCCTACTGGTGTGGCCACAAAATTACTTTCCTAGATTTAAAGTATTCCAAATCCATTTTTGGTCCCTTAGGTGTAATATAGCTTCAAGGTAAACATATCTTATTGTTGCAGGGTCTGATGGACAGGTTCATGTTTATCACTCATTTACTAGCTGGGTGATTCTAGGCAAGGTACTTTTAAACTCTCTGTGGCATGAAATTTTTATGTATGATGTAGGGGAGGAAATTTTCTCTACCCTTCTAAGTTCTTTTGGCTGGCCTATTAATTAAATTGACATAAGACAGATGAACAGGTGACAAACAAATTTAACTACATACTTAAGGGAGCCCCATAAGAATATAAGACCCAAGGGCAAGTCGCAACAGGTAAGTTGGGACTTATCTGTCATCCTGAGCTAAGGAATGGAACAGGAGCCTAGGGCTTCAAAGTTCCGGAGGGTCGTTCACCAGACAATGAGAAGCGCAGATGATTTGTAATTAGACGTTTGCTCTGCCATACAGCTGGGTCATTCAGATAAAAGTTATCTCTGATATTAGCTCTGTCGCTCTTTCAGCCAGGCCCCCAACTACAATTATTTGAGGTAGTTGAAGGAGAGGTAAAAGTTTATCTTGAATCTGCTGGGTCTTGATTGCCTTCAGCTCGAAATAATCCACGTGCCAAAGTGGCATATTTTGGGATCACACATTCTGCTCTCCCGCGGTGACAAGCAAAGGGAAATTGCCATCCAATGCGTGCTTTTCTCTGCTAGGCACTGTGCTGCTAGGCACTGTGCTGCTAGGCACTGTGCTGGGTACCTCTTAGCTTCCATTGAGAGTATCATCATCTCACTTTAAGGATAAGGAAACTGAAGCTCAGAGAAGTTAAGAAATATGCTGAAGCACACATGGCTCATAAGAGCAAGGTCAGGATTCAAAGCTCAGTCTTTCTGCATCCAAAGTGCATTTTCTTTGTACTATCCCATCTGCTGATAACACCTGCACTAATGCTGAGGGCTGTTTTTCAGAAATAATTAAGAGATTAAATTACAAACGCCTTAGCCTGGCATTCAAAGTCTGCTCTCTGGCCTCAACATATGCTTGTATATGTCAACCACTCAGTAAATACTTATTGCATGGAAGAATGAATGAAGGAATGAGAGAAAGAACTAAGTCATACTTTGCCAAGGCCACACTTGATCACTTCCTTTTTCTTGAACATGTGCTCTTCCTTTCCTGACGCTGCTCAGGCCGTGCTTCTGTGAAGGAAGCTTTCCTCTCACAAATCTGCACATTTCAGTATCACCTCCATTCTATAACATTGCCAGTTATGGTAAGAAATATCCATATATATTTGGCCTTTGGCTCCATTTTTGGCACAGAGCTCCTAAAATCCATGGAGCTTCCTAAGTGAGGAAAGCAGTCAAGGTGTCTTTTGCTATGTTAATGAGGTGACTTTTGGACCAGCAACTACGACCTAAGGAGGGGGTTGCCAGGGGTCGCAACCTTGTGATTAGAGAGTTTGAGCCTTAGGCCCACCCTGAACCTCCGGGGAGGGGAGAGAGCCTGGAGATGGCGTTCCGTCACCAATGGCCAATGATTTCATCAATCATGCCTTTGTAACAAAGCCTTCGTAAAAACTCAAAAAGACTGGGTTGGTGAACACGTGGAGATTCAGAGAGAGGGATGCACTTGGAGAGCGGGAAAGCTCTGCGCTCCCTCCCCCGGCACCCTCTTTGTTCTCTGCATCTCTTCCATCTGGTTGTTCCTGAGTCATATCCTTTTATAGTGAACCAGTGATCTAGCAAGTAAAATGTTTCTCTGGGTTCTGTGAGCCCCTCTAGCAAGTTCATTGAACCCAAGGAAGGGCTTGTGGGAAGCTCCAACCTCTAGCCAGTGGGTCAGAAGCCCCGGCAAGAGCCTGGGCTTCCCACTGGTGTCCCCAGTGTGTGTAGTGGGAGAGGGGTGTGCGGGGGAGGGGCAGTCTTGTAGGATTGAGCACTTAGCCGGCGGGATCTGACGCTATCTCCAAGTTATTAATGTCAGAACTGAATTGAATTATAGGACACCCAGGTGGTGTCAGAGAATTGCTTGGATGTGTGGGGAAAAAAAAACCCATTATCAGAATCATACCTTCAAAGGTCAAATGCCATCTTCTCCAAAGAATGTTGTTGTAGGGAGGAGAACTTGCTACCCAAAATGCTCTTGGCATACGGATTATTTCAAGCTGAAAAGGCCCGAAAGACCGAGGAAGAAACTTTGACCTTTAACAGCCTAAAAGAATGTAAATAGAGAAAGGGAGCTCTGACCACAGATAAGTATAGTATGAACTAGGTATGGTAGACAGGGAGGAACCCAGAGAAGTCTGTTTGCTAAAATTCCATTCTGTGTGCCATTGTCTGTCTCCACATGGTCCAGCAAACATTTATTTACCAAACATTTGCTTTTCCACTTCCACGTCAATTGCCTTCCTTCCTTTTCAAGTCCCAAACCCCTACCCCACAATATCCTCTTTGGTCTTTAGCTGAAAATGGTGTATAAGGTGAGGGTTTCAGCCACTTTGTCCAGTTACTTAGTTTTCCTGGGCCTCTCCCATGTATACATGCTATTAAACTTCTGTTTGTCTTTCCCCTACTAATCTGTCTCATGTCCACTTAATTCTTAGACCAGCCAGAAGAACCTAGAAAGAAAGAGGAAAATTTCTTCCTTCCCGAAAAGGAAGCTAAAAAATGATTCCTCCTCTAATCGCGCAGCGTGCTTCATCTGTACCTTCAGGGTTATTCCCTCATGTTACAACTCATATGGCCATGGACTATCCCCTCCCCTCATCAATGACCCATTGATGGTGGGCTCCAGTTCTGACCCCTTTCGTGTGCCCTCTGCAGGACCTCCCAACTTGCCTCGCGTAAAATAGGAACTCCGTACATATTGGTAAACTGTCGACTGAATGAACCATTGATGTGAAAATGATTTGAGAAGCCAAATACCATATGAATGTTTTATCTGGTTTCCTTTTCCTCTATAGTCTTGGTTTTACATAGTCCTCACTGTTCCTCAGACTCAGAATATGTTTGTGTTGCTGGACCCCTTGCACATATTTTGCTCATCTGACCACTTTTCTCCTCTTTAAGCGGCAAACTCCTTCACATGTTCTAGGACTGCACTCGGCATCACCTCAGAGGATCCTTCCCTCCTGTGACTACTCACTGGGCTACCTATACTTTCCTATGCCCCACCCTAGCACTGCTCTTACTGCATTAAAATTCCCATTCTCTTGTCTGTCTCAACTAGGCTGTGAGAAATTTAAACAAAGATTGAATCTCATTCATCTTTGTAACCTTGTAATTGGCAAAGTATTTGGTACGATATAGGTAGTCAATAGCTATTGATTAGACTGATAATATATTTTAAAAATACTTTTATTTTAACTATCTTCCTGAGTTCCAAAGAAGACTTCTGTGAAAAGAGGTATAGAACCAAGAGACCCTCAATATTGGAAATCTCTGCTTTCTTAACGGCACAGCGACACACAGCACCTGATCCTCCCAATGGCTTCTAAAAAATTACACAATTTACATAAACTCCTCTGTCCCAGGAGTTATTTTGAAAATATAACTTTTATTTAGAGTTGTTAATTCGGGTGAGCATCTGTGTGTGTAAGTTTTGGAAAGGCAAGGAGTACGTTTATAAAGGTTCATCACTTTTTCTCAAGAGCTGGTGCAAAGAAGAAGCTTGATACATTTGAAATGAATGAATGACATCCGGAGGCTGCATTATTGCTTGTGGGGCATGAGAGTACCAATTAGAAAACTGTGATGAGTGCCGGAAGAAAATGGCACTGGTTGCCCATTACGAGTCCTAAGGTCCCTAACTTACAGAAGAATCATAAGTTCTACGCCTGGGTTGTAAAGATGGTGATATTAATAGGGAGGATAATATGGCCACAGCAGTTAATACTTTCCAGCCCTGAATAACACAGTGGAAAAAGAGCTGGACTATGAATAAGAAGACAGGAATTCTAATCCTGGTCCTGGCACCTTCTAACCATATAGCCCTGGGCAACTCACTGAACTTCTCAGTTTCTTCCTCACCTGGGGAGAACAGGCAGCAACTAACATTTTCTGCTAATTTACAGAGTGCCAGCTCCTGTGTGAGAGGTTTTACATATATTTCCTCCCTTACTCTGAGGAAATTTGGCTAGGTTCTGTCCAGCTCTGAATGCTCAAGATTTTTATTATTCTCAGCTAATTTAAATCCCATGCCAAAGAATACAAGGCAATGAAAGACTGAAAAAAACAATCGAGTGGTTATTAATTCTTTCTCAAAGATTTCATACACGTTCATTTAATTATACCTCGGAAGAATGTGAATACAGTGATGTTACGTGATCTCCCGGTAGCCACCGGTGATGTGTGTGATGTTAGCGACAGAGTTGGATGATGGGGACAGCTCTTTGCTCCCAGCTCAATTCCCTGGTTATCAGTCTGATGAATGTAGGTACTCTTATTTACATGTGATTTCTCCATCAATCTGTTTAAAGTCAGTAAATGCTTTAGGGAATGCTTATCTGAATTAACAACTCTAAATGAAAGCTACAGTTTCAAAATTCCTGGGACAAAGGATATATAGGTTTTAATCTGAAGCCAAGAAATACAAGCCCAATCAAGCATCCCTCAATAGAACATTTCAAGGAAGTGCAAGGAAATCACCTCAATAGGAACTCTGAGATTTTCACCCTTTGGGTGGTAAAGCTCAGACAGACAATGAACTGCTTTTGCTGAGCAAAGAGCCAAAAGATAAAGGAAATCTTGCCTTATGAGAATTATAGTTCTATGTGGGAGTTCCTTTTCATATAAAAACAACACATTATCCAAATGTCTCATGAAAACCATCCCAAGGACATAATTATTGCTTAAATGTTACATTCAAGGCAAGGAGTAGAACTTTGGAACCCAAGTCAAATATCCCAGAAAACAACGTCTGAGTTCCATGAACCTCATAGTTTCAGTTGTTGAGATAAGTGAATATCTGGGTTGGGGTGGGAGGGGGAATGCTCTTAGCATGGTGGATCCATTCCTGACAGATATTCTTGTCTTCAGTTGTTTTTATTTGTTTGAGGGTATTGACTATCTAAGAATAGAATAAAGTGCATTAAATGGACCCTCAGTTTTCCAACCTGCCCCTGGCTCCATCGTTCACTTCTCAGCCCGAACTAGACCAAGGCAAGCTCAACTCCCTTTGGTGAAGCTCTAGTGGTGGACGTGTTGGTTTTAAGGAAGTACTTGAACTCAGTAGGAGGATCAACTCTACAAATATGGGTATGGATTTGGGAATGATCGTTAGATGCAACTATTCTACTGCTGGTCTATTATGTTTGCTGAGTGTGGTTTGGACCAGAGGTGACACAAACAGCCATGATTTGGAGAGTGGTCCTCAGCCAGAGTGTGAGAATTGGCTCTGGGTGAGCTCTCTATATGGCAGCTATGGTCTTAGGGCACTCTGTATACGGCAACGATGGAGGTTTATGTGGTTCAAAACCCCCAAGGCTATGGAAAAATCTGATCTCGGGAAGGTAGCTTCAGCTGATAGCCAATAATAAGCAGGGTTAGGCTTAATTCCCCAATGCTTTAACAGAGGAAGGACCTCCGAGCCCATGCCAACAAACCAGTAACTGAAAACGCCCTGACACATCGCCACTGGCGCCCCTTCTCCCTGGAGCTGTGCAGTGTAGTGGCCTTGAGCCCTGCTATGTTAAAGGAGCCTTGGGAATGTATCCTTATTCATCTCTTCCTCCTCGATTCCTACCTCCATCATCTTGGTCCAGGGTTTTACTCTTCATATTTTAATTCCTGAAACGCTCTCCTAGCTCATGTCTCTGCCTCAGGCTCTCTGACCTTCAGCTAGTCCATGAGTTCTTCCTAAATGACTCTGTTCCAAAGCCTTCAGAGATTTCGTCCCATAACCCAGAAGACTGAATAGGTATAGTAAATGGAAAGATGTGAGATAGTAGAACAGACATATATTGTTCTCTACCCTTGCTTCCTGACACAGAACTCCTAAAATTCCCTGTAGTTTCCTAAGTAATAAGTGCACTAGTAGCATCTTTTGTTCTAATGAGGTGACTCTGGGTGGGGTCCTGGATTTCTCCTGGATGGGGGCTGGTCCCCAGAAGCAACAAGCCATGATTAGAAGCTTAGAATTTTCAGTCCTACCCGTCATCCTAGGAGAGGGGCTAGGAATGGAGTTAATAATTGCTCATGCCTCTGTGAAGAAGCCCCCAGCAAATCCTAATAATACAGGGTTCAGAGAGCTTCTAGGTGGGTAAACACATCCACACCAGGAGGGTGATGCACCCCAACTCCAAGGGGAAGAAACTCCTGCACTCAGGACCCTCTCAGACTCTGCCCTCTTCATCTGGCTGTTCACCTGTATCCTTTATCATATCCTTTAATGAACTGGTAAACATGAGTACATGTTTCCTTGGGTTCTGTGGGCTGCTCGAACAAATTAATGAAATTAATTAAGGGGGGTGTCGTTGGAATCTTATAGCTGGTGGGTCACAAGCAAAGATGATAACTTGAGCTTACAACTGGTGTCTGGAGTAGGGAGGGAGGTGGTGGGCAATCTCGTGGGACTGAGCCCTTAACCTGTGGGATCTGATGCTATGTCAGACAGCATCAGGATTGAGTTAAACTGTGGGACACGCAGCTGGTGTCGGACATTTTCTTGCTGTTGTGAGGGGAAAACCTCCATGTATTTGGTGACCAGATGTGTCAGAAGTGAAGTGTTTTGTGTGACTAGTAAAGAAGACTCCCTGGGAAGACAAACCCGGGAGGGAGGAACTGGGTTTTTCCCTACAGAGGAAGGAAAAAACCCGAGTTTTCCTACAAAAGAACACTGCAAAAGAACCAGGATACTATGTTTCAACACTGGCTCTGCTCATCCCATCAGAAGTGAGCTGTTTTGCACTAGTCATTTAATCTCCCTGAGCTTTGTTTCCTTGTTCATAGTGTGGTGGCAACATGTGGATCATAAACATCATTTACGGTGATGATAACTGTGATAATGGATGTGAAAACTCCAAAGTATTACACTGTTTCTGGATTCAGCAAGAGAAGTGTAACTATCACTCATAATAACTCACATTTATTGAGCACCTACTACTATGTGCTAGAGGCTGTTATAAATGCTTTACAAATAGTAACTCATTTCATCCTCAGAACAACCCTATCTTATAGATTGGGAAACTGAGCTCTGGAGAGGTGAAATAACTTGCCCAAGTCACATAATTTTCCGTTGGTAGAATTGAGTTATGAAGCCAATAAATAAGGCCCCAGAGGCCATATCCTGTAAAGAAAAAAAGATGGAAAAATGGAAAGGATCACTTCCGAAAAAATAATTTTCGAAACATTTGGTGGCCTTTCTCTAACAATGAGTAATTCAGAGATTTATATGCTTGATGAATACTTATGGAGCACACACTATGTGTCAGGCATTCTGCTAATTCTTAGAAAGTCAAGGAAAAGTAAATGTAAATTTCAAGTGTCCTTATGGGGACACACAGTCTAGTGGTCGTGGCAGAGATCCATACATGATTTGCAGAGCGCTCTGGGGCCACTGGGGGGCGCTCAACCAGGCTTGGCGGGGTCAGGGGAAGCATCCTGGTGAAGGTAACACAAATGAGTGTTATAAAAGACAAGCAGGATTCAGTGAGGCAATCACTGGCAGGTGGAGAGAGACACTAGGAAACGAGAACAGTAAGTCCATAATTAGGATGGAGTAGAACATGCAGGGAACAACCAGGCCACAACTGTTAGAATGGGATTTAATGTGGCCAGAGACCTGGTCTGATTGTACACCTCTGTAGTCCCTGGCACTTCCCATCAGAATGTAAACCCTGAAACGGCAGAGAATTGTCTGTTTTGGTCACTATTACATCACCAGTGCCTGGTACAAGGTGGTGCCCAATACATATTTGTTAAGTACACACATATACGTGTGGATGAATGGTACACTAAATAAATACTTGTTGAGTGAATTATTTAACAATAAACAGGGAGCACCACTGCAAATGAGGCCGGGCAAGCCTCTAGCTTTCCTGTATACTGCATCTGATATAAACCCAATCAACTATCAATCAAAGTACCTCGAGCTGGATCACGCGGTGCCTTGGGGCCAAGCACACGCATTTAAACTTTATCGTAATGATCAGAGTGAACCACTGAAGTGCCTCAAGCTGGGGAGTGACATGGCCAAACAGCAAGCGAGAAAGAGGACTCTGGTGGCAGTTTGGAGAACAGTTTAGAGGAGGAGAGACCAACGATGGGAAAACTCCACGGGGCTATGCTGGACTCTCTCACAGGAAGCTCCGGGAAAAGGGATAGAACAGTGAACGGAAAAGTTAGCATTCAAAGCAGGGTTCACTCTCGCTTTTAACAACTCCACGCAATAAAAATTTGGATAAAAGCAAAGTAGAGGGTCAATGAATAATTTCACAAAGACTGGAGAGACAGGGTGTCCTACAGTGAACCCTAGCTGAGAAAAATCAGGAGATTTAGGATTTGGCCCTGGCGCATCTTTAGCCTATGGTGTGGTCGTTAGCAACTTGCTGGATTTCTGAGGGCCTGATTTCTCCTTCTGTAAAACAAAGAGGCTGAGTCATTTCTCAAAGTTCTCCTCTTGCCCTACCATCCCAGGATCATTGATTCTATGACCTTCTGATCCCTGTGATGAGTTTTAAATTGCTGGATAGTGAACTGCATAGCACTTAGACCCACAGATTGAAATGATTTCGGAGGAGAAAATTACTGCAGTATTATTAAGTTCAAACCTCTCATTTAACAGATGAGGACACCAATGTTCAGCCCTGTTAGTTGAAATGGCCGAGCTTATGTAGCTCGTTGAGGGCAGAAGAGAAGATAATCCCACTCTTATCATCAAATTACATGAACCTGTTTATATATTATCAAAAAATAGGCAACCTGGACCTGCACTTTTGGTACGTGTCATTTTAAGTTTGAATTCTCTGAACTCGTTACTAGTTTATTCCAAAAGAATTTTAATAGAATTTACAGTCTTTACTGATGAGTCTTCACACTTTCAAGTAGTAAATACAAAGGTACAAAAAAAAAACCCATCTCATCTTTTCATCTGTTGAACTCCTGTCTACTAAGTGTTAAAGGCACAAAGATAATAAGATCTGGACTAATTTCTAACATCTTACCAGTTCTAAAATACTATGGTGATCCACCCTACTTTAAATTTTATCATGTATCCTAACCTAGCTAGGAGGGCAAATGCCACGCATTAGTGTTGGGTTGTGGGTTTTTTTAGTGCTGTTCAGGGTTTCGCCTTTATGGAAAGGATTTATAACTCCACAAAAAGTGCATGCTTACTTGTTGGGTGTTCCATGGAGGTTGGTCAGTACGGTGAAGTTGTTTCTCACACTTCGCAAGCTGGCAAGGACCTATAAGTAAAATGTTTCCACTGTTAGGAATGGTTAGGAACAAAAGGAGAGGAATGGGCAGGTTTAGAGGCTACACTTAGAAACTACACCCAGAGACAGAGCGAGAAGGAGGCAGGCCAGCATGATACATACCTGGGCAAAAGGCGTTACAATCAAGTCATCGCCATGTCTGGTGAAAAGAGAGAAAAGGAACATTTTGTAAATGCATTTGAATTATAACTGTGTCATAGAAGCTGTAATATGAAACTTCATCAGTGTTAGCAATACAAATGTTATACAAATTCTTCCACCTGGATATAAGGCAGGACTGATTTAGGTGCAGACGGGGATTTCAGGAACTTGAAAGAAAAAAACCCACCAGGTTCATGGCTCCTGGATGTACAGTGGCTATACATAAAAACACTTGCAAGTAAGCATATATCTTCAGGGTATTTTCCCATTAAATAGCAGACCCAGAGTACTGTAATTCAGAGCAATTTGTGGATTTTGGTGGCCAGAGCCAGGAACTTCAAAAGGCGGGCTGCTCACAGGCACACACAGAGTTGGAAAAAATGGCGTAACAGTCTGGATAAAGGTTAACTTTGGATTTCCTCGCTTTTGTTGATTTGAACCACAGCCTTCATGCCATTTAAACACAGATTTCTGTCTGGGAATCCCATTACTTTTTGTTTTTAAGACAACTTTTTTCTTAAAGTACCGAAGGAAAAGCTTTTAAGGGAGTGTAGTGTAGGGACTGAACCTACTATTATATCATTGTCTCTCACTTTGTCCCAAAGATCTGATTCAGCTGAACCTAGTGTTACATAAATCTGTACTTAGGAATAGTCAAAAGTGTGTTTTCAGAAGTGCACTCTCTCTCTGACACATGTGTTGCTACCTCTTCTTAAATCCGCATTCAGCAAGGTCTCCGTTAAAACCGTTAGAAGACAGGCTGGCCTGAGCTGCAGACGCACAATCAGGCCAATTCGCTATCGCAGTGTAAATCCTAACAGTCGCACAGAAGGTGGTGGACAGTGAGTTTCCTTCACTGTCTGATCATCTTCTCTGTCTTCACGATCACCACACGTATATGGCACCTTATTCGCTAACGACGGGACTGCAACCAATGGTTATTAAACACCTGCCCGGTACCAGGCATTAGGTGAGGCCTAGAGGCCTGTTGGATAACACCTACATCCTTGGGGGCCTCTTCTCTGGCATGGGCTTTTACTTTGGGGTATTATTTAATACAATATTTTCCTTTCTACCTTGGTCTTTAGCTTGAAGTCCTCCTTCAATTTCATTAAACTTCCTGTGCATCGGATGTGTACAGTGACTAAGTGACTATAAAAAGAACACTGACAAGAGTAAGCATTCTTTGAGTGATTACCATCTGTCAGCCCCTGCATGAAATCTCATTTAATTCTTGTAACAAGAACTGGAGCAACGACTCTTATTCCCATTTTATAGATAATATCAACGCTCAGAGCAGGTAAGCAACTGCTTAACTAGCACACAGCTAATAAATGAAAGAACTAAGACTGATTCCAAAAATCTATGCTTTTAAACATTATGTTTCCTGTTTTATGATGACCCTGCATAGTTGATTGAATTATACAGAATTCATGATCCCCACAAATTAAAACAGAGGAGACAGAAAAATGTCCAAAACACTGCAGTAGATATTATAAATACAGAATGAGAAATACAAACAATTGATACTTAATGGGGTGCAAAGGAGATGTGATAATTACAGATTAGACATAGTAGAAAAGGCTTGATTGAATGAGTGGTATTCGAGATGAACCTTGAAGGGCAGGCTTTAAAAGGCACGGATGGTAGGTGCTACTAATGAGAAAAATGCAAGAACCGAGGCATTGAAATGGGAAAGTCCTCAACATGGAGATGCTTGGTGGCTGTTTAGAGTTGAGCAGTGACAGACATTTGTAGGGGATAAGACTCAAAGGTCCCCCTACACCCACGTTATGGACATTGTGGACAATGGTTGTGGAGCTGGTGCTCAACTCAGTAAAAGAAATGAGCCAGTGAAGGCTTCTAGTGAGAAAGGCAAACAGAAAAGTGCTTTAGAAAGTATTGGGTTGACCAAAAAGTTTGTCTGCTTTTTTTTTTTTTTTTTTTTTTGGCTGCGTTGAGTCTTTGCTGCTGCATGGGCTTTCTCTAGTTGCAGAGAGCGGGGGCTACTCTTTGTTGCAGTGTGTGGGCTTCTCATTGTGTGGCTTCTCTTGTTGTGAAGCACGGGCTCTAGGCACACAGGCTTCAGTAGTTGTGGCTCGCGGCCTCAGTAGTTGTGGCTCGAAGGCTCTAGAGTGCAGGCTCAGCAGTTGTGGCACACGGGCTTAGTTGCTCCGTGGCACATGGGATCTTCCCAGACCGGGGATGGAACCCGTGTCCCCTGCATTGGCAGGTGGATTCTTAACAACTGAGCCACCAGGGAAGTCCCAGGTTTTTCCATAACATATTATGGAAAAATCTGAACAAACTTTTGGGCCAACCCAATAAAATGCTATGGATTCAAGAGATGGATGGAAGAGAGGACAGAGCCAGGAAGATGCGTTAGGGGGATATCGCCGTCATTTGGATGAGAAGACATCGGTGAGGCAGAGGAAGAAACAGGAAAAGACAAATGGAATAGACCCTGAACGTCTTGCCAAGGACTTGGCATTGAATTGGATAAGGGGTCATAAAGAAATACTATTTTCAGTTTTAAAAATGGGTATCTGGGAAAATAGTGAAGTCGTGAGTCGAAGTTAAAAAGTGAGGAGTTGGAGGAGACGTGTCACCTTCTCACATGTTGAGTTTTAAGGTATTCGTTGATATCCTGGTGGAAACAGCACGTGGGAAGACTGAAATATGGGGGTTAGAGCTAGAGATTTAGGAGGTACCTACAACAGTGGGGCCCCTTAAAGCAATGGCAGGGAGTGGCTTCCTGGGGTGGGGTGTATAGAGAGAGAGAGTCAAAGGGAGAACCTCAGGGCTCTTGTTAAGAGAGGAGTAGTTGTGATAAATGCAGGGTGGCGAGCTATTACAAGAACTGCCCCTTCCCAAGCTATTTTTTGGAGATGGATGAAATATCTTTCTATTTGTTCAGATTTCTGCTGTGAAGTTCACATTGTTCAGAAGACATCAGGGTGAGCTAGGTATAAAATGACAGTGTTAGACTTAAGTAGGTCATCTATGGCTCCTGGATTTCTGGAGTCTACACGTCCAACAAAAGTTAGATAATACAAGCAAATCTCATACATATGTAGTACCTAAAGCTGATGTATTGTTGCATGAGTGCGGAGCTACTAAAACTAAAAAGCTACTAATCATTAGTACAAACTAATGATTAAACACAGGTTAAAAGAAAAAAACACATTAAGAGAGGGCTCGGTGTCAAAATGACTATTATCATGAAATTTTGAAGTTTAGGAGAGCAGAACACTCAGAGGCAAGGGACGAATTTTCAGATCCCCAGCACTGGGTCCCTTAAAGAATTGGAGCTGTAAAAGCTAATGCTGTATATCAGACAGTAGTTGCTAGAGAAATGATCAGATAATTCATAGATAACTCACAGCAAGTTGAAGAAACAAAAGAAAAAAACTTCTATTTGAGTATAGCCAGATTATTTATAAAACCCTTCTAAATTTTTAAAATCATAATTTGGTACATTAATAATAAAATGCATGAATGTAACAAAACACTTGATTGGTTATGAAAACTGATGTACTTCTTAGTTGTCCAAACCACTAGAGCAGACAATACCTCTCAGGAACGAGGCCAGATATTCAGAACCGTGGAACGAGCACCATCTACTGACAAAACTAGCACATTACAATTTTATAGGATAATTGAAGATCAGAACTCTGTGGGTCTTAGAATTGAGTGTAGGTCTGCTCTCAACAATGAATGCTTTTCTAGGAAGCAAAAATGCTGCTTCCTACTGCTACGCTCTGGGTTTTATTAATATTAACTTCCTCTGTTTCATGACTACACGTACTTTTCTTGTAATACTAATTTTCGTCTGCCTTAGAGAGAGACATATGCTATTGTAGTTAAGAGCACAGCTTTTGGAGCCAGTGTTGGTTTGTTTCTCAGTTGCACTATTACTAACTATGAGACATTAGGCAACCTCTCTATGGCTCACTTTCTTCACCTGTAAAATAGGGTGTTGTGAGAATTAAATAAGTTATTATATATGTACAACTCTTACAACAGTGCTAGGCACATAAAGGCACTTTCATTAGTTATAGTTATTCGTATTAGTAGTAGGTATCATTATTTCATTATAGTAGGTTTCATGTCTATCTTCCTAGCTGGTGAGAACTTCTTTAGGGTAGTCATTTCTGCCCCCATTACAATCAAGAGAACTAATATTTATATTGTACTTTACAGTTTACAAAGCATTTTCATGTCCCTTATTTCATGTGGTAAGAGTATGTTCTTGACCCTGGGGAATGGTGCAAGCACCTATCTTGTTGGTCAAGCCTGAAACCTTCTTTTCCCTCATCCCACAGTCAACCACCAACATCTGCTGATCCTAACTTGCAAATATTTATTAATCGCCCACTGGATCTGTTCTAATGTAGATCCCTATCCTTTAAGATGCAGATTACCGAAGCAGCTTCCCATTTGGCTCTTGGAAACATCTTTAGGCTTGTCCACCCTCCAAACTGTTTTTTTTTGGTTTTTTTTTTGGTTTTTTTTCCGGTACGCGGGCCTCTCACTGCTGTGGCCTCTCCCGTTGCGGAGCACAGGCTCCAGACGCGCAGGCCCGGCAGCCATGGCCCACGGGCCCAGCCGCTCCGCGGCATGTGGGATCTTCCCGGACCGGGGCACGAACCCGTGTCCCCTGCATCGGCAGGCGGACTCTCAACCACTGCGCCACCAGGGAAGCCCCCAAACTGTTCTTTAGACTGTAATCAGAGTTATCTTTCAAAAACATTCATCTGATTATGTATTTTCCTGTTTCAAAGCCTTTCATAGCCCCCCACTGCTTGTCTGCAGCATAAATGCCAACTCCTCACATAGGCCCTTTGTGATGAGGGAACTGCTTACTTCTCTGGCTTCGTCTCTCACCACTTCCTCATCCTCTCATGTTCTCTGCCTGAGCCATATTGAGCTGTGGTCCCCCCAGATGTTCTTGACAGCAAGAGAGTTAGTGAGCGCATAGCCCTTCCTCCTGCACACCTTTCTGCCTGGCTAACTCCTTTAGCTTAGCTGTAACCCCTCGAAGCAGGCTGCTCGCCTTGCCTGGCCAGATCTCTCAAAGTCCAGTGCATCCCTTTCCATAGACATTGCCCTTTTCTGAAGGTATTACAACTGCCTATTGACTTACTAATCTTTTAGCTCCCCTGAAGACAAAGAAAGTATCTCATTTGTTTGCAAAGTGCCTAAAGGTAAGTAAATTTTTGTTAAAAGAAAGGATGTATGTAATCTTCATAGCAGCTGGAAAGGCAGGCAGAGCAGAGATTCGTATCATTCTTTTTATTTTTCATCATGATTTAGAGTCTGTTTATGTACTGGATAACCATATGGTTTAATCATCTAGACTCCCTGGATTTAAGCCGTGATTCCCCATTTACTGGGCAGGTTACTTAACCTCTCTGTACTTCAGTGTCCTCATCTTTAAGACAAGAAAATTACAGTACCAACTACCTTGGGGTTATAGGGATTAAATGAGTTAAAATATGTAAAGGACTTTAAATAGTATATAGGAAATGCTTAATAAACGTGTGCTTTTATTTACAGGTAATTTAGACACTACAAAAAATACTCAGTGTCTTAAAGCCAGGGTGCTAGTAAGTATGATGGCTGTAACTCAAGTCTTAGACACCACATTGTACTTTTTTGGTAGTCCATCAATAAACAGGTCTTAAATTCAAGTGCGCTCTTATTTCTGCTTTTCCTCTTGGTTCTCAGATCTCATTTCCCTTGACTGCTCTCTCTAGAGACTACTTACATCTCATACAAATGGTGGCTTTAAAAAGTTCCTTGTCTGTGTAAGACTACAAATGGGATGACCAAATGAAGGAAACATGGCTCTTGCTTCCCTGTGGCTTTACTGGTAGGTAGTTAAAACTTGGTTCTGTCCAGGGTGGTTCCCGCCACAGCTTGGGGTAATCTAACTGGCCTCACCAGTTTCCGGTACTTTATGTTCCTATTGGGAAATCTATACCTTGGTATACAAAGACATTACGCTAAAGATGACTACGACACAGGAAGAAACCAATAAATTATTGCCACATCTAGGAAAGCATGTGAAATTTCCTTTTGGGATCCAATGGTGATCTTGTTTTCTTTACTAGAAAGCATTCTTTACTAGAACGAAACAGAAACCAATAAATTATTGCCACATCTAGGAGAGCATGTGAAATTTCCTTTTGGGATCCAATGGTGATTTTTTTTTTTTTTTTTTTTGTGGTATGTGGGCCTCTTACTGTTGTGGCCTCTCCCATTGCAGAGCACAGGCTCCGGATGCGCAGGCTCAGCGGCCATAGCTCACGGGCCCAGCCGCTCCGCGGCATGTGGGATCTTCTTGGACCGGGGCACAAATCCGCGTCCCCTGCATCGGCAGGCGGACTCTCAACCACTGTGCCACCAGGGAAGCCCCAATGGTGATCTTGTTTTCTTTACTAGAAAGCATTATTCCAGTCTCTCTTTTGTTGCTGTATGCTAAAGCCACTTTTAATGTTCCATTTACTTTTTAACTCAGTATCTTTTTCACTCATTCTCCCTGCCTATATGTTTCCTCCTGAAAGAGCTGAGATGAGAAGTTTTAAAAAGCTAGTTTTGTCTCTACTGTTAAGATTTAATGCTGAGGAATTATGCAAAGTTTTCTACCTCGTGTGTAAATTCGTGACTGTTCTGTTCTGGAGACAGGGGCCACTGAGCGGGGAACATGCTGCAGCCCCCATCTAGCAGCCTTCACGTCAAGACTCGAAATCTATAATTGTCCTTCTTTTTCTTGGCTTTATGGGTAGAAGGCAGGAGAAGCAGTAAGAGGTTCAGGGGCTGCTGCTCCTCTATTTCAAATCATCCTGAAGAGTAATAATCAGGTGAAATAGCTTTGAGAGCATTACTTCAGGTTAGCTCAAAATACCTGTGTAAAACTGGATTTTCCAACATGGTCCTGAAAAAATGAAATTTCAGAAGAATCTGGATATTCAAGTTCTACTTCTTGTTGTGTTGAGAAATATAAATTCCTAAACTGACAAACACATGAAAGTTTTACTGGCATACTGAAATATTTGCAAAACAAAATTCTGGGCTATTTTTATTCACTCAAAGCTTTTAATATATCTTGTTATTAGTATCTTTGATAGGATGAGATCATGTTTACAACTGTGTTTTCTTGGGAAGGACCATTCTTTATTACGAAAGTGTGCCCTTATTATATTTTTAAGTTCTGGTTTGTTTTCTTTTTAATATCTTTATCAGAGTATAATTGCTTTACAGTACTGTGTTGGTTTCTGCTGTATAACAAAGTGAATCAGCTATACATATACATATATCCCCATATCCCCTCCCTCTTGCATCTCCCTCCCACCCTCCCTATCCCACCCCTCTAGGTGGTCATAAAGCACTGAGCTGATCTTCCTGTGCTATGCGGCTGCTTCGCAGTAGCTATCTATTTTACATTTGGTAGTATATATAAGTCCATGCCACTCTCTCACTTCGTCCCAGCTTACCCTTCCCCCACCCCGTGTCCTCAAGTCCATTCTCTACATCTGCATCTTTATTCCTGTCCTGCTCCTAGGTTCTTCAGAACTATATATATATATATATATATATATATATATATATATATTTTTTTTTTTTTTGGATTCCATATATATGTGTTAGCATACAGTACTTTTTTTTCTCTTTCTGACTTACTTCACTCTGTATGACAGACTCTAGGTCCATGCACCTCACTACAAATAACTCAATTTTGTTTCTTTTATGGCTGAATAATATTCCATTATATATATGTGCCACATCTTCTTTACCTATTCATGGGTCGATGGACAGTTAGGTTGCTTCCATGTCCTGGCGATTGGAAATAGTGATGCAATGAACATTGTGGTACATGACTCTTTTTTTTTTTTTTTTAACATCTTTATTGGAGTATAATTGCTTTACAATGGTATGTTAGTTTCAGCTTCACAACAAAATGAATCAGTTATATATATACATATATTCCCATATCTCTTCCCGCTTGCGTCTCCCTCCCTCCCACCCTCCCTATCCCACCCCTCCAGGCGGTCACAAAGCACCGAGCTGATCTCCCTGTGCTATGCGGCTGCTTCCCACTAGCTAACTACCTTACTTTTGGTAGTGTATATATGTCCATGCCTCTTTATCGCTTTGTCACCGTTTACCCTTCCCCCTCCCCATAGCCTCAAGTCCATTCTCTAGTAAGTCTGTGTCTTTATTCCTGTTTCACCCCTAGGTTTTTCATGACATTTTTTTTTAAATTCCATATATATGTGTTAGCATACGGTATTTGTCTCTCTCTTTCTGACTTACTTCACTCTGTATGACAGACTCTAGGTCTATCCACCTCATTACAAATAGCTCAATTTCGTCTCTTTTTATGGCTGAGTAATATTCCATTGTATATATGTGCCACATCTTCTTTATCCATTCATCCGATGATGGACACTTAGGTTGTTTCCATCTCTGGGCTATTGTAAATAGAGCTGCAATGAACATTTTGGTACATGACTCTTTTTGAATTATGGTTTTCTCAGGGTATATGCCCAGTAGTGGGATTGCTGGGTCATATGGTAGTTCTATTTGTAGCTTTTTAAGGAACCTCCATACTGTTCTCCACAGTGGCTGTACCAATTTACATTCCCACCATAAGAGCAACAGGGTTCCCTTTTCTCCACGCCCTCTCCAGCAATTATTGTTTGTGGATTTTTTGATGATGGCCATTCTGACTGGTGTGAGGTGATACCTCATTGTAGTTTTGATTTGCATTTCTCTAATGATTAGTGATGTTGAGCATCCTTTCATGTGTGTATTGGCAATCTGTATATCTTCTTTGGAAAAATGTCTATTTAGGTGTCCTGCCTATTTTTGGATTGGGTTGTTTGTTTTTTTAATATTGAGCTGCATAAGCTGCTTATAAACTCTGGAGATTAATTCTTGGTCCGTTGCTTTGCTTGCAAATGCTTTCTCCCATTCTGAGGGTTGTCTTTTAGTCTTGTTTATGGTTTCCTTTGCTGTGCAAAAGCTTTAAACTTTCATTAGGTTTCCATTTTTTTATTTTTGTTTTTATTTCCATTTCTCTAGGAGGAGGGACAAAAAGGATCTTGCTATAATTTATGTCATAGAGTGTTCTTCCCATGTTTTCCTCTAAGAGTTTCATACTGTCTGGCCTTAATCTGGTCTTTAATCCATTTTGAGTTTATTTTTGTGTGTGGTGTTAGGGAGTGTTTTAATTTCATTCTTTTACGTGTAGCTGTCCAGTTTTCCCAGCACCACTTATTGAAGAGACTGTCTATTCTTCATTGTATATTCTTGCCTCCTTTATCAAAAATAAGGTGACCATATGTGCATGGGTTTATCTCTGGGCTTTCTATCCTGTTCCATTGATCTATATTCCTGTTTTTGTGCCAGTACCATACTATCTTGATTACTGTAGCTTTGTAGTATAGTCTGAAGTCAGGGAGCCTGATTCCTCCAGCTCCGTTTTTCTTTCTCAAGATTGCTTTGGCTATTTGGGGTCTTTTGTGTTTCCATACAAATTGTGAAATTTTTTGTTCTAGTTCTGTGAAAATTGTCAGTGGTAGTTTGATAGGGATTGCATTGAATCTGTAGATTGCTTTGTGTAGTACAGTCATTTTCACAATGTTGATTTCTCCAATCCAAGAACAGGGTATATCTCTCCATCTGTTTGTATCATCTTTAATTTCTCTCATCAGTGTCTTAGAGTTTTCTGCATACAGGTCTTTTGTCTCCTTAGGTAGGTTTATTCCTAGGTATTTTATTAATTTCTCTTTCAGATTTCTCTTTCAGATTTAATTTCTCTTAATTTCTCTTTAATTTCTTTAATTTCTCTTTCAGATTTCTCATCATTAGTGTATAGGAATGCAAGAGATTTCTGTGCACTAATTTTGCACCCTGCTACTTTAACAAATTCATTAATTAGCTCTAGTAGTTTTCTGGTGGCATCTTTAGGATTATCTATGTGTAGTATCATGTCATCTGCAAACAGTGACAGTTTTACTTCTTCTTTTCCAATTTGGATTCCTTTTATTCCTTTTTCTTCTCTGATGGCTGTGGCTAAAACTTCCAAAACTATGTTGAATAATAGTGGTGAGACAACCTTGTCTTGTTCCTGATCTTAGAGAAAATGGTTTCAGTTTTCACCATTGAGAATGGTGTTGGCTGTGAGTTTGTCATATATGGCCTTTATTATGTTGAGGTAAGTTCCCCCTATGCCTACTTTCCGGAGGGTTTTTTTTTTTATCATAAATGGTGTTGAATTTTGTCAAAAGCTTTTTCTGCATCTACTGAGATGATCATATGGTTTTTATTCTTCAGTTTGTTAATGTGGTATATCACATTGATTGATTTGCATATATTGAAGAATCCTTGCATTCCTGGGATAAAACCCATTTGATCATGGTGTGTGATCCTTTTAATGTGCTGTTGGATTCTGTTTGCTTGTTGAGGATTTTTGCATCTATGTTCATTAGTGATATTGGTCTGTAATTTATTTTGTGCGTGTGTGACATGTTTTTCAGGTTTTGTTATCAGGGTGATGGTGGCCTTGTAGAATGAGTTTGGGAGTGTTTCTCCCTCTGCTATATTTTGGAAGAGTTTGAGAAGGATAGGTGTTAGCTCTTCTCTTAATGTTTGATAGAATTCACCTGTGAAACCACATATTCCT
Organism: Lagenorhynchus albirostris; assembly: GCF_949774975.1. Taxonomy (NCBI): domain Eukaryota; kingdom Metazoa; phylum Chordata; class Mammalia; order Artiodactyla; family Delphinidae; genus Lagenorhynchus; species Lagenorhynchus albirostris. The sequence goes on from NC_083096.1 coordinate 129,454,105, forward strand.
GGGCTTTTGTTTGTTGGAAGATTTTTAATCACAGTTTCAATTTCAGTGCTTGTGATAGGTTTGTTTATATTTTCTATTTCTTCCTGATTCAGTCTCAGAAGGTTGTGTTTTTCTAAGAATTGGTCCATTTCTTCCAGGATGTACATTTTATTGGCATATAGTTGCTTGTAGTAATCACTCATGATCTTTCATATTTCTCCAGTGTCAGTTGTTACTTCTTTTGCATTCCTAATTCTGTTGATTTGAGTCTTCTCCCTTTTTTTCCTGATGAGTCTGGATAATGGTTTATCAATTTTGTTTATCTTCTCAAAGAAGCAGCTTTTAGTTTTATTGATCTTTGCTATTGTTTCCTTCATTTCTTTTTCATTTATTTCTGATCTGATCTTTATGATTTCTTTCCTTCTGGTAACTTTGGGGGGTTTTTGTTCTTTCTCTAATTGCTTTTCTTTTTCTTTTGAATTTTATTTTATTTATTTTTTTATACAACATGTTCTTATTTGTCATCCTTTTTATACACATCAGTGTAAGCATGTCAATCCCAATTTCCCAATTTATCCCACCACCCCCACCCCCACCCACCGCTGCCTTCCCCCCTTGTCCATACGTTTTTTCTCTACATCTGTGTCTCAATTTCTGCCCCGCAAACCGGATCATCTGTACCATTTTTCTAGATTCCACATATATGCTTTAATATGTGATATTTGGTTTTCTCTTTCTGACTTACTTCACTCTGTATGACAGTCTCTAGATTCATCCACATCTCTACAAATGACCCAATTTTGTTCCTTTTTGGCTGATTAATATTCCATTGTATATATGTACCACATCTTCCTTATCCATTCATCTGTCAATGGGCATTTAGGTTGCTTCCATGACCTGGCTATTGTAAATAGTGCTGCAATGAACATTGGGGTGCATGTGTCTTTTTGAATTATGGTTTTCTCTGGGTATATGCCCAGTCGTGGGATTGTTGGGTAGTACGGCAATTCTATTTATAGTTTTTGAAGGAACCTCCATACTGTTCTCCATAGTGGCTGTATCAGTTTACATTCCCACCAACAATGCAAGAGGGTTCCCTTTTCTCCACACCCTCTCCAGCATTTGTTATTTGTAGATTTTCTGATGATGACCATTCTAACTGGTGTGAGGTGATACGTCATTATAGTATTGATTTGCATTTCTGTAATAGCTAGTGATGTTGAGCAGCTTTTCATGTGCTTCCTGGGATCTGTATGTCCTCTTTGGAGAAATGTCTATTTAGGTATTCTGCCCGTTTTTTGATTGGGTTGTTTGTTGTTTTGATATTGAGTTGCATGAGCTGTTTATATATTTCAGAGATTAATCCTTCGTCCGTTGATTCGTCTGCAAATATTTTTCACATTCTGAGGGTTGTCTTTTTGTCTTGTTTCCTTTGCTTTGCAAAAGCTTTTAAGTTTTACTAGGTCCCATTTGTTTATTTTTGTTTTTATTTCCATTACTCTAGGAGGTGGATCAAAAAAGATCTTGCTGTGGTTTATGTCAAGGAGTGTTCTTCCTATGTTTTCCTCTAAGAGTTTTATAGTTTCTGGTCTTACATTTAGGTCTCTAATACATTTTGAGTTTATTTTTGTGTATGGTGTTAGGGAGTGTTCTAATTTCATTCATTTCCATGTAGCTCTCCAGTTTTCCCAGCACCACTTATTGAAGAGACTGTCTTTTCTCCATTGTATATCCTTGCCTCCTTTGTCATAGATTAGTTGACCATAGATGCATGGGAGTTTATCTCTGGGCTTTCTATCTTGTTCCATTGATCTGTGTTTCTGTTTTTGTGTCAGTACCATACTGTCTTCATTACTGTAGTTTTGTAGTATAGTCTGAAGTCAGGGAGCCTGATTCCTCCAGCTCTGTTTTTTTCCCTCAAGACTGCTTTGGCTATTTGGGGTCTTCTTTGTCTCCACACAAATTTTAAGAGTTTTTGTTCTAGTTCTGTAAAAAATGCCACTGGTAGTTTAATAGGGATTGCATTGAATCTGTAGATTGCTTTGGGTAGTATAGTCTTTTTCACAATATTGATTCTTCCAATCCAAGAACATGGTATATCTCTCCATCTGTTGGTATCATCTTTAATTTCTTTCAACAGTGTCTTATGGTTTTCTGCATAAAGCTCTTTTGTCTCTCTAGGTAGGTTTATTCCTAGGTATTGTTTTTTCTTTTTGTTGCAATGGTAAATGGGAGTACTTCCTTAATTTCTCTTTCAGATTTTTCATCATTAGTGTATAGGAATGCAACAGATTTCTGTTCATTAATTTTGTATCCTGCTAGTATACCAAATTCATTGATTAGCTCTAGTAGTTTTCTGGTGGCATCTTTAGGATTCTCTATGTATAGTATCACGTCATCTCCAAACAGTGACAGTTTTACTTTTTCTTTTCCAATTTGTATTCCTTTTATTTCTTTTTCTTCTGTGATTGCTGTGGCTAGGACTTCCAAAAGTATGTTGAATAATAGTGACGAGAGTGGACATCCTTGCCTTGTTCCTGATCTTAGAGGAAATGTTTTCAGTTTTTCACCATGGAGAATGATGTTTGCTGTGGGTTCGTCATATATGGCCTTTATTATGTTGAGGTAGGTTCTCTCTATGCCCACTTTCTTGAGAGCTTTTATGATAAATGGGTGTTGAATTTTGTCAAAAGCTTTTTCTGCATCTATTGAGATGATCATATGGTTTTTATTCTTCAATTTGTTAATATAGTGTATCATATTGATTGATTTGTGTATATTGAAGAATCCTTGCATGCCTGGGATAAACCCACTTGATCAGGGTGTATTTTCCTTTTAATGTGTTGTTGGATTCTGTTTGCTAGTCTTATGCTGAGGATTTTTGCATCTATATTCATCGGTGATATTGGTGTGTAATTTTCTTTTTTTGTAGTATCTTTGTCTGTTTTTGGTATGAGGGTGATGGTGGCCTTATAGAATGAGTTTGGGAGTGTTCCTTCCTCTGCAATTTTTTGGAAGAGTTTGAGAAGGATGGGTGTTAGCTCTTCTCTAAATGTTTGATAGAATACACCTGTGAAGCCATCTGGTCCTGGACTTTATTTGTTGGAAGATTTTTAATCACAATTTCAATTTACTTACTTGTGATAGGTCTGTTCATATTTTCTATTTCTTCCTGCTTCACTCTTGGAAGGTTATACCTCTCCAAGAATTTGTCCATTGCTTCCAGGTTGTCCATTTTATTGGCATAGAGTTGCTCGTAGTAATCTCTTCGGATGCTTTGTATTTCTGCAGTGTCTGTTGTAACATCTCCTTTTTCATGACTAATTTTATTGATTTGAGTCCTCTCCCTCTTTTTCTTGATGAGTCTGGGTAATGGTCTATCAATTTTGTTTCTCTTCTCAAAGAACCAGCTTTTGGTTTTATAGAATCTTTGCTATTTTCCTCTTGTTTCTGCTTAATTTATTTATTCTCTGATCTTTATGATTTCTTTCCTTCTACTAACTTTGGGTTTTGTTTGTTCTTCTTTCTCCAGATCCTTTAGGTGTAAGGATAGATTGTTTATTTGAAATTTTTCTTGTTTCTTGAGGTAGGTCTGCATAGCTATAAACTTCCCTCTTATAACTGCATTTGCTGCATCCCACAGGTTTTGGATCGTCGTGTTTTCATTATCATTTGTCTCTAGGTATTTTTTGATTTCCCCTTTGATTTTTTCAGTGATCTCTTGGTTATTTAGTAACGTATTGTTTAACCTCCATATGTTTGTGTTTCTTATGTTTTTTCCTCTGTAATTCATTTCTAATCTCATAGCATTGTGGTCAGAAAAGATGCTTGATATGATTTCAATTTTCTTAAATTTACTGAGGCTTGATTTGTCACCCAAGATGTGATCTATCCTGGAGAGTGTTCTGTGCGCACTTGAGAGAAAGTGTAATCTGCTGTTTTTGGATGGAATGTCTTATAAATATCAATTAAATCTATCTGGTCTACTGTGTCATTTAAAGCTTCTGTTTCCTTATTAATTTTCTGTTTGCATGATCCGTCCATTGGTGTAACTGAGGTGTTAAAGTTCCCCACTATTAATGTGTTACTGTCGGTTTCCTCCTTTACAGCTGTTAGCAGTTGCCTTATGTATTGAGGTGCTCCTATGTTGGGTGCATATATATTTATAATTGTTATATCTTCTTCTTGGGTTGATCCCTTGATGATTATGTAGTCTCCTTCATTGTCTCTTGTAACATTCTTTATTTTAAAGTCTATTTTATCTAATATGAGTATTGTTACTCCAGCTTTCTTTTGATTTCCATTTGCATTGAATATCTTTTTCCATCCCCTCACTTTCAGTCTGTATGTGTTGCTCGGTCTAAAGTGGTTCCCTTGTAGACAGCATATATATGGGTCTTGTTTTTGTATCCATTCAGCAAGCTTGTGTCTTTTGGTTGGAGCATTTAATCCATTCATGTTTAAGGTAATTATTGATATGTATGTTCCTATGACCATTTTTGTAATTGTTTTGGGTTTGGTTTTGTAGGTCCTTTTCTTCTCGTGTTTCCCATTTAGAGAAGTTTCTTTAGCATTTGTTGTAGAGCTGGTTTGGTGGGGCAGAATCCTCTTAGCTTTTGCTTGTTTGTCAAGCAGGTTTTGATTTCTCTAGCGAATCTGAATGAGATCCTTGCCAGGTAGAGTAATCTTGGTTGTAGGTTCTTCCCTTTCATTACTTTAAATATGTCATGTCACTCCCTTCTGGCTTGTAGAGTTTCTGCTGAGAAATCAGCTGTTAACCTTATGGGAGTTCCCTTGTATATTATTTGTCATTTTTCCCTTGCTGCTTTCAATAATTTTTCTTTGTCTTTAATTTTTGCCAACTTGATTACTATGTGTCTCGGCATGTTCCTCCCTGGGTTTATCCTATATGGGATTTTCTGCACTTCCTGTACATGGGTGGCTATTTCCTTTCCCATGTTAGGGAAATTTTCGACTATAATCTCTTCAAATATTTCCTCAGGTCCTTTCTCACTCTCTTCTCATTATGGACCCCTATAATGTGAATGTTGTTGCATTTAATGTTGTCCCAGAGACCTCTTGGGCTGTCTTCATTTCTTTTCATTCTGTATTCTTTATTCTGTTCTGCAGCCGTGAATTCCACCATTCTGTCTTGCAGGTCATGTATCCATTCTTCTGCCTCAGTTATTCTGCTCTTGATTCCTTCTAGTGCATTTTTCATTTCAATTATTGTAGTGTTTATCTGTGTTTGTTTGTTATTTAATTCTTCTAGATGTTTGTTAAACATTTCTTGCATCTTCTTGATCTTTGCCTCCATTCATTTTCCGAGGTCCTGGATCATCTTCACCATCTTTATTCTGAATTCTTTTTCTGGAAGGTTGCCTGTCTTCACTTCATTAGTTGTTTTTCTGGGGTTTTATCTTGTTGCCTCATCTGGTACATAGCCCTCTGCCTTTTCATCTTGTCTATCTTTCTTTGAATGTGGTTTTTGTTCCACAGGCTGCAGGATTGTAGTTCTTCTTGCTTCTTCTGTCTGCCCTCCCGTGGATGAGGCTATCTAAGAGGCTTGTGCAAGTTTCCTGATGGGAGGGACTGGTTGTGGGTAGAGCTGTGTGTTGCTCTGGTGGGCAGAGCTCAGTAAAACTTTAATCCGCCTGTCTGCTGATGGGTGGGGTTGGGTTCCCTCCCTGTTGGTTGTTTGGCCTGATGTGACCCAACACTGGAGCCTATCCAGGCTCTTTGGTGGGGCTCATGGCAGACTCTGGGAGGGCTTACACCAAGTAGTACTTTCCAGAACTTCTGCTGCCAGTGTCATTGTCCTCACAGTGAGACACAGCCACCCCCTGCCTCTGCAGGAGACTCTCCAACACTAGCATGTAGGTCTGGTTCAGTCTCCTATGGGGTCACTGCTTCTTCCCCTGGGTCCTGGTGTGCACACTACTTTGTGTGTGCCCTCCAAGAGTGGAGTCTCTCTTTCCCCCAGTCCTGTCAAAGTCCTGCAATCAAATCCCGCTAGCCTTCAAAGTCTGATTCTCTAGGAATTCCTCCTACCGTTGCTGGAGCCCCAGATTGGGAAGCCTGACATGGGGCTCAGAACCTTCACTCTAGTGGGTGGACTTCTGTGGTATGTGTTCTCCAGTTTGTGAGTCACTCACCCAGCAGTTACGGGATTTGATTTTATTGTGATTGCACCCCTCCTACCATCTCATTGTGGCTTCTCCTTTGTCTTTGGATGTGGGGTATCTTTTCTGGTGAGTTCCAGTGTCTTTCTGTTGATGACTGTTCAGCAGTTAGTTGTGATTCTGGTGTTCCTGCTAGAGGGAGTGAGAGCATGTGGTTCTACTCTGCCATCTTGAACAAATCTCCTTTCTAATTGCTTTAGGTGTAAGGTTAGGTTGTTTATTTGAGTTGTTTCTTGTTTCTTGAGGTAGGATTGTATTGCCATAAACTTCCCTCTTAGAACTGCTTTTGCTGCATCCCATAGGTTTTGGGCCATCATGTTTTCATTGTCATTTGTTTCTAGGGATTTTTTGATTTCTTCAGTGATCTCTTGGTTATTTAGTAGCATATTGTTTAGCCTCCATGTGTTTGTATTTTTTACAGTTTTTCTCCCTGTAATTGATATCTAGTCTTATAGCACTGTTGTCAGAAGAGATACTTGATACAATTTCAATTTTCTTAAATTTACCAAGGCTTGATTTGTGACCCAAGATATGGTCTATCCTGGAGAATATTTCATGCACAGTTGAGAAGAAAGTGTATTCTGTTGTTTTTGGATGGAATGTCCTATAAATATCAATTAAGTCCATCTTGTTTAATGTCTCATTTAAAGCTTGTGTTTCCTTATTTATTTTCATTTTGGATGATCTGTCCATTGGTGAAAGTGGGGTGTTAAAGTCCCTTACTATTATTGTGTTACTGTCGATTTCCCGTTTTATGGCTGTTAGCATTTGCCTAATGTAATGGGGTGCTCCTATGTTTGGTGAAAAAATATTTACAATTGTTATATTTTCTTCTTGGATTGATCCTTTGATCATTATGTAGTGTCCTTCTTTGTCTCTTGTAACATTCTTTATTTTAAAATCTATTTTGTCTGATATGAGAGTTACTACTTCAGCTTTCTTTTGATTCCCATTTGCATGGAATATCTTTTTCCATCCCCTCACTTTCACTCTGTATGTGTCCCTAGGTCTGAAGTGGGTGTCTTGTAGACAGCATATTTATGGATCTTGTTTCTGTATCCATTCAGCCAGTCTATGTCTTTTGGTTGGAACATTTAATCCATTTACATTTAAGGTAATTATCAATATGTATGTTCCTATTACCATTTTCTTAATTATTTTAGGTTTGTTATTGTAGGTCTTTTCCTTCTCTTTTGTTTCCTGCCTAGAGAAGTTCCTTTAGCATTTGTTGTAAAGCTGGTTTGGTGGTGCTGAATTCTCTTAGCTTTTGCTTGTCTGTAAAGGTTTTAATTTCTCTGTTGAATCTGAATGAGATCCTTGCTGGGTAGAGTAATCTTGGTTGTAGGTTTTTCCCTTTCATCCATTTATATATGTCCTGCCACTTCCTTCTGGCTTGCAGAGTTTCTGCTGAAAGATCAGCTGTTAACCTTATGGGAGTTCCCTTGTATGTTATTTGTCATTTTTCCCTTGCTGCTTTTAATATTCTTTTCTTTGTATTTAATTTTTGATAGTTTGATTAATATGTGTCTTGGCATGTTTCTCCTTGGATTTACCCTGTATGGGACTCTCTGTGCTTCCTGCACTTGATTGACTATTTCCTTTCCCATATTAGGGAAGTTTTCAACAATAATCTCTTCCAATATTTTCTCAGTCCCTTTCTTTTTCTCTTCTTCTTATGGGACCCCTATAATTCGAATATTGGCACATTTAAAGTTGTCCCAGAGGTCTCTGAGACTGTCCTCATTCTTTTCATTCTTTTTTCTTTATTCTGCTCTGCGGTAGTTATTTCCACTATTTTATCTTCCAGGTCACTTATCCGTTTTTCTGCCTCAGTTTTTCTGATATTGATTCCTTCTAGAACATTTTTAATTTCATTTATTGTGTTGCTCATCATTGTTTGTTTGCTCTTTAGTTCTTCTAGGTCCTTGTTAAACGTTTCTTGTATTTTCTCTATTCTATTTCCAAGATTTTGGATCATCTTTACTATCATTACTCTGAATTCTTTTTCAGGTTAACTGCCTATTTCCTCTTCATTTGTTTGGTCTGGAGGGTTTTTACCTTGCTCCTTCATCTGCTGTGTATTTCTGTGTCTTCTCATCTTGCTTAACTTACTGTGTCTGGGGTTTCCTTTTCACAGGCTGCAAGTTCGTAGTTCCCCTTGTTTTTGGTGTCCGCCCCCAGTGGTTAAGGTTGTTTCAGTGGGTTGTGTAGGCTTCCTGGTGGAGGAGACTAGTGCCTGTGATCAGAGGATGAGGCTGGATCTTATCTTTCTGCTGTGCAGGACCAAGTCCGGTGGTGTGTTTTGGGGTGTTTGTGCCCCTTTTATGATTTTAGGTAGCCTCTCTGATAATGGGTGGGGTTGTGTTCCTGTCTTGCTAGTTGTTTGGTATGGGGTATCCAGCACTGGAGCTTGCTGTTTTATGAGTTGCGATGCATCTTAGCATTGAGATGGCAGACCCTGCGAGAGCTTTCTCCAATTGATGTTATGTGGGGCCTGGAGGTCTCTGGTGGTCCAATGTCCAGGTCTCTGGTCCAATGTCCCAGAGAACCCAGACCCTTTTGGGAAGTGTGAGGTCTTCTGCCAGCCTTCGGTAGGTGTTCTGTAGGAGTTGTTCCACATGTAGATGTATTTTTGATGTATTTGTGGGGAGCAAGGTGATCTCCACATCCTACTCCTCCACCATCTTGAAGGTACTCGCTCTTTTTTTTTTTTAAGGGAGAATGATACTAGTTAACTTACATATATAATCCTTACTTGCCTAAATCTAAAGTTGGCAACTCTATGTAGGTTCTAAAGTTAGGGGAGAATTTTTCCTGGTTGGTAAAATTGAAAAGAGGGTAACCATTAGTATTAGGGACCTGAACGCAGAGTCGTTCAGAACTAGATGTCTGTTTCTACAGCTATAGACTGAGTTGGACTGTGGTCTTGAAAGTCTCTTCATGTTCAAAATTTCTATAACCTTTTTGTCCTAAGTAAGGAATCACTGGAGTTTAATCTGAAATTTGGTTAGAACCTGCTGGGAAGCCTCTGAGTGACGCTGAGATGCATCAGGCTGTTTGTCAGGAGTCTGGGGGCTGGGAGGAGGCATTAGCTGCCTTCCAAAGCTAGTCTTTCACCAGTGAAGCACTATGTGAATGAAGCTCTAATTACTTCAGCTCAACACATCTCCTATGCTCTCCCTCGGGGGAGTCTAGAAAGCTGTTTGTTTTGGTGGAAGAGAGAATTCCAGGGATGTTCACTGTCAAAGCCCCCATCCAAACCTTGGTCAGAAACTTCCTTGGTTCTACATGATCTACAGCAAAGAGGTTACCTCTACTCCACTCATGTTTTCTACCTGATAGGAGAGGTTCTACTTTGCAGTTTGAAGAACATAGGTAAATAAAGTCCCAAAGTTTTGCCTATGGTCTTTCTTAGCTACATCAAGGTATATAGCATGGCATAGAATCATGGGGGAGGGGAAGGTTTCTCATTTCTCAGTCTTCGGTTCATCATCTATAGAGTGGAGATAATAATGGTGCCTACCTGACGAGACTTTTGTAAAGATTAAAAGAGATAACGTATGTAAATGAACAGGGCCCTATAGTAAGCACTCACTAAATGTTTCCTTACACACAGTAACAGTGTTCCTCTTATCTTTCTTATTTAACTGTAACCTCCCTGAGAGTATGCAAACTTTTAGAGAATAATGTCTGTTTTTAAAGCATCTGTGATTTTTTCCCACTGTTCTGCTCACCTTTTATGCCCAAAGCCTGGCACACTGCATGGCACATAGGAGAACTTCAGTAAATTTTTGCCAAATGAGTGAATAAATGAATTTTGGTCCACCCAATGATTGAAATATTTTAGGGCATGGGTGCCTCTGTTAAAATTAGTTGGCGGAAATGCCCTGGGGAATACTTTTTTTTTTTTTTTGCGGTTACGCGGGCCTCTCACTGTTGTGGCCTCTCCCGTTGCGGAGCACAGGCTCCGGACGCGCAGGCTCAGCGGCCATGGCTCACAGGCCCAGCCGCTCCGCGGCATGTGAGATCTTCCCGGACCGGGGCACGAACCCGTGTCCCCTGCATCGGCAGGCGGACTCTCAACCACTGCGCCACCAGGGAATCCCCCTGGGGAATACTTTTTATTGGTAGCTTTAAAATGCCCCCTGTCCCTTTCACAAGAGAGTGACCCTTTTTAGCTGCCTTTCCAACAGCAGAAGAGAGCCCAGTGGAATTTTCCAGGCTGGAGACTTTAGAGAGCTACTGATATTTTTATAACATATGATGTTAAATACAATTGTACATGTGCCTAGAGACCTTTTAAGGCATGAATTCCAGCATCCAATTTTATTTGGTTTCAGAAACTTATTAAACAAGTAACACAATCCGCTCGTTGTTCTTTAAATAAAAATTAGAGATCTCCAATTAATAGCAGCAAAACAGAAACATCAGCCATGCTTAATAGGGTGGTGGAGTATGTTCTGTCTCACCCAGGAGCCAGGCAACAAGTGGGCATTGTGTTAAGGTTCCAGAGAAGGGACACAGACACGTGACTAGATGACAGCTTATTAAATGTCGCCCAGCAAAGGCCACTCAGACAGGATGTGTGTCACCAACCACCATTTTCCTTCTCTGCTGTAGCCTCATGCAAACTGCGCATGCCTTGGAAAGTTTGAGTGTGGTTTGCAAACAGTGTTAAGGTTCTCATGCCATAAACAATTCAGCAGTTCAGGAAATGAAGCCAAATAATAATAATATTTTTTAAGTGTCAATAACCGAAGTAAATCAAACACAGTTGCCTGAGGTTTTAAACACTCTTGGGAACCCCGGCTACATATTTCTCATGCAAGAGAGCATTGATATCCTTAAGGTGGTCATTGTTGTCACCTCTGCTCTGTTCATTTTTCTCCTCCCTCTTCCCTGTGGGTTAAAGGGGAGCAGTGCTGCTGCTCTGATGTGATGGGGTTAAAGTTGAGGTAAGTGAAACTGGGAAACTGGGAGCCAGACAGCTCGTACTTACTGCTCGCTTGGAAGTGACGAGTTTCTCGACATCGCCTTTGGTGACAAGTCATAGTCACTGTCTGATCTGTAGAGAAAGGACTCTCTGCGCTGGCTGTGCCCGGGAAAGGTGGCATGAAGCACCAGCCCAGAGGAAGAGCTGGCCTGGGGATCCAGCGGGCTCCGACCTGGGGAAGGGCCATTTTCCACATCAAAGCTTAAAGAGAAAGAAGAAAAGTGGTCACATGAGAAACATAGAGAAGGGCATCTGACATACATACATGGAGAATCCATGCGTGCCAGGCACTTTACATAGCACCTCACACTTCATGGAAAGTTTTAAGGCTCCAAATAGCTCTGAGTTGCAGTCATTCTCATTTTATACAAACGGAACAGTCCCACAGAAGTTCAGTCATCCGCAGAGACTGGAGCCAGGATTTGACCCTGGGAGCAAAGTCCCATGGCCTTTCAGCGGCATGAGCAACATTGACAAATTCATAAAATAAACTGTTGATAATAAGCGACTCCAGATATAGCATCTAACACAGCTCTAAGTGCCAGACACTCAACTATCACTTGAATGAGTCTTCTTAGCTGGGAGGCTTCTTCCTGCCATAAATAAATATCACAGTCTCATTAACGATACAATGTGCACATTTCTGAATGTTTCAGGAACAAAGTGCTATCCTGAAAACATGCACTAGCTGATTAAACCGGAGGCCCAGTCTGACACTTAATATTCATATCCAAGTTTAAGCACACACAATGACTTAATTAATCTAGTAATGCCGAATAGCCCTCCAGGGTTGCAGCGCTTTCTCTCTGGAGGAGGATACAGCTACTGACTCTGGCAGAGGAGTGCCATTGAGATTTCTGGTCAGTCTACCTCACTCTGGAAAGGTACCCTCAAGTCCAGAATTATTTGAACAAGCTCTGATCAATGAACACACAGGTGGGAGCAGTAGATATTTTGGCTGTTGTTTTCTCTCTCCTGGTCCTGGTGTTACTTTAGGCACTGTGTCCTTCCCATGCTCTCCACCAACCCCTATGCATTTTTCCTGCATGCACAACCTCCCTTAGCCTCAGATTGACAGTAACCCTCTTGCCTAGTATTTCTCTAGACCACTCACTGCTCTCTGACTAAAGCTCTGCAGAAAGGTGTTGGAGAAGGTACGGGGCTAAGGATGCTCTCTTTTCCAAGCTGGACCACAGCAGTGGGCTTCCTTTATACTCATCCAGCTGCCATAATTTATTTCTACATTTGTGGTTCTTTTCGTTCACTAGTTCTTATAGCCTTCTCTCTTGGGGTGGATTTTGCGTATACTTTTTTAGTTTATAAATTGCTTTCTGATCTATCATTCCATTTACAACCCTTATCACGACCCTGTGATCTCAGTCTACATTTGAGGAAAATGAGGCTTAGAGAGATTTTAAACACCAGCTCAAAATCACAGGCTAGTAACTGTACAGTAAGAATTGCAAGACCCAAGTCTTCCAATTCAGGCTTCGACAACCTCAGACTTCAGTAATCACAGAACTCCAGAACGGCTCACTGGATCACTGAGTGCAGTTTCCCCTCAGTCTCTATATTGAAGCGAAACGTGTGTTTGGTATGTAGAGAGTCAATCGGATTATGAGCAACCTTGGCTGTTACCTTGGATGAAGACAGGGGAGGCAGTAAATTACCCAGAGGCTGTAGGTTTCACTGAAACAGGGAAAGAAGAAATGAAAGAATTCAGGGTCATAATCCTTCCCTGGAGACCATTCCGAGAAGCTGCTTTTAGCCAACCCACAAACTCCAGGTGTCTGATAAGAAGCAGCAAGTGAGAACCTCCAGTTAAGAGAACAAGGAAGAGCCACAACAACCCAATGTATGTATTTGGGCTTTCACGGTACTGCAGATGGATTTTCACAGCAGGCTCACGGTCTGGGATGGGACTGTCTTTCAGAGACTGCAGGCAAGCAGGCAGGTGGGCAATCACTCACACATTTCAGCCTGTTTGCCAGCCTGCCTGGAGGTAGAGCTATGTTGTAAGGCAAATACATTGCAGCAAGTGAAAATATAACGTAAGCTGACTTGCACAGTTTCCTTGGGTGAGATCTGTACTAGTTGCTGAGCAAAATAAAAGAGCTCCTTTGTGGATAAGGACTCCTTTGTGCCACCCAGAGCTTGTAGAACTAGGACTTGATGCTGGCTCTGAACTCTTTTTAAGGACAAAGAGGGAAGGCTCTTAAAAGGTAAAGATGGGACTACATAAAGCTTAAGAGTGGGCATAGGGCTTCCCTGGTGGCACAGTGGTTGAGAGTCCGCCTGCCGATGTGGGGGACAGGGGTTCGTGCCCCGGTCCGGGAAGATCCCACATGCCGCAGAGCGGCTGGGCCCGTGAGCCATGCCCGCTGAGCCTGCGCGTCTCCGCAACGGGAGAAGCCACAACAGTGAGAGGCCCGCGAACCGCAAAAAAAAAAAAAAAAAAAAAAAAAAAAAAAAGAGTGGGCATAAATAAGCTTTGAAATTTCATGAGTAATCATGTTGTAATTCATTTGGTATCTATCTGTACAGCCTTTATGGCTATTAAAACATTGAAATACTTTTTTTTTTTGATGTGGACCATTTTTAAAGTCTTTATTGAATTTGTTACACTATTACTTCTGTTTTATTTATTTTTTTGCGGTACGTGGGCTTCTCACTGCCGTGGCCTCTCCCATCGCGGAGCACAGGCTCCGGACGCGCAGGCCCAGCGGCCATGGCTCACAGGCCCAGCCGCTCCGCGGCATGTGGGATCCTCCCGGACCGGGGCACGAACCCGTGTCCTCTGCATCGGCAGGCGGACTCTCAACCACTGCGCCACCAGGGAAGCCCTATGTTTTGGTTTTTTAACCCCGAGGCATGTGGGATCTCAGCTTTCCAACCAGGGATTGAACCTGCACCCCCTGCACTGGAAGGAAAAGTCTTAACCACTGGACAGCCAGGAGAGTCCCTGAAATGCTTTTGTAACAGTTGGCAGCCAGTCACTGCCCCAGACCGTCCAGGATCTGCTGATGACTGGAACAGCAGGGGGCCTCTAGCTTCAGCATGGTGGTCTGTGCCCATGTGGTACCAGTCATTACATATTATGAATGCCACTGCTGTGTATATCTGTGCTAAAATCTTAGAAGAGGTGCCAAGTGGGTATGCCTACCAAGCTCTCAGAACATTTTCCACTGAGGGTTTCCACCAAGGCTCACTCTGCCCTCTTTCCTGCTGCAGGCATTCCTAGTGGGCAGAAAGTAAGTCCACAAGTATTACCCTTTATGTAGATGTCACAAAGCATCTGCCCCCAGTGTTAGCAGGAGTACCAGGAGGTTTAGTCCTGCCAGGTAAGCAGGGACTAGGCCCGGACACTAAAACTCCCTCCATGTTGCTTTCCTTTGTTTTCTTCTTTTTCTTTTTTCTTTCTTCTTTACCCTGCCTAAACTCATAGAAGAGCTTGCGGGAATTCAGAAAAAGCCAAGGAAGAATTCTCTGGGGCAAAGAAGCAGTTTCAGGGAGACAAATGGCCTTTCATATTCCCTGGGGCACTGTTTCAAAGCAACCAACACAGATGTACAACTTAGGAACAAACATGAATCACCAACCAGACACCAGCTCCAGTCACAGCAAAATTAGTGGGCAGACATCACAATACGTCCCACAGATCCAGGGTGGGAAGAGGGGTGTGGGCAAGGGGAAGACGGAGGACAGCCTTAACAAGCAGAACGAACATGCCGCATAAACTGAAATACAATTAGGGAAAAAACAGAATCTGAAATATCGGAAGCGAACATACAAATGGGGTCATTATTTATTTAGAGTAATTTTTGGCCCTGCCTTAATCAGGACTCATTTTTCACTTTTAGGCTTCTTTATATTAAAAAATACTATTATAAAAGTAAATAAAAATGTTATATAAAATATAAACAATAGAGAAAAAATATTAGCAGGTTAGTATTTTCTTTCTGAGTGTTAATATTTTTCCTGCAGGCTTGAATCGTGATTTTTTTTCTCATAGTGTGCAATTTTCAGAATTATCATTTTCCATGCCCATGGAACTTAATGGTTCATCCAGAATTTGTGCCGAACTTCCTCAGGCATTTTCCCTATTGTGGGTCACTGAATTTCTAATTTTAAATAACATTTTAAGTGATACCTTTGAGCTTACAGTTACTTCAACATTCGGATGACGTCACTGAGAAGTTTCAGATAGACTGAGAGGATGTCATGCACAAGTTTCTGAATAGTTGATGGGACCTGCCCACAGCCAGCATAGGGACTGAAACAGTATTGAAAGTGGCCTTTTTTCTAGGATCAGAGACACTCCCCCCACCCCCAAGTCCTGCTCTCTGACATCCAGGATTCTGTATGCTGCTGTCCCCTGTGATTCTGCCTGCCTCAGCAGATCGCCCTGGACTGAGTCAATTGCTTGTTGTCTAAGACCTAATATTTTAACAACTTTCTCCCGCTTTGATTCTAGAGGTCTCAGCTTCTTGAGGCAGCGGTGGTAGTGGGTGATGCTGTGTGTGAGAGGTGGTGCTCCCCGTAGCTGGAACGCCCTTCTCCCCACTGTCTCTAATCGATCACTACTTCAAATTCAGCTCGTGCCACCTTCTCCAGTAAATATTTTCTAACATTGCAGCTACCAGTTCGATTTAGATACGTACTCCTCTTCTGTGTTCTCCTAGACTCCTTTACAGCAGTACCTGATCACAGTACTTGTAATCGCTATTTAATTTTCCATTTACTTAATTATCCACTTATTTAGCTGCTCCCCGATAGATTCTTATCTCCTAAAGAGAAGGGACCCAATATTACTCACTTTTGTATCCCAGGCAACTGGATTGGAGCCTTGTAAATAGTAGGTCTATCAAAAAATGTCAGCTGAACCAATGAAAGTCAGTTTACTATGAAATGTTTCTCCTGTCCCTTCCCTCTTCCTGCCTCCTTACCCTCATCTCAATTCCCACTGGCAGGGGTTTCTTCTGTTTCCTTCAAATGAATCTATACAGATGCGGCATTAACTTATTTGATAAGCTTTGTGAGACAATGATCTAAAAATAAAAATAAGGCTTCCCTGGTGGCGCAGTGGTTGAGAGTCTGCCTGCCGATGCAGGGGATGCGGGTTCATGCCCCGGTCCGGGAAGATCCCACATGCCGCGGAGCGGCTGGGCCCGTGAGCCATGGCCGCTGAGCCTGCGCGTCCGGAGCCTGCGCTCCGCAACGGGAGAGGCCACAACAGTGAGAGGCCCGCGTACCGCAAAGTAAGTAAATAAACAAACAAACAAATAAATAAATAAAAAGCACAGCTGTGTTCTCCCTGAACAAAACAAACTTATATACAAAAATCACTGGCTTAGATGTTTGAGATGGTGATGTCTTTACACAAACCCCCATGATGGGAAAAGCCCTCCTATACCAGCTTCTGTCTGCCATCTTCTCGTCTCTTTCTTTTTAATAAAAGCAGGAACATTCTCTGCCCCACTTTCTCTCCTGGTGGACTCCATTGCCTAGGAATCCATGCAAAGCCAGCCCTGCACTGGTGCTAAGAGGGAGCCAGCAGGCGGCAGAAGACATCTACAGCTTCCCCAGCCTCCACTGCCCAGCCTCCAGCTGGAGCAGGTAGGGCCGCTTGCCAGTCTCCGAGGGAGAAATAGGACTGAAGCCTTATTCATAAGCCTGGCAGGAAAAGTCAGGGATAAAGAACAGAATCACAAGGTGTACATGAAACCTTTTATTAAACGAAGAGAAGCTCTATTTCCAAGAATTCAAGCTAAGCCAGGTGGTTGCAGAATTGCCTGCAATTGTCCCCAGAGTGGTTGTTTCCTGATCCCCAATTACCTGCACATACCCCAATTTATGTAACAAAGAGTTATGAAGCAACAGCCTAGGAATCACTCATTTCTGAATCAGAGGAGACTTTTCTTTGACAACTCATTCTTTCTCTAGGTAATATGTTGTCGAATTCTCACAACTCTGGGCTGATTCTCTTCCCCTCATTTCAAAAGGAGGAAACAGAAGCCTCCAAAGTGTGAAACTTCATTTGAAAAATTCTCAAGTGTGACCTCTTTTAATTTCATCCTGCAATCTGTGCCCAGGGCCCTCTTCTCCATGGCCTCACAGACTCTTTTTGATCCCAGAACCTACCAGCTGGATTGTATGTCTCTGTTTACATTATCTCTCTCACTCCAGTAGACTGTGACCTTGAAGCAGGGACTAAGCCTTATTCATTTTGTATTCCCAGGGCCCAGAACTGAGTTTCACACCAGAAGGCATCCAACAAATATTTATTGAATGAATGTGAGAATCTCACCAGTTTATATCTCTTATCTGACAAAAAGCCATTTTTATTTGGATTAAAACCTCTGGCAGATCTCAGAGGAGTCCCCAAATGGAGTCAATAGGGTCCTCTTTCTCCATCCTCCCTTCAGTATGCCAGGAACTCCATCCCACGAGTTTTGGAGAACTTTTTTGTCTATCATAAGGTGTATGGGTGTGCAGTGTGTGTGTATGTGTGTGTGTTTGGGCGGTGGTATATTTGTGAAAAAATGCTGTTTCTTTAAAATTCTGTTGGAAACTATTTCCCTCAATTATACTCAGAAACTAACATCATCAAATGCTTTCTTACCACTTGGATAAAAATAACCATTCACTTATATACTTACATTGGCCATCAGCTCAATGTGCAACCTGGTCCCTATAGATGAGGCAGCTGCACAGGGGCATTCATTTTTACCCACAATGACAGTGACCCACCTTTGTATAATAAATGGCTGCAGGCTGCAGCCAGTCCTAATTTCTAATGAAGGACTTAACTGTGTAAAATCATAGTCAGCATGATGTAGAGCCCATGTCCCAGCTGAAAGCAGGCAGACCTCCTCTGGCCACAGTTATGGCAGAATATCGCAGTTTTGCCCTAAGAATCCAGTTCCAAAGTGTTGACTTCCCTCCCGTAGAATAGGAAGGAGAGCTATGATGTTCAGCTCATCTGAATTCCAGAAGCATCTTCCCACTGCTTTCCTTTTTTCCTAGGGGCTTTGAAAATTACATCCACTGCAATAATCCGAAGATGCTTTCCCCCCAGAGAAGTTTAACCAGAGGGAGCAGAGTAATCCCGAAGAGCCCTGAGATTCTGGCGCCCTGGCTTCCAGCTCCCGCTCTGTGAAGAAGTAACTGCCGCGAAACAGGCACTCCCCATATTCTGGCCCCCAAGCCTTAGTCTTTCCCCAGTGAAATGAATGAAGAAATGAATCACTAGAAGATCTTTGAGATGCCTCTGAGATTGAACATGTTACGAGATTTTAGAAATAGAAGATCAGTTCTCAAGTGTGGTTCAATGTGGTTTTAACATTGTTAATGGTAACTCATTCACTGAACAAATATTTATTAGCATCCATTATGAAACAAGGCACTGTTCTAGGCCTGAGAATTCAGCAATGTATAAGACAGATAAGGTCCTTGTGGGGAGAGATGGACAATAAATAAATCAAGTGAGATGATTTCAGAAAGTGATAAATGCTATGGGGAAGATAAAGCATAATGGTATGGTAGAAACAGGTTCGGAGAAGAATGTTTCTAGGTTGGGTGGTCAGCAGGCCCACTCTACACAGCCTCGTAGACTGTCTATTGCTTTACACCGGGTGCACCACCCATCTTCCTCAGATGCTGTCATTTGAGTTGAGACCTGATAGAGGTAGTAGTAAATTTTGTCATTGGGTTTCTTCCAATCTCTATTTCCATACACTTTTAAGCCAAAGAATTGTGTCAAATGATATTTGGGTTTGAATGTGGTGCCTTCTATTAAGCTAGTGATTTAATTTTCCTCTTCCCTGCCCGCCCCGCCCCTTTCTGAGTTGAGTTAGGTGTTCCATTGTCTCATACAGCTATCTCTGCACTGATATCTATCTATTGATATATCTCTACCATAACACTTGTCCAGAATAATTGTAAGTAAGTGTTCTAGTTTGCCCCCAAAGGGCTGTGTTCCTCAAAGACACAGAACCTCTTTTTCATATTATTTATCCCATTGCTAAGGGTCCTGCCTATCAGAGGTACTTAGCAAATGTCTGATGAATAAAAAAAAATGAAGGAATAAATGGTTCGAGACCAGGAACCTTATTCTAGCTCCTATTTGATGCCCACCACAGACAGCACAGACTTCTCCAACAAAATGGAGTGTAAGTGGTGTGGAGACATGGAGTCATCTCCTGCCCTCTACTGTGATCACCTCTAAAAGCCAGCTCCATAAAGAAGAACCAGGGGGTTGCTACCAAATACCAAATACCACCTGCAAAGAATGGCTGGAATACCTTCCATAGGGCATCAAGCCCAAGAAGAAGGCAAATGATCCTATCTGGCAATGATCATCCTCATCTCTTGATGTTGATGGTGGATGGAAATGCCATGAATATTCCTCTTGATGTTCCTTTAGCTGAGGACTCTATGTTGAAAGTTCTTTTATTTGTTGTTTGAGATCTTTTCTCAGGGTGTTAACATTTCACTAAGGAAATGCATAAACAAATAAGTAATATCAATACCTAATTTTTCTACTGGGATTATAAAATGAGGGTCATTTAAAAAAATCGTTGTTTCAAATGCTTAGGAGCATATTTTAATGATCCTTTAATAACTTCACACTGTGTTTTTCCTATGTTATGTAATTTGATGCACAAGGAAAACAGGACCAAATGTAAACAATTCTACCTCATAATTATAAGAACATTATTATTTCTAACCTGTCTACAAATTGTTCTGCCCATCTATTTCCAGGTAAAAAATAATTTTCAGAAATAGGAATGTTATAAAGTGTGTGTTTCTCTATGTTTTATAATTATGGCTGAAATTTCATATACCCACTCTCACACTTTCATCCACTAAAACCTTCTAAGAGCTAGGACAACTCTTAACAGTAAAGGTCACTTCCTATAGGACAGTGATTCATATCAATAGATAGATATCAGTGCAGAGATAGCTGTATGAGACAATGGAGCACCTAACTCAACTCAGAAAGGGGGGGGCGGGCAGGGAAGAGGAAAATTAAATCACTAGCTTAATAGAAGGCACCACATTCAAACCTAAATATCATTTGACAAAATTCTTTGGCTTAAAAGGGTATGGAAATAGAGATTGGAAGGAACCCAATGACAAAATTGCACTTTGGATGTACAAATTATCCTACTAGCTCAATACTTTTCAGCCTACTCTCTACAATTTCCCTAAAAGGTTATCATAAAATATATTCAAATGGTTTCTTAACAAAATAAAAATACTCTCATTTATAAGTTTGGTAGCCCTGCCAATAATAAACTCTAATAATTAAATAAAATATTTATTAAAATATATGGTACCAGCTTCCAGTGGCTGAGAGGCAAGTGAAACTACCTTTGAGAGAAATGAGATCAATCTAGGAAAACCGTTTCTTACTCAACGAATGATGGTTTCAAGAAATTGTTTCTTTCTTTTATAAGTTCTCACATACCATCTGGAAATCTGTTTCAGAATTCTGCTTGAAATCTATAGTTAAAATATTGTAGATAAATGGTCATTTAGCATGTTTGTATATACTCCAGTGATGGGGGACATGTTAACCCCATAACACACTGAATTTCCCTTTTGTATTGATTTAATTGTTTAAAACTTGGGCCAGGAAACTTGAATTTATTTTAATCTTTAGCCCAAACCTCCTCTAGTAACCCCCACCAACCTCCATCCACTTACCCAGTCTCCCTCATTGTGGTAAATTAAGCCACCATCTATTCAGTTGAATCATCCATGATTTTACATCCTTCCTCAACCCCCCTTCTTCTTTTTCAGTTGGCCAGAAAGTCCTTTCCCTCCTACATCAAAACTGTACACTCTATCTCTGCTGCCATCACTGTTTCAGGGCATTAAAATCTCACTTGAACTAGCATAGCCACCCTATGAACCTCCTTGCTTCCACCCCCGCTCCATCCTCCAAACCCTTCTCCACATAACAGCAAGAGCAATCTCTTAACACACACAGCAAATCATGTCATTGCATTTAGCATAAAGTCCCTACATAGTATTGCCCCTGCCACCCCTGCAACCTCATCTTGTGCCACACTCCCCTTTGCTCAGTATGATTCATCCTCAAGGGCTTCCTTTTTGTTTCAGAAGCATGCCAACTCCCTTCCCACCTCAGCAATTTTGCATGTGTGTTTTTTTTCCACTGGTATATTTTCTTTGCTTAGAACAGTTCCTGGCTTATAGAAAGTGCTGAATAAATATTTGTTGAATGAATGAATAAATGCTGCTCTCTGCTTATTATCTCCTCTACTCTTTGTATGGCTGCCTTCTTCTCGTTCTTTAAGCCTCGGATTAAGTCACCTCATAAAAATTCCTTCCCCAACCCATTGTTTAAGTAGGGCCCTTTTACATCACAGTACTATTACAGCTTTTTGCTACATCTATTTTTATGTTCATTATTTTTGTAATTTCTTCCTCTTGCATAAAACGCCAAGCTCCATGAGGATCATTTGTTGTGTTTACCAATGTATTAACTAGTGCCTGGCAATGTGCTTGGCACATATTGCTAGTCCTGGACCAATGTCTATTCAATGGATTAGTGAATAAATGAATGAGTGTGTGAGTATATTAAACACCAACAATCAACTTACTGATTCATAAAGATCCAACTTAATTGCTATTTTAAAAGCAACTCTTCTTCATTAGGAGAAGGACTCACTTATTGATTTCCTGTCATTGGCATAGCACCCACAATAACCCTTAGGAAGCTCAAATTTAAAACATCAGTTGGCATAAAAACTTGTTAGAGGTTTGAAGCATTTTTTGTGATTATTACTCTGGGCTTATTTCAGAAAATGAGACTAGTTTTGAGATCAAATTTCAAAAGTTGTTGACCTTTCAGAGAGAGCTTCATGTAGGTGATGAGGTCTGCACTGAGGCTGCATTTCCAGTCCTAAGTTTGTGAAATGGCATTACTTAATGTTTCAAGAACTTTGTATTTCAAAAAATTATATTCTCTTGAGAATGAATAGGCTATATACCTCCCTTTTGGTGGAGTCAGGGGGTGGAAGGAGTGGCAGTATGGTTTGCTATTAACTTAAATAATAATCGTAAAATTGGAAATCATTGCCTCAGCCTCTGGTCTACAGAGCACTTAATAGTGTTTACATCAGTTAACATCTGGCCTCCAAATGTTATCAGTCTTGAACACTGCACCTGCAGACAGCCTGGTATTTGAGTTTTAAATATGTTCTTTTAGAAAGGAAGGTGGGGGGGTGAGAGGAGGAAGGTAAGAGAAAGTAGAGGTAGAAAAATGAGGTCACAGAATCTTTTCTCCTTGACTTAGGCAGTAAAGCTAAGAAAAGTGACACATTTTTTTTCCTCATAGGTATAGAGCACTCACTGTGAGCTGGGCCACATGTTATGTGCTTGGTGGACATTAACTCATTTCATTGCTATATCACTCTGTGGGGAAGATGTTAACTTGATTCTATGGATGTGAAAACTGAAGTTCAAAGGGTGTAAAAATTTTGCTGAAGATCACTCAGCTATTGGATGGTGGATCTTGGATTTAAACCCAGTTGGATTGGAACCATTAACAAATTCAACCAACTCACTCACATCAGTAAATATCTGCTCAGTCTCTCCTCTTGTTATTATCAATAAATCTCCATGATTATATCTGAAGTCTTCTGTTCTGAACCCTACCCTTTCCCCCTATTCATAGACTATGTTACTTTACTTGCTCATGCATCATCATTTTCCATTTTGTACAGCAGCAAGGAAATCCTTTAGGCAGAAGAAACATAATACCAGATGGAAATCTGAATCTACACAATGAAATGAAAAATATTTTGCTTCTTACTAAAATATCTGAAAAATATAACTGACTGAAAAGCAAAAATAATAACAATGTATTGTGATGTTTATAACACATGTAGAAGTAAGACATATAACAATAAATGCACAAAGGCAAAGAAGGGAGAAATGGAAATATATTGTGGAAAAGATATTATACTATATGTACTGCTTGAAGATAGATCGTGGTAAGCTAAAACTTACACTAGAATCCCTAAAGTAACCATTAAATTAAAAAAAAATGTAGAGCTATACCTAAGGAAATCAAATGGAAGCACAAAACACTTAATTACCCAAAACAGAGCAGAAAAAGAGAAAAAAGCACATAATGAAGAGATAGGAAAAATAGAAAACAAATAGCAACATAGCAGCTTTAAAGCTGACCACCTTAACAGTCTCCTTAAATGTAAATGGTCTTAATACTACAATTAAAAGGCAGACAATTAAAAGGCATGACCCAACTATATGCTGCCAAGATAGATAATATTCTAGGCCATAAAACAAGTCTCAATAGGTTTTTAAAAATCCGAGTCATACAAAGTATATTTTCTGCTCAGAGTGAAATTAAATTAGAAATCATAACAGAAAGATCTCTAGTAAAGTTTCATATATTTGAAACTAAACATTCTAAATAACTCATGAATTAAAGATAAAATCAAAAGAGAAATAGAAAGTATTTTTAACTGAATAAATATAAAAACATGACATATCAGGATAAGGAGCAAGGAGACTTTCAAGATGGCTGAAGAGTAAGACGTGGAGATCA
Source organism: Lagenorhynchus albirostris (assembly GCF_949774975.1). NCBI lineage: Eukaryota > Metazoa > Chordata > Mammalia > Artiodactyla > Delphinidae > Lagenorhynchus > Lagenorhynchus albirostris. Next base: position 129,477,863 of record NC_083096.1, read on the forward strand.
CCTTCCTCCCCACAAATACATCAGAAATACATCTACATGTGGAACAACTCCTACAGAACACCTACTGAACACTGGCAGAAGACCTCAGACTTCCCAAAAGGCAAGAAATTCCCCACGTACCTGGGTAGGGCAAAAGAAAAAAAAAAAAAAAAAGCAGAGACAAAAGAATAGGGACGGGGGCTTCCCTGGTGGTGCAGTGGTTGAGAGTCTGCCTGCCGATGCAGGGGACACGGGTTCGTGCCCCGGTCCGGGAAGATCCCACATGCTGCGGAGCGGCAAGGCCCATGAGCCATGGCCACTGAGCCTGCACGTCCGGAGCCTGTGCTCCGCAGCGGGAGAGGCCACAACAGTGAGAGGCCCACGTACCGCAAAAAAAAAAAAAAAAAGAATAGGGACGGGACCTGCACCATTGGGAGGGAGCTATAAAGGAGGAAAAGTTTCCACACATTAGGAAGCCTCTTCACTGGCAGAGACAGTGGGTGGCAGGGGGGAAGCTTCAGAGCACGGAGAGAGAGCACAGCAACAGGGGTGCAGAGGGCAAAGTGGAGAGATTCCCGCACAGAGGATTGGTGCCAACCAGAGCTCACCAGCCTGAGAGGCTTGTCTGCTCACCCACCAGGGCGGGTGGGGGCTGGGAGCTGAGGCTCTGGCTTCGGAGGTCAGATCCCAGGGAGAGGACTGGGGTTGGCTGTGTGAACACAGCCTGAAGGGGGCTAGTGCACCACAGCTAGCTGTGAGGGAGTCCGGGAAAAAGTCTGGAACTGCCTAAGAGGCAACAGACCATTGTTTTGGGGTGCACGAGCAGAAGGGGTTCAGAGTACCACCTAAACGAGCTCCAGAGAGGGGAGCGAGCCACGGCTATCAGTGTGGACCCCAGAGACAGGCAAGAAATGCTAAGGATGCAGCTGCAGCCATCAAGAAGCCTGTGTGCAAGCACAGGTCACTATCCACACCTCCCCTCTTGGGAGCCTGTGCAGCCCACCATGGCCAAGGTCCCATGATTCAGGGACAACTTCCCCGGGAGAACACACGGCATGCCTCAGCCTGTTGCAACATCACGCTGGCCTCTGCCCCTCCAGGCTCACCCCACATTCTGTACCCATCCCCCACTGGACTAAGTGAGCCAGAGCCCCCTAATCAGATGCTACTTTAACCCTGTCCTGTTCGAGCGATGAAAAGACACCCTCAGGTGACCTACACGCAGAGGTGGGGCCAAATCCAAAGCTGAACTCCAGGAGCTGTGCGAACAAAGAAGAGAAAGGGAAATCTCTCCCAGCAGCCTCAGGAGCCGTGGATTAAATCTCCACAATCAACTTGATGTACCCTGCATCTGTGGAATACGTGAATAGACAACAAATCATCCCCAAAATGAGGCGGTGGACATTGGTAGCAATAATATATGTATATTTTTTTCCTTTTTCCCTTTTTGTAAGTGTGTATGTGTATGCTTCTTTGTGTGATTTTGTCTGTATAGCTTTGCTTTTACCATTTGATCTAGGATTCTGTCTGTCCATTTTTTTTTTTAACTATGGTTTATAGTGCTTGTTATCATTGGTGGATCTGTTTTCTCGTTTGGTTGCTCCCTTCCTTCATTCTTTTTATTTCTTTTTTTTCCTTTTTTATTACTTTTTAATTTTTTTATTTTTAATAATTATTTATTTTCTATTTTAATAACTTTATTTTATTCTTTCTTTCCTTCCTTCTTTCCTTCTTTCCTTCCTTCCTTCTTTTCTTTCTTTATTTTTCTTTCTCCCTATTCTTCTGAGCCTTGTGGCTGACAGGGTCTTGGTGCTCTGGCTGGGTGTCAGGCCTGGGCTCTGAGGTGAGATATCTGAGTTCAGGACATTGGTCCACCAGAGACCTCCCAGCTCCACGTAACATCAAAGGGCGAAAGCTCTCCCAGAGATCCCCCTCTCAAGGCAAAGATACGGCTCCATTCAACGACCAGCAAGCTACAGTGCTATACACCCTGTGCCAAACAACTAGCAACACAGGAACACAACCACACCCATTAGCAAAGAGGCTGCCTGAAATGATAATAAGGTCACAGATACACCAAAACACACCACCGGATGCAGACCTGCCCACCAGAAAGACAAGATCCAGACTCATCCACCAGAACACAGGCACTAGTCTCCTCCACCAGGAAGCATACACAACCCACTGAAACAACCTTACCCACTGGGGCAGACACCAAAACAACAGGTACTATGAACCTACAGCCTGCAAAAAGGAGACTCCAAACACAGTAAGTTAAACAAAATGAGAAGACAGAGAAACACAGAGCAGATGAAGGAGCAAGGTAAAAACTCACCAGACCAAACAAATGAAGAGGAAATAGGCAGTCTACCTGAAAAAGAATTCAGAGTAATGATAGTAAAGATGATCCAAAATCTTGGAAATAGAATGGAGAAAATACAAGAAACGTTTAACAAGGACCTAGAAGAACTAAAGAGCAAACAATGATGAACAACACAACAAATGTAATTTAAAATTCTCTAGAAGGAATCAATAGCAGAATAACTAAGGCAGAAAAACGGATAAGTGACCTGGAAGATAAAATACTGGAAATAATTACTGCAGAGCAGAATAAAGAAAAAAGAATGAAAAGAATTGAGGACAGTCTCAGAGAATTCTGGGACAACATTAAATGCACCAACACTCGAATTAGAGGAGTCCCATAAGAAGAAGAAAAAAAGCAAGGGACTGAGAAAATATTTGAAGAGATTATAGTTGAACACTTCCCAAATATGGGAAAGGAAATAGTTAATCAAGTCCAGGAAGTGCAAGAGCCCCATACAGGATAAATCCAAGGAGAAACACATGAAGACACATATTAATCAAACTATCAAAAATTAAATACAAAGAAAAAATATTAAAAGCAGCAAGGGAAAAACAACAAATAACATACAACAGAATCCCCCTAAGGTTAACAGCTGACCTTTCAGCAGAAACTCTGCAAGCCAGAAGAAGTGGCAGGACATATTTAAAGGGATGAAAGGGAAAAAACACAATGACGATTACTTTACCCAGCAAGGATCTCATTCAGATTCGACAGAGAAATTAAAACCTTTACAGACAAGCAAAAGCTAAGAGAATTCAGCACCACCAAACCAGCTTTACAACAAATGTTAAAGGAACTTCTCTAGGCAGGAAACACAAGAGAAGGAAAAGACCTACAATAAAAAACCCAAAACAATTAAGAAAATGGTAATAGGAACATACATGTCGATAATTACCTTAAATGTAAATGGATTAAATGCTCCAATCAAAAGACACAGACTGGCTGAATGGATACAAAAACAGGACCTGTATATATGCTGCCTACAAGAGACCCACTTCAGACCTAGGAACACATACAGCCTGAAAGTGAGGGGATGGAAAAAGATATTCCATGCAAATGGAAATCAAAAGAAAGCAGGAGTAGCAATTCTCATATCAGACAAAATAGATTTTAAAATAAAGACTATTAGAAGAGACAAAGAAGGACACTACATAATGATCAAGGGATTAATCCAAGAAGAAGATAAAATAATTGAAATAGTTATGCACGCAACATAGGAGCACGTCAATACAAAATGCAAATGCTAACAGCCATAAAAGGAGAAATCGACAGTAACACAATCATACTAAGGGACTTTAACACCCCACTTTCACCAAAGGAGAGATCATCCAAAATGAAAATAAATAAGGAAACACAAGCTTTAAATGAGACTTTAAAGAAGATGGACTTAATTGATATTTATAGGACATTCCATTCAAAAACAACAGAATACACTTTCTTCTCAAGTGCTCCTGGAACATTCTCCAGGATAGATCATATCTTGGGTCACAAACCAAGCCTTGGTAAATTTAAGAAAATTGAAATTATATCAAGTATCTTTTCCGACCACAACACTTTGAGACTAGATATCAATTACAAGGAAAAATCTGTAAAAAATACAAATACATGGAATCTAAACAATACACTACTTAAAAAATCAAGAGAGTACTGAAGAAATCAAACAGGAAATCAAAAAATACCTAGAAATAAATGACAATGAAAACATGATGGCCCAAAACCAATGGGATGCAGCAAAAGCAGTTCTAAGAGGGAAGTTTATAGCAATACAAACATACCTCAAGAAACAAGAAACATCACAAATAAACAACCTAAACTTACACCTAAAGCAACTAGAGAAAGAAGAACAAGAAATCTTCAAAGTTAGCAGAAGGAAAGAAATCATAAAGATCAGATCAGAAATAAATGAAAAAGAAATGAATTAAAGAATAGCAAAGATCAATAAAACTAAAAGCTGGTTCTTTGAGAAGATAAACAAATTGATAAACCATTAGCCAGACTAGTCAAGAAAAAAAGGGAGAAGACAAAAATCAATAGAATTAGAAATGAAAAAGTAACAGCTGACACTGCAGAAATGCAAAGGATCATGAGCGATTACTACAAGCAACTAAATGCCAATAAAAGGGACAACCTGGAAGAAATAGACAAATTCATAGAAATGCACAACCTTCAGAGACTGAACCAGGAAGAAATAGAAAATATAAACAGATCAATCACAAGCACTGAAATTGAGACTGTGATTAAAAATCTTCCAACAAATGAAAGCCCAGGACCTTATGGCTTCAGAGGCGAATTCTATCAAACATTTAGAGACGAGCTAACACCTGTCTTACTCAAACTCTTCCAAAATACAGCAGAGGGAGGAATACTCCCAAACTCATTCTACGAGGCCACCATCACCCTGATAGCAAAACCAGACAAAGATATCACAAAGAAAGAAAACTATAGGCCAATATCACTGATGAACATAGATGCAAAAATCCTCAACAAAATACTAGCAAAGAGAATCCAACAGCACATTAAAAGGATCATACACCATGATCAAGTGGGGTTTATCCCAGGAATGCAAGGATTCACCAATATATGCAAATCAATCAATGTGATACACCATATTAACAAACTGAAGGATAAAAACCATATGATCATCTCAAAACATGCAGATAAAGCTTTTGACAAAATTCAACACCAATTTATGATAAAAACCCTCCAGAAAGTAGGCATAGAGGGGACATACATCAACATAATAAAGGCCATATGACACAAACCCACAGCCACCATCGTTCTTAATGGTGAAAAACTGAAACCATTTCCCTTAAGAACAGGAAAAAGACAAGGTTGCCCACTCTCACCACTATTATTCATCATAGTTTTGGAAGTTTTAGTGACAGCAATCAGAGAAGAAAAAGAAATAAAAGGAATCCAAATGGAAAAGAAGAAGTAAATCTGTCACTGTTTGCAGATGATGTGATACTATACATGGAGAATCCTAAAGACACTACCAGATATCTACTAATCAATGAATTTCATAAAGTAGCAGGATACAAAATTAATGCACAGAAATCTCTGGCATTCCTAAACACTAATGATGAAAAATCTAAAAGTGAAATCAAGAAAGTACTCCCATTTACCATTGCAACAAAAAGAATAAAATACCTAGGAATAAACCTACCTAAGGAGAAAAAAGACCTGTATGCAGAAAACTATGAGACATTGATGAAAGAAATTAAAGATGATACAAACAGATGGAGAGATATACCATGTTCTTGAATTGATAGAATCAACATTGTGAAAATGACTATACTACCCAAAGCAATGTACACATTCAATGCAATCTCTATGAAACTACCAATGGCATTTCTCATAGAACTGGAACAAAACAATTCACAGTTTTTATGAAAGCACAAAACACCCTCAATAGACAAAGCAATCTTGAGAAAGAAAAGCGGAGCTGGAGGAATCAGGCTTCCACTCTTCAGACTATACTACAAGTCTACAGTAATCAAGACAGTATGGTAGTGGCACAAAAACAGAAAAAGAGATCAATGGTTCAGGATAGAAAGCCCAGAGATAAACCACACATATATGGTCACCTAATTTTTAATAAAGGAGGCAATAATATACAATGGAGAAAAGACATCCTCTTCAATAAGTGGTGCTGAGAAAACTGTACAGCTACATGTAAAAGAATGAAATTAGAACACTCCCTAACACCATACACAAAAATAAACTTAAAATGGAGTAAAGACCTAAATGAAAGGCCAGACACTATAAAATTTTTAGAGGAAAACACAGGCAGAACGCTGTATGACATAAATCACAGCAAGATCCTTTTTGAGCCACCTCCTACAGCAATGGAAATAAAAACAAAAATAAACAAATGGGACATAATGAAAATTACAAGCTTTTGCACAGCAAAGGAAACCATAAACAAGATGAAAGACATCTCTCAGAATAGGAGAAAATATTTGCAAATGAAGCAACTGACAAAGGATTAATCTCCAAAATATACAAGCAGCTCATGAAGCTCAATATCAAAAAAACAAACAACCCAATCCAAAAATGGGCAGAAGACCTAAATAGACATTTCTCCAAAGAAGATATACAGATTGTCAACAAACACATGAAGGAATGCTCAACATCACTAATCATTAGAGAAATGCAAATCAAAACTACACTGAGGTATCACCCCACACCAGTCAGAAGGGCTATCATCAAAAAATCTACAAACGATAAATGCTGGAGAGGGTGTGGAGAAAAGGGAACCCTCTTGCACTGTTGGTGGGAATGTAAATTGATACAGCCACTATGGAGAACAGCATGGAGGTTCCTTAAAAAACTAAAAATAGAATTACCATATGACCCAGCAATCACACTACTGGGCATATACCCTGAGAAAACTGTAATTCAAAAAGAATCATGTACCACAATATTCACTGCGGCACTATTTACAATAGCCAGGACATGGAAGCAACCTAAGTGTCCATCAATAGATGAATGGATATAGAAGATGTGGCACATATATACAATGAAATTCAGCCACAAAAAGAAACAGAATTGAGTTATTTGTAGTGAGATGGATGACCTAGAGTCTATCATATAGCGTTGAAGTAAGTCAGAAAGAGAAAAAAAATATGCTATCACATATATATGGAATCTAACAAACAAAAAATGGTTCTGAAGAACCTAGAGGCAGGACAGGAATAAAGATGGAGACATAGAGCATGGACTTGAGGACATTGGGAGAGGGAAGGGTAAGCTGGGACGAAGTGAGAGAGTGGTATGGACATATATACACTACCAATGTAAAATAGATAGCTAGTGGGAAGCAGCCACATAGCACAGGGAGATCTGCACAGTCCTTTGTGACCACCTAGAGGGGTGGGATAGGGAGGGTGGGAGGGAGATGCAAGAGGGAGGAGATATGGGGTATATGTATATGTATAGCTGATTCACTTGGTTATAAAGCAGAAACTAACACATCACTATAAAGTAATTATAGTCTAAAAAGACGCTAAAAGAAAAAAAAAAAAGAAGAAGGGATAAGGAGCTTGTCCAAGGGAAACAGTATGTAGACCTTTTTGAAATTAGAATTTGAAACCAGATCTGCCTGACTCAAAATAGCCACAGTATCTTCCTAATAAAATTATAAATTTATTAAGAACAACAACAAAAAACAAGACATATGAAAATCTGTGGGATGCAGCTAAAGCAGTACTTAAAGGGAAATCTATAGCACTAAATTTTTATTAGATAATAATAAAATAGACCAGAGGGCAGACAGCAGAAGAAAGAAGAACTACAATGCTGCAGCCTGTGGAACAAAAACCACATTCACAGAAAGATAGACAACATGAAAAGGCAGAGGGCTATGTGCCATGTGAAGGAACAACATAAAACCCCAGAAAAACAACTAAATGAAGTGGAGATTGGCAACCTACCAGAAAAAGAATTCAGAATAATTATAGTGAAGGTGATCCAGGACCTCAAAAAAAGAATGGAGGCAAAGATCAAGAAGATGCAAGAAATGTTTAACAAAGACCTAGAAGAATTAAAGAACAAACAAACAGATGAACAATACAATAACTGAAATGAAAACTACACTAGAAGGAATCAATAGCAGAATAACTGAGGCAGAAGAACGGATAAGTGACCTGGAAGGCAGAATGGTAGAATTCACTGCTGCAGAACAGAATAAAGAAAAAAGAATGAAAAGAAATGAAGACAGCCTAAGAGATCTCTGGGACAACATTAAACGCAACAACATCCCAGAAGGAGAAGAGAGAGAGAAAGGATGCAAGAAAATATTTGAAGAGATTATAGTCGAAAACTTCCCTAACATGGGAAAGGAAATAGCCACCCAAGTCCAGGTAGTGCAGAAAGGCCCATACAAGATAAACCCAAGGAGAAACACGCTGGACACATAGTAATCAAACGGGCAAAAATTAAAGACAAAGAAAAATTATTGAAAGCAACAAGGGAAAAACGACAAATAACATACAAGGGAACTCCCATAAGGTTAACAGCTGATTTCTCAGCAGAAACTCTACAAGCCAGAAGGGAGTGGCAGGACATATTTAAAGTGATGAAAGGGAAGAAACTACAACCAGGATTACTGTACCTAGCAAGGATCTCATTCAGATTCGATGGAGAAATCAAAAGCTTTATAGACAACCAAAAGCTAAGAGAATTCAGGGCTTCCCTGGTGGCGCAGTGGTTGAGAGTCCACCTGCCAATGCAGGGGACAAGGGTTCGTGCCCCGGTCCGGGAGGATCCCACATGCTGTGGAGCGGCTGGGCCCGTGAGCCATGGCCGCTGAGCCTGCACGTCCGGAGCCTGTGCTCCACAATGGGAGAGGCCACAGCAGTGAGAGGTCCGCCTACCACAAAAAAAGAAAAAGCTAAGAGAATTCAGTCCCACCAAAGCAGCTCTACAACAAGCTAAAGGAACTTCTCTAAGTGGGAAACACAACAAAAGAAAAGGACCTATAAAATCAAACCCAAAACAATTAAGAAAATGGTCATAGGAACATACATATCAATAATTACCTTAAACGTGAATGGACTAAATGTTCCAACCAAAAGACACCAGCTTGCTGAATGGATACAAAAACAAGACCCATATATATGCTGTCTACAAGGGAACCACTTTAGACCGAGCAACACATACAGACTGAAAGTGAGGGGATGGAAATAGATACACCATGCAAATGGAAATCAAAAGAAAGCTGGAGTAGCAATACTCATATCAGATAAAATAGACTTTAAAATAAAGAATGTTACAAGAGACAAGGAAGAACACTACATAATGACCAAGGGATCAATCCAAGAAGAAGATATAACAATTATAAATATATATGCACCCAACATAGGAGCACCTCATTACATAAGGCAGCTGCTAACAGCTATAAAAGAGGAAACCGACAGTAACACAATAATAGTGGGGGACTTTAACACCTCACTTACACCAATGGACAGATCATCCAAAATGAAAATAAATAAGGAAACACAAGCTTTAAATGACACAATAGATCACATAGATGTAATTGTTATTTATAGGACATTCCATCCAAAAACAGCAGATTACACTTTCTTCTCAAGTGCACATGGAACATTCTCCAGGATAGATCACATCTTGGGTCAAAAATGAAGCCTCAGTAAATTTAAGAAAATTGAAATCATATCAAGCATCTTTTCTGACCACAATGCTATAAGATTAGAAAACAATTACAGGGATAAAAATGTAAAAAACCCAAACACATGGAGGCTAGACAATACGTTACTAAATAACCAAGAGATCACTGAAGAAATCAAAGAGGAAATCAAAAAATACCTGGAGACAAATGACAATGAAAACACGACAATCCAAAACCTATGGGATGCAGCAAAAGCAGTTCTAAGAAGGATGTTTATAGCTATACAAGCCTACCTCAAGAAACAAGAAAATTCTCAAATAAACAATCTAACCTTATACCTAAAGGAACTAGAGGAAGAAGAATAAACAAAACCCAAAGTTAGCAGAAGGAAAGAAATCATAAAGATCAGAGCAGAAATAAATGAAATAAACAAAGAAAACAATAGCAAAGATCAATAAAAGTAAAATCTGGTTCTTTGAGAAGATAAACAAAATTGATAAGCCATCAGCCAGACTCATCAAGATGAAGAGGGAGAGGACTCAAATCAGTAAAATTAGAAATGAAAAAGGAGAAGTTACAACAGACACCACAGAAATACAAACCATTAAGAGTGAAAGACTGAATTATTTCCCACTAAAACTAGCAGAAAAGAAATGTCTGTTCTTATCTCTTCTATTCAGCATTTTACTAGAGGTTCTATTCAGTGCAATAGGCAAGACAAAGTTATGAAAGTATCTATATTAGAAAGGAAGAAGTAAAATTGTTTATATTCATAGATGATATGATAGTCTATGTTGAATATTCATTGCAGCTTTGTTATAATAAAAACTGGAAACACCCTAAATGTAAAGGTTCATGAATAAACAAATTATAAAATATTTATATAATGGAATACCACTTAGCAATAAAAAGGAATGAACTAAAAAAAAATTTGTGATTATCACTTGTGACCCTCCACTTATTTTCTCATTTTTTTGCACTGTTTTTAAAGCAAAACTCTTCAAAAAGTTGCCTTTATTGGCTGTCTCCATTTCTTCGACATCTGTGTAATTCTTAACACATAATAATCAAGATTTGGTCCAAAGCACTTTGTACAAAATTCCTTCTGTCAAGATTATCAGTGCCCAAACCAATGATCAATTCTCAGACATCATCTTTCTCAAAGGGTCAGGAGCATTTGACATAATCTTTCTCTTATTTTGACTTTCAAGATATCATCTTCTCCTGGTTTTCATCCTATTTCATTGACTTCCCTAAGTCTTTAATCTCTTCCCAAACCCTACATGTTGGGAGAGTCCCTGGGCTCAGCTCACAAATCTGTTTTCTTTATCTACATTCATTTCCTATGTGATTTGATCATTGCTCTTATCATGGTATAAAATATTACCTGTTCAGTAATGACTCACTAATGTGTTTAAAACAATGATGATTATAGGAATAGTACAATGAATGGCCGAGAAGCTCACTAACTGGACAAAGCTGGAAACCGCAAGAGGAGCAAAGACTATTTAAAGGACAAACATTTGAAAATGTAGTATGGACGCCAGGTGCTTCCAGAGAGGGGCCCAGACTGTGCTTTCCAGTGTATTCGAGACACTGTCTGCACTGCATTTGTGAATCACTGTCCTCAGCTCTGGTGGTAATTTTATATAAAATGCATCCAATTTATATAAAACTACTTAGCATTGATTTTGCATCTGAAGAGTTTCAGAAACGTCAACATTCCAAAAATAAATGGTATCATGATTCTATTAGAGCTTAAGCAAAGTCTCCAGGCTTTGCTGTTCTTTGCCATTATTTTGGGAAATTAAATCTTCCTGTAATTTAAACCAAATGCCTCTGAGCAGGTCACAGCTTGCCCTCATCAGGATAGGCAGGCAGTCCCTCTCTTCCTTCCCCAAAGCCAAGGTTAAGGCGGGATCAGTCAGGCTTGGGAGGTGGCCTTACAAGTCCAATCTCCTTGGGGAACTGAGGATCCTTTTACCTCACACCTGACACTCACATGGAGAATGAGAGCCCTAAATCACTAGGACAGGCTTCAGCTTTTCTTCCCAGAGCAATCTTTTCAAAAGAGAGTTACAGGATCAGTGTTTTGAAGTAGATAGAGAAGATTTAATTTTTTAAATGAATGTGAATTCATATTCCTCTTCAGATATCAATTCCCATTCATGATTCCTTATTTATTTATTTATTTATTTTTGCGGTACACGGGCCTCTCACTGCTGTGGCCTCTTCCGTTGCGGAGCACAGGCTCCGGAAGCGCAGGCTCAGTGGCCATGGCTCACGGGCCCAGCCACTCCGCGGCATGTGGGATCTTCCCGGACCGGGGCACAAACCCGTGTCCCCCGCATCGGCAGGCGGACTCTCAACCACTACGCCACCAGGGAAGCCCATGACTCCTTATTTTGGAAAGGGCATTGTTACTTTACAAATCCAGCTTTTTAATAACAGCGACAATCATTGCCTCCAAATTTCAGTACTGAGGAAACACATTGCCAAAGCATTCTCTTCCTTTCAATTGCTTCTCCTACATCCCAGTGCTTTGACTGACCCACTCACAAAGAGTTAAACAAGTCATTTGAAGGGCTGATTTATTTGATAAAGACATCCCCTGAATACTTTTTCTCATTTCTGTCAATAATCCCATTTCCTCGTTTTATCTTTTCACAACCAATTCTCTCAACATGGATTTCCTCTTTAAGACTCAATTATCTTAACTTACTGGTAAATTACCCAGTCAAACCAAAACATCAGTTTCAGTAATCAAAAGGACAGAGGGCTCTTCACGTAGTGTTTATGACTCACATATTTCTGATTCACAGATGGATGTACTGTGTTCTGTGCCACCTCAATAACGTAGCATTACTTGGACAAATAAAAGCCACTACACTTATGCAGTCTAGATAAGTTTCTTGCATGTTTCCTTCTCAATTTTATAAATGAGTCACTTCTTGAATATTCTTCAACAATTTGTAAAACTCTATTGTGGAGTATGACCATTCTACTCCAGACAAAGAAATCATGATACTCTTTCTATTTCTCCATGCAGGTTTTACAACTTAGGAACTATTTTAATATAGAACTGAGAGTTGCTTAAGGCCATTTATTATTTAATGAAAATAGAAGCAACTTTTATTCTTATGAGGAAAATTTAGTTTGGGAATAGTTGATTTGTTTTTTTCTTTCTGTTTTTAGGCTAACAGTTCTTCTGATGCACAAGCTATAAATCTCATTGTTAGCTTGGGAAAAAATATGACAGAAAAGGGCAGGAAACATCCCTTACTAATTCCTGCAGTGGGATTATCATGTCTGCTGGGTACTCAAGGCACTTTTCAAAGAACTTCTTCTTTTTTTTTTTTAATTGCAGCACAAAATACAAAGTGTAATTGAACTTTCCTGTGTCAAATCCTCTAATACATCACCATTGTAGACAGAAGAAAGTTCAAACTGATCTGTTGGGTAGTCAAGGTCCTTATTGTATAGTCTGAACCTGACCTTCTAAGCTAGGATCACTTATCTATGCTCTAACCAAGTTGAATTACACACTCTCCCAGCGATATATTTACTCGCTTTTGCTTATGCTCTTCCTACTTCCTAGACTATCCTTCCATCTAGAATATGCTTTCTGACATTTTCAAAAATTCAGATCCATGTGTGAGCAAGGGACTAGGTAGGGGATGGAAAGCCCAAGAATTAGGGAGAATTCGGCAGCTCTAATTCTGGGAGTGACTGTGCAGAGACTGTTAGGCTTCTCTATGCTGTCAGCTCCATTAAGAAATACTCAAAGTGACTCAAGGGGTCCTATATATAGTGGGAAATGAGTGCCCTGGGAAAGCTCTACTTGGAAGCAGTTTAATGTAATGGATCATGCAGAGGCTTTGGAATGAAACAGACCTGGGTCTGAACAGAAGTCCTGCCATTTGCTAACTAAAAGGGCTTGGATTTAAACTTTCTGAGCCTTAGTTTCCTTGTATGTAAAATCATAATAGAAGAGAAAACTAAAGGCTTGCTATGAGCATAAAATTGAATATGTGTAAAACTATAGATGTTCAGTTCTACAGTTCAGTAGCAATGCCAGCAAAGAACAAATGCAGAACAGAAATGGAAGTATAGCTTATGTAGACAGAGGATTTGAGATTTTATCATTACCTGCCCTGACTCCTGAAATGTAATTCCCCACGATCTGTAGACACCACATAGCAGACCTAAAAGTTTTCATGTGGCCTTAGAAGCTGCTGAAGTGTGGAGTAGGAATTCAGTAAAGAGTTGAGAACCCCTAGATCTGTGAAGGCGTGGTGGCCACCTGGTAACAGAGGTTCTGGGGGGGATGGCCCAAAGCCAGGAGACTGAATAGAGTCTTGGAAGATAAGCAACTCAGGAAGAGCCAAACTGTATGGCAGGCATGGGACTGGCTGCCCCAGAGGCTCACACAATCTTTGTCTCCTACTCTGCTTTGAGGCTAAGAGTGCTCAAGTGACATAGTTTCAGCCAATGAGATGTAGCTGGATGTCTCCGGGAAAGGGGTTCCTTCCTAAATCTTAGGTCAGACATACAAAACTGCCATTTTTGTAGGTTAAAAAGTAGCTGAAAGTCAGCAATTTCAGACATTCAACTTATAAAAGACAAACCTTTCTACCTAGGAGAGCTCTTCATTCTTTTTTACTCTTTCTCCTTTTTTTTTTTTTTTTCTTCCCTGGAACAGAGAACTCGATGCACAATCAGTAGCAATCTTATTATGGCTTTGAGGATAAGCACCAGGATGGTAGAAAAAGAAGATAAAAGGATACTGAATCTCCAGACACCACTGAGTAACGTAAGGTCCTGGACCACCTACCTCTGACATTCCTGTTGCATGAGACAAATACAGCCCTCACTGTTTAACCACTGTAGTATGGAGTATTGTTTGCATCTGGAAACACCCCTAGTTGATGTCATGGTGCTGAGTCAGAAGGCAGAGAACCAGTGGATTTTAACTGGGCAAAAGAACTGACCCCAGAGAAACTGGCTTCAGGGAGTAAAGTACCTCTCAGGATGATCAAAACATTTGAAGTAGAAACCAACCTTTTGCTGCCTCTTCAGGCAACATGGTATGATTCCTCTTCTGGAAAAGAAAGGAAGAGAAAGGAAGAGAAAAAGACAGGAGGAGAAGGAGAAGGAACATATTGCTCCTTCTCCTAGAACAATAGTTCTACGAGAGCTGCAGTTTTAAACAGAGTGGTCAGGTTAGGAAAGCAGATATCTGAGGAAATATTTGGCCGAAGAAACAGGAAGTCAAAAGGCCCTAAGGCAAGAACACCCTTGTATTTTTTTTTTGAATTTTTGAACTTTATTTTATTTTTTTATACAGCAGGTTCTTATTAGTCATCCTTTTTTTTTTTTTTTTTGCAGTACACGGACCTCTCACTGTTGTGGCCTCTCCCGTTGCAGAGCACAGGCTCCGGACGCGCAGGCTCAGTGGTCACGGGCTCAGCCGCTCCGCGGCATGTGGGATCTTCCTGGACCGGGGCACAAACCCGCGTCTACTGCATCGGCAGGCAGACTCTCAATCTGCGCCACCAGGGAAGCCCAGTCATCCATTTTATACACATCAGTGTATACATGTCAATCCCAATCTCCCAATTCATCCCACCACCACCACCCCCACCCACTGCTGCTTTCCCCCCTTGGTGTCCATACGTTTGTTCTCTATATCTGTGTCTCAATTTCTGCCCTGGAAACCAGTTCATCTGTACCATTTTTCTAGGCTCCACATATATGCGTTAATATATGATATTTGTTTTTCTCTTTCTGACTTACTACACTCTGTATGACACTCTCTGGATCCATGCATGTGTCCACAAATGACCCAATTTCATTCCTTTTTATGGCTGAGTAATATTCCATTGTATATATATATACCACATCTTCTTTATCCATTTGTCTGTCAATGGGCATTTAGGTTGCTTCCATGACCTGGATATTGTAAATAGTGCTGCAATGAACACTGTGGTACATGTCTCTTTTTGAATTATGGTTTTCTCTGGGTATATCCCAGTAGTGGGATTGCTGGATCATATGGTAATTCTACTTTTACTTTTTTAAGGAAGCTCCACACTGTTCACCATAGTGGCTCTATCAATTTACATTCCCACCAACAGTGCAAGAGGGTTCCCTTTTCTCCACACCCTCTCCAGCATTTGTTGTTTGTAGATTTTCTGATGATGCCCATTCTAACTGGTGTGAGGTGATACCTCATTGTACTTTTGATTTGCATTTCTCTAATAGTTAGTGATGTTGAGCAGCTTTTCATGTGCTTCTTGGCCATCTGTATGTCTTCTTTGGAGAAATGTCTATTTAGGTCTTCTGCCCATTTTTGGATTGGGTTGATTGTTTCTTTAATATTGAGCTGCATGAGCTGTTTATATATTTTGGAGATTAATCCTTTGTCCGTTGATTCGTTTGCAAATATTTTCTCCTATTTTGAGGGTTGTCTTTTTGTCTTGTTTATGGTTTCCTTTGCTGTGCAAAACTTCGAAGTTTCATTAGGTCCCTCCCATTTGTATATTTTTGTTTTTATTTCCATTACTCTAGGAGGTGGATCAAAAAAGATCTTGCTGTGGTTTATGGCAAAGAGTGTTCTTCCTATCTTTTCCTCTAAGAGCTTTATAGTGTCTGGTCTTACATTTAGGTCTGTAATCCATTTTGAGTTTATTTTTGTGTATGGTGTTAGGGAGTGTTCTAATTTCATTCTTTTACATGTAGCTGTCCAGTTTTCCCAGCACCACTTACTGAAGAGACTGTCTTTTCTCCATTGTATCTCCTTGCCTCCTTTGTCATAGATTAGTTGACCATAGGTGCATGGGTTTATCTCTGGGTTTCTATCTTGTTCCATTGATCTATGTTGCTGTTTTTGTGCCAATACCATGTTGGCTTGATTACTGTAGCTTTGGAGTATAGTCTGAAGTCAGGGAGTCTGATTCCTCCCACTCTGTTTTTTCCCTCAAGACTGCTTTGGATATTCGGGGTCTTTTGTTTCTCCATATAAATTTTAAGATTTTTTGTTCTAGTTCTGTAAAAAATGCCATTGGTGATTTGATAGGGATTGCATTGAATCTGTACATTGCTTTGGGTAGTATAGTCATTTTCACAATATTGATTCTTCGAATCCAAGAACATGGTATATCTCTCCATCTGTTGGTATCATCTTTAATTTCTTTCATCAGTATCTTATAGTTTTCGCATACAGGTCTTTTGTCTCCCTTGGTAGCTTTATTCCTAGGTATTTTATTGTTTTTGTTGCAATGGTAAATGGGAGTGTTTCCTTAATTTCTCCTTCAGATTTTTCATCATTAGTGTATAGGAATGCAAGAGATTTCTGTGCATTAATTTTGTACCCTGCAACTTTACCAAATTCATTGATTAGCTCTAGTAGTTTTCTGGTGGCATTTTTAGGACTCTCTATGTATCACACTATGTCATCTGCAAAGAGTGACAGTTTTACTTCTTCTTTTCCAATTTGTATTCCTTTTATTTCTTTTTCTTCTCTGATTGCCATGGTTAGGACTTCCAAAACTATGTTGAATAATAGTGGTGAGAGTGGACATCCTTGTCTTGTTCCTGACTTAGAGGAAATGCTTTCAGTTTTTCACCATTTAGAATGATGTTTGCTGTGAGTTTGTCGTATATGGCCTTTATTATGTTGAGGTGCCTACTTTCTGGAGAGTTTTTTTCATAAATGGGTGTTGAATTTTGTTAAAAGCTTCTTCTGCATCTATTGAGATGATCATATAGTTTTTATTCTTCAATTTGTTAATATGGTTCATGACATTGATTGATTTGCATATATTGAAGAATGCTTGCATACCTGGGATAAATCTCACTTGATAGTGTGTATGATCCTTTTAATGTGTTGTGGGATTCTGTTTGTTAGTATTTTGTTGAGGATTTTTGCATCTATATTCCTCAGTGTTATTGGTCTGTTTTTTGTAGTATCTGTGTCTGGTTTTGGTATCAGGGTGATGGTGGCCTCATAGAATGAGTTTGGGAGTGTTCCTTCCTCTGCAATTTTTTGGAAGAGTTTGAGAAGGATGGGTGTTAGCTCTTCTCTAAATGTTTGATAGAATTCACCTGTGAAGCCTTCTGGTCCTGGATTTTTGTTTGTTGGAAGATTTTTAATCACAGTTTCAATTTCATTACTGGTGATTGGTCTGTTCATATTTTCTATTTCTTCCTGCTTCACTCTTGGAAGGTTATACCTTTCTAAGAATTTGTCCATGTCTTCCAGGTTGTCCATTTTATTGGCATAGATTTGCTTGTAGTAGCCTCTTAGGATGCTTTGTATTTCTGCGGTGTCTGTTGTAACTTCTCCTTTTTCATTTCTAATTTTATTGATTTGAGTCCTTTGCCTCTTTTTCTTTTTCTTTTTTTTTTTTTTGCGGTACGCAGGCCTCTCACTGTTGCGGCCTTTCCCATTGCAGAGCAATGGATGCGCAGGCCCAGCGGCCATGGCTCACGGGCTCAGCTGCTCCGCAGCATGTGGGATCCTCCCGGACCAGGGCACGAACCTGCGTCCCCTGCATCAGCAGCCGGACTCTCAACCACTGCGCCACCAGGGAAACCCTGCCTCTTTTTCTTGATGAGTCTAGCTAATGGTTTATCAATTTTGTTTATCTTCCCAAAGAACCAGATTTTAGTTTTATTGATCTTTGCTATTGTTTTCTTTGTTTCTATTTCATTTATTTCTGCTCTGATCTTTATGATTTCTCTCCTTCTGCTAACTTCAGGTTTTGTTTGTTCTTCTTTCAACAGTTCCTTTAGGTGTAATGTTAGACTATTTATTTGAGAGTTTTCTTGTTTCTTGAGGTAGGCTTGTATAGCTATAAACATCCTTCTTAGAACTGCTTTTGCTGCATCCCATAGGTTTTGGATCGTCATGTTTTCATTGTCATTTGTCTCTAGGTATTTTTTTTGATTTCCCCTTTGATTTCCTCAGTGATCTCTTATTTATGTAGTAACATATTGTTTAGCCTCCATGTGTTTGTGTTTTTTACATTTTTTTCCCCCTGTAATTCATTTCTAATCTCATAGCGCTGTGGTCAGAAAAGATGCTGGATATGATTTCAATTTTCTTAAATTTACTGAGGCCTGATTTGTGACCCAAGATGTGATCTATCCTGGAGAATGTTCCATGCACACTTGAGAAGAAAGTGTAATCTCTGTTTTTGGATGGAATGTCCTATAAATATCAATTAAATCTATCTGGTCTATTGTGTCATTTAAAGCTTCTTTTTCCTTATTTATTTTCATTTTGGATGATCTGTCCACTGGTGTGAGTGAGGTTTTAAAGTCCCCCACTATTGTGTTACTGTTGATTTCCTGTTTTAGAGCTTTTAGCGTTGCCTTATGTAATGAGGTGCTCCTTTGTTGGGTGCATATATATTTATAATTGTTATATCTTCTTCTTGGATTGATCCCTTGGTCATTATGTAGTGTTCTTCCTTGTCTCTTGTAACATTCTTTATTTTAAAGTCTATTTTATCTAATATGAGTATTGCTACTCCAGTTTCTTTTGACGTCCATTTGCATTGAATATCTTTTTCCATCCCCTCACTTTCAGTCTGTATGTGTCCCTAGGTCTGAAGTGGGTCTCTTGTAGACAGCATATAGATGGGTCTTGTTTTTGTATCCATTCAGCAAGCCTGTGTCTTTTAGGTAGAGCATTTAATCCATTCATATTTAAGGTAATTATCGATATATATGTTCCTATGACCATATTCTTAATTGTTTTGGGTTTGTTTTTGTAGGTCCTTTTCTTCTCTTGTGTTTCCCACTTAGAGAAGTTCCTTTAGCATTTGTTATAGAGCTGCTTTGGTGGTGCTGAATTCTCTTAGCTTTTGCTTGTCTGTAAAGCTTTTGACTTCTCCTTTGAATCTGAATGAGATCCTTACCGGGTAGAGTAATCTGGGTTGTAGGTTCTTCCCTTTCATCACTTTGAGTATATCATGCCACTCCCTTCTGGCTTGTAGAGTTTCTGCTGAGAAATCAGCTGTTAACCTTATGGGATGTATGGGATCCTTTGTATGTTATTTGTCATTTTTCCCTTGCTGCTTTCAATAATTTTTATTTGTGTTTAATTTTTGCCCATTTGATTACCATGTGTCTCGGCATGTTTCTCCTTGGGTTTATCCTGTATGGGACTCTCTGCACTTCCTGGACTTGGGTGGGTATTTCCTTTCCCATGTTAGGGAAGTTTTAGACTATAATCTCTTCAAATATTTTCTCACATCCTTTCTCTCTCTTCTCCTTCTGGGACCCCTATGATGTGAATGTTGTTGCGTTTAATGTTGTCCCAGAAGTAATGAAGTAAATAAAATAAGATGCTGTGGTGTGGGTAGAAAATATTTGAGCTAACATTAAGATTGCAGTAGTTCTTAGAAATACTGTGTACTGAGTAGAGTAAGATGAGGATAGATCATGCGCTATAGGTTTTGGAAACAGGAAAAAATACTGATGGTAGTACACAAAAGCCAGATTGAAGTGGGTTGAGGGGAGAATGAGAGGGAAGGAGATAAAGACAACTTTTTAAAGAGTTCTGCTGTGAAAGAGAGGGCAGCTATGGGACAGACACTGGAGGGGGCTCTGAAGTCCATCTGGCTTCGTTAATGCCATGCTTGAGTGCTTGAGAGGAGAGAATGATGATCAAGGTGCAGGAGAAGTGTTGCAGGTGGGAAGTCCTGGAGAAGGCAAGAGGGCATAGGGTCTAGTCTACAGTGGAGAGGCTGGACTGGGTTCATGGATTATGTCCAAAGAAAGGGCAGAGGGCATTGCTAGATTTGGGGACAGTTAGGTGAATTAGCTCTCCTGTGATTTCTTCTATTTTCTCAGTAAGAGTGAGATAGATGAGCATGATTCTGTAGGTTTCAGGAGCAATGAGATTGTGTGAAATCGTTGTTTTAGAGACTGGGAGAGTGCACTGACCTGAAACATGAAGTAAAACTGCTGAGTATTGCTGACAGCTCGTTTGAGATTTGTGGTCATTAATTTCGAATGAGCCCATGAAGCATGGTTGAGTGTTATTCTCCAGCCATGTTCAGCTACTGTTTCTTGTGTGTATGCTGAGGAGGTGAAGAGCTGGTCTAACAAGTTCTGAAATGTTGACCCTAAGTATGGTGGGCAGCTAGGGATGTTTATAAAGGGGTGATTTTAATGATAAACCCTGAAGTCTAAGCTGGGTACAGGAAGAAATAAGGGATGTATGTGTGAGGAGTTGAGGGGAGTGAGGGACAGTGGGAAGGTGGTAGGGTCAGTGAGTTGGAAGTCATCATGGGGTACAAGCCTAAGCAGAGGGGAATAGAGAGATGAGCTGGAAAGATGGAAAGTGGGAGTCTGACAGTGGGATACTCAACATCAAAATTCTGGAGATGGTTCAGTTATTGGTAACTAAAAGGGCTAGGATAAACATGGGAGAGAAAATGGCTTAGTTGGTGTGGAGGAAAAGATTATTCAAAGTGATAGCAAGTAACCATGAGACCAGAATACTGAATGGATCATATACGTGGGTGTGGAAGTGATTGCAAATGATGACAAAGTTTATAAAAGAGAGAAAGAGTGAGTCAGATGTTGCAATATTCAGTGAATTAGGAGTGACCCAGAGGTGGATGACTGCACTCAGGAGGAGTAGTGGGTGATATAGTCTGATGGCATACACTTCAAAGGAGCCAGGTTTTCAAGAGAGAAGGCTAACAAAGTGGCCCCTAAGCAGCAAGGAGGATGCCTCCTCTACCTCTAGGCCTTATAGTGCACAGAGTATGGGAGGAACAAAGGGAGCTATCTCTTGAGGGCACTGCAAGGGTAGCTCAGTGGCCAAGAGAGAGGCAGTGTCAGAGCAAGGAAAGGGAACAATGGGCTAAGAGACTGAGAATGCAGGAAAGCTTGATGATTCCCAGACCAGGAGTTCTAGTGATATGGTGGAAAGGTTAGGGGAGATTAGTTTATATTGGGGGATGTGTCAGGCCATACAGGGCTAAATGTTAGGGTGATTATGGAAGGCTTGGATTTTTAATGGTAACAGAGGAAGACAGGAACTAAGAAATAGGAGAGGGATGGTGATGGAGGGTGAGACAGTCAGAGGGAGGAAAGGAGAAAAGATTTTGGAACTGAAGTTCCTCAAGGATCTTACCTGTCTGAATATCAAATAACCACAGAATAGGAGAGACAGAGAGGAAAGAACATAACGTACATAAACAGGAGTCTTGGTCTCGATATGATTCTGTCATTTAATTGCTACGTGACTTGGGAGAATTTATATATTTAATTCTAAATTACATAATCTATAAAAGAGTTTTAATACTGCATACCTCATAGTGTTGCTACAAAGATTAATTGTTGATTAATACATTTTACTTTTTTAATGAAAAATAAAGTACACTGGATTTATTTTCTGGTTGCCAAGCTTGCATTTCATTTTTAACAATATCTTAATTTACCCTTAAGCAGTTTTGTCTTCCCCATTAGAGAAAGTCAGTTGACATAACAAACAATCAGAGGTCCTACATAACCTGGCTAAACAAGATGTCCCATCCTTGGAATTTAAATCTCAGCTAGGGGGACAAGAGAGCTAAAAGTGGCTGCAGTTCCTTTTCATCCTGGTGGGGTGGTCTTTATCAGATGGTCCTGTTTGGGAGGTTCTCTGGGGGGTCCTGCTTCTTTCCTCCAGGGCTGCCTTTTCAGGCTTCCAACAATTGTAGGAGCTCCCAGTAGTTTTTCAATAAATTTCCATTTGTTTAAGTTAGCCAAAATCAATATCTGTTTTAAGAAACCAAAGAAACCTAACTGATATATTAATACATATTATATAAATATTGTTATTGCAACTGCTACTACTAATAGCAGTAAAAAACAATGTGTCTGTTTACCACTTTAGACAGAAATAGCCAAGGCTCAATTGGAAAAATAAATGAAGAGATCAAGTTCATATTCTTCCCTGGAGCCCTGGCAATATTTTCAACTTATTCTCCTTCAAAGGACTATCAATCCCAATTGATGTCATTACCCATTTCCAACAAGGCTCTCAGCAACAATTTTAAGACACCTTTCTAAAGCTATAAATTTGCCAAACCAGTCCCAGTAAATCCAAGTCTATGCCATTATGAAACAGTAGCAGAGGGAAAGGCAGTTTAAGAATGTGAGTGGGGAAGGATAAATCACAGATAAAAAGATAAATTAGCAACCTGAAGAAGCAATGACTCAAAAAAGAGAGCATCCGTTCTAATTTATAATGCAAAAGTCTCCACTGTCATCATCCATCTTAGCCTGCGAGCAGCATACAAAGCTTCTTTGCAATTTCAATAATCAGTTTGGATAACTAATATCCATATTAAAAGCCCCTCAACTTCATACTCCATTAAGAGGATGCTGATGTGCCAGGCTCCTGAATGTCCCCCATTTTATCCCTTGAAATTTAAGGAGAGACAATTTGGAAACTGTAACATGTTTTCTCTCTCTAATGTATAGGAGGTGAGGCTAAGAGAAAAGTACCTGAACAAAGAAATACTGAATATTAATCTAAGCTATAATGCTTTGAAATAGGGGATCAAAGAGCATTCTTGTTATCCGGTACTCTGCTCTTCTCTTTCTGTGGTAAGTAAAACATCCAATCTTGTGAGCTTTTTGGCTGCTTTGCCTTGTCTCAGACCACCTCCAAGGCTCCAGACGTTCCTGTCCTCCCTGCTTCCTTCCTTTTACTTTATTTTGTCCTGTCATTACGTAGCTTCTGCTAGCCATTGTGGATTTCTCTGCCCAAACTGGCTTGGATTATGTAGCTTCCTCAGCCCCAAATTCCATGTCGCCTTGGAACACAAGTAGTCAGGTCTTTCTAATTTTAAGGGTTTTGATGCTAATCATGATAGAAAAACTATCAAGGAATCACAAAAATAATAAAATAGAGAAATGACAAAGGTTTCCAGAATTGTACAAAATATACAGTCTCTGGTCTTTCATTTCTACATCCTGGTGACTGGGAGTCCTTTTGCACTCTTGCTCTCTGATTTTGCTATTGAGGATGAGGCCCATCTCCATCCCTAGCCTTTTTCTGATCCTGCCTATCCACAATGTCATGCAGAATCCTTCCTCAACAAGAGTCTTCTTGCCAGTGCTTGACCTGAAGATTCCAACCATAATTTTTGAAAGCATAATTTTTGGCAAATGGAAATGAGACCATTAAGGAGAATTTTATTTGGATAATTTGATCTCTGTATTGCAATGTCAGATGAAGTAACATCTCTTCAAATTTCATGGCCCAACCCAGATCATTAAAACAGGTTTCAGCATAAAAATGGGGTGTAGAATCCAAACGTAAGCCAGGGACAAAGGAAGGGCTAATACTGTGCTTTGTGACAGTCTCTGAATTTCAATTTTCCCCATGACTTGGTTTTCATAGGCAGAATAGAGACAGCACACTTTGTGACCACAACTGAAACCACAACTTAGGAAAATGCTTTACATGTGAAATGATTTGAGTCAACTATAAAAGCTCTCTCTTTGATGGTTTACTAATCAGTTTCAACCTGAGAAACTTCTATGGCAGCAAGTAAAAGAAATTGATCCTTAGTAGCAGCCAACAGAATTAGATAAGAATCATGCCACTTACATTATGATATATTACATGCCCACTGGTACCGGCGACCAACCCCTGCCATTATGCTGTCCTTGCCACTGGACCATATTCCAGGGGAAACCATATTAGAAAAACAATCTTCTATGGACTTATCTTTCCTGAGCCTATATATAACAAAGTTCTCTACTTGTGAGAATGGGACTTCTACATATTAGCAGCCCCTAAGCGAGAGGTAATTTGACTTTATTTACTCAATCTGAGAAGACAGACTACTGATGCTATCAAATGCTGCTACCAGAAATGGTGCACATTAGTAATTGCAATGAAAGCATGATTTTTCTATAAAAACTAATTGAACCCCACAGTTAAAACCCAATGAAACAGTTTTTTAAAAGATGGCTATTGCTATGCTATTCTTATAACTGTATGTACCCAATCAACCAAAAATTGTTTTAATTCTATCAAATACAAGGTCCTATGCTAGATGCTAAGAGCACTGAGATGAGGAAATAGTATTTCTGCTTGCAAGAACATCACTGTCTACTGGTAGACTAATATACGCACAAGGATCTGAAAGAAGATTACGTCCAAGATCACAGCATTCCTGAAGGATAGGAAAGAGGTCCCACGGGGGTCATAGAAAGATTAAAATTTGTTGGGCTGGAGGTAGGGCGATAAACACTGATATTGAAAAGGACTGATTGCCTAGGAGGAGCATAACTTTTTAGCAAATGGAAATGAGACCATTAAGGACAAGACACAGAAGTGCAGCTAGTGGGTCATCTCTCTACTTCCCTCCTCTGCACTTTCCAGACAGCTGAGAAAGAGACAGATAAAGAGAGAGGCCAGTAAATTCCTGTCCTAATGACTCTGCCCTTGAACTTTGTAGGATATTCTCTCTCTCTTTGCATTTGAGAGCTCAGCAGACCCTGAGTGGGAGTATCCTAGCTTCTGTCTAGTCCTCTGTCTAATAGTTAGGAGTTACTGTTTTGGATGGGGGCTGAATCATCCTGCATTTCCCATGCACTGAATAGCAATATCACCACTATCTGTTTGCACCCAACAGCCTTACAAGGTGTTCAGTGGGCTATTACCAGGCTACTGCTGCTTCCCCCAGTGTTCTTCCTGCCTTTAATTTCTCCCCCATCAATCCATCTGATATAATGTTGTCAGCTTAATCTTTCTGTAATCCATTTCTAACTAAGCTGCTCCCATATCCTGAACATTCTTCAGTGACTTCCCATTGCCTATCTAGCTAATGAAAGTTCTCAGTGATCTGGCCTCAAACTAGTTTTCCAGCTGTACCTTTTTTTGGGTCTTTTTTTCTTAAATCTTAACCAGCAACTACACAGAATTTCTCCAATTGCATGTGTATAATTCAGTTTCCTGCCTATGGATTTTGCCTGTTATTCTGTTGCTTGGAAAGCACTTTTTCTCTCCCACTCTTGAAATCCCAGCCATCAACCAAGGCTCTCTTCAAATGCTGCCTCCAGAAAGTTTTCTCACGATATCTCCAATAGACTCTATAAATTGTATGTTTAATAGCCTATGAATTAATTCAAGAGATATTTAATAAACAGCTACTATGTGCACAGTACTATTCATGACACTTAGGATTTAAATAGTTACAGTTTAAAAATCTATTGTTTAATAGGAGAGGGGAATATAAAAAGTAACAACATAAATTTATTGAGAAAACATGACTGCTGTTCCTACTAGATTCCAGACACACACAAAACTATTTTTTGGAAGTTTAAAGGCAATTTCCCTCTTGTTATTATTTTTTTCTTATATGGATCACAGTAGAAGAAATATACACCATTTTCTGTCTAGAGTTAGAAACACTTACACTCTTCAATTTTACAGCCTCATCACTGGTTTCATTTTAAAGGAAAAAAAAATGTACCACTGCAGTTTAAGGATGAGGGTATGATTTAGAAACAGAAGAGAAAGAAAACAGAATCATAGAGGATAGCCTGTCATAACTTTAGGTATGGAAAAATCCAGTGATTTCACAAATTAGCTGGAACCTGCTAACTTGAGAAGTTATAAACATTCGCTTTTTCCTTATCTTCTAGAAATTTTACCTAGTATGTTGCCATTAATTGCTAGTGGAAACATGGCCAGAACCCTTCTCCCTGCTCTTGTGTTTACACAGTGTAGGGAGATCGGTTACATACCCACACAATTTTAGAGATTTGGATTGGGTCTTAGAAATCAGGAGTGACCCAGTGGTTGTCTACTTGTACGCTATGGAGATCTTTGAGGGTAAACTCAGGAAAATACTAGCAGGATTCCAGGCATCTACTCTCCAGGCTTCACATCCAGAGAACTGCAATTTCATTAATTTTCTTTAAATTTCTGAGTAGGATCTTACTTTTTAAAAAGTTTCCTGTGGTTTAAAACCACTAATCTAGGCCATTTCTTTTATTTTCCAGTGAAAAACCTGAGGCTCAGATAGTTAATGGGACTTGCTCACGGTCACACAAAGGCTGTGACAGAGCAGTACTCAATAACTTCATGTACATTTCTTCATTTCAGAACATTCCCGAAGGAGTCTAGAGAAGGAATTAAGGGATGGATGAATGGATGGATGGATGGGTGGATGGGTGGGTGGATGCATGGATGCATGGATGGGTGGATAAGTGATTGAGTGAATGTATAAATGCATGTGTGTTAGGGTTTGATCCACTTTAACCCATGCTGAAGTGCATTCATTTCATGATGCACGAAAAGGAAAATGGATTGGGCATCAGAAGTCTTGGATGCCAATTTCAGCTCCGCCATTTACTGTTATGAGAATTTGGGAAGGTTTATCCTCTACCAGCTGCAGTTTTTTCATCTACAAAATGGACTTAGTAATATATTCCCCTCATGGTTACAATAAGGAGTAAATGTTATATTGTTTAGAAGAGCCCAGGTGCAATTCTAGTGCCAGGAATGTTAGGAGATAATAAATAATAATTGCATGAAAAAACCCAGTCCTTGTTAGAGAAAGAAACATTTTCACTATAAAGTATTTTAATAAGAAATGTAAGACTAATAAAAATAATAAGCCAAACCATATAAATATTCCAAAGAGCTAGGTTGGTTATTATCTATTTGCTTCTCTCTACCCCTACCTACACTCCAATCCATTCTCCATCCTTCTCTGTGATCTGTGGGGTTGACTCCTAGATTCCCTTGCCATCTGACTTTTGGTTGAGTTAAGCCAATAGAATGCACTAAACAGAGACAGGCAGGCAGGAGAAGAAAGATGCCACAGCGTTTCTTCTCTTGCTCTCTCCAGCTTGGCACTGCAGTTCTGACAGTGGTTGTGTGCTACACTGTCCTAACCCTGTTTCCTCCTCCTGCTTCTTCCAGACTAGCACTACGAACTACTCCCCACTCTAGTCAGACCTTAGGCACCCCAATATCCCTTACTGGTTCCTTTAACTGCCTATACTTTTGCAGATAAACCTTTATCAAATTACATTCATAATCCCAGATGGATGTGCTTTATATTTCTTGCCAAGACTATGACTGCTACATCGTTGGGGTTAATTGTTGATGATGAAATGTAACAGCCTCATATGGCCTTCAAAAATGAATAAGGTAGGGCTTCCCTGGTGGCGCAGTGGTTGAGAGTCCGCCTGCCGATGCAGGGGACACGGGTTCGTGCCCCAGTCCGGGAAGATCCCACATGCCGTGGAGCGGCTGGGCCTGTGAGCCATGGCCGCTGAGCCTGCGCGTCCGGAGCCTGTGCTCTGCAACGGGAGAGGCCACAACAGTGAGAGGCCCGTGTACCGCAAAAAAAAAAAAAAAAAAAAAAAAAAATGAATAAGGTAGATTAAACATGATCCAGTAGATTAAATGTGGGCGCCAATGACCCACACGGGCAGGGGCCTAGAGGGGATAAGCTAAGACCTCTACAAACCACTGTTTTCCTCCTCTTATAGTTAATGACCCACCTTATTTTTCACATTGAAAGAATAGACTTGGAGCAAATGAAGCAGGTAGGATGGCATAAGAAGAGAGTAATTTAAGTTCAAGGCTTTATTCAATCTCAAAAGCAATGGAATTTGTAGCTGGGGCTGGATTTAGGGCCATGACTTATCCTCAACTCATTTTGCTGTGCATAGGGACTGAGACTGATGTTGGGAACATGTGGTCCAGAGAGTCACAGTCAAATCCAAAAAGAATTGGGCAAATTAATGATTGTACTACCTCTAAGATAGACTTCTCCTCCAAATAGCCTTCTCTTTCCTGTGGCTAAATGAGTTGTTTCAGTATCCCTTTTCCTTTCTTCTCTTGCATACCATGCACTAACTAGTTGGGAAATGAACATGTCAAATTGTGTCCCCAGCTAACAGTTGACTATGCTTTAAGACATTTTCAGGGATGTCTTAAGAAAGCAGGCTCAGGGCCAAATTGCATTGCCTTCTCTAATAGTAAATGATACGCTTTTGTTAAAAGTAACATATGCATTTAAAGACTAACTTGTTAGATGAACTGGAACTGAATCCATGAAAGTAATTCAGGAAATTCAGATATTTAGTCGAATATTCATAGTTAAATACTGTGGTACCACTGGATAACACCAGTGTAGCCAGTTTACAGCAAAATATCAACTCTGTTGGGGATAAAATAAGAATGTTTTTTTTTTTCTAATTCCTCTCTTCAAATATACTTTTGAAAATTTCCTTTGCTGTGACACTTGAATAACATCCTGGGCAGACACCATAGCTCTGCAAGCAGTTTAAGGAGTATAATGCATGTTCCTTTAAAACTCCAATTTCATGTTTTCCCCCTCCTCACTGCTGGCAAGGCATTTGGCCTTTACTCCTTCACTCCACCTCCCAGTCCAGCACCTCGTGAGACGGGGCACAGAGTTTCTTGTTGAAGTAGAGTTGATTTACAATGTTGTGTTAGTTTCAGGTGTACAGCAAAGTGATTCAGTTCTACATACATATATATCTATTTTTTTATCAAATTCTTTTCCCTTAAAGGTTATTACAAAATATTGAGTATAGTTCCCTGTGCTATACAGTAGGTCCTTGTTGGTTATCTATTTTAGAAACCCAGCCCAGGGTTCTCTGCACTGTGATACCACTGGCTCTCTCATCTCCTTCCTGGCATCTCCCAGCCCCAGGATCTAGTCTCATGTATCATGCTAGAAAAATCATGTTCTTCACTGACTGTCAAAACTCTTTGCCTCTAGAGTGAAAATATTTGCAGATACTAGCTCAAACTATAATCTTTCCATGGACACGTTTCCTATGACCTGCAATCTTGCTGAAGAGATCTCTGAGACCTTTTGTCTGCATCTTTATACATTGCCTGTGCTGAGCTTTCCACCTCCTGGGCTCTGTCTACTTATCAGAACACCCCATTACCTCTTACTAAACTTCCCTCACCTGTCACAGCAGGTTTCTACTGCCTGTTACTAAAAAGTCTAGACTTTCTGCTTTCATCCTTACCCACAGCTGTTCAGTTTCTAACCACTACTCCACCCCAGTAACTGTTCTATTCCAGGAGGTGTGCCTTATGCTTGCTCCTATCCTCCTACTGTTATTCTCCCCTGCCAGCCTGGCCATATTATGAGAGAGGATCACTTTTAATTTCATTCAGTTTGCACTTTCAATTTCATTCAGTTTGCACTGAGCTGCCCTAGCCAGTTATGATTATTTTGTATTCTGAATTGGTCATAATGAATTGTAGTAACGACTTGATTTGTTAATGGGTTTTGGAATTACTCAGACCTAAGCTTTAATCCTGGCTCTGCTACTTGTGACTTGGGAGGAATAATCTCTTTGGTTACAGAGTGTTGATCTGTAAAACTGAATGAAGATAACAGATTAAGCAAGGCATATTTCATTAGATATAAGACACTATTGATTTTAAGACACATTTATGGGATGTTGATATTTAAGAGAAATATGTGTCTTAGAATTGATGTGAGAACACGTGTACAACCCTTCAGGCCAATACCTAACCAAGAGTAAGTGCCCAGTAGATCGGAACTCATTTCCCCTTCTTTGTCTCTGTGATCTCCCTTTACTCCACTGTCTTCTTCCTCTTCAAAAATCCATGAAAGTTATGAAAAAACACCAGAAGGGAAAAGTAGGGAATGAATAAAAGATCTGAGGATTCTTTTGATTTTTTCTTTTTGCCTAAATGGAGCCTTTTTTTTTTTTTTTTTCGCTTAAAGTCTAAACATAGTGCTGATCCCAGAAGTACAGTTTCCTGGAAAAAATGGTTGTTCTACTTTAGGAGTTAGGGAACGCTTCATGGACCAGGAATAAAATAGTTTTTCACTAAGAAAAAGGAGATGTTGCTTAGCTTTCATTGTATTATCCCCAAGATCATAGTATATCTCTTGCCACAGGTATGTTTAGGGGGACATTTCAATTTTTTAATGCAGACATGCTATTTTTGTACAATAGGCATCCATATGGCAAGCAGAAAGGGCTGTAAAGTTAAGCAGGACAAGACTATGGAGAAACTTTTGGTCATGATAATTAATACAAATTGTTCTCCTGAATGTGATGGGAGAGCATGGAAAGATTTTATGTGAATAAGAATTTTACTGTGGGGCTTCCCTGGTGGCGCAGTGGTTGAGAATCTGCCTGCTAATGCAGGGGACACGGGTTCGAGCCCTGGTCTGGGAGGATCCCACGTGCCGTGGAGCAACTGGGCCCGTGAGCCACAACTACTGAGCCTGCGCGTCTGGAGCCTGTGCTCCGCAACAAGAGAGGCCACGATAGTGAGAGGCCCGTGCACCGCGATGAAGAGTGGCCCCCGCTCGCCGCAACTAGAGAAAGCCCTCGCACAGAAACGAAGACACAACACAGCAAAAATAAATAAATTAATTAATAAACTCCTACCCTCAACATCTTTTTTTAAAAAAAAAAAAGAATTTTACTGTGGATCATCATATTTGCATTTCCAAGGAAATCGACCAGGGCACTGTGATGAAGAACTGAATGAATGAAAGCAGAGGTGCTCTAACTACACTGGAGCCCAAAGCCACCAAGGTTCTTAAATTCTAAGCCACAGTAAATGCATGGTGGAGGAGCAATGGACCAAAAGCAAATTAAAACAGGGAAGTCCAGCCACACGTGTGGTCCCCATTAAGCAGGAAGAAGAAAAAAAAATTGACTTTACTATATACAGTTGTTTATTGCTTTCAAATTTAGTTTTCAGAGAGGAGAGCCTAAAACAATGAAAAGCACAAACTATGTTAGGTCAGTTTGAAACCTATTATTCTGCAGTAATAATGTTTATAGTGCTTGGGTGAAGTTGCTATAAAACAGAAGTGTTGGGTGAAGGTAGTCAAAAGGTACAAAGTTCCAGTTATAAGATAAATAAGTACTGGGGATGTAACAACATGATGACTGTAGTTAACACTGCTGTACAATATATTTGAAAATTGTTGACAGAGTAGATCCTAAAAGTTCTTATCACAAGGAAAAAAACATTTTTTTTCTCCTTTTTTAAACTATATGAGGTGATGGATGTTAACCAAACTTACATGGTAATCATGTTGCAATATATCTAAGTCAAGTCGTTATGCTATAGACCTTAAACAGCACCATCTGTAAATTATATCTCACTTATTTATATATATAAAACTGAAAGAAAAAATAAAATCAGAAATGCCACAGGTATATAGCAAGGATCTAGGGATTAAGACAGCCCATGGAACACCTGGATACCATGTCTGGGCACCAAGAATCCTATTTGCAGACTTAATAGGCATCTAAGGGTACACATGAAAAGAGATTTTAGGACTAATGATTTCAAGCTGGAAGGCAATAGCTGGAAAGGAGCTCCTGGGGAGGGCACTATAAAATCTCTCTGAATAAGAAAAAAGCCAAGATACCATGGTCCTTTCTTAGGACAGTTATTTATGCTTGGTGGACAAGGTTGTGCCGCTGAAGTACATCTAGTTCAGTCTCTAGGAGCTTTTATTTTTTTGTGGTACGCGGGCCTCTCACTGCTGTGGCCTCTCCCGTTGCGGAGCACAGGCTCCGGACGCGCAGGCTCAGCGGCCATGGCTCACGGGCCCAGCCGCTCCGCGGCATGTGGATCTTCCCGGACCGGGGCACGAACCCGTGTCCCGTGCATCGGCAGGTGGACTCTCAACCACTGCGCCACCAGGGAAGCCACTCTAGGAGCTTTACACAGCTTCCTCAGGAAGGAGAGTTTCTTCAAAGACTTTCAATGATGCACAATGAAATAGTGTCCATAGGAATACAGGCTAATTAACTATAGGGTCTCGAGCTGAAATACATGCATAGAGCCAATTAAGGCCCTTATTGATTCAACTGGAAACAAGAACAACAATAAAAACCCATGTCTGTAAAACAAGGCTTGACTGAGCCACCACCGAGAAAGAGGAACGAAACTTCAGGGGCCTCCATAGACTTTGGAGGCAATATATACCATATTATTATGCTCTGCCTAAACTCACTGACCAATGACTTGAAGGCTTCTAGCTCTGAGAAAGGTCCAGAGCGAGAGCAAGCCCTCCTGCCATGCTGCGCTGTGTTGAGCTCCAGTGCATGCAGCCCTACCACTTGCTCCTTAGTACTGAGCTTATCCAATGATGCTGTCAGTGTCGGTGTAGATTAGGAAGGTGTATGGAGTTTACAGCATGTCTCAGAAAGTGTGTCATGATGGCAGTCTCCAGGATTCGTGTCAATTCCACAAATATTTAATGAAAACCTAATGGGCCAGGAACTGTTCCAGGTGCTTATGTTAGGTCAGTGAACATGAAAGAAATGACGTGAAGGAATTACATTCTAGTGGAGAGAGAAGACAATTAAAAATAAAATGATAAAGTGTCTTTCATAGTATATTAAAGAGTGATACATGCTACTGAAAAGAGTAAATAAAACAGAGCAAGGTAATGAAGATCGGGAATTGGGGTTAGGGAAGTTAGGTCTTTTGGAGAATGTGAGATTGGAGCAAAGGTCTGAAGGTGGTGAGGGAGTTAGTCTTGTGGACACGGGGATGCGGAGCATTTCGGACAGAGGAAACTGCCGGAACAGAGGTTATAAGGCAGGGGTGTGCACATATGCTCTGACTGAGGAACAGCACAAAACCCCATGTGGCTGAGAGAAAAGAGTGAGAAGAAAAGTAGAAATCAGAGAAGTAGAATTTACAGAAGTAATGAAGGGGCAGATTAACTAGGCCCTTCACTTAGGTTCTGAGAGAAAGAGGATTCGATAGTGGCTCTACACAAAGTTTGGAACCAACTGTAAGCAGGTCCTGTCACATGAAAGAGGACAGGTTGCCTAGCAGCGACCAGGACAGCAGGGAGAAGCAATTTCCCCAGTTGGTGAACCTCATGTGATACATGTTGCTGTCACTTTTCTTGGTAGATGAGACTAAGGTAAGAATCCAAATTTATCGATGGGCTGCAGACAGTAGTTGCTCACAAAGAGGGCAGGAAAAAATTCTGAGGGAATCCAAGGAATTCTCTAGAGTACTCTCTGATGTCCCATGTCTGGTGGTAGAAGGCAAGAAAAGTTTCTGTCAGTACTGTGCTTTCAAGACTGCAAGGACTTGATCCATCAAGAATAAAGGCTTGGGTTCCCCTCATTGGGTAAGAATATCAGCTATCTGAGGTACAGGCTGAAGGCTTTTCTGGTAACTCTGTATGAGATACTTGCTAAACAACAGTGCTACAGTCTGCTATATGCTTAAGGAATGTCCCCAAGTTACGACGACATCTTCTGAAGCTGTCTTTCGAAGTTAAGCAAACCTGGTTTGCTGCCATGTACTAGTTGTAGAACTTTGGGCACAAAGCTCCCCCACCCCTTACTTAGTTCCTCCTAAGCTGCAGTTTCTTTCTTTATAACTCAAGGCTAATTAAAGTATCTACTTGAAAATGTTGCTGAGATGATTAAATGAGATGATGCATGCACCATACTTAGTAGAGGGTTATTTTATTATTAATAAACCATTATCATTTACTCCAGTATATAGCATTATTATTTAACTGGTCTTAGACAGAAGCATAGATAATTCATCTATAGGCAGGAAGGTAGAGTATTTGAGAGCAGACACTAGTAACTGGGAGTCTGTGGAAATCTTCTATTGCTTCACTTTACTCAGTGAATTAGAAAAAAGGATCATCAACTGAGAGTAGGGATAAGAGAGGAGGTCTTGAGGTTTGAGCAGCAGGGGAGGTATGAAATATTCACCTAGAATTTTAGGAGGGTGAATGGACCTGGAATGTATAGCCTGATTGCCTGGAGAAAGGCCATGCCTTTTACACAAGTAAGAAGTTGTATCTGGCTAGTGTCTGAGTCTTAGTAGAGACTCATAACCATGTACTATCACATTCACACCACATGGGATTGAGGTGACGATGTGGCCCAGGCTGTCCATCATGAATGGCATATCTAATCTTTCTAGCCTTAATATCAGGCGTGCCCTGCCCTGCCATGATCTTTCAGAGGAGAAAGTGCTCAAGCAGGTCTTGATGTCTCAACTAGAAGGCAAGGCTTTCAACACACACCTCTAGTGTGCCTACACCTGCCACTCTACTCCTCCCCCTCAGCCCATATCAATGGCCCTATTGGAAATTTCTTAGGAGCAGACTTCTAAAGGCAAAGGGAAAAAAATGGAATAACTAATTATGGTCTTATGATCAGGAGCAGAAATAAAGTCTAGTGTCAACGGCTGTGACAGCAGAGTCATCAACAGCCTGCTTTTTGCGATGTGACCTTGGCTGTGGTCCTGGCAGCTGCCTAGCTTTACTCTCTCCTGCCTGTTCGACAAACCTTGTCCTGAAGGTTCTTGGTGATTGCACGAACTACCATATATCCTTTGCATAAATTCATCTACTTTATAAGGGAGCCCAGATTGTTTTCAGAATCTTGGAACTAAGAAGCCTGACTGATAGATAGAGGGATAAATATCACTCACCTGGAAGAAAAAAGATCACTGACCCTAAAAGCAATGTAATCAATCATAAGGACACATTGCAGTGCAAATGGAAGTCAGTGTAAATGCATAACCAAATACCTGAGAGAAAAATGCCAACACTAATCATGAGTTTCAGAAATTGGCTGGAGTCCATGTTATCCTCTGTGAGATTGGTCTTGTATGAAGGGCAATCAGAGCATCGTTCAAGACGAATGCAGAGTTCAAGAAATGTTTTAGGATAATCTGCCCATGAGCCCATAAAACTGGAATGTGAATGTTCATAGCAGCTTGATTTGTAATAGTCCCTAACTAGAAACAACCATATATCCGTCATCAGACAAATGGAAAAACAAATATCATGTAACAATAAAATGGCCTATTATTTAGTAATAAAAAATGAACTACTGATATATGCTACCATATATGTGAATCTCACACAATATTATGCTGAGTGAAAAAAGCAGATGCAAAAGAGTATATACGGTACAATTCCTTTTACACAAAGTTCTAGAACTGGCAAAACTAATCTGTACTGATAGCAATCACATCAATGGTAGCCTGAGGCAAGGGAATGGGGTGAACTGTAAAGGGCACAAAGCAATTTACTGAGTGGTGGACATGTTGGATCGCTTGAGAGGCGTGGTGGTTCCAAAGATACATAAAATTTTCAAATCTTATCAAATGCAACACACTTAAAAGTACGCTTTCCATTGTACGTAAATTATATCTCAACAAAGTTGATTAGAAAACTCACAAGCTAGCCAAACACAAATTTATGGTAAACATAAGCTCTGACTTAACAGGGTATTTTGTGTAGATTTTGGAATCAAACAGCTGAGTCTGAATCTAAGACATTCCCTTCATTTTGCAGCTATGTAATCTTGAATAAATTATTCCAGATTTTAGAATATTGGAATCCTCACCTATTTTACAATGAGGATTAAAGGAAAGAACGTGAAACTACCTAGCACATAGTAGAAACTCAAGAAATCGTTTCCATATACAACTGAATTGAATTCATGGTGCTCTGAGTAATACTACACACCAGCTTACTTCTGAGGAAAGCAGAATTAGCAATTCCTTGCATGAAGATCCCTGTGGGACAAGAAATCATTACACTGAATTACCACTATCTATGAAACACACACGAAAAAGTCTAAAGCTTATGAGGTGGTCTGACATGAGACTAAGGGTTCATATCTGGCATACACCATTGAGCATAACAGAATTCTGATGAAAGAATCTGAAGCTGTACAAGGTTGGAGCATGTTCTCTGGAGTCAAGACAATCCTGGCCTTCTTCTATTTACCAGTTAAGAACTTCGGGCATGCAAGTTCCCTCCCTAAGCTTCAGATTTTCATCTGTAAATGGGAGTATATACAACACCCACTTCAAATGGTTGCTGTGAGAATTAAGTGAGATAATACAGGGACAGCATTTAGCAGAGTATTATTTTGTAATTACTAAATTGATGCCTTTTCTGCATTTATTTAATTGACCCATCCATTGTAGTCTATGTGTTATTTGTGATAGTTTTATTTTAAACAACATACAGAATAAGTCCTGTTTTGTAAAATTTGAGTGACTTTGGAGGAGCAAGAAAGTGTAGTGTAGGAAATTAATAATTTTATTGTATGGTTCTAGTTATAACAAGAAGCTTAGTATGATAAAGCATATTTTAGGCTCTCCATATCTCCATCTCTTCAGAAGAATGAGAATCTTTTGAAGAGAAAGAATATTAGCACTTCCCTTGACAATTACGTTAGGAGTCATCCCAGAAGAATCTTCAGGGAGTTAAGCACTTATTAATAATTTGCTTGGGCATCTATAGCGGGAACTGGCAGGTGCTAGCTAGAACAGCTCGCTGGAAGTAGACGCCACCTAGACCATGAATTCTTTGAGGACGCATTCATCTTTCTACCCTCATCACTTGGAACATAGTACACCCTTAACAGTTGTTAGCTGCGGTCGGGGAGAGGGACAGTAAAAGCAAGCAGTACCAATAATAACTTGTATAAAAGAACCTGTGCTCATCCTCAACGCTCCTTTCAGAGAAAATGATGGGAATGATTAGCAACCATTTATGATCAATGGCCCAAAATGACAAAAAATATTGAAGGAGGCACATCTAGACAGCATGGAACATTAACAACATAGGCTATTTAATTTATACAGGAAGCAGTTATAATTAGTGGAAAAATATACGGTGTGATTGTGAAAATAAGAGGCTCCCCTTAGGTTTGATTCAAAATTAGTCTAAGTAGTTGAGCTACACAAAAGATAAAGAAATCACATTTTAACACCTAGAAAGCTACCCTATTAATTGGTAAAATCAAATGCGAAGAGGATTAACAAGCTGAGATCAAACTTTATGGTTCTTCATGCAATTCTAAAGACTTAATTTCAGGATACAAAAGTACTCAAAGAGTGTTTTGTAATTACAAACCAATAAGAAAATCTATCCAGGAGGAATAATTATATAATTTCTGCATGGCTTCATTGTGCGAGGCTCAGAGAACAGGAATAGATTCCTCTATCATTATGAGCGCTGCAGGGGATGACTCACCATTACAACTGGGACAACATCCTAGAATAGTTGTTTTTTTTCTCCCCCCATTGTGTATCGTATAAGAAATTAAGCAGGCTACAGTTCCCAGTAATTTTTAAAAAAATTAGAAACCCCAAACCTGATTCAGTTTCTGAGACTCTTGCCAGTAACAAGATCAGCAATAGGGTTAAGCTATTATTAAAAATATAAGAAATTTCTCTTTTGAAAATGTTTTTCATTTGCCTTAAATTGTTGGTCTTCACTGGCAGGAAATTAATTTATATCTTCAGTGACCTGTGGTTTCATAAATATTTATGATAGCAAAATGCCATCTGTGTAAATAATTGGGGCATAGTTTCTAAATTCTTGAGACTAACATCCTATATCACATGATGTTGAGACTAACACCATAAATTAAGAAACATTTCATTTACTCTAATCCTGCTACTGAATTTTAATCAGTAAATATTATAACAACCTCATTATAAACCTACATATTATTAAGAATAAATTATGGCACTCAAGACTAAAAATTTATCAGGTAATAAAGAAATAACATGACTATAAACAAGTTATTCTAAAAACAAAACTAAAAACGATCTTTTTAGATGTTAGCTGAACTTGTAATTATTTCACAGTATATGTAAATCAAATGGCACACCTTCAACTCACAATGATGTATGTCAATTATTTCTCAATAAAACTGGGGGGAGAAAACCCTTAATCTTTTAACCTTCCATTTATCTCAAAAAGAATTGTAAATTTTTGCCCCATAAGTTGTGCTTATTTACTCAGTTCCATTATTATTTTCAGCAAAGCTTGTGGCTAAAGAAAAAAAAAATGTAAGATTTCCTTTCAGTATAAACCTTGGTAATCTTTCACCAAAGAGTGGGCTCAGCCTTGGATGTTTTGCCTAAGAAAGAATAAGAAAACACTAAGGGGCAGGACGGGTAAGCGGTGATATAATTAGTCCACCTTACAACATGCTGTAATGCAGAATCTTGCTCATATTTAGCCTTTTGATAACCCATCTTCAGTTTAATTTACATGTTTTAGACTCATACTAGAAATTCAAAGACAAATGAAAATCAGGCCCTGAGCTGGAAGATCATACAGTTTCTGAAATTCCACACATGATTATATGAGTTCCACACTCTCTGCCCTATAGGTTCCCCACTCTAGGCACGCTTGGACTACCTGGGTCAGATCTCAGCTGTGGCACTAACCAATCTCTTTACCTGCGACAGATTCCTAGCAAGCATACTGCTGAACCAAGCCAGCTGCTGGCAAAATGAATGAAGGTCTTTACAATAAATGATCCACGTCCCACAGCATTGTTTATTATTATCCCACTGAAAAGATGTTTTGTTTTTAAATCTAGAAAATGATTATACACCTACCATGCCCAAGACTTCTATGTTCTTGCTGCTTCCTCCACCTTCCATTTCAGGGTTACTAGACACATCTATTCTTTGGTCACTGGGCTATATGTGGGATGGGATACTGGCATGTGGAGCTGGGCTGCATGGCTTGCAGAGGGTCTATCTGTGCTCCAGGCCAAACAACGTCCTGTTGCTGAACCTTCAGGGACCCTGAAACAGGAGCCTTCTGGGAGATCATCTGAACCTACCCCAGAACTGGATTTCACTCCTATGGGGTATATTACAAGTTTCCCTGAAGGAAACTGGATTGGAAAGAGAAATTAAAAGAGGCCCTGGAGAGAAAGTACTCAGGTGTGAGGGTGGAAAGCAGTGCAGGCCATGGTGAGGAGTGGCAGAGGTTCTGGGGAAAAAGTGACTGGGCCCGACCATTTGGAAGCCATGCTACTGCCACCAGTGACCAGTGTCCTTGGAAGATGATAGTTTAGGAACTCCTGATTCCTGGTATATTGCTTCAGCTCCCTTCTTCCTTTGCCCCTGAAGTCACTGTATGTGTCCAGAAAGGTCCCAGTGGGAGGACAGATATTACTGCATCTTGAAGAACAGTGGAGTTAGTCAGCCTCTCTGAATGCAGAAAAATACCAAGGAAGGCAACAGGGCATGGACACAAGGGAGTAGGACTTGAAACTTTGACTGGAAAGGGCCATTTACTAGTTGTATGACTTTTCTGTTTCCTTTTTTCATATGTAAAATAGAGAAATTAATAATAACACCGTGATGAGTGAGTGTAACATTAAGATGTAGAACTCTAACACTAACTATTTTGCAATCACTCAGAAGAGTGGGTTTTTGTATCAGGTTTAATTAATGACCTCTACATCCAAGATTCACTATGAAAGGGACCTGAGGCTCCTTGCAGGATATTAGCCACTTGGTTTGCTCCTAAGTCTCTAGATTCAAATGAACATTGGTAGCTTAATAGTGTATTAATACAAAGCCAAAGCCTACTTGATCTCCAGTTGCATTCTTCTTGCAGCTGAGTACTTACTTGTAGCAGTCATGGACTTGGTCCAAAAAAGCTCTTTGCAAAGAAAGTACTAAAAGCAGTGTGATTTCCTTGGCCTACTTCTCTTCCATTCAAGCACACTAACTTGCCAACTCAACAGAAACCTGTTCCTTCCTATTCCAGTGAAACAGCAGAACATTTTGAACAGAAATATATAGGGTCTTCCTTTTCTTTCTCAAATTGAATGCTAGTGCATTTTAAACGCTTTCAGGATGAATCTTAAGTTGTTAGGGATTCTAAATTTTGTCTATGTATTTCTTGTTTGCCTTAACCTTAGGTTTCAGTTTATTTTTTATTCAGAGCTTTAGAGAGAAAAAAAATAAATTTATACAAAATATGGATTCCAAGTCCCAGACAGGAGATTCTGAAGAAACCAGTGCTCTTCAGGTTTTGTATTTTCCCTCATCAGTAACGGGAAAAGAGCAAAGATGGTTTTTCACTGTAGTTTAGGTGGCGTATCTGTGGACTTATTTCAATTCAGTTTTTACTGTGAGAAACACCATTCCTGAATATTCTGCTTATAAAAGCAATAAACATGATGTGTGTCTGGCTGATTATTTTACCCTCTTTAACAGTAGGAAAGACTGCTGCTAGCTATAAGATATTAACATCTATAAATTATTTTGCTTTTTTGGTTGGGTGAAATGAGTTGATTTATCATCTGTTATGGCCAAGAATACAGTTCTAGGCCAAGCATACAATTAGACACGGTCCATTTTCAAGTGCAAAGAACATGGAGAAGGAATAAAAATACAAGCTTTGCAAATATATTTTTTATTCCAAATAAAGAGATCTAATTTAGGCCATAAGTGGGAGAGTCACAAATATCTATACCCTGCCAGCTCCATGAAAATTAAATTACTGAGTGATATTTGTATTTGGTAAATTCAACAGAGACCACGGCAACAAAAAACTGATTCAGACTTCAATCTCTGAAATTTGATTTAGCAGAGTAAATTATTTGTCTGATTTCAGATTTATATGGTTTTTAATCTCTTTTTTTGTCATTTTTTAAATCCTGAACACCAGCTTAGTGTTCATTTTGTTGTTATTGTTCTTTTTACATTTCTGATTAGTGACAAACTTTCTTAACAATCAAGGCAGTATGATCTTCATGTAAAAAAGAAATGTGAGGGGGCAGAGTGCCTACAGAATCTTCTTGTGCTCACACCTGGTCACCTGATATTTTCCCTACAGAGATGTGCTGGCCTAAGGGCCATGTCATTTTGCAGAAGTTCTCCATGTCTGAAGTTTTGATGGTAAAACAACCCTCAACACTTCAGCGCTCCAGGCAGTGTCTCTTTGAGAGAATAACAATTTATTAATCTCAGTACCTAGACTGTTGATACAGGAAGGCCTTGGATATAATTCTCTCATTTCAAAGATGAAGCAGTTAAGACCCAGTAAAGAAAAGTGACTTACCCAGGCTTATCTAATTTGTGGCAGAGCTGGCTCCAAAGCAGGCCTCCTGTTCCTAGTCCAGAATTTTTTTCCCATACTGTTTGGCCTTGGCAGGCTGTAATCAATTTTCACTTTTAAAGAGACAATTTTTTTTAACTTAGTTCCTCAAAAAAGAACACATTCTCAGAGCTTTGTGGCTTTGTGTCATTATCAAGCGATCAATATCACTCTTGAAAAGAAATTCAATAAAATGCTTTATCGAAGTTTCAGCCTCTTCTTGCAGGGGTCTCTTAAAATCCATTGAACAGGGCTTCCCTGGTGGCGCAGTGGTTAAGAATCCGCCTGCCAATGCAGGGGACACAGGTTCGAGCCCTGGTCTGGGAAGATCCCACATGCCACGGAGCAACTAAGCCCGTGCACCACAACTACTGAGACTGCCCTCTAGAGCTCGTGATCCACAACTACTGACGCCCGCATGCCTAGAGGCTGTGCTCTGCAACAAGAGAAGCCACTGAAATAAGAAGCCTGCACACCACAACGAAGAGTAGCCCCCGCTCACCACAACTAGAGAAAGCCCGCAAGCAGCAACAAAGACCCAACACAGCAAAAAATAAATAAATAAATTAAAAAAAAATCCATTGAACATACTAGTTTTGTAAGGCATATTAACTAGCTAATTCTTACTAACAAGATATGCAAAAGAGAAGGATAACAGAAGGTGAAGAAGGTAATGAAGTTCCCCCAAATCCAATAGGGCCAGGAGTCTTAGGAACTTGGTGACATATTTCCCATTTTACAGATTAGAGAGACTGAGTGATATTCCCAAGGATCTACTTGCATGGCAGAGCTAAGATCTCAACCTGAACCACTTTGATTACAAGCTCAAGCTCCTTGAGTCAAATATTTGTAAGTCAAGTACAAAGACAGGGGGAGGGTGTTCTTTAAAAAGATCAAACTACGATTTACAAAAACTCCTTTTTAAGTCTCTGACAAAAAAATTTTCCCTATATTGCTCCTCTGGTCCTCTGGCAATGTTCCCCGTGGACGAAGGTCAAGAACCTAAAAGACTCCTTTCAGTTATGTTGTTAATACATAAAGCAATGTTATTTAAACCTTTGGGTGCTTTTGTTAGTCAAAGATATCACTGATTTTCTCTCCTACATAGGGAAATGTACACAAGGTCATGGGAACCCTGGAAAAATATAAATTTTTCAGAGTAGCTCTATTCTTCTGGTGCCAGGATTATTTTTGATTGGCCCCAGGAGGTCACCTTAGTCACATTTTAAGTTCATTTGTCATTCTCGGATTGCTCATCAGAAGAGACTAAGCATTAAACTCCAAGTAGTAAGCTGTGTGCTATTGATTATTCATTTTAGGAAACACACCTTTAACAAATTTTTATAAGATATGCAACAAATGGATAGCAGAAATGTTCCTGGAAAGATGAGTGCAAATCAAAATCTAGTTTAATTTTTTTAAATTCACTACTAATAATGACTCTTTAAAAATTAATAGTAATGACTCACAGTTATGTAGAGTTCAAGAGCTGACCAAATATTTTCACATACATAAATCTCATTTAATTCTCACAAGCAACCATTCAGTAAAATTCAAATATTAAGTGACCGTTAATCTATCCTGTGAATTGCGCTAGGCCCTGGAGATACAAAAATAAATAAGAAATAGCCCTGGCCTTCGAGGAATTCACCATTTTTATTATTATCATCTTATGTAACATAGTATGTAAGCAAAGCTTATAAGTTAGAATATACTTGCCCATTGAGTCCAGTTATATCCAGACTGAGACTGGAGTTGTTTGAAACCAAAATTTATTCTTGTCTTACTACATCAAACTTCTGCTTAGCTTCGGAGTTGAAATGTGAGGAAAGTGGCTGTGGATTTTTTAAAAAACAGTCTCCCTTAATATATTAGTTCTTAGTTTATGACTTTTATAAATCTGGGATTTTTAAAGGCAATGTGCACCCTTGTAATCTCTCTTGCTATTACACAATGCTCTGCATTTCCAAGGTTAAAAGGAAAAGTTTTCAGCATATGTTTGCTTAAACAGAAACAGAATCCAAGTTATCATGTTCATGTATAATATTCAACTGAGCAATTCACAAGGTATAATTGCTAAACATACAATTATATATTATCCTGGGACTCACAACTGAGACGAAGACTTGGGGAGAGTTTATGTGTGCAAAAAGAAGGTGATTAAAGGGTTAGACAAAGAGAAATTATGAAGAAAGGTTCAAGGAATTTGGCTTTAGGATGAGAGCTGAATAATATCTTGATAACAATCTTCATGTACATGAGGAGTTATTATACCAGCTGTGTTTTACCTCTAGGGATGGAAGAAAATGAATTCAAACTGCAGCCCTAGGGATTTAGGTTAGCTCTGAAAAGCTATTTGCTGACAGGTGAGATTGTCTTACTGGAAAAGGATACCAGGGGAAGTTGTGGAATCTCCCTTAAAAAACAAAAAAAGATTTCTAATCTCTTTTTTTTTTCTTACCTTTTGTATTTTATTTTTTATTATTTTTTTTTACATCTTTATTGTAGTATAATTGCTTTACAATGGTGTGTTAGTTTCTGCTTTATAACAAAGTGAATCAGTTATACATATACATATGTTC
Organism: Lagenorhynchus albirostris; assembly: GCF_949774975.1. Taxonomy (NCBI): domain Eukaryota; kingdom Metazoa; phylum Chordata; class Mammalia; order Artiodactyla; family Delphinidae; genus Lagenorhynchus; species Lagenorhynchus albirostris. Next base: position 129,521,882 of record NC_083096.1, read on the forward strand.
CCATATCTCTTCCCTCTTGCGTCTCCCTCCCTCCCAGCTTCCCTATCCCACCCCTCTAGGTGGTCACAAAGCACCGAGCTGATCTCCCTGTGCTATGAGGCTGCTTCCCACTAGCTATCTATTTTACGTTTGGTAGTGTATATATGTCCATGCCACTCTCTCACTTTGTCCCAGCTTACCCTTCCCCCTCCCCATATCCTCAAGTCCATTCTCTAGTAGGTCTGTGTCTTTATTCCTGTCTAATGTCTTTTTATAGCTCAAATGTGACATGGCCTCAGGCAGAAAGGTGGACCAGATAGACAGAACCTCAAGGTTCCTTTCATCCTAATCACTCTATAACTATAATGATTTCAGCCACAAAAAACATTCTACCATGGCAAAAGCCCATTTGATGCTGAAGTTATACTACCTGAAGTTTCCCTTTGTTCCATATAAACATTCCATATAGACAATAGCTTCAATTTATGGTTTTCCTCCAAATGTCAGCTAGAATCAATTTAGAGGTGTCTTGATCAATGTTTCTAAAGGTTAAAAGGCCAAATGTAGGAAAGTGCTAACATTTTGTAAACTGTTATCCCCCTCACTCATTGTTTCATTTTACTTCCAAACCATGGAGAACCCAGTAGAGATTATCATTATAAAGCTCTGAGATGATAATGTCCCCCCACGAGTATCCCCATAAGCTTTTTCTCACCAAATCAAGTTGATACTGGACTTCAGAGGTTGCTCAGAAGCAAACCAAGCACAGCAGAGGGATTGGAAAGTATGGGATATGGTGAACCTAAGACATCACTCCATTCAGTTCATTTATTTAACAACAAAGAAATAGGCTCAGGATTGTTAAAGAATTAGTGCAGGATCATACAGGTTAGCAAAACACAAAGCTGAGATTAGAATTCAAGTCTTTTGACTCCTTATACAGTGACTGTTTTATAAATCATATTTTTCATATTAAAAGAACCAAAGCAAAAATGAATTTAAAAATAATCATGTTTCCAAATATATCTAGATGCTAAAAGACTAGACAAACAACTTGAAATTCCTTTCTTGTGGAAACATCTGACTTTTCTCTCCATGCTATGATAACGAAATCAGGAGGGAGGGATAGATTGGGAGTTTGGGATTGACATGTACACACTGCTATATTTAAAATAGATAACCAACAAAGACCTACTGTATAGCACAGGGAACTCTGCTCAATATTCTGTAATAACCTAAATGGGAAAAGAATTTGAAAAAGAATAGATACACGTATGTGTATAACTGAATCACTTTGCTGTACACTTGAAACTAATACAACATTCTTAATCAACTATACTCCAATATAAAATAAAAATTTTTAAAAATCAGGTATCTTCCTGCATGGACAGACATGTGTAACAGTTATTCCATTCATATGTGACTACCATATTCCATAAAACCCACATAAAATCCATGTCTTTTCTAATGGATTTGATAGATGCTCACTTGCCAATTTCCCCTAACTGTAAAGAGTAGGCTTTAGAGGCAGAAAAACAGGTTAATCTTGACTTTTCCAACTGCTAATATTTCTGTGGCCTTGGGCAAGTAACTTAACCTGTTTGCTTCCCCTTCTGCAAAATGAAGATTTACCTAGATTGACCAAGATATTATTATGTTAAGTGCTTAGCACAGGCCTGGCAAACACTAAGTGCTCAGTAAACTATAGGGGCTGCTGTTATTATTATTGTTACTATTATTATTATTCCCATATACTTCAACACTCAGAAAGTTACCCTGAGACATGATGAGAAATACAGCCTTTCCATTAGGCATACAGATATAAAAGAGCTCTTTCTTAGGAAAACAATCCCCCATCCCCCAAAGCCATGAGATCCATGTCTTCAGTGGCAAAAGTTCAGTTTAACTGACATTTTCTGCATTTCCTGAGGAGCCAGTATATGTCAGAGGCTCTACTGAGTGCTGTGGACATAAAAATGAGGGAAACAGTCATGCTCCTCAAGGGTTTCATGGTCCAGAGTTGAAAGAAACAAATAGACAGATAAATACAATATGACAGGTCAAAGAGAGCAGAAAGGGCAGTACATGCAGGATGAGAGGATGGGGGAGAATGGGGAAGGGTGTTGGGTGGAATTTGGAAAGGCTTGTCAGAAATTTCCATCACTTCAGCTGAGTCTAAATTTTAAGCAACAAGGCAATGGAGGTTCATGATCCCTGAATAGTTTTTTTAAAACTCAAATTTTGTAGGCTAAACTAAAAGAGGTCACTGATCAAATCTGTCCCTTATCTGTTTCATCTTAAGTCAGTTTGACAGAAAGGATTACAAAATATTAGCGTCTGAGTGAGAGAGAGCTATTTCAGCACCACGACTGGCACATCAGTAACTGTTTGCTGGGTAAATCAGTGAATCTGCAATTTGCTGGAGGTAATTATTAATATAAGCAGGTCATTTTATTATCATCTTATGTTTACTAATACAACTCCTCAAAGATAATTATGCAGGTAATGTTCTCAACTCCTCACTTCAGCTTCCATGTGGATTCTTATTCTTAACTTGACAAAAGGCAGACACTTTAAATAAAGGGGGTCATTATCAAAATCCTCAGGGTTTCTATTGACCGGATGATAACCTAATTATATGGCTCACGTTTGCTTGGATGTGAGCTAGGATTCTTAATGTCCGCTAATTTTTAAATATGCACTGGTAAAAACATCTTACTTGTAATATAACCCACAGGTCAGCATTATAAATAAGTTCTGAGACCTGTGGATATGTAGGAAAAATTACCTATCACTCATCTAAATAACCTCAGAGGAGATGATTAGATGTTTAAACTGTTAAATGCTCAAGATGACATAGCTCACAAAACGTATCAATATATAAGGTCGAATTGAATCTCTCCCCACAGGGCACTAGCCCCCTAGACCCTCATTTTAGTAGCTCTGCACACAATGCATAATATTTTTCATAATGTATACTGCATTAACATATAGGCAGGGTCACAGCAGCAATGAGCTAAAAAGATTACATGGCAAGGTAAGTTCCAAGCAACATTCCTTTGAAATAACTTTCCTGAGATTATTTGAAAACACATTATGAATAAACATATTTTGACTCTTTGCTTTAAAACGATAAGTAAAATGGGAAACAATTTACCTGATTAAACATATTGAAATATCTATATTTTGTTAGAATAAAAATACACTAAAAAACCCCAATCACGACTTGATAATATTGATAATATTTATGCAGCACTTGATGCTTTGAGCTGTAGAGTATCCATGTGAAGTATTATTATATTGTCAAAGAGGCTGACTTCATAGTGAAAATGCACTTTTAGCAAACAAGCTATGGGACTTGTTCCCTTGGCAGAGAAATTTCCAAGTCAGTACTGACTCTTCTTCCATTCAGGACTACTTGTTACTAAGTGCTGTTAGTTCTAGCCCCTTTGCTCTTGGTGAATTTATCTCCTCTCCATTTTAGGCAGGCAGCTTATCAGTTTGTGACTCTCATATTCTCATACCTAGAATAGTGCCTGACAGATAGTAGGTGCTCAATAAATACTTTAAAACAAATGAATGAATTCCTATATCACCGCATTATCCTATTTCCTCAAACCCCTCCTCCCACTTGTCTCTGAAAACTCCTAATTGGCGCCATGAGCCAGATTTTCTATTCTCTCACGTACCTTACACACGGTTGCTTAACCAATTACACTAAAGCACAGATTTAATGGTTTTACTCCCCAGATTAAAGTATCTAAATGTCTCCTTATTATTACAAACTCCTCACCCTGGCGTTTAAAATCTGTCACTAATGGCCCTAATCAAACTTTGACCAGATCCCAGCCTTCAGTTTCAAAATAAGATCCTTTGTATCATTCCTGTCACCCCTCAGACTATCTTGCCTATTTGACTGTGTTCATGCAGGTCCCTTGGCCCACATGGCTGCACCCACCATCTTTATCTGCTGAAATGTCACCAGTCCTTCAGTATTTATGTGAAATGCTACTTCATTCCAGATGCACTGATCAGATACTATCATTTCATCTTATATACCTATCTTATTCTGCCTAGTAATATAGTTATATGTGGATCCATGTCTTATTCCCAGTATTCTAAGTTCTCTAAGTCCAACGACTGTATCTTACTGATACATAGCTTTTATCCTTAAGCATACAGTAAATGGTCAGTACATATCTGCTGAGATGAAGGGAATCCAAAAGATAGGTCATAGGATCAAAAAATACTACCTCATTGAACATATGGTGGGGAAAGCAGAGGATGAATGTAGAGTTTCAAAAATTGGGATTTGAATCTTGGCCCTGCCTTTACAAGATGAGTAGCTCAGGCAAGCTTTTTTATTTTTCCTTTTAACCATACTGAAGCCGTCTCCTCATCTATAAAATGATGACAATTACTTTATCAACCTCACAGAGTTGTCTGCCAGACAAAGTGAAAAATGGAAGGGATGTTTTGTAAACTTCAAATGTTATAAAGATTCAGCAGTTTTCCAATTGTATGCCATGTAACTTGTTGGCTCAAAAGAAATGGAAGCTACCTGGTAATTGTGAGCCCTTTCCTGCCATTCCTGGTGGAGAAGGAGGACTGGGTATGCATAAGAACAGAAATGGAGAACATTCTCCTTCCGCCAGCAGTCCAATTGGCCAGCAGAGGAAAAAATCAGTATTTGGACACATATTTTTAACATTGATGCTCAGCTAGGTCACTAAATTGCTATGTTACAGCATGTAGAAATAAATTATTTTGAGGCTTAGAGTTTATCATATTTTTAATGTATTAAGCTGACAAAGCAACTTAAAAATAAACATTGTCAAGGGGTTTCTTTTTCCTCCTCTGCTTCCTCTTGTGTATCTTCTTTTTGCTAAATTCATTTTTAAAAAAATACAACAATAAGAGTCTGTCATTTTCCTTGGAAAATACTGTAGCTCTACTCTGTGCTCATATCATGGTTTTGGGGCGCTTATTTAGAGCTCGACACAAAAGACTGTGTACAGTGTAGAGACCAGGAGGAAAGGGTGCTGGTAACTAGGCAGGGCGGTTAGACCAGTCCTGCCCCCAGGGAAAGACATTTCCCAGGCCACTTTCTGCTTCAGATATCCCCGATGGTAAGAGACAAGCCGGATGCAGGTTATGATATCTGAGTACCCTGGACGAATGTGGCTCACTGAGATATAATCTGATTTTAGAAGGGTTTATCCAACTCACATTCCTTGTCTGAGGCTTTCCCACATTTCTGGATAGCTGTTGACATTTTAATAATTTTTTTAAGTGCAGCGAAGGAGACAAAGTCTGTCCATTATCTGAGAAAATATAACAGCTACGTCTTTGGAGTGAGGACTGGGTTCTGAATCAGTGTTTTTCTGTTCCTTCATTTCATTTTTGTGCAGGTTTACTAGACACTCTGGACTGGTTTGAAACCTCGCAATGACGTCAATGGGGCAGAGAAATTGGAGCAGCAGAGACAGCTGCAATGCAGCAAGTCTACTGAGGTTTTATTCTTTTCTCCCAGGGTGACATCTGAGACAGATATTATCAATCAAACCGTCCTGGCTCAGCACCAAATCAAAGGCACTTTATCATTCAAAGCAGTAAAAGCTGCAATTAGATGATCTGCTCAGCTTTTTCCCTAGGAATATCTTGTTCACGACAATTAATAATGCAATTAAACCTAAATTAAACAAGAAAATGCGTACTAAAATATTTAATTTAAATACGGGAGTTCTTTCCTTTAATGGTTCAATTATCAAATTATTAAAGATCACTCTCTACATATATTTTGTATAAAAAATTCAAAACAAAGTATTACCTCTTTTGAAAATACTAATAAAAGCCAAATGATAAACTTTAGCTTGTTTCCAAGAAATGTCCAAATGTCCAGGAAAAAAATATAGGTACATAAATAGCAAAGCGTTACTATCATTTAGAAAACAACAAACAACAACAACAAAAACCCAGGGACAGTTTACAGGAAGGAAACCAGTGCTCTGCGAATTAACATTTCTTTCAAAAACATTCAAAATAAAACCAAAAGGAAGAAAACCGAGCCAACTGCTTTTTTGTTTGTTAAGCACAACGTATTATTTACTGACATTTCAAGCGTCTCTTCTTGGGAATTGTCTTCCTTGCCTGAGTATAAAATAGCATATTGAAATCTGAAAAAATACAGCACTTAATCTAATTATATAGTTTTAAAGTAAAGGTCTTCATTCATTCTGTCTGTCTGTCTCTCTCTCTTTTTAAAGAAGAAAACTTTAAACTACTAAGGACACCCAAGGCTAATCTTAGCAAATCTAACTAATAAATATCCTTAGAACAGATTTTTTTTTTCAAAGTTGCCTAGAAGAGCTAGGCATAGAACATGCTCACCAGAAGGAAGAATACAAAACTGACTGCTATCCCGTCTCTCCTTGCTTTCTGGAGTGTTTGTTGGAAAAAAAATGCTGGTGAAAAAAATAAGTGCAAAGTGGACTAGAGAGAAAACTCGGGGTAAAAATCAAGGAGAAAATACCAATGTCAGTCTCAAGGTGATGTAGCCAAACTGAATGGGATTCAAAGCCATTTAGTCTAGAAAGGCAAACTGGCCAAATACAAGAAATATAGAAAACAATATTCTTCAGCAACTGTCTTTTATCCAGGAAGTATCATCAACTCACTCAACGTTATCACACTAGGTAATATTATATATGATGTATATTTCTCTATCTTAATAACAGATTTCAAAACTAGGAAAGGCCATGATGCAGGAGACTTACTATTTTAATGAGGAATAAAAAAGAGGACATGTGTTAAGTCAGCACTATGAGTTTAGTTTAGCTAGAATAACAAATATCTTGCCAATCAGTCATGTTTACCCAAGTGTAGGGTACCAAAAGTTCTCTTTATTATTTAGATTTAAATAATAAGTTCCTTTTTCCCACCCTCTTTCATCCATTTAGCTGTGAAATAGACAATAAATCATAGCTAACACTATGAAATACCTTGTACATTATTTACAAAGCTTCCTAACTGATCCAGCCCTAAAGTTTCTCCCACCACGAGATCCATCATTCCTTTATCCATTCCTTTCAGTCAGCATAATGGTAATAACATGGGCACTGAGGCCTGTGGATGTGGGTTTATATCCTAGCTCCATCTAGATACGTGTCCTTGAATAACTCAATCTGTAAAATAATAATGAAATGAAATGACACATGAATAAACATTTGTAGGCATTCTAAATGTGATAGCTATTATTTTTAGATGTTTGTTTAAAATGTGTATTATTGTGCTTCAGTGCCAAGTACTGTGCTATGCAGTCAAAACACACACACACACGTGCATGCACACACACAGAAAATAACACAAAATGCACAGGGTAAACCAAGCTAGCAACCTGAGAATCATTCTTACCTTCCCATCTAATCACCACTACCACTACCAACAAAAGCAGAGTAGGGCCCTTTCACAGCTGTCGGAAATGTCTTATCAGCCACAATGTGCCAAACCTTGCCAATGTCATAAACAAGCAAGTAATAGAAGTTCCAGAATCAGATTCAGATTTAAAATCTACACATTCTGAGTGTCCGCAGTTCTTCTAAGGAATGTATAGCCTACCATTTCAATCCAGAAATCGCAGGGATGCCAGAAGTGAGAGCCCACGTCAGCCCACGCAGGAAGTTAATCATTTATTGACAACTACTGTTGTCCAAATGACCTGAGCATCCTGGATCATTTACTCATTCATTTAGCAAATGTTGATTGACAACTGTGTCATCCTAGACACTGCAAATTCAATGGTGAACAAACAGGTTAGTTTCCTTTTATTGAGCATCTGCTGTGGTATGCTTCTTTCCTTCTAATACATTTTGATGTGTAAGCAGCCCATGACGGAGGGCCCTTTTTGTCACTGGCGAGATCTCACCTTCACGCCATCCTACCGGGTCTTCTTCTCCATGTAATTTCTAGTTCTGTGTGCAGTTCCTACCCTCCACTGTAACCTGTGTTCTAATACAAAGCGTAGTCTCACCGTCTCTTGCCAGATTAAGGAGAAAAGGATTTCTTTAAGCAGGCAGAGCAGGCACCTAGATAGTCTGGCATTGGCCGTTCACTATTGGATGGTATTTTGATATTAAAAAATATGTTCTTGGTGAGTTTCCCTGGTAAGGTTGGCAAACACTAATGAATAATTGACTTGGAATTAATCAAAGCAGTAAAGAATGAAAGTGAATTTTTTTCTGACAGGTGACTGAAAGGCAGAAACTAAGTATTGAGCAAAAATGCTTCATTTTCCAAACTTAATTATAAGGTCCTTGAGGGTCTTTCCCTTATTTACATCAGTTTCAGCACACAGTATATCTCATATAGTACCTCCTTGTCCACAGTATTATTACCATAAAAATTTGTGGACTGTTGCTTTTGGAAGCAATTAAAATATTTTCAGTTGAAAGTACCAAATATGTTTAAGTAAACTTGGAAACAAATGCTATTTTTCTGTTAATAAAGGCCACAAAGGAATTTAGATATATTCACTAAATAAAATTTAAATATGTATAAATTTATAAATAATAAATTAAAAATTAAAAGCACTGTCATTAGCAATCAAGAAATCAATACTTATACAAATTGTCTTTATTATGTGGTATAAAGAGTAAGAGTTTTAGAATCATACAGACTAGAGTTTGTGTCCAAATTCTGTTCATAATATGCTCCATGAAAATGGGAAAATTAATACTAAGTCTCAATTTTTAATAAAGGGATGATAGCTTATCCAGTAGTTTATTATGAAGAATAAATGAGTATGTATAAAGTATCCTAAACTGGCATAGAGTAAATATTTAATATTTTTAAGTGATATACTGTATTTTTTTTTCTATTTTGAGTTTTTTTGGGGGCACAGGGAAAACTGTTACATGGAAATTTCAGAATATGTCACTATAATGAGTTTTTTCAAATAATATATAAGAGAATAAGAGATGCATAGATAATCTCTTTCTTTTACTGTATTTAAAAAAAATTAATTGTAGGCATTGTGAGACTTTATAGTATTTTAAAGTCTGAATTATAATTTTAAGACTTGTCCTTTGTATCACAGAAAGTGATTTTTAACTATATGACTAAATTTTTTGGGTTTTCACAGCAACATAATGCCTCCTGACGCTTGTGACAACTCTTCCAAAGCTCTGTTTACTGAACCATCATGGCACCCCACCTTTAAGAAAGACATTCCTGTTGCTTACTCAGAAATCAACACCAAAGGCCTACACTAAATATCCTTGAACAGGGTTTCCTAAAACGACACAGAGGCTGAATATTTATTATCTGGCTTCATTATGCTATGGACACAAGCCAAAACTTGACTTACTCCTGTCTGCAGCTTATGATACTTCTCAATGACAAAAAGATCTCCCAGGGCTTTAACACTCTGCTGCTACAGAGTGAATTTTCTTTTAAAATAAAATTCTCCTTTGGGTCAAGTATTCACAAGGAGGTAAGAAGATCAAAGACCAAGGCTTGTTTCTCCAAAATCACTTGAACTCATGGAGGTGCACAAGTCCCAAGTCACAGAATTACAACTCAAACATACACACACACACATACACACATGCAGTCTTTTAACAAATATTTATTGAGCATTTACTGTGTGCTAGACACTGTTCTGCACATGTAAGATATATTCATTAACCAAACACACAAAATACCCTGCCCTTATGGAGTTCACATTCCAGCTTGGGGTATGGGGTGAGATGGGAGAAATGGGGAAAGAAACTATAACAATACACATAAGCCACAGTGTAGACTTTGTCTTTCCCTGGACAAGTCATGACCATATCTATTATCATTCCTTTGCATTTTCTTTGCTTTCTACCTGGAATGCCTCCTTTGCCATCCTGCTAGACCAAGGTCAAATATCACCTCCTCTGTGAAGACTATGCTAGCTCTCCTTGGGGCCTCATGGGGCTTTATTATAGCTCTTCTATGGCATTTCTCAGATTGTCTTCTAATTGACATGTGTCTGTATCTCTCAGTGGCAGACAAGTTCCTCCGAAGCAGGAACCTAGCAAAGACTAATTCTTAGTAAGTGTTGTATCACCAGGGCCACCCAGTACAGGGCATAATCAAGTAGCACCCTCAATGAATATTCAGTTAAAGACTGAATGCAGTTTTATTCTATAATAAAGAAAAGAAAGATTAATTGTGAGGTTAGCTATGACTAGGATGTTTCCTTGCACACAATCCACACCAAAGTTTGGCTAATACACAACTTTAAGAAAGATTATGCTTGAAATTGAACTATTTTATGTGAAATATAACGGCATTGTTTAACTAACAGCTGATTCAGCAGGCATGGTAATTCAAAAGCAAACTTTTAGTTAGTTGATACAAATAGCCTTGATAGAAATACTAATTTTATGGCTTGCTTATCTTTTTTTTGATTCTCTGTTTTTTTCTAATTTGAAACTTTTTTTTAAACTTTTATTTATTTATTTATTTTTATTATTTTTGGCTGCGTTGTCTTCGTTGCTGTGCGCGGGCTTTCTCTAGTTGCGGCAAGCAGGGGCTACTCTTCATTGTGGTGCGCGGGCTTCTCATTGCGGTAGCCTTTCTTGTTGCCAAGCACGGGCTCTAGGCACACGGGCACTAGGCACACGGGCTTCAGTAGTTGCAGCACACGGCCTCAGTAGTTGTGGCTCGAGGGCTGTAGAGAGCAGGCTCAGTAGCTGTGGCTCACGGGCTTAGTTGCTCCGTGGCATGTGGGATCTTCCGGGACCAAGGATCAAACCCTTGTCCCCTGCACTGGCAGGCGGATTCTTAACCACTGCGTCACCAGGGAAGTCTGGCTTGATTATCTTTTAAAATGCTTAATTTTATCTGTGCAATAATCATTTAGATAAGTTGAGTTTAGTTAAGATGTTTATTTTCTTCAACCTTCTAATTATCACAAGAAAATTAAATTACTGTGTTACTCTGAGAAGGAAGTCTTAGCCCTCTAACTTACTGTGATTGGCACAGTGGAGATTACTTTGGGGAGCTGCAGTTTAAGGCAGGGGATATTCCAAGAGCGGAAGTCCTCGTAGGCTTTAGAAAGTGTCTACGCCCCACTGAGTTATTAGATCTGTGGTTCTGTAGGCTGGACCCTCTCAAGACATTATCTATCAGATTAGCTTTTCTTCAGTCTATCTTCAGCTCAGAGAACGTTGCGTTTGTTGATTCCGGTATGCAATCAAAGAGGAAGCTGCATTTCTGATACAGAGGAAGGTATTAGGAGCAAGTTAACATCCCTTCCTGCAATCAACTGTCAGGGTAATGTTAGGTCTTCTACTAAACGGGTAGCTGGAGCCATCTGCCTTTAACCAGCGTATAATACGAAGCACTACATAGCTGTTGATACTAAATAAGAATGTCTTCCTTCTTTATCTTTTCTCTACTGACTTTTCAAGGAAATAATCTCATGGGAAAGGTTTATTTCTATGCCCCAAATTTGAGGCAAATGCATTCACACTTCTTTTGCATAGGTCCAACACTTAGCTTCATGCTGATAACAGCAAATAGGTGATGATTGATAGAGTACTCTTACTTAGAAGCGTGTGCTTTTGCTTGAGCAGGCTGTATGCAGTTCCTTTAAATAGCATAGGAAGGAAGAAGTAATGTAATTCTTCAAATATTATATACACTTTTCCTCATTAAAGTAGGCTCACAGGCATTCACTCATACTGCTAGTGCTATGGTGAAAGTCTCAAGAGTAGGATAATGTCTATAGCACGGAGAAAATTATGAATATATTTTTCGGAAGTCTTGGGTGTTTATATTCCAGCTAAATAAATTAGTTGTTGATTGAAATGAGTTTTTCTGCTCTCTGTACCTATCAGTGACTACCAGTAGAAGATAATGTATTTGAATCTTTGTGAGTATTCAAATTTTACTGTTTTTTAACTTAATCACAGGGACCTGGTCTCGGGCACATTTTTTCCTTTTGGGTAATTAAAGCAAAGGGCCTTCTCTGAGCTAAAAAAAAGTATCTTTCACACATAATTGCACACAGGACTGTAACCTAATGGTGGTCAAAAATCAGCTCTTGAATGTTAGTTTCTGTGTGGTGTTTAGCAGTGACAAATACACTCCGTCAGGCTCTATAGATTTTCTATCTATTGTTTCAAAGAATAAACAAGTATATACTGATTTCTGGAAACATTTACAAATCTGTAACTTAGCTTCTAATATGATTACCTTGGGAGCCAACACAGTTTCAAGTTAAGCCCATAATCCCACCTACTAAACATACTAAATGTAGGTGTGCCCTGCTTTAAGGAACCATGCAGTACAAAATATATGTTTACATAAAACAAAAATATTTGGAAGTAATTTTACTATAAAAATAATTCTTCTTCTTGCTAAAGGATTTCCCCTAGGGTTCCTTTAAAGTTTAGTTCTCCTAGTGCATTTAAGTGATGTTTATGTATAATTAAACATTGAAAATGTAGACTCAATTTTATTTTCTCACTGAATTCACCATTAGCTATAGCTCAATTGGAGAAAAAAGTGTCGATAAAATAACTAAAAAAAATTATGTAAGTCCAACGAGCCCAACTAGAAAAAGTAACTTTACACTTAACTCTTAAGGAATTGATAAAAAGAGATAAATCTTATCAGATAGAGGGCCTATAAGGGTACTCTAGGCAGCTTTCCAAGCCTTTAGCTGTTGAACCTTGAAAACATTTTAATTGAACAATTTAATTGTGAAGTTCCATTCTGATCATTGCAAACTGACATCAAAGAGTTGACTGAGCCATTGGGTCACCTCGAAGATTCTTATACACACAAATAGACTTTTGTGGGTTTAGTAGCACTTGCCTGAATGGTTGTTTTTTTTTTTTTGGCCTGAATTTTTTCCTCCAAAAATATTGAGAATAGAATACAACTCTACTTCTATGAAAGCCCCCTTTGCTTTCGTAGAAAACGCTCAAACCAGTCTCTGCTTCCAGGCTGGTGCCACACAGTGGTCTATGGCCTTCCCTGCTTTAAGACCCTTAATGGTCCCTCGTAGTTTTGGGGATAAAGTTGAAATTATTATGAGGGCTTAGCTAGCCCTGTCTGTCTTTTCTGCATCGTCTCAGGCATCCACTTCCCTTCTTATGATTTGGAACAGCAACAGCTTTTCCCCAAATGAATCATGCTCAGCTATGTTACACCTGGAAGTTCTTTCTTCTGATTCTCTGTCTAGTTTTGGCCTACTTATCCATCAGAATTCTAGTTATGAATCACTTCCTTTATGCCCCCATCTGATATAGGTGAAGCCAAAGCAGGTTATAACATACATTATTGTTTTAACACATTGATTTATAATCAGTGATTTATGTGTGGATTTACTCTATCTGATGGTTACACAACTTTAGATCCCAGAAGCCTAGAGCAGTACTTAGTACGTAGTAAGTGCTCAATAAATGTATGTTGGAAAGATGAATGAATCAATCATATCAATGGATAAGTGGAATTTTAAAAAAGTTAATTTGAACAGCATACCATGACTAAAAAGTCCCTTGGATTTTCAACAAAATGCTAGCCAACTTATAAATATGTGAAGGTGATGAGATAAAGAGTAAAGAGGCTAATATTTGTTGAGTTAATTATTTGGACTAGGCACTGTGCTACTTTTCATCTCATTTAAATACCACAGACACATAATACCTGTATCATTTCTCATATTTCATTCTTATTATAACTTAGAGTTATTGAGGGTTTCGTATGTGCCAGTAACTGTGTTAGGTGATTCACATCATGTCACTTAATTGTCACAGCATTTCAAGGGAAGCATTATAGCTCCATTTACAAACAAGAAAATTAGCGCTCTGACCTGCCCAAGCTCATAGAGTTTGTAAACAATGAAGCTGAGATCTTCACTCACACTGATCTGGTTCTCTAGGCAGTGTTTATTTCATCGAAACAACATCACATCACTCAAATTGTTTTTCAGAGGTCTATGAAGATATTAATAGGTTGCTCCACTCCCCAAAAAGGTTTTACGGTTAGATAAGTTTAAAATACTTTTTCCCTTTTTAAATACATCCTTTTTTAGAAATTCCAATGACATTAGTTGTATATCACAGCTCTGAAAGCATTAAGCAACCTGCGTAATTATCTAACCAAGTGTTTTCAAGTTTTAAGAAACTGCCTCCTTTCCATTTCTTCACAGACCACTAACATTACACCCCATAAAGTTCATGACTGCCTTCAGCTGAAGTTATATTAAAATAGGGTAAAAGGGGTTCTTTTTGACCCCAACCTCTTTTGAATTCCATTCTTGATGGGAAGTTTAGAAATTCTAAGTTCCTTTTCCCTTCATGACCCCTTCATTTTCAATTGACCCTAGCAAAAAATATATGATCAGGAAAAATTGTGGTCTGATTTATGAGAACGAATTTTGCTCAAAATCGAAAGTATTTTTCTTCTCTGATTTACTCATCAATACCACCAGAAGTATTTGTTGAATGAACTGCCTGAAACCTATGCTACGTACTGGGCAAAAAATTATGCCAGCTGTAATTTCTGTCCTCTGGAAGCCTTGGCATTCAGAGAGTTGGAAAATGAAATCCCCAAATAAGCAATGCCTATGTTTAAAATGTATGCTCACATTCCACTGTTTTGATGTATACGTCAATCTGGGACTGTGAGATGCTACCAGGCTAAATCAGTGTAAAATCACACAAATCACTGCTTGGTTCTAGTTTGTGAAACCCATTGTCTCCCATGTACCCAGAATTCCATGTTTCTTATTGTCTTAATTCTCAAAATGAAGACATAGTTCATAGACAACGAAATATTTAAACAATGCAAAGTAGTTTACCTCTCTTCCACAGCTCTAAACAACATGATTTTTAAAAATATTCAACTACTCATTAGCCACATAAAAATACATATTTGAGAACGGTTAAAAAAATCTTTACAATTTGTAGTAACTGCTCATTACCTTATAGTTCTTTTTGTAAGACTCTAATAAAGGAAAGCTTTTCAGAAAGTTTTACTTTAAATTTCAAGTTGAGAAAAGTGAATATCATTCACAAATTTTACCATGGCCTGAGGAAACAGATAATTTATTCTTACAGAAAAATTTCACCCAATTCACTATCTACTCCTATAACCGAAAAAGAAAAGATAATGTAAAGAACTTTTAATATATGAAGGTACTCAAAGTATTTTTCCTAAAAAAATCACACAATTTTACAAAGCATAACGTTTTCCCGTTGTTTTGTTTATATTTATTTCTTATTATTCAGTGATTTTAAATATGAAACCATGTCTCAGCTCTATTCCTGAACTGTCAGATGAAGTTTGTTTTTCACAGTGTTACCAACACCTACCATATCCATGAATGTCTCCGGGGAGGAGGTAAATCTCCAACATGCAGCATCTTGAAGGGCTGGTGCTGTCTCAGTATCCCAGCACTCAGGAACTTAGTTCATTTTCATTAATTTCCCTGTGTTCTTGAGGCCACATAGTTATGGCTTAGCTCTTTGTCCTTTTAATTTTCTTTCCGATGGCATGCCACTTCCCATGGCAGAGTAGATATCATTTTCGATATGAATACAAATGACTTAGCAATCAACATGTAAGCATTCAACTGGAACATCATCAGTAGTTTCCTTTAGACATCAAATGAGAAAATCGATTTGCAGTCACATCTGAATGATAGCTTCCCATGGTGCGTGGAGCATTTCTTCCAACTTACCTCAGAAAAGGAAAGCATTTGAGTTTCTAAAATTGTTGAAAAATCTCCCTTTAAACAGTATCCTCTGTTTTCTCTCTCATTTTGCATTTTCTCCTCCATGCCTGGTGATGTGTCAGCATGTTTTCAGGTTTTCTTTTAACTGAGGTAGTGATCAGATTAATCAAATACAATTCTCTCTCCTTCTACCTTTTGCTTTGCGTTTGGAGCTATCAAAACTCCTGTCTGACTCGTTCTGCATTGTTTAGCCCATTCGGGGCACGATGAAAGAACACCTAACACACAGGGTCAGATTTCCTGAATGACATATGTTAGACCACAACAAAGGAGAAAACCCTGGAGAGATTATAAGTCCTTTTCATCGCAGGAGATTACAGAGCAAAGAAAATGTCTATGTTACACAAAGAAATAACAGCGTGACTGGAATAACAAATTCTACTTTGCCCAGGTTTGGGATCAACATCCCTGACTGCTCTAAGCATGCTGGTGTGCATTTAAACTCCCACCTCTAGCCCAGGAAGACCGGCCTTTAAGCAGATACAATAGCCCTTAACAGCCACTAGGATCATCATTAACACCGCACAGCAGTAAACAGGTTCAAAGCTCCTCAGATCCTGAAGAACTAAAGGCATCTTCTAGAGTGACAAATTATACCCCAAAGACATTCAACAGAAAAGACAAGGGTCTCAGCATTCTGGATCTCTGAGTGGAATGTGATCGTGGCTACAGCTCACAGTGACAAACACTGGTTTACAATCAAATGAGACACGTCTGCATTGCTTCCCCTTTGCCTCTTATTATAGGACTTAGTCTTATTTAACATCCTTCTGGATCCTGATAATCCTGTATTTTAACGGGATCTGTGCTACTAAAGGGATACCTGGTTTCTTTACTTCAGATTTGCCTCCACATTTCAACTTCCCAAACCTCACTATGTCCCAGAGAAGCTGACCTTAAGATAGGACTCATTTTTTACAACGGCAGCAACAGGCATGAATTTATATATAAAAGGTATATATATATATATATATATATATATATATATATATATATATATATATATATATATATAGCCAGGGTAGTTCTTTAAAAACCTAACTCAGGTCACATCATTCATCAGCTGAACACCTTCTAGCTGTTCCCCCTTTCATTCAAAGCGAGAGATAAAGTCCTTACAATGATGTACGAGGCCCCACTGCTCACTAGGCGTTCCCTTCCTCCCTCTACTTGAGCTTGTGCTGGTCCTTTGCTGTGTCTAGAACATGCCAGGCATGCTTCTGCCTCAGGGAGTTTTCAATGGGTATTCTCTCTGCCTAAGATGCTCTTCCCCAGTTCCCTCTCTGGCCCACGCCCACACTTCCTTAAGTCATTGCTCAAATGTCCCTTTATTACTGAGACCTCCCCTGACCACTCCTAACCTGACATTATCTTTACCTTGCTTTATTATTTTTGTGCACAGCATTCATCACCTTCTCACATACCTAATTTATTTATTGTTTGCATCATCTGTATCCTTGCACTAGAATGTGGCTGCAAGAGAAACAAGATTCCTGGTGCTTTATTGTCAGTGCCTATTTTAGTGCCTAGTTCACAGGCTTACAGCTCACAAAAAAGAAGGTAGTTGGTCCAGTTCATAATTAAATAGAAGTTTTTATGAAAATAATATTTTGGGTCAGGATGAATGTTCCAATAACTTTCCTACAGGAAAAAGTTTTATTTTCTTTTGTGGTTTAGGGAGCAATATAATTGTTGAGAAGGACTAAACAGAAGAGAGACGCATTGGGGAATGTAGCTCATGTAATACAATAGGGCAGCATGATGGCTTTTGAAAATGCTAAAAAGGATTGTTTTTAGATTATGAAGGCAATATAAAATTAGTGAAGGCTATCTGGGAAGACTTTGATAAGGGGAATTTTAAAGATACATGCCTAATTCACTACCACAACTACCGCAAGACACTCTGCTTTTACTCTTGGAAATAGAAAAAAGGGCACCTTATATTCTTTTTCAATTCCATAGGATTATCAAAAAGCTTAAGTTCCTTTTTTTTTAATAAGCAGCTTTATTAAGATATAATTCACATGCCATAAAATTCAACTTTATCAAGTGTCCAATTTGATAGTTTTTAGCATATGGTCATGCAACCATCACCACCATCAATTTTAGAACATTTTCATCGTCCGAAAAAGAAATCCCATCTCCATTACCTTGCCCCCAGCCCCTGGCAACAACTAACCTACTTTCTGTTTCTATGGATTTGCCTATTCTGAACATTTCATATAAATGGAATCATATGTGACTTTTTTCACTTACCATAAAGTTTTTAAGGTCCATTCATGTTGTAGCATATATCAGTACTTCATTTCTTTTTATTGCTAAAAAAATATTCCATCTTATGCATATATCACATAAGTGAATATATGTTGATTGCTATTTTAATTGTTTCCATTTTTTGGCTATTATGTATGAATAATGCTTCTATGAACACTCAAATACAAGTTTTTGTGTAAATGTATGTTTGCATTTTTCCTGGATATACACCTAGGAGTGAAATTGCTGGATCATATCATAACTCTATGTTTTACATTTTGAGAAACAGTCAAATTATTTCCAAAGTGGCCACACCACTTTTCAATGTCATCAACCAATATCTGAGGGTTCCCCTCCTACACTGGTGGTGGGAATGTAAATTGGTGAAGCCACTACGGAGAACAGTATGGAAGTTCCTTAAAAACTAAAAATAGAACTACCATATGATCTGAGATCCCACTTTTGGGCATATTTCTGGAGAAGACTATAATTTGAAGATACATGCACCCCAATGTTCATAGCAGCACTATTTACAATAGCCAAGACATGGTAGCAATCTAAATGTCCATCAACAGAAGAATGGATAAAGAAGATATGGTACATATATACAATGGAATATTACTCAGCCATAAAAAGGATGAATTAATGCCATTTGAAGCAACATGGATGGACCTAGAGATTGCCATACTAAATGAAGGAAGTCAGATAGAGAAAGACAAATATCATGTGATATCACTTATAGATACAAATGAACTTATTCACAAAACAGAAATAAATTCACAGACATAGAAAACAAACTTATGGTTACCAAAAGGGAATGGTAGGGGGAGGGCTAAATTAAAGGTTTGAGATTAAAATATATATGCTACTATATATGGAGTAGATAACCAACAAGGACCTACTGTATAGCACAGGGAACTATATTCAATATCTTGTAATAACCTATAATAGAAAAGAATCTAAAAAAGAATATAGATAGATATATTCTATATCTATGTCCATATATGCATAACTGAATCACTTTGCTGTACACTTGAAACAAACACAACATTCTAAAACAACTGTATTTCAATAACAATTTTTTTAAAAATGTCTGTGGATTCCAATTTCTTTACATCCTCTCCAACATTTGTTATTGTCTGTCTTTGTTATAGCCATTTTAATGGATGTGAAGTGTTATCTCATTGTGGTTTTGATTTGCATTTCTCTAATAACTAATGATGTTGAGCATATTTTCATGTGGTTATTGGCCATTTGTGTATTTTCTTTGGAGAAATGTCTATTCAAATATTTTGCCCATTTTTAAATTGGATTATTTGGCTTTTTATTGTTGAGTTTCAAAAATTCTTCATATATTCTGGAAATAACTCCCTTATCAGATATATAATTTGCAAACATTATCTCCCATTCTAATGATTGTCTTTTCATTTCTTAATGGTATCCTTGGAAGCACAAAAGTTTATGATCTCAATGAAGCCCAAGGACATAATTAACAAGATAAGAGTGGTAGCACAGGGATTCAAATGCAAGTTAAAGAAACTAAGTCTGAGAGACAGCTTGCTCACGGTCACTCATCTAGGAGAACCCAGAGTCAGGGCCCAAACCTAAATCCTCTGACTCTGTATTTCATGTGCAGTATGTCATGCTGCCTATAACAGATATTGTTGGTCTTCTCATAAAAGCTGAACTACTGGTAGTAGAAATTCCTCACGATGGGGAAAAAAAAAAGAGTATACATATGAAATACATTACTCTAGGATTATGTCTGCAAAATGGATTTCTTTTGGATTTCTACTAATGCATGTCTTGCTGATGGAGTGGATCCCGGTTTCCAGCTGAGAGGGCTGGGCAACATCAGGAAATAAATGGAAGAGTGACGGCGGAGACTTGCATACTTATAGACCAACACATCTTAAGATTTGTTCTTAAAGCTCACAAGGAGGAAAAGCAACAGGGAAAAAAAATGTTATCTGATAGCACAAAGACACGTAGGCCATCCATCAACAGCTAATAGCACAAAAGACACCAAACAACTTTGCCTGAGCAGGCCATTTTTCCTTTAGTAATAAGTCACGCACCAGTGCCGGGTGGAGATCTTCCCAGGCTGGCGCGGAAAATCTGAAGTGTGATGGGCAGCTGGACAGCCTTTAACTACTTAAATAGGGCAGCACTTATCTTATTTCACTAATTTTTAACCTCACTAGTTTTAAATGACGTTTAAAAAAAATTACTTTACTCAGAAACAATTTTACATGCTGAAACGTGATTTTATTAGTTCCAGTATCTTACAATAAATGTGGCTCTGAACAAAATCTTATGGGCTAAGGATTTGAAAAGTTATTTCCAAGTCATCTCCTAACATGGGTATTTCTTTGATATAAAAAATTAGAATCTATAATATTTGACCTAGAAATAGTAAAAGCAAAAATAATGATTAACAGTAGTAATAAGCAATAATTATTATTACTTATAAGCAATAATTACTATTACTTATTAATATTAATTAGTTACTACTATTATTATTTTTACATTAGTAATAATAGTATTATTTTAAGTGATAGTGATGAGATTAATGATAATAACAATGATAATAATACCTTTTACATAGTACTTTGGAGTTTACAAAATGCTTTCACATATATTGTTGCATTTAATCCTCATCACAACCTTCTAGGGTTGAGTATCCTATCTTCATTTTATAGATAAGGAAACTGAGATCCAGATTCAGTCTCAACAAACATCAGTGTATCAGGTATATGCTAGGTATTGCCACCCATGCAATCTTATCTACCACTCACAACACCATCTGAGGAAGGTATTGTTAATTCCATTCTGCAGATGAATCTCAGGGAGAATTAAAATTTGCCCAATTCTATAGCTAGTAGGAAGCAGTAAAGAAATTTGAGCACAAAGTTTTTTCTGACTCCAAAGTTATGCTCTTCTAGTAAGAAACCATAACTCCTGAGAATGTTTATAAATTAAATTGTTTGACAAAAAGTTTTCATGGTGATTATAAAGATGGGAAGTTGTATTTTGCATCTGAGCCTCAACAAGAAAAACAACGACAATAAAAATAAAAATGGTTCACATTCATTGAATACTTACTATATGTCAAGCATTGGGTTAAGTGAGCACTTTGAACTTATTATCATTTAATCCATATAGCATCCCTATATTATTACCTCTGTTTAAAATGTTGAAAACTGAAACTAAGAGAAGTTTCAATAACCTACCCATGACCCCAGTATGGTTAATTGACTTCAAGTCACGTTGAATTGGGTCTTCTGTTTCTCACAAACAAAACCACAATAGGTAATTCATCTATCCATTATCCTAATGACTGGTAATCCTTTAATTCATTTCTCAGTTTATCTTAGGTCCAGCACCAGTCATCCACGTACTGTGACTGGAAGCCAGTATAGACTAGGCAGCAAGCTGAGATCTGTAGTTACTGAACAGAGAGAAGCTAGCTGGCTTACCCGAGTTCTGATATACGCTCTAACAAAATATACCGGCTCTGTTAGATACTAATCCCAGATGACAGCATCGACAGACTGTGGAACAGCCGCTTTCCCTTGCCTGGAAGCCACAGATTGTTAGATTCTGTGTGTGTGTGTGTGTGTGAGATTAAAGGGTCACCGGGATGATAGAAAGCAAAGTAGGCAAGTCCATGAACCTTACTGCTAAAGAACCTTGTGAAAGCACAGCTTGTCCTGTGCATTAGTTTTCAATTAAGGATAAAGTGAGGCCATAGAAAATCCTTAGAGCCTCAAGGCACCTGAGCACTGACCATTTTGTACTATAACAGTGTGGAGCTTCCAAAGACCCTCACGATACCAACACTGACTAGAGCACTTTTTTTTCAGCAGTAAAAGTTCTTGGATGAATACCTACTTGGCATTGATAAGTACCCACATTGGTTGTGATGAGTGTTAAGGGCTTTACATGGTTTCTCATTTAATTCTCCAAAGAAGCTTACATAATTTGATATCATTAACTCCATTTTAAAGATAGTGGAATCAAAGATGAACGAGATTAAGTTATATGCTGGGGGTCACAAAACTTGTGGGCGAACTTGGGAATTCAGCCCAGATATATTTGGCTTTAAAGCCCTTGCTCTGTGCTATCTGAAGCCTGAGTAGAATATTAGCCGCCACTTATTAGCTGTGTGTGTCCCAGGATGAGTCATCGATATCATTGAGCCTCAGGATCTTCATCTTTAAACACAAATAATAACAGAGTTACTGTGAGGATGAAAGACAAATAGGTAAAATATAAATAATAATACTACCAACTTCATAGGTTTGGTAGATAACTTAAACAGAAAGTTTGCAATGAAAACCCCTGGTAGACAATAAGATACCATATAAATATGAATTTAAAAATAATTTGAGCTTCTGTGACTAAGAGATTCTGAAAAGATGAATTGATTTTCTTATTCAAAGAATTGAGTGTTAAACCAGAAACTCACTCAGAGTAAGATTACCCTGATACTTTAGACTTGGGTAATTATCAAAAGGCTGGGAAGACAATTTCCCAGCACCCAATCTAAGAACGCATTCCAAAGAAAACAAAGGCTATTCTGTGTGCATGTGTGTGTGTTTCTATTCAGGTTTGCATGCCTGTTCCTGTTTGTGCATGTCGGTGCTAACATGAGCTTTACCACACTGATTTTGCCTCTCAGTGTGGTCATCTGGAGCGGTCCACATGTTCTGTGGAGTTGTCAAGCACCCAATTTAAATGCCAAAAAAAAGGTGCTTACAGCAACCATTCCAAAATAATGTGTTTCCAAGATTTGGATTATGTATTATAATTTTCAAGAAAAAAATAAGAAATCTTTTTCATCTTTCAAAAGATTGGTTGCATCTGGATATTTTAAAATTCCTTCCTGACAGTGCACACATGTCCTTTAGGATTCGACTCTGATCTGGAAATAATAATCTATTGATGTTCTGACAGCGCCACTCTGGAATTATTGCTGGATGGCTGGAAGCCAACTTGGCTTCTGATCATGAAGGCTAAGGGAGAACCTCCTCCTGATGGCTCTTTGTTTTCATATTTAAATAAACCTTAGAGGCAAAGTCAGTATAATTAGATCTTCAGAGGCACTAAGATCTTTAGAAAACTTTCCATGAAAAAAAAAAAAAGATCTCAGAGGTCACTGAATCCAACTTGATCATTTTGCAAATAAAGAAATTTAAACAGAAACTTGTGTAGGGCCACTTGGTAGCTAGAAATTTTCTATAACTATAGTAGATACTTGTGTCCATCAAAAAACAGACGAACAACAGCAATAACAAATCCCTAAGTTGTGTTAAACTGTTGGCTGAGCGCTAAGTCCGTTAGGAGGGTAGACAGCTGTGGCAATGTGGTGTGGTGGACAACAGAGGAGGAGGCAATGCTTAGATACCCATAGACCTGAATTCAAATCTCATTTTGCCACTTAACAAGCTAGCAAGTAATTTAATTTCTCTGTACCTTAAAGAAAGGTTCACATCTATAACATGGAGATAATACACTGTACTATTTAGTGTCAAAATTTTTAAATCTAAGGATTCCTTTTTTTTAGGGTGCTTTTTCTGCCATTCTTGGCACTGTGCCTAAATCATCACAGTGGCGCATTGGTGTGAGGTGACTCTTAGCCAGTGGAATGCTACTGATGTCCCTAGCACAAGCCCACACCACACCAACCCAAACTGCAATTTACATAATTGCTCTAATACGATGCATCTTCACTTATCTAGAAGAATCCGAAATCAAGGTTCTCAAATGTTTCCTCAGAATATTCTGGAGATATCACAAAATAGAAAGATGATCACTTTTTATAAGCCTTTGGGTTAGGGAAAGAGTACTCAAACTCTAGACAGAAGATTCATACTCAAGTCTCATGCCCTCATTCAACAAATATTTGTTGGGCACCTTGAAATAATACAGCACTTGGACTTATGTTCTAGTGAGGAAAAGAGGGAGTACAACGAACTAAGCAAGTATATAATATACTGACAGGTAAATGAATAAGAAAAAATAAAGTGGGTTAAGGGACATGGAGTTGTCAGGGAGGGATTACCTTTGAGTTGAATCAGAAGGAATTCAGGTAGTGAATCATGCGAAAATGTGGTAAAAGAATATTCCAAACAGGACTAGTAAATAGAAATACCTTAAGGTAGAAATAAGCTTGGACAGGCAGAAGCTAGATCATGTAGACCTCATAGGTTCTAAAAGAGACTGTGAGTTTTAATTAGAATGAGAAAGGAACCCACTAGATGGTTTTACATTTGAAAGGACTATGGCTGTTCAGTGGAGAACAGACTATAAAAAGGGGAGAGAAAGGAAGCAGAGAGCCAGTTAGAAGGGCATTTCGGAAGTCCAGTCTGGTGATAACTGTGGCTTTGCCTAGTTTGGTAGAGGTAGAGATGGTAATAAGTAGTCGGATTGCAGGTAATATTTGGAAGGTAGAGTCAATAAGACTTACTGACTGATGAAATGCTGGGCCTGAAGAGAGGCATTAAGGATGACATCTAGATTATTGGCTAGGGATCTGGATGAATTTAGTACCACTTCCCAAGAAGGGGAGCATTGGCAATAGAGCAGGATTTTCCAGAGTTCTGCTTTAGGAGCTGTAAGCTTGAGATGCTTATCTAGAGAGAGTTAAGAAGACTCTTGGATACACAAGTTTGGAGCCTCAGGGAGCAAACTGGGTTGAAGATATGAATGTGGGAGTCACCAGTTTGCAGACAATATTAAAAACCAGGATCTGGTTGAGATCACCTTGGGAGTATAGACAGAGACAAGAGGAGAGACAAGACCTGAGCAGTGGGCCACTTAGAAGTCTGGAGGAGGAGAAGCCAGTGAGTGCTGGAAAACCAGGGCAATATACTGTGTTTAAGGCCAAGTGAAGAAGAATGTTTCAAGGAGGAGGGAGTGAATAGATAAGATGTAGGTTCCTAATTACCTTGATAAAAGCAATTTCAGGGGCGTTGTGGGAATGAAAACCAGACCTGAGTTGACTGAGGAAAGAATGTCAGATGAGAAAGTAGAGACAGTGACAGCTTTGCTATAAAAGAGAAGACACATAAGGTTTGTTTCTGTTGGGGAACATGAGGTCCAGAGAGGGACTCTTAAGGATGGAGATATTATAGAATGTTTACACTCTGAAGATAATGGTCCAATGGAGCTTGAGAAATTGAAGTTTAAATGACATAATGTGAGTGTGCTTTGTAAATTAGAAAACACTATACAAGTTTCAGGTGTTTAGTAATTTGATCTAAATGAAAATTTA
The DNA here is from genome assembly GCF_949774975.1 of Lagenorhynchus albirostris. NCBI lineage: Eukaryota > Metazoa > Chordata > Mammalia > Artiodactyla > Delphinidae > Lagenorhynchus > Lagenorhynchus albirostris. Next base: position 129,547,171 of record NC_083096.1, read on the forward strand.
CAGTCTAACCTTTCAAAACCCACATCTCACAAAACATTGCATCATGTCCCTTTTATAAATATTTATGATGACATCATAAACACTCTCCTGAATACTTCTTGTTTGTGTTCAACTCACAAGAGTTGCTTTGTTAGTCACAATAATAGCTATTGAGTTTGAGAAAAGATGAAACTGTTCATGTGCCAATGAACTTATCCTTTAAAGGTCCTTTCATTCACTCATTCTTACTGGATCTGAAGCCAGATGAAAACACAAATGCCACTCTTTAATCCACTCTAATAAGAACATACCAAATGCCTACTACTTAGAAGGCAATAGTAAGTTTTGTGAGATTTACACATTAGTTAAATCATTTAGACATCTTATCAACCTGTCTCTAAGACCCATCTTCACTCTGTCTCATACTTTGCATTTCTATTGATTCTTCCATGTACAAAGGCAAGGTACACTATAATATATTTCATGAGTGACTTTGGCTTTGTAAAGCATCAAGTATAAGAAATTGAGCAGGAGCAGGAAATAAAGCTGGAGAAGTAGGCAATAAATATCCTCATACTAATTTGGTTGATAAATGTCATTAATAATTTTTAACACAGAATATCATGGTTTGATTGGTGTTTTGGAATGACTGAAGGTGGATTAGAAGAGGATGAGTGAGAAGTAAGGGTGTCAGGAGCCTCATTTAACCATGCATTCAATGTCTGGAGTACCTACAGGATGCCAGGAATTGTGCGACGTTCTGGGGAAACCACCAAGAAAAAAATGTAACTCTGCCCTAGTGGTAATAACTATATTACATATATATTTTAAAATAAATAAATACCTAGAATAAGGTATAATGTGTATTAGAACATAAATATATAATAAATAGCATACTGGTAATAATCGACAGACAGGTAACTACAATGTACGATCAACTCTTGGTTATATTATGGAAAATGAACCAATCTGTGGATCAACCTGCTAAGAATTAATTTGAAAAATACATTTGTGGAAAAATTTAAATTCGTATGAACCAGAGGGTACCTATTTGGAGGCATATATTTTTGAAGTTGAAAAGTCATAAGGTAGTGAGTGTCTGGGGTAGCCATGATGGGTCATGTGAAGTTGTGAGAGAGGAGAAATTATAGGTAAGCAGAAGACATGAGAAAAGAGAAAAGACATGTAGGGCTGGAGGAGCAAGAGGAAAATGGAGCAAGTCTACAGAGGAGACATCATGAAAAATAGAGAGCTCATTCAGCTAATGAGAAAGAAACAGATAAAAACATAAGACTCCAAAGGTATCTTGGCTTCAGCTCCAATCTAGATGCACCTTGAAAACTCCAGCCCTATTACTTGAGAAAACTTGCGTAGGTCTGCGTTCCTTGCAGACCTACACAGGACTTGGAAAAAATACTTTGTTGGCTGTCTTTACTAGCTGATAACTTTGAGCAAAGGCAAGGGGTGGAGGATGGGAGAGACAAGCATGGGAAGAGGTTTATGTTCTCGGTTCATGCAGAAATAAAAGATATCTTGAAAGCATTTTGTTTTTATAAATGAAGCATGTGTAGCCAATTTTACACTCAACAAATGCTTCAAGAAAAATCCTGCCAGTTGACAGTGTTTCAGATTGTGTTTCGTAGAACAAAGGAAAGAGCATGTTTAATTCACAAGGTACTTTATCCATGAACGAAAGCAAAAAGTGGACAACAGCAAAAAGCAGGATCAAGAATGGCCCCAGGCACAAAAGTGGTTTCTTTAAGGATCTGTGTTTTAGAATTCCTCCATCTCTGCCCTTCGATTCCCTTTCATAAAGCCTGTCCCCTAGATGTGCTCAGGGCTCATTCTATCAAAGAACCACTTAGTCATACCAGGAACCCTTACAGAGCATCCCACTATGTGTTTGGTACTATGCTAGATGCTGGGATAACAGAGGTGAAAAACCCTTTTTTTTTCCTTTAAGAGCTCAGTCTAGTGGGGAGCTTGGGCAAATAACAAAAAGGTAAACAATAGAGGATGGAAAATGGATATTGTAATAGGCAGAGTGCTGTGGGGACCTAGGGGAGAAGCCCCTAACTCCTCAGGGTGGTGGCAGCCTTCAGGGAGTGCCATTTAGCTGCCTTAAAGGAGGAGATGATACAGAGGTAAAGAAGGAAGAGAAAGGAATTTGAAAGAGATATCAGGACATGTATTAAATAATGTCTCCCAGGTACATCTGGAGATTGGATAATTCCAAACCCAAATGAATGGATTCCCAATGGTGGCATATCAAGCATTATGGCCTCTTAGCAACAGAGCTATTTTTGGATCAGTTGACTTCTTTGATGCCCCTCAGATCACACCACACACATTATTCCTTTACAGGTTTTATGAGGACAGAGTTTCCAGCCCACTACCAGCCGGCTGTCTGCTCTGGTTAATGTCTGTATGTAGGATTAAGGTGAGGAGATGCTGAGGGGAAAGTGATTACACTTCTACAGCAGGAAGAGATTAAGTTCAACAAACACTTATGGATACCTACAGGTTACTTATTCTTACTCTTATTACTTATCCCCCCACTAGACTATGAACTCTCAGATTGCTGAAAACTTGTCTAATTGATCTTTACATACCCTGGCAGTTAGCATAGGACCTGGCACAGAGGAAGTATAAAGATTGGTGCATGAAGGAAAGCTCTACACCCTGTAGAGAAGACAAAAATTTGATACAAAACAAAACAAAAAAGCATGAGATTCTTGACGCCCTCAAGCCACAGAAGAGGGGGGTCATTGCCATGAATACATTTTAGAATAATGCAAAGCAAAGTAAGGTGACTGAACTGCCAGGGAATCTGTTGGGGGTTCAGTAGAGGGAGAGATGCTATTTAAATAGGAAAGCAGCCAAGATTTGTGAAGGCAAAGGGTATTTGCATGGGGTCTAAGGGATAAGAGGAGGAATTTGATAGCTGGGGTAGAGAAGGAGAAAGACTCTAGAGTAGGTATGGGGGGACCAGCAAGGCAGAGAAGTGTGGCATTCCATTAAAGCATGATTATTAGTCCGGTGTGGGGCATAAAAAGGCCTGGAAAACTGTGAAGCGGGAGAGTGAGGCAGGCCCACGTGGCAAAGGACCTTGTAATGATTCGTTTTATGGATCAACCTGGCTAGGCTACAGAATGAATATTTAATCAAACACTAATCTCTGTGTCTCTGAGAAGGTGTTTAGTAGATGTGGTTAACACCTACAATCAGTTACTTTAAGTAAAGGAGATTACTCTCAATAGTGTGGGTGGGGCCTCATCCAGTCAGTCAAAGGCCTTAAGAGCAAAAACAGGCTTCCCAGAAGATGAAATCCTGCCTCAAGTCTGCAGCACTAACACCTGCCTGATTTTCTAGTCTGCTATTTCAGTCTTAAGACTTTAACATCAATCCAGCCTGGGTTTCTAGCCTGCTGGCCTGCCTTACAAGTTTTGAACTTGCCAGCCCCCATAATCATGTGAGCCAATTCCTTAAAAAAAGTCTCTCTTTCTCTTGCTTCTGTTTCTCTGGAGAACCCAGACTGATACAAACCCCAAATGTCAATGTTAAAAAGCACAGACCTAGGGCTTCCCTGGTGGCGCAGTGGTTGAGAGTCTGCCTGCCGATGCAGGGGACACGGGTTCGTGCCCCGGTCCGGGAAGATCCCACATGCTGCGGAGCGGCTGGGCCCGTGAGCCATGGCCGCTGAGCCTGCGCGTCCGGAGCCTGTGCTCCGCAATGGGAGAGGCCACAACAGTGAGAGGCCCGCGTACCGCAAAAAAAAAAAAAAGCACAGACCTTGCTTAGGTAGCAGTCATGTATTGTCATTGCTGTTACAGGCAGTGCCACCACTCTACCTGCTCCCTTTGTCTTGTGATAGAGGGAGAATATAAGAAATACTAAATGTATTGGGAACTCCACAGGGATCCTGAGTTTTCCATATTCCAAGGCATTTAAGTAAACAGCACTGGGAATAGCTTCCAGGTACAGAAAATAAAACTTGTCACTGAAAAGCTTCTAAAATGGATTTCCCCTCTCCTAGTATCAAGCAGTGTTGTGATGATCACCAGAATCCCTAAACACAGCTCTGTTACACCAAAAATCTTCAAGTGTAATTATGTTTCAAAACACAACAGATTTGTTTTTGTATTTTCAAAAAGAGATGTCATCCAAATAGATTTTTATCATCTCTATTTTCTACAGCTACTTTGAGGCTTTTATAGTGCCTTTTTACTGAAGGGTTCAAAATGTGCTACTGAAATTATAATATTAATTTGTCATTCAGCTGAGTTAACTTCAATGAGCATTTATCAGTATCGTACCAGGTGCTGTGAGAAGCACAGAGAAGTACAATAACATCTCAGCTACCCACAATGCTGGGGGAAAACCTCATTCTGGATAGCGAATCTATTAGTTTAACAAATATTAGTTTAACAAATATTTATTGAATGTTTACTATGTGACAGGCACTGTACTAGATTTGAGATAAAGAGATGAATCAAACATGGTTACTGCCATCAATTATTTATAGTACATGAGAATAACAGATTAACAAAAATACTCAGATTTGTTAGATGCTCTTCACTGATATTTTATTCAGGAACATAAACAGTCTTTATTGTAATAGATGCAAAAATCCTTAACAAAATACTAGCAAACCGAATCCAACAATACATAAAAAGGATCATTCACCAGGATCCAGTTGGGTTCATTTCAGTGTTACAGGATGGTTCAACATATGCAAATCAACCAGTGTGATACTCCACATCAACAAAAGGATAGAAAAAAACCACATGATCATCTCAGTAGACATAGAAAAAGCATTTGACAAAATTCAACATCCATTCATGATAAAAACTCTCACTAAAGTGGGTATAGAGGAAACATATCTCGACATAATAAAAGCCATTTACAATAAACCCACAACCAATATAACACTTAATGGTGAAAGGCTGAAAGCCTTTCTGCTAAATTCAGGAATAAGACAAGAATGCCTACTCTCACTACTTTTATTCAACATAGTATTGGAAGTCCTAGCCACAGCAATCAGACAAGAAAAAGAAATAAAAGGTATCCAAATTGGAAGGGAGGAGGCAATACTGTCACTATTTGCAGATGACATGATACTATATATAGAGAACCCTAAAGTCTCCACACAAAACCTATTAGAAGCAATAAATGAGTTCAGTAAGGTATCAGGATACAAGACTAATATACAGAAATCTGTTGCATTTCTTTACACTAGCTATAAAATATCAGAAATAGAAGGTAAAAGAAAAAATCCTGTTTAAAATCACATCAAAAAATAAAATACTGGACTTCCCTGGTAGTGCAGTGGTTAAGAATCTGCCTGCCAATGCAGGGGACATGGGTTCAAGCCCTGGTCCAGGAAGATCCCACATGATGCGGAGCAGCTAAGCCCAGGCATCACTACTGAGGCTGTGCTCTAGAACCCATGAGCCCCAACTACTGAGCTCACATTCCACAACCACTGAAGCCTGCACACCTAGAGCCCATGCTCCACAACAAGAGTAGCCCCCACTCACTGCAACTAGAGAAAGCCTGCATGCAGCAACGAAGACCCAAGGCAGACAAAAATAGAATTAAAAAAACAATAAAATACTTAGGAATAAACTTAACCAAGATGGTGAAAGGCCTATATGCTAAAAACTATAAAATATTGATAAAGGAAAATGAAGATGATTCAAAGAAATGGAAAGATAGTCCATGCTCTTGGACTGGAAGAATTAATTTGTGAAAATGGCCATACTACCCAAAGCAATCTACAGATTTAATGTAATCCTATCAAATTACCCACAATAATAAAGAACAAATAATAAAGAACAAATAATCCTAAAATTTATATGGAACCACGAAAGACCCAGAATTGCTGCAGTAATCCTCAGGAAAAAAACAAAGGTGGAGGCATAACCCTCCCAGATTTCAGACAATACTACAAAGCTATAGTAATCAAAACAGCATGGTATTGGCACAAAAACAGACATATGGATCAATGAAATAGAATAGAGAGCCTAGAAGTAAACCCACACACCTATGGTTATCTTTGACAAAGGAGGCAAGAATATACAATGGAGAAAAGACAGTCTCTTCAGCAAGTGGTATTGGGAAAGCTGGACAGCCTCATGTATCAATAAATCAATGAAGTTAGAACACACCCTCTCACCATACACAAAAATAAACTCAAAATGGTTTAAAGACCTAAATATAAGACATGATACCATAAAACTCCTAGAAGAGAACATAGGCAAAACATTCATGGACATAAATCATAGCAATATTTTCCTAGGTTAGTCTCCCAAGGCAAAAGAAATAAAAGCAAAAATAAACAAGTGGGACCTAATTAAACTTAAGTTTTTGAACAGCAAAGGAAACCATCAACAAATCAAACAGACAACCTATGGAATGGGAGAAAATATATGCAAATTATGTGACCAACAAGAGATTAATATACAAATAGCTCATACAACTCAGTATCGAAAAAGACATACAGATGACAAACAGGCACATGAAAAGATGGTCAACATTGCTAATTATTAGAGAAATGCAACTCAAAACCACAATGGGGTATCACCTCACACTAGTCAGATGGCTATCATCAAGAAGTCTACAAATAATAAATGCTGGAGAGGGTGTAGAAAAAGGGAACCTTCCTACACTGTTGGTGGGAATGTAAATTGGTGCAGCCACTGTGGAAAACAGTATGGAGTTCCCTTAAAAAGCTAAATATAGAGCTATCATATGATCCAGCAATTCCAGTCCTGGGCATATATCCAGAAAAGATGAAAACTCCAGTTAGAGAAGACATATGCATCCCAATGTTCATAGCAGCACTATTTCACAATAGCCAAGAAGTGAGAAAAACCCAAATGCCCAGCAATAGATGATTGGCTTAAGAAGATGTCATATATATCACAATGGAGTATTACTCAGATGTAAAAAAAGAATGAGATACTGTCATTTGCAGCAACATGGATGTACCTAGAGAATATTATACTTGGTGAAGTAAGTCAGACAGAGAAAGACAAATATTATATGATATCACTCATATGTGGAATCTAAAAAATAACACAAATGACTCTATATACAAAACAGAAACAGACTTACAGACATAGAAAAAAAACTTATGGTTACCAAAGGGGAAAGGAATGGGGCATGAAGGATAAATTAGGAGTATGGGATTAACAGATACAAACTACTAAACATAAAATAGATAAGCAACAAGGATTTACTGTGTAGCACAGGGAACTATATTCAATATCTTGTAATAACCTATAATGGAAAATAATCTGAAAAAATATATATATAACTGAATCACTTTGCTGTACCCCTGAAACTAACACAATGTTATAAATCTCCTATACTTCAATTAAAAAAAAGAGAACTAGTACCCAGTTTTCAACAAGATGATTTTCTTCCAAATGCCACTTACCATATAAAATAAAGAATAAAAAATATTTTAATGTTTTTTAAAAAGTCTTTATTGTGAAAGTGACACTTGATGTGAGTTTTAAACCATGAGTAGGTGTTTGGCAACTGCACAAGACTGAAGCAGGGAGGGAGCAGGGATGAATAAAGGCATAGTTTATTGTGGGTAGTGGGAACTTCATGAACAAAGTCATGAAGTGAGAAGGGCTTTAATTTCTGGGAAACTGAATATAACGGTTAATTGAGATTGTGTTATAGACCTAACACAGTGCCTAGAAGAGAATAACTATTATTATCATTAGTTCAGCACAGATGATGCTTACAGTGCAACAGAAATAGTGGCAAGAGATGGGTGAAGCCGGAGAGGTTAAGCAAGTTCTCCATGGAAGAGTCATGAACCAAGCTAAAGAGATTAAATTTTAACATGCAGGCAATGGGGAATCACTTCAGCTCCAGCTACTTTAGCTTTCTAACTGTTTTTGAAAAACCAGTCAAATTCCAATATGTCTTCTTGTTTTCTTTGCCTATAAATCCTTTGACCCCAAAACACCCAACAAAGAAAAGTCCAGGACCAGATGACTTCACTGTTAAATTAACACAAATCCTTAAAAAGCCCTTCTAAAAAAATAAAATAAAATACAAGAAGAGGAAACACTTTCCAACTCATTCTATGAAGCCAGTACTACCCTAATTTGAAAACCACACAAAGATATCACCAGAAAAGGAAATTATAGGCCAATATCCCTTATGAATATAGATGCAAAAATTCTCAACAACATAGTAGAAGACTGAATTTAGCAACATATAAAAAGAGTCAGACATCATGACCAAGTGGAATTTAACCCAGGAATCCAAGGTTGGTTTAACATATAAAAATCAATTAATATAATATACAATATTCATAAAATGAAGGATAAAACCCATGTGATCATCTCAAAAAAGGCAGTAAAAGCATATGACAAATTCCAACATCCTTTCATGGTACAAACACTTAATAAACTAGGAATAGAAGGAAATTTCCTCAATTTATGAAAAACCCACAGCTATCTTCATATTTAACAGTGAAAAACTAAATGATTTCCCCTTACAATTGGGAACAATAAAAGGATGTCTGCTCTTACCACTTCTGTTCAATACTGTACTGGAGGTTTTAGTCAGTACAATTAGGCAAGAAAAAAAATAAAAGGCACCATGATTGGAAAGAAAGAAGTAGAAACATTTCTATTTGGTGATGACATGATCTGGTAAATAGAAAATCTTAAGGAATCCACTAGAAAACTATTAGAGCTAATAAATGAATTCTGCAAGGTTTTGGAATATAAGATGAATATACAGAAATCAACTGTATTTCTACACACTAGCAATAAACAATCAGAAAATGAAATTAAGAGAACAATTTCATTTACAATGGCATCAAAAAGAATAAAATGTTTAGGAATAAATTTGATCAAGTGATATGGTCTGAATGTTTGCATACTCCCAAAATTCATATGTTGACATCCTAACCCTCAAATGTGATGGTATTACTAAGTGGGCCCTTTAGGAGGTGCTTACACCATCAGGGTGGGGCTATCATGAATGGGATTAGTGTCATGTAAAAGAGGCTCCAGAGTGACCTCTAGCTTCTTCTACCATGTGAGGACACAGTGAGAAGATGCTGGCTATAAACAAGGACGTGGGCCCTCACAAGAAAACAACCATGCTGGCACCTTGGACTTCCCAGCCTCTCGAACTGTGAGCAATAAATTTCTGTTGTTTATAAACCATCCAGTTGGTGATATTTTGTTATAGTAGCCTTAACAAACTAAGACACCAAGGAAGTGTAAGACCTGTATTCTGAAAACTAAGAAGGGTTGCTTAAAAAAATTAAAGAATTAAATAAATAGAAAGACATCCTAAGTTTACTGATGGGAAAACTGAACATTGTTAAGATGACAATACTCCCTAAAGTGACCTACAAATTCAATGCAATCCCTATCAAAGTCCCAATGGCCCTTTTTTTTTTCACATAAATAGAAAAGCTGATTCTGAATTTCGTATAAAATTCCAAGGGATTTCACATAGCCAAAAACAGCCTTGAAAAAGAAAGTTGGGGGATTCACAGTTCCTGATTTCAAAACTTAACTTGTATGATATCGCTTATATGTGAAATCTAAAAAAGTGATACAAATAAACTTGTTTACAAAACAGAAATAGATTCAGAAACATATAACAAACATATGGTTACCAAATGGGGGTTGTAAATTCGGAGTTTGGGATTAAAATACACACAGTACTAAATATAAAATAGATAACCAACAAGGACCTACTGTATAGCATGAGGAACCATACTCAATATCTTGTAATAACCTTTAATGGAACCTACATATATATATGACTGAATCACTTTGCTGTACACCTGAAACTAACACAATATTGTAAATCAACTGTATTTCAATAAAACTGAAAAACAAAATAAAACAAAATCTTAAAGTCTAACAGGATTAGGAATAAGGCTAACTTCTTAAGTACTGTGTACTGACAAAACAAATGTATAGAATAAATTGTGTTATATGTCATGAAAAAAAACACTTAGCTTGTAATCAAGACAGTGTGGTGTTAGCATAAGGACAGAAATATAGATCAGCGGAATAGAATTGAGAATCCAGAAATAAACTCATGCATCTATGGTTAATTGATTTTTCTACAAGGATGTCAAGACAGTTCAGTGCAGGAAAGAATAGTCTTTGCAACAAATGGTGTTGAGAAAAATGGCTATCCACATTTAAAATAATAAAGCTGGACCCCTACCTAACACCTATTCAAAAGTTAACTCAAAATGTGTCATAGACCTAAATATAAAAGCCAAAACTTTAAATTTTCAAAATAAAACACAGGAGTAAATCTTCATGACCTTAGTTTCAGAAATGGTTTCTTAGATATGACACCAAAAGCATAAGCAATAATAGAGAATAATAGAAATTTGACTACATCAAAATTAATGTGGTACAAATGATATCATCAAGAAAATGAAAAGATGAACAGAATGGGAGAAACTATTTTCAAATCTTATAACTGATAACTGGATATATCTGTGTTTGGAATAAAGAACTCAATTAATTAAAGAACAACTAATTTAAAAAGATATTTCACAAAAAATTATATACAAATTACCATAAGCACATAAAAAGATACCATCATTATTAAAGAGAGATGCACATCAAAACACAATTAGATACTACTTACTCCTACTAGGATAGCTAAAATAATAAAGACAGGCAATAACAAATGTTGGTGAGGATGTGAAGATATCAGAACCCTCATTTACGTCCAGTGGGATTATAAAAATGGTGCAGCCACTTTGGAAATGTTTGGCAATTTCTCAGAAAGTTCTTGTATGACCTAACAATCCCCCTCCTAGTTATATACTTGCATATGAATGTTTCTCATTACTCATGAGAGCCAAAAATTACAAACAACCCAAATGTCCATGTATTGCTGAATGGATAAACAAAATGTGGTATATCCATACAATGGAATATTATTCAGTAATAAAAAGAAACGAAGTGTCAATACATGCTACAACATAAGTGAATCTGAAAACACTATATTAAGTGAAAGATGCCAGTCACAAAAGACCACACATACTGTATAACGTCATTTACATGAAATGTCCAGAGTAGGCAAATCCATAGAGGTAGAGAGTAAATTAATGGTTGCCTAGAGCTGAAGAGAGTGGGATTGGAGAGTGAATGCTAATGGAGAATAAATGCTAACACAGGGTGTATTTTTGGGGGTTATGGAATATTTTAAACTTAGATTTTGGTGATAATTGCAAATTATGTGAATATACTAAAATGATTCAACTGTATGCTTTATAAGGGTACATTTATGGCAAGTGAATTATATATCAATAAAGATGTTAAAAACAACAAACATATGCTGAAGTCAGATACGGAAGCTACTATGGGAGACAGAATTGTCATAGAAAGTTTAAGGGAAGAAGGGGATGTCAGCAACCCTGAAAAATAGACAGGATTTGGACATAAGGGAGCAGGTCACAGAAAATTCCATGGGGAAGCTGGTGTAAATTTTTTTTTAATGATACAGATAAGATAGCCATCCCCAAAAGAGGAGAAAACATATTTATTCTCATTTCTATTGTTTTTCTGCAAAACTTGGTAGGGTGACTTTGGTACACTGCAAATAATTCTAGCCTCAAATGATAGAGTAAGAAAAATCATTAGATACCTGTCGGGACAGAGCTCCTACTACAAGTCAGACTTTTTCATTCTAGTTTCTCTTCCTGAGTGATTTAAAACAGTTTCGTGTGGAATGCCAAGAAGCAGAATAAAGTAGGTAAGAAGTAGGTAGGAAATACCTACCTGGAAGCACTCTATTACTGCCATCTATAATTTGTTCATTCCATCCTGAAGTTTGACTGAATCCAAGCTGACAAGAAGAATTACCGGATATAGAAAAAAGTTTTTACTCTGAACCTGATATTTGAACCAGAAAAGGCAATGTGATACGTGTGGATCTCGAAATCGTGCGGTTATTGAGAGGAAAGCATGAATGTGGGAATGTAGAAGGTATCTAGGGTCATGGATGGTGCATTGTTGATGTACCAGTAGGCATGGGTTCATGTTCCCCCTCCCAGTTCTGCCATGAACTAACAACGTTATCCTGAGCAAGTTGACACTCAACCTCCAATCCATCCTCTGCAAAATGTCAGTATTTCCCAACTTATGATATTGTAGAGAGGGTCAGAAATGATAAATGTTAACTAGCTCAACAAATCTTTATTGAGAATCTACTTGGAACTATGACAGGATGAATTTTAAATTGTCTTTGAAGAAGCTCACAAGTCTAGTGTGAGAGCACTTTCTAAAGTATAATATACTGACCAAACTTAGATGCTATTTTTGTTTTTCTTCCACAAGTTATTCCTTCTCACACAAACTGGCTCAATTAGGCTTCACAGCCTGTCCACCTATGTCAAAGCTGTTGGCTGGTTCATTAATGTAGCCTGGAGAGCATGCACTCACAAATCAAAAAAGGTTGAATTTCCAGGCCCTGGAGCTGCACACAGCAACTCAGCAGAGAAGTCATCCTTTGTGTTTACCCCTCATTTTTAGTGTGCAGTGGGTATAAAGAAGTACAGGATTTTAAACATGGTAAGTTTTTCTGGGGCATTAATTTGCCTCTATGGTAAATAATTTAAAACATGATTTATAACTTAGACATATATTAGAATAGAGTCAAAATTTAAATGAAATTTTAATATACAACCTTGAGTCTTTAGGGAGAGCAAGCAGACTCCCAAAGTGTATAATACTAAGGTAGGCAGATTTCAAGTATCTTAGCTCAAAGCTGTGAGGTTTGACTGTATGCATTGTTTATTGCACAATGTCAGGGCCACCATCCACATAGACTCTGAGTCAAACAGTGTCCCCAGGAGTTATGAAACAGTGGTAAATCTTCAGCTGCTCATCTAGGCAAAAGTCTTGGTAGACTAAGTCCCTAAAAGTCATACTGCCTAGGATATGGCCTTCTAAGTCTTGTTCAGGATGAGTGGTTTTAATATATTCTTATTATGCTGTGAGCAAAAAAGGATAAGAATATCTAACAGCAGGTTTTGGAAGTCACTTTCAGAAATGAGTTGGGGGGGTGGGCAGTGGACTGGTTGACCTGTCAAATGTTTTTCTATCCTTGCTGACTTTGGTGAAACAAAACAAATATTGCAGTCATATATCAGTGCCACAATTTTCAAAACACCCACTCGCAAAATCTTAATAATAGCAGGGATCATCACTCAATGTCAAAGAGCTGTTACTATCCCTCTGTGGAAATATTAGGAGAAAAAACAATATTCAGTATCTGTCCAGAAAAGCACAACAACCCACTGTGGGAAGCAAAGCAGCAATGAAATGGCTGGAAAGGCACCTTCTTCATTTTATCTCATCCCACATTTCTTAAAAGGCAAGCAATAATAAGGCATAAAAGCTTTTGTGGAAATCACTTACCATCACCTGAAGACCACAAGACTGTTACTTAAATAAAACGTTTGAAAATGACTTTCAGAAATCCCTGAGACTCAAGATCTCAAAACACACTGCATGTGTCATACAAAGAGGGATGATGAAGTGCCCTTCCCATCAAAGGCCCAAGTTTTGACTTTTTCAGTATATGAGAGCTAACAGAACCTCAAGTTATATGCCTGAGTGTTCTTCTCCACCTATTTGTAGTAAGGTCCAAATATCTGGGCAGAGAAATAATAGTCTTGCCCATTGTTGCAACAGGCTCACTAGTACTGCTTGAGTTACACTAGCTACAAGATTCTCTTGGACTCTGATGCCATCAAAGGTGTTTGGCTTCCTACTAACTAACCATCTATGCACCTTCTGCAGCTCTGTTAGGTGCTTGCTCTGGAAACTACTACCTACCTGTTTTCTCTAGCATGCATAGGCTACCAGGAGCTTGAGGACAAACAACATGCCACTCTACTCTGTCTTCTCATCACATAACACAGTGTCTGGCACATAGCAGGTGACCAATAATGTTTTCTGAATGTGTGGAAAGAGATGCATTAATGCTCAATTTAAATGTTTATTTTAGGAGCTAGCAGTCAACCTTGTGGATTGCTTTTCGTGATAATCAGAGCATTACAGGGGCATAAAGAGGTTGTATGACACACACCAGTCCATTTTACTGCCTTAAGAAGTTAGATGTTTGATGGGGTGCGGTGATTTTGAAAAGTGGAGATTAGAGCCTCTGGAAGTCTATCAAAGCAGAGTAGCCATCCATAACTGTCCAGTGGTGGCATTTACACGTCTTCCAAGATGTTCTGTCTTCAGCTACTTAATTCATTTTCCATTAGAAAGACACTAACTGTGTATTTCCTTAATTCAAGATCACTAGTAATAAAACATGATAGCCCCTTTTCTTCTGTGGTACTAATGTATCAGTAACCAATTTAAACTCCAAATTGTTGGTGCAGTTGAAAGAGAATAATTTATTCTATGTTAGAATTTCAGAAATTTTTTAAAATCACATTTTTCAAATCCAGACTATTTATGATTAACATTGATACCCCTTTTTTCATTGGATCATGTGCTTCCTAAGGAGCCACATCATATACCTTTTTGTATCCCTGCAACCCAGCACAATGCCTGACACATAGCAAGTGCACAATAAATATTTATTTGAATGATGAATAGATGGATGTTCTAAGAATGCATAATAGTTCAGTAGGAAAGAAAAGAGGAACTGGAACCTTTTGCTAAGTACTGACTTAAGAAGATTGGAAAGTTTACTTTTCTCCATCCTCACTAATTTTTTCTGTTGAAATAGAGTTGACATACAATATTATGTTAGTTTCAGGTGAACTGCATACAGACTTGACATTTGCATACATAATGAAATGATCACCATGATAAGTCTAGTAACCATCTGTCCCACACAAAGGTATTACAATACTATTGACCATATTCCTTATGCTGTATATTATATCCCCCACGGCTTATTTATTTTATAACTCGAAGTTCGTATCTCTTAATTCCCTTCACCTATTTTGCCCATCCCCCCACACCCCTCCCCTCTATCAACCACCAGTTTCTTCTCTGAATCTATGAGTCTATTTTTGTTTTGTTTTTTTATTTGTTTTGCTTTTAGATTCCACATATTAGTGAGATTATACAGTATTTGTCTTTATTTGACCTATTTCACTTAGCATAATACCCTCTAGAGCTATCCATGTTGCCACAAATGGCAAGATTTTGTTTTTTAAGGCTAAGTAATATTCCATTGTATATATTTATATATATCCCATATTTTCTTTATCTGTTCAGATAACAGTGGACACTTAGGTTGCTTCCATATCTTGGCTCTTGTAAATAATGTGCAATGAACACTGGTGTGCATATCTTTTCAATTAGTGTTTTTGTTTTCTTCAGGTAAATACCCAGAAGTAAAATTGCTGGATCATATGGCAATCCTGTTTTTAATTTTTTGAGAAACCTCCATGCTGTTTTCCATAGTGGCTGCACTAATTTATAATCCCACCAACAGTGCATGAGGGTTCTATTTTCTCCACATCCTCACCAACATTTGTTATTTGTTGTCCTTTGATGACAGTCATTCTGACAGGTGCAAGGTAATATCTTATTGTGGTTTTGATTTGTATTTCCCTGATGATTAGTGATGTTGAGCATCTTTTCATTTGTCTGTTGGCTATCTGTATGTCTTCTTTGGAAAAATTCACGTCCTTTGACCATTTTTTAATCAGGTTTTAAGGTTGTTGTTGTTTTTGTTGTTGTGTGAGATATTTGCATATTTTGGATATTAACCCCTTATTGGATATATATATCATTTGCAAATATCTTCTCTCATTCAGTAGGCAACCTTTTCATTTTGTTCATTTTCTTTCACTGTGCAAAAGTTTTCTAGTTTGATGTAGTCCATTTGTTTATTTCTGCTTTTGTTTCCCTTGCTTGAGGAGACAGAGCCAAAAATATATTGCAAAGCCTGATGTCCAAGAGCATACTGCCTATGTTTTCTTCTAGGATTTTTATGGTTTCAGGTCTTACATTTAAGTGTTTACTCCACTTTGAGTTTATTTTTTTATATGGTGTGAGAAAGTAGTCCAGTTTGATTCTTTTGCATGTAGCTATCCAGTTTCCCCAATACCATTTACTGAAGAGGCTGTCTTTTCCCCCCTTCGTATATTCTTGCCTCCTTTGCCAAACATTAATTGACCATAAAGTGTCAGTTTACTTCTGAGATCTGTAATCTGTTCCACTGATTTATCTGTTTGTTTTTGTGCCATTACCATACTGTTTTGATTACTGTAGCTTTGTAGTATAGTTTGAAATCAGGGAGTGTGATACTTTCAGCTTTGTTCTTCTTTGTCAAGATTGATTTAGTTATTTGGGGTCTTTTGTGTTTCCATACAAATTTTTAAATTATTTTTTCTAGTTCTGTAAACAATACTATTCGTATTTTGACAGAGATTGCATTGAATCTGTAGATTGCCTTGGGTAGTAGGTTATTTTAACAATACTAATTCTTCCAATGTATGAGCATAGTATATATTTCCATTTGTGCCATCTTCAATTTCTTTCATCAGTGTCTTATAGTTTTCAGAGTACAAGTCTTTTATCTCTTTGGTTAGATTTTTTCCTAGGTATTTTATTCTTTTTGATGCAATTGTAAACAGAACTGTTTTCTTAGTTTCTCTCTCTATGAGTTCATTATTAGAATACACAACAGATTTCTGTATATTAATTTTGTATCCTGCAATTTTACTGAATTCATTTATTAGTTCTAATCGAGTTTTGGTAGCATCTTTAGGATGTTCTATAGTATCATGTCATCTGCAAACAGTGACAGTTTTACTTCTTCCTTTCCAATCTAGATTTCCTTTTTTTTTTCCTTGTCTGATTGCTATGGCTAGGACCTCCAGTACTATGTTGAATAAAAGTGGCAAGAGTGGGCATCCTTGTCTTTTTCCTGATCTTAAAGTAAATACTTTCATCTTTTTACCATTGAGTAAGACATTGGCTGTGGGTTTGTCACATATGGCCTTTATTATATTGAGGTATGTTCCCTCTTTGCCTACTTTATTGAGAGTTTTTATAGTAAGTGGATGTTGAATTTTGTCAAAAGCTTTTCCTGCACCTATTGAGATGATCATATAATTTTTATCCTTCAATTTGTTAATGTGTTGTATCACATTGACTTGTGAGTATTGAACCATCCTTGCATCCCTGGGACAAATCCTTCTTGATTATGGTATATGATCCTCTTAATGTACTGTTAATTTGGTATGCTAACATTTTTGTCAAGAATTTTTGCATCTGTGTTCATCAGTGACACTGGCTGTAATTTTCTCTTCTTCTGTGGTGTCTTTGTCTAGTTTTGGTATCAATGTGATGCTGGTCTCATAGAAAGAGTTAGGAACTGTTCCTTCCTCTTCAATTTTTTTGGAAAAGTTTGAGAAGGATAGGTGTTAACTGTGCTCTAAATGTTTGGTAGAATTCACCTGTGAAGCTGTATGGTTGTGGACTTTTGTTTTTTGGGAGTTTTTAAATTATTAATTCAATTTCAGTACTGATAATTGGTCTGTTCATATTTTCTATTTCTTCCTGATTCAATCTTGGGACATTGTACATTTCTAGGAATTCATCCATTTATTCTAGGTTGTCTATTTTATCAACATATAATTGTTCATAGTACTCTTATGATTCTTTGTATTTTTGTGGTGTCACTTGTAACTCCTCTTTCAGTCCCGTTTTATTTATTTGGCTCCTCTATTTTTCTTGATGAGTTTAGCTAAAGTTTAGCTAAAGTTTTATCCATTTTATTTCTCTTTACAAAGAACCAGTCCTTAGTTTCATTGATCTTTTCTATATATATATATTTAGTCACTATGTCATTTATTTCCACTCTGTCTTTATATTATCTTTCCTTCTACTAACTTTAGGTTTTGTTTGTTCTTCTTTTTCTAGTTCCTTTAGATGTAAGTTTAGAGTGTTTGATATTTTTCTAATTTCCTGAAGTAGGCTTATATTGATTTAAACTTCCCTCTTAAAATGGCTTTTGCTCCAGTCCATAGATTTTGGATTGTTGTGGATTTCGATTTTCATTTCTCTCCAGGTGTTTTTGATTTCTTCTTTGATTGGCCCATTGGTTGTTTAGTAGCATGCTTTTTAGCCTTCACATATCTGTGTTTGTTTTTGTCTTGTAGTTGATTTCTAGTCTCATACCCTTGTGGTCAGAATAGATGTGTGATATGTTTTTGATCTTAAATTTATTGAGACATGTTTTGTGGCCTTGCATAAGATCTATTCTGGAGAACATTCCACGTGCACTTGAAAAGAATGTGTATTTTGATGTTTTGGATGAAATGGTCTGTATATATCTATTGATTACTTCTGGTCTGATGTATCATTTAAGGCCAGTGTTTCCTTATTGATTTTCTGTCTAATTGATCTGTCCATTGATGTAAGTGGAATGTTAAAATGCCGTACTATTATTGCGCTACTGTCAATTTCTTCCTTTATGTTTGCTTTATGTATTTAGGTGCTCCTATGTTGGGTGCATATATATATAAATTTTTTAGCTGTGTTGCTGTGCGCGGGCTTTCTCTAGTTGCGGCTAGTGGGGGCTACTCTTCATTGCGGTGCGTGGGCTTCTCATTGTCGTGGCTTCTCTTATTGCAGAGCACGGGTTCTAGGTGCATGGGCTTCAGTAGTTGTGGCATGCGGGCTCAGTAGTTTTGGCTTGTGGGCTCTAGAGCACAGGTTCAGTAGTTGTGGTGCACGGGCTTAGTTACTCCATGGCATGTGGGATCTTCCCAGGTGAGGGATCAAACCCATGTCCCCTGAATTAACAGGCAGATTCTTAACCAGTGCACCACTGCAGAAGCTCCTGCATATACTTTTTAAATTGTTATATCCTGTTGTTGGAGTGATCCTTTTATCACATTATGCCCTTTGTCTCTTATTACAGTCTTTGTCTGAAAGTTAATTTCATCTAAGTATTGCTACCCAAGATTTCTTTTTGTTTCCATTTGCAGGGACTACTCTTTCCCATTCTCTCACTTTCAGTCTGTATGTATCTTTAGGTCTGAAATGAGTCTCTTGTAGCCAGCATATATATGGATCTTGTGTTTTTGTTTTTGTTTTATCCAACCACTCTATGCCTTTTGATTGGAGCATTTAGTCCATTTATATTTAAAGTAATTACTGATAGGCATGTACTTATTGCCATTTTGTACATTGTTTTACGGTCATTTTCATAGTTCTTTTGTGTTCCTTTCTTCTTTTGCTCTCTTTCCTTGTGATTTGATGACTATCTTTAGTGTTATGTTTAGAATTACTTTCTCTTTTTTTTGTGGGTGTATCTATCATAGGTTTTTGGTTTGTAGTTACCATAAGTTTCATATATACATATAATTTTTTTGATGTTCTCTTATGTTCAATTGCATTCTAACAACTCTACATTTTACTCCCCCAACTACATTTAATGTTTTGATGTCATAGTTTACAGTTTTTTAATGTGTATTCCTTAATTACTTATTGAGGATATAAATAATTTTACTACTTTTGTCTTTTAATTTTTCTACTAGCTTTGTAATTTGTTGATCTATGACCTTTACAGTATGTTTGCCTTTACCAGTGAGATTTTACCTTTCATAATTTTCATATTTCTAGCTGTGGCTTTTTCTTTTCTGTTAGAGAAGTCCCATTAACATTTCTTGTAAGGCCAGTTTAGTGGCATTGAACTCTTTTAGCTTTTGCTTCCCTGTAAAATTCTTTATCTCTCCTTCAAATCTGAATGATAACTTTGCTAGCTTGTTCTTGGTTGTAGGATTTTTCCTTTCATCACTTTGAATATATTGTTCCACCTCCTTCTGGCCAGTAAAGTTTCTGCTGAAAAGTCAGCTCACAGTCTTAAGGGAGTTCCCTTGTACATAACTAGTTGTTTTCTCTTCCTAATTTTAAGATTCTCTATTTATCCTTCATTTTGCCAATTTAATTATAATGTATCTTGATGTGTATCTATTTGGGTTCATCTTGTTTGGGACTCTCTGTGCTTACTGGACCAGAGGTCTGTTTCCTTCCCTAGGTTAAGGAAGGTTTCAGCTATTATTTTTTCAAATAAGTTCTGCTCCTTTCTCTCTCTCTTCTTCTGGAACTCTTATAGTGTGAATGTTGGTACATTTGATTTTGTTCCAGAGGTCTCTTACACAATCCTCATTTTTAAAATATTCTTTCTTTTTTCTTTCTTTTTTTTTTTTTCTGTTCAGCTGAAGTGATTTCTACTACTCTGTCTTTCAGATTGCTGATCCATGCCAATGTATCATCTAATCTACTGTTGATTCCTTCCAGTTATTTTTAAATTTCATTTATTATATTTTTCAGCTGTTTAGTTCTTCTTTATGTTTGCTAACTGTTGAAATTCTCATTCTCACTGTGTTCATCCATTCTCCTCCTGAGCTCAGTGAGTATCTTTATGATCATTACCTTTAACTATTTATCAAGTAGATTGCTTCTCTCTACTTGGTTTAGTTCTTCTGAGCTTTTGTCTTATTTCTTAATTTGGAACATATTCCTCTGTCTCCTCATTTTGTCCACTTTTCTGTGTTTATTTCTATATGTTACGTAGATTGATTATATTTCCTGATGTTAGAGAAGGGACCTTGTATAGGAGGTGTCCTATGGGGCTCAACAGCACACTCCCCTATGGTCACCAGAGCTATATGATCTAGGGGTGCCTTCTATGCAGGCTCTATTTACCCTTCTATTGTGGCAAGGCTGACTGCTATGGTCATACTGGTAGGTGGGACTGGCCCCCAGCCCAGCTGGTTGAAAGGCCCCGCCTCATGTGGTGGCTGTAGGCCCACTGGAGGGAACAGTAGGTTTTCCATGTGGTTGGCTGCATGGCCTTGTGGTGGGGAGTGTAGGGTTGCTGCTAGCCACTGGTGGGTGAGGCTGGGTCCTCATGAAACTGTCTGTGTGGACAGTGTTGGGGGTTCTCACCACTGGTGCTGGCCTGCTTCCACCTTCACAATGCTTGGGGCTTTTAACTTCCAGTTAGAATTGCTCTTACATTTTTGGTCAACTATTTTTGCTTTCCCCCACAAGCTATCTCTATCAATCAGGACTGAATTTAACTGCATTAGCAGGTACCTGGCCACAGTGGGTTAAACAAATTAGTTTATTTTTCTCCCATAACAAGGGACCAAGGGTAGGAAGCCTAGAGCTATTGCTCAAGAACCAGGCTCCTTCCTGCTCTATGATCCTCAGTGTAAGACTTTTGCCATCCTAGCTATGAAATGGCTGTTCATCTCTGCGAGTTGAGTAGAAAGAAGGGCAAGGGCAATATGAACTACAGATGTCAGGTGTGTCTGTTCCATCTTAAAAATACCCTCTGAGGAACTTCTGCTTATATCTTAATGGCCCAAACTGTTACATAGCCATCCGTGGCTACAACGGAGTTCTGAGAAGGTAAGTAATTTTATGCAGGAACTTTGGCTCCCAAATTAGAATTAGGTCCCTGTTCATAAGGAGAAAGGGGAGGATGGATACAAGTTGGACACCTAGCAGTGTCTCCTATACCACCATCCATCCTAGAAGCACCCTGGCTGGCACAGTGTCAAGGGTCTTCTGACTACATTGCCCTGCTTCAATTCACCATTCCTGTTAGTCTCATCTCCCTACCTCACTTCTTGATGCTTTGATCATGATCAGATTATTTTCCTGGATTCAGATCTAATGCTGGATCTTGACCTATTATTCCCACTTTTCCCCTCTCTGCCTATTGATATTCTCCCTGTTTGTCAAGGCTCCACTCAAATGTTTCCTACTCAGTGACACCTCCTTACCTCTTAATTAATCAGAATTAATCAGCATTTTAGTGTACTAATAAGTTAGGCTATATTAGGATATAGTTAGTTATGGATAGACCTGTTTCCCTCAGTAGAAGGCAAACTCTTAAAGATAAGGGCTATGTCATACTTTATTGTAGCTCAGTGTCTGGCAAAAAGGTAGGTCCTCAATAAGTATCTTCTATACTACTGTGATGCTTTTCTTGATTCTTCAAGCATTTTCTGTGCTTCTTATTCTAAATAACTGTCTGTCTCCTGTGTTGAGGTTCTCACTCTGCATCTACATTATAAACACTTGCTATAACACAGATACAAAGCATGGATGTGAGGGGAACTGTTCTCTCTGCCTAAGCTTATTCTCCATCTTATCCATCCATTCCCTGATGCTGGGAGGAGGGTTTTCTTTAGAGATCTTTCCTGGTGGCTGATGTCAGTGTTCAAGACAACCCTCAAATGTTCCTTCCTTCTAGCCCTTCTCTTCCAAAGAATGGAGATATATATATAAGTGAAAATTACCAGGGGCAGACAGATGTCAACAAAAGAGTGAAAGACAGATATTACAATATCATTAAATCAGAACACGACCCTGGTACTTCAAATGAAATATAAAGTGTGGCCCACAAGGCAAATTTTTCACATATAACTAACAGCAACTTGACATTTTCAATTCATCTGTGGATTTTTCCACGCAAAAAAAAAAAGACATTTCAGAAATTGTTTCCCCCCAACAGGGGTTATTTTCAAAGCAGGTGTTCTTGTAAATAAACTCTATTGTGCTTGCTTTCTAATGTTGTTTCCCATTAAAAAAAAAAAACACACACTGTCAGTATGTTGGCACACTGCAACAAAATTCAAATTCTTCCTGTGGTTTTCTATATCAGAAAATATTTCCATACTGAATTCTTGGCGAAGGATTGTAGCTTTTCTAATCTGGGGGAGAACCATGGGAAGTAACATGTAAATTGGCATAAGTGACTTTGAATCTTTTATAGTACTACCATTTACTGACTTCTTTAGAGGTTATATAGAATTGTTTCCCTTTCATTGCCTGTTTTCATGATACCTCAAGTGCACGACACATTGTGTTGCTTTCCTAGTTGGAGCAATGACTAACCTGAAAGGGAAGTCCATGTAGTCACTGTATCACCACCCAAGATTGGCTGTGGAAATGTGGACTTAAAGGCAATTGTTCTAAGAATTGCAGGGCAATTCTTCAAGCCTTGCCTCTCAGAGACCCAGAGAGAATTATATACTCTTGTTTTGGTTTCTCCCATAATCAGGGAGATGATCCCCACTCCCTTCTCCTAAGAGACCCAGAGCCAAGAAACAATCATCTGTAATGGAAGTCATATTCCAGGGCAAACAACAGAGGCATTCTGAGATGGCTCTTAACTCTCTCTTTTTTTTCTAACTCAATCTCCTTTCCCTTACATCTCACCCTTCACTGAACTGGGTAATAAGATATTGAAAATATCAGAAACCTGAATAAAGAAATTACTTCTAAAGACTGGTTCACTAAAATAAAGTCATCTCCAGGAATCCTTGCTCAATTCTTTCTGTCCTAGTTTAGAGTAGGTTTCTCTCCTGTGTATTCCCAAAGCTCTCTATGTTCACTGCTGGCTGCTAGTACAGAATTTACCACAATATACTGCTCCAAGTTTCTCTCAACCAGAATTCTGAGAGCTCTTGAGCCCAGGATGCTGTGTCTTGATAAACTTAGCATTCTCAGTGCTCAGGTCACTACAAGGAACACAGTAGGAGCTTAATAAATGTTTAATAAATGAACAAAGAGTAAAATTCCTAAGCTATAGCATATATATATATACACACACACACACACATATAAATGCATATTATATATGCACAAATATATATACATGTGTATCCATTTATTTAGCTTTGATTAGATTGATATCTCTGACAACCAAAAACTAGTAAAATTCTGCATCTGTTGAAGAACAGCATATGTGAAACCACTGTATCCAGACAGAGACATAAAACGTTAATATGATGTTTTTAAATATATCTCACAAGCTTCAAAATAGAGAACTAAAATGTAAGTGGGTGGCAGAAGTAGGGAAACCAACTGCTACAAAGTTAATTTTCAAGAGAGCAGAATGTACGTGAAATCATATTCCAAGTAGTACAGCAAGAGCAATCTGTAATACACCTACTCCTCCCAATGAAAATGTACCCTTCATATACATCAGACTTAACCAAAACTTTAATAGGCACACATATCACATTCAAGCACTGTCATAACCTGAATGACACCTCCTTGTATTCAAATATAACCACAGTCCCTTAAAGTCATAAGAACTTTTAAAAGATGGATATTTTTACAATTTGGGAAAATAAACATAGGGATTCCTATAAACAGTGTAAAAACAGTATAAAGACTGATTTTTGTATTTTTCCATTATAAAACAATGCCATTGTTACTTTTCACTTGTTTTGTAGAGTACAAATGGAGATGTTCAACACATTTTGCCATTTTTTTCTTACATGATTAGAGCATCTTCAGCTCTTTTGACATTTAAATTATATTTTATGCTGCTTATGTAATGATGTGTCATTCTTTACATTTAATTTGTAGTTGTAAAAGTTGCATCAAATCCTTTGTTTCCTGGCTCTGTATTTTTACATCTGAGAAGCTTTGCTGACCTTTTCCCAGTTTCTAGCCCTCTCTGAGGGAATTTCATCAAGCGGCTGGCCTTTCTGGGCTTGCGAGATTGGCACTACATAGATTGAGACCACCAGTTGGGGCAAATTGCATGTTAACCAACTGCTCTCCACCCTTCATATCATTTTCATCTGGGTAAGGACATTTTAAAATGAGCATCAAAAACAGCCATCAACAAAAACAGAAATATAGATCAATGGAACAGGATAAGAAAGCCCAGAGATAAACCCACACACAAATGGTCACCTTATCTTTGATAAAGGGGGCAAGAATATATACAATGGAGAAAAGACAGCCTCTTCAATAAGTGGTGCTGGAAAAACTGGACAGCTTAAGGTAAAAGAATGAGATTAGAACACTTCCTAACACCATACACAAAAATAAACTCAAAATGGATTAAAGACCTAAATGTAAGGCCAGAAACTATCAAACTCTTAGAGGAAAACATAGGCAGAACACTCCATGATATAAATCACAGCAAGATCCTTTTTGACCCACCTTCTAAGAAAGGGAAATAAAAATAAACAAATGGGATCTAATGGAACTTAAAAGCTTTTGCACCGCAAAGGAAACCATAAACAAGACGAAAAGACAACCCTCAGAATGGGAGAAAATATTTGCAAATGAAGTAACTGACAAAGGATTAATCTCCAAAATACACAAGCAGCTCATGCAGCTCCATATCAAAAAAACAAACAACCCAGTCCAAAACTGGGCAGAAGACCTAAATAGACGCTCCTCCAAAGAAGATATACAGATTGCCAACAAACACATGAAAGGATGCTCAACATCACCAATCATTAGAGAAATGCAAATCAAAACTACAATGAGGTATCACCTCACACTGGTCAGAATGGTCAACATCAAAAAATCTACAAACAATAAATGCTGGAGTGGGTGTGGAGAAAAGGGAACACTCTTACACTGTTGGTGGGAATATAAATTGATACAGCCACTCTGGAGAACAGTATGGAGGTTCCTTAAAAAACTACAAATAGAACTACCATATGATGCAGCAATCCCACTACTGGGCATATACCCTGAGAAAACCATAACTCAAAAAGAGTCATGTACCAGAGATTGGTTCAAGATGGCGGAGTAAAAGGACATGCTTTCACTAGCTCTTGTGAGAGCACTGGAATTACAACTAACTGCTGAACAATCATTGACAGGAAGACACTGCAGCTCACTAAAATGATACCCCACATCCAAAGACAAAGGAGAAGCCACAATGAGATGGTAGGAGGAGTGCAATCACAATAAAATCAAATCCCATAACTGCTGGGTGGGTGACTCACAAATTGGAGAACACTTATATCACAGAAGTCCAACCACTGGAGTGAAGGTTCTGAGGACCTCATCAGGCTTTGCAACCTGGGGATCTGGCAATGGGAGGAGGAATTCCTAGAGAATCAGACTTTGGAGGCTAGTAGGATCTGATTGCAGGACTTTGACAGGACTTGGGTAAATAGAGATTCCACCCTTGGAGGGCACACACAAAGTAGTGTGCACATTGGGACCCAGGGGAAGAAGCAGTGACCCCATAGGAGACTGAACCAGACATACATGCTAGTGTTGGAGAGTCTCCAGCAGAGGCAGGGGGTGGCTGTGTCTCATCGTGAGGACAAGGACACTGGCAGCAGAAGTTCTGGGAAGGACTCCTTGATGTAAGCCCTCCCAGAGTCTGCCATGAGCCCCACCAAAGAGCCCGGATAGGCTCCAGTGTTAGGTCACATCAGGCCAAACAACCAACAAGGAGGGAATCCAACCCCAACCATCAGCAGACAAGTGGATTAAAGTTTTACTGAGCTCTGCCCACCAAAGCAACAGCCAGCTATACCCACCACCAGTCCCTCCCATCAGGAAACTTGCACAAGCCTCTTAGATAGCCTCATCCACGGGAGGGTAGACAGCAGAAGCAAGAAGAACTACAATGCTGCAGGCTGTGGAACAAAAACCACATTCACAGAAAGACAGACAAGATGAAAAGGCAGAGGACCATGTACCAGATGAAGGAACAAGATAAAACCCCAGAAAAACAACTAAATGAAGTGGAGATAGGCAACCTTTCGGAAAAAGAATTCAGAATAATGGTAGTGAGTATGATCCAGGACCTCAGAAAAAGAATGGAGGCAATGATCGAGAAGATGCAAGAAATGTTTAACAAAGACCCAGAAGAATTAAAGAACAAACAACAAGAAGAATTAAAGAACAAGCAAACAGAGATGAACAACATAATAACTGAAATAAAAAATACACTAGAAGGAACCAATAGCAGAATAACTGAGGCAAAAGAATGGATACATGACCTGGAAGGCAGAGTGGAGGAATTAACTGCTGCAGAACAGAATAAAGAAAAAAGAATGAAAAGAAATGAAGACAGCCTAAGAGATCTCTGGGACAACATTAAATGCAACAACATTCTCATCATAGGGGTCCCAGAAGGAGGAGAGAGACAGAAAGGACCCGAGAAAATATTTGAAGAGATTATAGTCGAAAACTTCCCTAACGTGGGAAAGGAAATAGCCACCCAAGTCTAGGAAGTGCAGAGAGTTCCAGGCAAGATAAACCCAAGGAGAAACATGCCGAGACACACAGTAATCAAATTGGCAAAAATTAAAGGCAAATAACAATTATTGAAAGCAGCAAGGGAAAAAAGACAAATAATATACAAGGCAACTCCCATAAGGTTAACAGCTGATTTCTCAGCAGAAACTCTACAAGCGGGAAGGGAGTGGCATGACAAATTTAAAGTGATGAAAGGGAAGAACCTACAACCAAGATTACTCTACATGGCCAGGATCTCATTCAGATTTGATGGAGAAATCAAAAGCTTTACAGACAAGCAAGAGCTAAGAGAATTCAGCACCACCAAACCAGCTCTACAACAAATGCTAAAGGAACTTCTCTAAGTAGGAAACATGAGAGAAGAAAAGGACCTACAAAAACAAACCCATAACAATGAAGAAAATGGTATTAGGAACATACATATGGATACTTACCTTAAATGTGAATGGATTAAATGCTCCACCCAAAAGACACAGGCTCCCTGAATGGATACAAAAACAAGACCCATATATATGCTGTCTACAAGAGACCCACTGGAGACTAGGGACACATACAGACTGAAAGTGAGGGGATGGAAAAAGATATTCCATGCAAATGGAAATCAAAAGGAAGCTGGAGTAGCAATATTCATAGCAGATAAAATAGACTTTAAAGTAAAGAATGTTACAAGAGACAAGGAAGAACACTACATAATGATCAAGGGATCAATCCAAGAAGAAGATATAGCAATTATAAATATATATGCACCAACACAGGAGCACCTCAATACATAAGGCAACTGCTAACAGCTATAAAAGAGGAAATCAAGAGTAACACAATAATAGTGGGGGACTTTAACACCTCACTTGCACCAATGGACAGATATCCAAACAGAAAATTAATAAGGAAACACAAGCTTTAAATGACACAATAGACCATATTGATTTAATTGATATTTATAGGACATTCCATCCAGAAACAGCAGATTACACTTTCTTCTCAAGTGCACACGGAACATTCTCAAGGATAGATCACATCTTGGGTCACAAATCAAGACTCAGTAAACTTAAGAAAATTGAAATCATATCAAGCATCTTTTCTGACCAGAACACTATGAGATTTGAAATCAATTACAGGGAAAAAAATGTAAAAAGCACCAACAGATGGAGGCTGATGAATACGTTACTAAATAACCGAGAGATCACTGAATAAATCAAAAAATACCTAGAGACAAGTGACAATGAAAACACGATAATCCAACACCTATGGGATGCAGCAAAACCAGTTCTAAGAGGGAAGTTTATAGTTATACAAGCCTACCTCAAGAAACAAGAAAAATCTCAAATAAATAACCTAAGCTTACACCTAAAGGAACTAGAGAAAGAAGTACAAACAAAACCCAAAGTTAGCAGAAGGAAAGAAATCATAAAGATCAGAGCAGAAATAAATGAAATAGACAGAAAGAAAACAAGAGCAAAGATCAATAAAACCAACAGCTGGTTCTTTGAGGAGATAAACAAAATTGATAAACCATTAGCTAGACTCATCAAGAAAAAGAGGCAGAGGACTCAAATCAATAAAATTAGCAATGAAAAAGAAGTTACAACAGACACCTCAGAAATACAAAGCATCCTAAGAGACTACTACAAGCAACTCTATGCCAATAAAATGGACAACCTGGAAGACATGGACAAATTCTTAGAAAGGTATAACCTTCCAAGATTGAACCAGGAAGAAATAGAAAATATGAACAAACCAATCACAAGTAATGAAATTGAAACTGTGATTAAAAATTTTCCAACAAACAGAAGTCCAGGACCAGAAGGCTTCACAGTTGAATTCTATCAAACATTTAGAGAAGAGCTAACACCCATCTTTCTCAAACTCTTCCAAAAAATTGCAGAGGGAGGAACACTCCCAAACTCATTCTATGGGGCCACCATCACCCTGATACCAAAACCAGACAAAGATACTACAAAAAAAGAAAATTAAGAACAATATCATTGATGAATATAGATGCAAAAATCCTCAACAAAATACTAGCAAACAGAATCCAACAACACATTAAAAGGGTCATACACATGATCAAGCGAGATTTATCCCAGGCATGCAAGCATTCTTCAATATATGCAAATCAATCAATGTCATGAACCATATTAACAAATTGAAGAATAATCCATATGATCATCTCAATAGATGCAGAAGAAGCTTTTGACAAAATTCAACACCCATTTATGATAAAAACTCCCCAGTAAGTGGGCATAGAGGGAAACTACCTCAACATAATAAAGGCCATATATGACAAACCCACAGCAAACATCATTCCCAATGGTGAAAAACTGAAAGAATTTCCTCTAAGATCAGGAATAAGACAAGGATGTCCACTCTCACCACTATTATTCACCATAGTTTTGGAAGTCCTAGCCACGGCAATTAGAGAAGAAGAAGAAATTAAAGGAATACATTTTGGAAAAGAAGAAGTAAAACTGTCACTGTTTGCAGATGACATGATACTATACCTAGAGAATCTGAAAGATGCCACCAGAAAACTACTAGAGCTAATCAATGAATTTGGTAAAGTTGCAGGATACCAAATTAATGCACAGAAATCTGTTGCATTCTTATACACTAATGATGAAAAATCTGAAGGAGAAATTAAGGAAACACTCCCATTTACCACTGCAACAAAAAGAATAAAATGCCTGGGAATAAATCTACCTAGGGAGACAAAAGACCTGTATGCAGAAAACCATAAGACACTGACGAAAGAAATTAAAGATGGTACCAACAGATGGAGAGATTTACCATGTTCTTGGACTGGAAGAAACAATATTGTGAAAATGACTGTACTACCCAAAGCAATCTACAGATTCTATGCAATCCCTATCAAATTACCAATGGCATTTTTTACAGAACTAGAAAAAAAATTCTTAAAATTTGTATGGAGACACAAAAGACCCCGAATAGCCAAAGCAGTTTTGAGGGAAAAAAACTGAGCTGGAGGAATCGGACTCCCTGACTTGAGACTATACTACAAAGCTACGGCAATCAATACAGTATGGTAATGGCACAAAAACAGAAATACAGATCAGTGGAACAGGATGGAAAGCCCAGAGATAAACCCACACACCTATGGTCAACTAATCTATGACAAAGGAGGCAAGGATATACAATGGAGAAAAGACAGTCTCTTCAGTAAGTGGTGCTGGGAAAACTGGACAGCTACATGTAAAAGCATGAAATTAGAACACTCCCTAACACCATACACAAAAATAAACTCAAAATGGATTAGAAACCTAAATGTAAGACTGGACACTATAAAACTCTTAGAGGAAAACATAGGAAGAACACTCTTTGACAAACATCACAGCAAGGTCTTTTTTGATCCACCTTCTAGAGTAATGGAATTAAAAACAAAATGAACAAATGGGACCTAATGAAACTTAAAAGCTTTTGCACAGCAAAGGAAACTACAAACAAGATGAAAAGAGAACCCTTAGAATGGGAGAAAATATTTGCAAACGAATCAACGGACAAAGGATTAATCTCCAAAATATATAAACAGTTCATGCAGCTCAATATAAAAAAGCAAACAATGCAATGAAAAAATGGGCAGAAGACCCAAATAGACATTTCTCCAAAGAAGACATACAGATGGCCAAGAAGCACATGAAAAGCTGCTCAACATCACTAATTATTAGAGAAATGCAAATCAAAAGTACAATGAGGTATCACCTCACACCAGTTAGAATGGGCATCATCAGAAAATCTACAAACAACAAATGCTGGAGAGGGTGTGGAGAAAAGGGAACCCTCTTGCACTGTTGGTGGGAATGTAAATTGATACAGCCACTATAGAGAACAGTATGGAGGTCCCTTCAAAATCTAAAAATAGAACTACCATATGACCCAGCCATCCCACTACTGGGCATACACCCAGAGGAAACCATAATTCAAAAAGAGACATGTATCACAGTGTTCATTGCAGCACTATTTACAATAGCCAGGTCATGGAAGCAACCTAAATGCCCATTGATAGACGAATGGATAAAGAAGATGTGTTACATATATATAATGGAATATTACTCAGCCATAAAAAGGAATGAAATTGGGTCATTTGTAGAGATGTGGAAGGATCTAGGGACTGTCTTACAGAGTGAAGTAAGTCAGAAAGAGAAAAACAAATATCGTATATTAACGCATATATGTGGAACCTAGAAAAATGGTACAGGTGAACCAGTTTGCAGGGCAGAAATAGAGACACAGATGTAGAGAACAAATGTATGGACACCAAGGGGGGAAAGTGGCAGGGGGTGGTGTTGGTGGTGGTGGGATGAATTGGGAGATTGGGATTGACGTATATACCCTAATATGCATAAAATAGATAACTAATAAGAACCTGCTGTATAAAAAAATAAATAAAATAAAATTCAAAAAACAATACTGTTGGTGATAGAGAAGCGAATAAGGTGTGGTCTCTTACCCAAGAATCCTAACAACTCCAGCATGGAACATATCATTGAGCAAAGATGCAAAAAATACTTCTTGGGTAGATGGTTGCATAAATGGATGTATATGAATCCTCTGCTTTGTCTAAAACCTAGCTCTTGCTTTGTCATTTCTTCATGAAAATGTAAATTTTGATAGACCTTTAAAGAGTGTTGCTGTCTATTGCCAAGCTCTGATTATTCTTACCTCTCTTGCTTTGTGAGTCAAACCATTCTAACCCTACCTGCCAGGCAATCAAGCCCACACTGAGATCTCCTTCCTTACAATTCTAACTGGACTAGTCATTTTGCAATTCATCATGCTCTGCATTACTGCTCTCCTTGTATTGTTACATTATCTTGCTACTGATTGCCTTATTTGTTAAAGGCAATTCTCTTTACTTTCTGCTTTCCCAAAAAAGATAAGCTCCTTAACAGCAGGAACTATACTTACTATAATGGGTAAAACTGTGAGTGCTTGAGCTAGTCTAGCCTGGCTTTGTCATTTAGTATCTGTGTGACCCAGTGTAAGTGACTTAACCTCACTGGACTTTGGTTTCCTTATCTGTAATATGGAAATAATAGGAGTTCTCCACTCTCAATGGGTTGTTGTGAGGATAAAGTCATTAATATGTATAAAGTACTTAGAACAGTTCGTGGCACATAGTACGTGCTCAGTAAATATCAGTTACATATTTGGTTTCTCAGCGTAGCACCTGTCACAAAATATGATAGAAGACATGAGATACTCAGTAAATAATTGTTAAAGTTTAGCCATAAAAAGGAGAGTGAAAAGATGATGAGATATGCACATTTAAAACTATTTTTAAAAATTTCTATTTTTACCCTTTGCTCTTTGATTGACTGGTAAAGATAAAACATAAAAACCTCTTAAAAAAAAAAACCTCTTAAACTCTCCAGTGCCAATAGACTAACAATCTGGAGACTCCTGATGCAGTTCAGACTCTGACCTAAGCCACCTGGGTGACCTCTGGTGAGTCACTGAAGTGTTCTGATCATTTGTTTCCAAATCTCTCTGTTAGGCATAATAATACCACTCCCCTCAACTGAGTCTTTCAAATTTCTAAATGAGTGTATAAGAATAAGTGACTTAAGATCCTGACTCATCACATTCAGCAAAATAGCCTTACCCCCTACTTCAGTGAGAAAACTAAAGACGTCACATGTGATCTCCTTCAACTTTCTGCCACCATGAATAAATACATTGAAAGATATGCTTAAGTGACTCCCCTCCTTTTTCAGAGAATGAGCTTTCCCTCCTGATCAGCCCTAACTTCTTAGCTGTGACCTTGATCTCCTTCTTTTCTACATCCTATGAAATGATGAAAATGCTCACAAAAGAAGTAATCAGCTTTAAACATCTGCCAGCAATTATCCTCTCCCTTTCCTGTATCTTCAAATCACCCCTCTCTAATGCCTGTTTTCCCTCAGCCTGTGAGCCTGCTTAAGTTTCTTCCATTCCAAAATCCTTAATCCCACACCCCCTCTAACATGTAAGATCTCTCCTCTTTCATCTAGACTTCTCAAAAGGCTTCACCATTTCCCCTTCTTTTACTGGATTTGCTTTTACTGCATTTGCTTGATTGATCTCCTAATTGCTAAATCCAACATTTTCGTATTTTAGCCCTCATCTAATTACATGCATCTGATATGCTGAGTATGCCCTCCTCTTGTAACCCACTCTACAATTTCTGTGACTCCTTTATCTCCTGGTTCTTCTTCTGCCTTGACCATTGTTTCTGTCACTCTCCTTCTCTGCCTCAGCTCACTTTCTGAATGATGGTTTCCCCGAGCAATCTGTCCCTATTCCACTTGTCTTCCTTCATGAGCCTTCTTGCTGGGGGAGATGCAGGGCGGTCTCATCATTTCAGTTACAACTTCTAATGAAACAATTCACACATCTTTGAAACAGGATCTGAAACTGGGATTCAATCTACTTGGGTTTTGGTTGAGGCCCCAAGACAACAGATGTCAACTAGTCCCATGCTCCAGAATGAAATTCTATAGCACCTGAGCAGAAACTGGAAGTGGAAAGCACATCTTATATTACAGCTGTACTAATGTATCTTCACAAAGTGGAACTGCAGAGGTGAAGATGGGGAGCGGTCATAAGTAATCAGCCAAAGGAAACACACTGCTGGCATGTGTAGCTAGCATAGCGGTAGTCACCATAGCTCAGTACACAACTCTTCAGTGAGCCCATGGAAGTGCTCAAAAGGGAAAGAACCACCTTGAATCATCTGGAACAGCCAGAGCAACCCCATACCAGATTACACTGGTGCCAGTCAAAAGAGATCTTTTCTGACCCTTACTTTCCTCCCTCCTCCCATCTATTGCCTGCTCACAGTGGGAAGGCAGAAGTTTGACTTGAAATGCTGATCTGCAATTTCAACTACTACATAAGATCAGATATTTTACTTACTAAAATGAGACTATCTAGGGAACCAAAAGTGACCAAAAGGGCTCAATGATGACTATCTCTCAAGTTGCATTTATTAAGTATAATGAACACATCTATATTACTAGCCCAGACTCTTATCTGAGCCTTGTGTTCATAATCCTAACATCCAACCACACATCTTCACCTGGATGCCTTAAATAACACATGTTCCAAAGTAAACTCATCCTTGCCTAAACTTGTTTCTACCTCTATATTTTTTCTCAGATGGCATCAACCATTTTTGGTTTCCATATTTATATCAATATCCCTAAGAGCAAAATCAAGTTCCAAGGATCACTCTATTCTTTTATACTCTATTCTTAATGCCATTGTGCTCACTCAAATCTTCATCATTGTTTCCCTGGACTACTGGACTTTCTCTGACTAGTCTTGATATGTCAAACCTGTAGCTGGCCCAGTGAAACCCTGCATTGTGGTTATCTATTTAAAATTAAAATCGTATGGCATAAGACCTTTCAATGATTTCTCATCACCCAAAGAATTCCCTTATCAGAACATTCTGGCCTTTAACTACTTCTTCATTTTCATCTCTAGTTACATGTTGCTTCAAATTGCACGCTCCAGCCATATTAATATGTCTGGAACCTCTGTTTCCACCAACAGACACCAATGCGGGTGTTTGCTGCTTTACTGTCTTGTTCTGTTATTGATACCTTGGAATGTCTTTCTCACCAATCCTCCTCATACTGCCAAACTCTTCTTCATCTTCTAAGACTCAATTTGCATATCAGCTCCTTCAGGAAGCCCATTCTAGCACCATCTTCCTATATACAGACTATGTAGTTACCTCTCTTATACATGCCATGACACATTTCTGTAGCTGCAGATACTGCTTCACACTGTACCCTTTTGTCTACTTATCACTCTACTTTACTAGATTATATTTCTGGAGGGAAGCGATTATATTTTATCTATAAAGCTCCAAAGCAAAGTGTTTGGCACATGGCACACATGTAACAAACATTTTTAAAAAGAAGGAAGGAATTGTATAAAAGTATTTTACAAACCTCCTTTCATCACATTATTTCATTTGACCCTCAGAACAAAATCATGGAGTAGATATTTTAATTTCTATTTTACAATAAGGGAAACCAAGCCTTGGATAGCATAAGCAACCTGCTGACGACCACCGAGGGGATTAAGTGTAGCAAGGATTATGTGTCTATGTCTTCTAGGACCAGGATCCATGTTTATCCCACTCAACCACACTGGCACCTTTGAACACTGAACCTAAATGTATATGTGAGATAAGGCATGAGGTGTCTGATACTGTTAACAGGAGTTTCCTCTAGCCCTAAAACACCCAAAAGAGAAGAGTCAAATTCCAGTCAAAGTAAAAGAAAGAACCAGAGCTGTCTGGGTATGAAGAGATGAGGTAAAGGGCCATCGGACCTTTGAGAGCTGTGCTGCTTTACACACCACCTGCCTCTTAGACCATCCTATTATTAAGCAGAGAAGTTTTTAAACTACCACGTAATTACATTGGATTATCCAAAGTAACTCTACAGTGCCAACTTTGTAACTTTCCTCCTGAGACACAATTGTTTCTCAGGCTGAATCAGAGTATGTTTTCCGTAGGAAGCCAGCATGGCTCTGGCACAACAAGAAAGCTGTTCTTTTGGTTTCAACATATTCATCTGGATCTCTATCTCATCTTAGAAAAGATTTCCACTCTTTCATGGCAGACTTAGGAGTCTGTTTTTCCAGTTTTGTCTATATATTTGAGATGACAACCTACGCTTTTCTCTCCCTGCCTTTTGCCTGCTCACTTATCTCCCACTAAAGTAAGAGGTAGGCTCTAAGCTCATTGTCTCAAGGGAGGAATGGGGAAAGGCAGAATGCTTTCAGGACAGCAGATAATGGCAACACAGAGAGGGCTCAACCCCAGCTACCAACTCTCCTCATTGCCCCAAGCCAGGTTCCTGAGAGTTCAGAGGTCCTGGGCTCTGCTCCTCAGCAATATCACCAGGAAGGTGTCAAGGCCCCAGGAGGAAGATGGCTTCTTAGGGTTTCTAGGCACACGGGATCAGAGGAAGACTTGCTTAAGATTCCATAAGGGCCACAAGCATGGCAAGGAAGCAGCAGAAGAATGCCAGACCTAAATAAACGATGAGGATAGGAACAACAGGCTTCTTCTCATGGTCAAGCCAGCTTGCAGGTCCAATGGCCAAAGACAAGGTTGCCCTATAGTCATACTTGGCAGTAAGACCAGGAGTTGTGACTCACCCTTGAACCACTCACCCCTGACTCACCCTTGAACCCCAGGGAGGCCTAAGCTTAACTTTTCCACTGTGTAAATAGGACTCAGAAACAGAAGTTAAGGCATGTTGGTGAAAGTAAAGGCAGTGATACCTATTGCGATTCCAAGTTTGTGAACTGAGATTCATAGATAAGTTATTGTCATCATCATCACCATCATCACCATCATTACCATATACTGTGGAATTTCTTCAAATACCTGACTGACAGTAATTTCCAAAGCTACCTCTATCGCACGGGAGCTTGGCAGGACCACCTGAGGCCTTCAATTTTGTGGGGCATTATATTGTGGGGAAAATGTGAACAGCACTGCAGAAGAACAAAGGCAACATCCCTACTTCTATATCTGAGTCTTTATCGCCGGGTCTTCTCCTGCTCCCACCCATGTTCTTCCTATTCGCTTTAAACAAAATCACAGGAGTTTGGGATTAGCAGATGCAAACTATCATATAGAGAATGGATAAACAACAAAGTCTTACCACATAGCACTGGGAACTGTATTCAATACCTATGATAAACCATAATGCAAAAGAATATGAAAAAGAATGTGTGTGTATATATATATGTGTATGTATAACTGAATCACTTTGCTGTACAGCAGAAATTAACACAACATTGTAAATCCACTATACTTCAATAAAATAAATTTTTTTAAAAAATCACCAAACTGCAATATTGGAAGGCTCGCTGGCATGCCTTGCCCTTCATGTTCCTCTAAGCGAGGAGCCCTGGTTGTATCAACTCTTGTATCCCGTTGCCACTCAGAGGAAAAGATTTTCCAAACATAATATTTTTCATGCTACACTGCTGCCGCCGCCTCTGAGCTGTATCTGAATTTTCCTAATCCTGAAAATCCTGTTAAAAAAGTTGGATGACCTTGGTCTTCTCCAGCGCTTTGCTCTTGAATCATTGAGAAAGCAAAGAAGTGCATTAAATGTAAATGCACACTGTGTAAGTCACTCGTGTCACCCCGGCTGCTGTCTAGGGCTGTGTGATCTGAAGACAACAAAAACAGTCTGCTTGAGGTATAGGATTTCAAGGCAATGAGAAAAAGAGAAACATTCCAGTCTCATAGACTCAGCAGCCTTTCACTTCTAACTCCCTTTGAAGCTAGAAGGCCAATAAAGCAATTGTTTTTCTCTTTAAGAAAGGTCAGAGTTTATTTCTAGGCCTTTCTAGCACAACAAAAGTAAGATCAGAGAAAAGCCAGCATATTTACATCAGTGTTCATTCAGTCCTATACTCCACATTCGTCTCTATGACAAATATGAAACATCTACCCTGTGTCAGGCACTGCATGTGAGTCATTTCCTCCTTTTACAAATGGGGAAACTGGGACTCAGAGGATAACTTCCAGTTAGGAAGAGCTGGGATTTGAACTAAGGTGGGTATGATCTCCCCACTGTACTGCACTGCTTCCTTATCATGTCCTCTTTCATCCATGACACTAAATAATGCTTAAGTGGCTATTGAATAGACCCACATTTCTCAGGGCCACTCTAAGTCAGAACAACCTCATAAAAATACGAATAAGGTCACGACGTCACTCCATGGCTTGAGATACGCTAATGAATGATCACACTTAGAATAAAATCAAAACAATCTTTCACGGTCCGCAAGTGATCTGGCCCTTGCCTAACCCTGGCGCTTCCCCTACACTCTCCACATCTCTTGCTCTGCTGCAGCCATCCTGCCCTTCTTTCTGTTTTTTCAAGGTTCCCCTCATTCCCTCACAGGGCTCTACATTGGTCTTTTGCCTGAAGGTTCTTCTCACAGACCCTGAAATGGATGACCCCTCACTGTTGAGATGTCAGCTCACAGACTGGCGTTGCTTATGTGTTTATTTTCTTGTTGGCTGTCTGCATATCCCTGGCATAAGGTAAGGTGATATGAGAGGGAACATGCCTCCCACTCACTGTTCTATCCCCAGCGCTCAGAACAGTGTGTGGCACACAGTAGGTACTCAATAAATATTTATTAACTGAATTCATTTGTTATTACTAGAAAAATTTTAAATGTTAAATCATAATCCTTTCCATAGTTATGAATATATATTTGGCATTCACAAAATATTGAAGGTTAATATTGGCATAAAGTTTGATTTTGCCATTTTCATAGGCAACATATAACTATTGTTTAATATAACACTGATTTTTTTTCTCATATCCACAGCTGTTCTAAATTCAGAATCTGTTTTCTATG
This sequence comes from Lagenorhynchus albirostris, assembly GCF_949774975.1. Taxonomy (NCBI): domain Eukaryota; kingdom Metazoa; phylum Chordata; class Mammalia; order Artiodactyla; family Delphinidae; genus Lagenorhynchus; species Lagenorhynchus albirostris. The sequence goes on from NC_083096.1 coordinate 129,585,621, forward strand.
TTCCTAGCAGCTTTTTTTTTAAAAAAAAAAAACATGATTTCCCATAAATATTCTATGTTGTTTATAGCTCCTTATTTTGATCATTCAATATTTGGTGACACATTGAAAACAATAAAATAAGTATCTGCTAAGTGGGACTGACTTATTAACAAGGTCCCAGTAAAACAAATGAAGTAAATTCCTCTTCTGGATGGCAATACTTACACCACGTTTCATCTGTCCACTAGCTCCTGCCCTCTTTCTTCCTGCTAATGGTGACATTTCGACATATCCATCTTGCCTTTGGAATTAGCTCTGCAGAGCCCTTTAAACCAATTGTGAGAGCATCAGACTGCAAGTCTGGGACTGAGAAATTAAACTGACCTGGAAGGGGCTTATTTGCAACCTTGAACCCCATTTCTAATTGCCGGGTTTTTACAATATCCATGACATTAGGAGAAAGCATCCTGACTCTACAACATATTGACTGTGTGGGCTTGGGTGAAATAATAATAATAAAAAAAGCACAAAAAACTCCCCTAACTTCAGATTCCTCAACTGTAAAATGGATGTCCAGGAAATAGGCTTCTAGTCTTTATGATTTGTGTGGTTTTTTGGCCAATGCTTTTGGGAACAACACACTTATAAGGGGTGAAGAGAAAGGACTGGGCAGAGCTGATGAACTGTGATGCTGCAACAGAGGCCTCAGCTCAACCTACTACTGATGCTTTGGAGCTGGGATGGCCTTTCAGTAATGTTGAGACTAGGTACTGAATCTTGATAATCTACATCAATCAGTCACTGGATACAGGCTGCCTGCAAGAGGAAGTGTGGCCCTGGACAATTGCTGTCTTTGGTTGACAGCAATTCCTGATAGGGAGTTAGGCAAGAGCCTTCAACTGCCAATACTTGGGGGAAGCTGGGGGAGTGAGTAGCTTGGTCCTTAAGGATGTCTGGATGGTGCCCCACAGCATCCACTATGTGGGGTTGGTCATATTTCTTTGCCAGATTTCATGTGATATCAAACAAGATCATGTGTGTTGAAAGCATCTAGCCTAGTCGCAAGCACTTAGATGACACTCAATAAAAATGTGCCATATGAATGAACAAAAGAAAAATGAGTAAATGTTTTATTGATGCCATGTTTTGTTGTATTTGCTAGTTCCCGTGTGCTGCCCGTGTTTGTCACCTGTGTCTCTCTTTCATAAAGTATGTGATTATAAAGATTTAACTTTTTAGAGAGGCTCTACTGGGTCTACCATGAGGGGCCTGTCTGCACTTCACAAATTGATTCATTTTCCCATTTGCTTTGAATGATCAGCTACACTTTTAAGTTATAGGAAGTACTGTACTAAGTGGGTCACGTTCGACAGCTACATGTTGGACCTTTGAAGACAGAATTTGGGGGATTTTTAGCATCAGAGTTAGGCTGACTGGAATCTAATCTTTTATAGAATTTTTTTAAAATCACTTCTATTTTTTAGGCTTTAAGGCTAGCCTGGCAAGGTAATATTTTCTAATTATTTCATTTCAGCTGGCCCATACATGAGATTTGCAGTAGCAACAAGGCAAATGTTATACATCTCAATCAAGAGAAAGTCATGTTACATAGTTATTTCTTTTACAAAATAAGCATTCATTTTCCTCTTTATGGAATAGATCTCCTATTTTAAAGAAATTCTTCCAATAAATACACTTTTACACATATTAATTAACAACCTTTTGAGATAAATACATATTTCCCCATTTACGGAGAGATTTAAGTGACTTGCTGAGTTGCAGAATTTGTAAGGGACAGAGCTATAGCTTGTAATTTTGACTATTGTGCCATGTCCACCTCCAATAATACCAGTGATTTTGTTTTCTCTATCAAAAATTTGTTTTCTCACTGTATAATTAGTTAATTCTTTAATTCCATTATGAAATATTTTTGTACCACTTAATATATACCAAGTCCAGACTGCAAGATGAGTAACAGTGTCCCTAAATGCAAGTACTCACATAGGTAAGACCAACTACTGCAATAAGAGATGTGTCAGAACAAAGCCTTAGACCTTTGTGAGATGAATCTACTTCCTTCAGTGTCTTACTTGTTATTCAATCATTAAGTCAGGCTACTTATATGGTTTTCAAATTTCTTAAGAAGAAGCAGTCACTTTTAACTTCACTTTTAACCCTCAGGGTGACAAATATCCTTAGAACAGGCTGTTTCTTCTCAAGTGAACATCCTGAATACATGCTACTTAGACTCCAATATAAATGAAACCTAATGGCTAGAGGAAAATCACATTCTCCTGGAATTGTACATTTATGACTCTAATAAGGTGAACAATGGCTCTGTTAATTTTTTGAAATCCAATACATTCACAATTACACTAATACAGGCTAATTTTCAAGGGAACAAAAATAAAATAAATTGCTTCTTTGGAGAAATCTCCAATGAGAGCTATCTTATGACATGGTATCTCCCTGGAGACTGGTTATAGAATTTTCTTGCAGAAAACATTTTATGTGATGAAAATGGAGTGCATTTGTTTCCTTGGAAACAAACCCTTTCACCTTCATTGCACAGAATTTTAAGCAATGAAAATTTAGTAATTAGGCCCAGAATCTACCTATTTTAAACTAGTGGAATTTTCAAACACATGATATTATTAGAAGTAATGTGCAATAAAATCCAGTTAGCTCAGTTGAAGTCAAACAAATAACCTTTATATATCTTAGAAGTATAGACATCTGGCATTCTAAACACTGAAATAGAATTACCTAAGGACTCATACTTGAATGGGTTAGAAAATCCTTCAGTTCAAATCATCAGATGACTAAAATAATCTGTCCTAAAGAGCGAGCTAAGAAAGGCACAAATTGAGTAAACAAATATTAGTTATTAGAAAGTTTCATCATGAGAAAGGCAGTACTGTGACCATTGGCCAGTAGTCTCAAGCAAATAACAGTTTTGGGTATAGAAAATGTTTTCTACAGGGAAACAAGAAGACTGTTTTCTTTGCTGAAGAGTGTGGTGGAGGTGCCTTACAGCCCTTTGGGTATTTTTCCCCCTGAGCACTTATTTTTAGAAAATTTTTTATTGATATACACTTGATTTACAATGCTTCAGATGTACAGCAAAGTGATTCAGTTATACATATATATGTGGACATATATATGTAGTCTTTTTCAGATTCTTTTTCATTACAGGTTATTGCAAGATATTGAATACAGTTCCCTGTGCTATACAGTAGGTCCTTGTTATTTATCTATTTTATGTACAGCGGTGTGTATCTGTTAATCCCAAATTCCAAATTTATTCCTCCTCCCCGTTTCCCCTTTGGTAACCATAAGTTTGTTTTCTATGTCTGTGAGTCTATTTCTGTTTTGTAAATGTTATTTGTATCATTATTTTATATCCCACATATAAGTGATATCATATGATATTTTTCTATCTCTAGCTCTTTTCTCTTTTACAGAATCAACCAGAATCAGCCTCCTGGATATACTTGAGATATCACATGCTTTCTTTTTCTGTATTATATACTATTTGCAGTGTAAAGATAAAAATATTGGGAGAGGGCACTAGACCAGTTAAGACTAATTCTGACATTTCTCAGGCTCAAATGATTACTTCGATAAAAGTAATCATATACTTTAATTCTACACTTTATTTAGCTTCTATATTTTATTTAAACTCTAGAAGAAAAATGTTACAGAAAATTTTTCTCCTTTTTTTATGTTACAAAATTTTCTTTAATAAAATGATTTGGATAAGTTTTGAACATTTTACCCTGTCTTTAAAGTTCAAATCAATTAGAAGTGTCCCTAATGTGTAGATAGAATTATATTTAAAATTTTTAACTTTGAAATAAATTTAACCTTACAGAAAAGTGGCAAAAAGAGTAGAGAGTTGTGGTACCCTTCATCCTTCACCTAGTTTCCCAAAAGTTAACATCTTGCATAACTATAGTATAATTCTCAAAATTAAGAAATTAACATGCTACAATACTATTAACTAAACTGTAGTCTTTATTCATAATTTACCAGTTTTTCTACTAATGTCCTTTTTTTCTGTTCCATGATCCAATTCAGTATCTCACATTACATTTAGTTTTAAAATTTCTTTATTCATCTCTAACCCATGATGGTCCTCCCTCATTCTTTGTCTTTCATGACCTTGATATTTCTGAAGAGTACAAGTCTGTTATTTTGTAAACTGTTCCTGAGAAGTGATGCACCTTTTAAGTTTATCCTATGAAAGGGTACCTGATTTCAATCTATCTTATTACTATTGATCATTGGTTAAACTTGATCATTGATTGAGAATGACTCTGCTGGATTTCTCCACTTAAAAAAAAAATTACTATTTTGTCTCTGTAGTTAATAAGTATCTTGGGACAGATACTTTGAGACTATGTTCTTTCTAAACCCAATAGTTTTAGCATCTACTGGTGGATCTTGCCTACAGCTATTACTGCTATGTTTTAATGGTGACTTTCTGTTTCTCTCATTCTTTCTACATTTATTAATTCAAATTCTACTGTAAAAAGGGGCTATAAGGACAGTTTTTTGTTTTTATTTTTGGTTGGTTTGAAAATAATCATTTTACTGCTTTGTCCTAGGTCCTCTGAAACAATTTTAAGTTTTAGAAGATCAAAGTTGTTATATTAATAAGGCGGGGTTGGTATGAAGAAATGTTACCGTGGGCCAAGAAAGTTAAAGCTTAAAAAAAAAAAAAAGAGAGTGCATAAAGCAAATGCTGTAAGGAAAGCTTCAATCTCTGAAACAATTTATTTGTATTTGATGTTAGTAACAAAAGAGGCATATTAGAAAGTTACCAAGTCTTGATTATTCAATTATGTATTCAATGGATTGAAGACGTTTTGCTAGGTGAGGAACTGACCATTTTTCATGACCCAACTAAAATATCTCTTCTCAAAATCCATCTCTGACTTACTCTGCAGAGTAATTATTTACCCCTTTTTTATTGTCTATTAGTGTGTGCCTCTGATATTTGCTGCATTTTTTTTTAAAGACTTTTTTTGATGTGGACCATTTTAAAATCTTTATTGAATTTGTTACAATACTGCTTCTGCTTTATGTTTTGTTTTTTTGGCCACGAGGCATGTGGGATCTTAGCTCCCCAACCAGGGATCGAACCCACACCCACTGCATTGGAAGGCGAAGTCTTAACCACTGGACTGCCAGGGAAGTCTCAAATTTTTAAAATTGTATTTCAGTTGTGGACGTTCTCCCCTGCGCTCGACCCCTCTCCCTTTCTCTTTCCTCTAAGACTGCAAGCTTCTTGGGATCAGCCACCTCATCTGATTTACCCTTGTATTTCCAACACTTAACCCAGGGTTAATACATACAGGTCTTCAAATTAATGTTTAATAAATTCTCGACAGATGGATGGATGGATGGGCCAAAATACCTGCCCTCAGGAAGCTTAATCTAGTTATAATTTGAATTATTACAGGCAAAATAAGGGGGGGGCAATATATAAAAAGAGTCTGGCTTAGCCATTAAAAGTCATGTGGACATAGAAAATTCATTTACCTTTCTGGGTTTCAGTTTCCCCATCAAAAAAACGGATTAGATGATTCCTAAAGTTATTTTCAATAATAATACATTCCATCATTCTAATGTCTATTTGGATATCACTGAAATATGAATACTGTACTAATATGTACTCAAAATGTCCAATTGAATAAAATTTAAAGCAAGTATACATGTTCTTTCTAACACCAGAACATTTATATATTTTATCTAAATTGCATCATTGTATAAAATTAGATCCTTTTTCATATGACTGTCAATCTGTTAGCTCTTCAGAACTAACCAAGGAGCATGATCATTTTCTATCTCAAGTTATGGCAAAAGTAAGCATTTCTGGTGCCTTCCCAACTCCCCTGGAACAACATTTACCAATTATGCTAATCCTGCTTCACACATGCTGATGTTGTAAGCACGTCGCCTCTCATGGGACAAATCCATAATTTGATAAATATAATTAAATGCTTAATGGCGTCATACAGACTTCTTTCTGTGTAGAACAGTTTGCTTTAAACTTACTAATGAAAATAATATCTTGCATTTGCTTTGCGTTTTATATTTCAAAGGGCTTTTGCATTCGTCACCTTGTATAAGGAAACACGTTAAAAATATTTAGGAGCTGAACAGAAGTCATATATTGTTGTTCTCATTACGGTGATATGACAACCTTGTGAGGTAGACAGGGAGAGCGAGAATCATTATCCAAGTGTACAAGTTAAGTAACAAAGCCACAGCCTGGCCAAGGGACCACTCATGATCACGGCCTGTGACTTCCAGGTATTGTGAAGGGTATTTTCTCCTTGGCCTAAAGGAACTCACATCTAATAGCTGGTCTATAAATACAACTAATACGTTTTTATTTGATGAACTGATGATGAGCAGAAGGCTAAAGTGTCTGTGACGATTATTTAATGGCAACATTTACGAGTTTAAAAGAATAGAATGATACTATAGCTTTCAGAAAAAAGAGAAAGAAATCAATAAGGGAGGGAAAGAAGGAATGGGAGGAAGGGAGGGAGAGAGGAAGGAAGGCAGGCCCACTCCCACTCATATCCTACTCCTTCACTTGAAAAGACCAAATATCTGAAAATGCTGATGAACATAAATATTTCAGGAAGCAAGGTACACAGATATACAAAGGAACTCTGGAGGGACAGCCTTCAAAGTGGTGTCAAGAACGTTACATTTGAATACTTTCTTGTCAAATCTATTAGGATTTCAGTTATCATACCTGCTGAATTCACACGAACTAGAACAGGCTTAAGTCGTGCTATTTTCTTTTGTTAAAATCACTGTCCTAACGAAAAAGTCTCATTGTCCCACCTATTTCAAGTAGAACATGCTTACTGGCATGTGGAAAAATACTGACCTTTTCAAATGTCAAGGTACGATAGGCTGGATATTCCCGTAAAGGAAAAAGAAAAGAGAAATAGATAAATGGTCAAAACACCCAGCTCTTGAAAAATCCCAGTGAAACCCGAGACTCCTCAGGCCTTATGTATAAAGTATGTTATATCACAGACAAGCTTCTCTTTCTCAAGAGCATAGAAGAAGGCATCTACAATACAGCTATATTCTCCTATAAGTGATCTAAGAGTTGGTTATATTTGTAAAATTAACCTATTTATCAGTCAGCCTCTAATAATTCATGATTTTCATTATCTGAACCTAGGTTGTAGATTCTACATGTTATTTCATAACAATTTTTTCAATATCAAAATAAATCTTTTAGGTCTAAAATTAAGTGAGAAATAGTATAATTTCTCTCCATATTTTAAAGAGTCCATCTTCAACGAGGACAAGAACAGTAGCAATACTAGCTAACACTTACTGTGTACTTAACAGGTACTAGGCACTGTTCTAAGTGTTTTGCATATATTAATAAATGAATATTCTCTACGAGGTGACCCTACGAGGTGAGTGTTAATATTATTCCATTTTGCAGATAAGAAAACTGAGGATCGAAGAAGCTAAACAACTATCTCAGTGTTGCATACCTAGTCAGTAGTAGCTCTAGGATTATAATGCAGGCCATATGACTCCAAAGTTATTGTTCTTAACCTCTACATGATGTTACAAAGGTACAAAGGAAGCAGGAAGGAAGAGAGGATGGGAGGAGGAAGGGAGGAAAGAACGGAGAATGAAGAAAGGCAGGGAGGGAGGAAGACAGAAAGAGCTGGGAGGGAGAGAGGAGGAACATTGGGAGGGTGGAAGGGAGACAGAAAAATAATGTCAAAGGGAATAATTTAACTCAGGTTTCAAAAGGACAGATGAGCTTTCTCAGTGAACAGTTGTGAAACTCAGCTAGTAAGTCACTGAGAATACTTTTGTGGAAGTGAAGCATTGCTAGCATGCTCATGTGAGAAAGTTGGGAGAGGGGAAGTTGTGGCAGAAATAGGAATGCTGTACTACTTCCTTAGGACTACTTACCAAGAACTGTGTTAGACCCATTCCCTGAAAACTGCTACTAAGAGAATGAAAAATAAATAAATAAAGGGAAATTTTCCACCATGCATCTACTAGATGCAAATGTTAAATGGCCAGTTTTCTTCTTGAGCAACAGAGGTTAAGGCACAGAGTTCTTGGCTAATTCTTAGTTACTCTTGCCTATTCTTAGCCAAAGAATAAACAGAGCCCCTTTAAGAGACTCATAACTCACCATTGCCTAACCTTAGATCTGACATTCGTGTTGTGATTGGACAGCTCCAAATAATCCTCTCTAGATTGTTCTCCATAACTTCCCTCAGCTCAGGCAAATTGAACTATTTATTATTTCTCAAATTACCCCATACTTTCCCACTCACATGCTCAGTTTTCTTCATGTTTGATCAAATCCTACATTTTTCCAAGTCCCAGCTAAAACACCCCTCACTGCCACTACAAAATTTCCCTGATGGTTCTACCTGATGGCCCTAGCCAGAAGTGCTCCTTCCTTCCTCTGAATTCTTGTTTAACTTTGTCTGCATTTGTCTTTACACTTATCACTTTCTTCTTGAATCTCTTACATGGATGATTCATTATCTTACTTCCTCAGGGCAGACTGTAATCCTCTGAGGCAGCACCACTATTTGGTCTATCTTTAGAGACCTCATGGTACTTAAAAGATTGATTTTGAGATAGTGGACAAAACAGACTTTAAATAAATATTTGTTTAATTTCCACCGTATACATTACACTATTGGGGGCATATACATAATCATTACAGGGCACACACCCTTTGTAGATATAAAATGTACACATGGGGCAACTAAAATGACTTAAACTAAGTTCTAGACTCCCAGAGGAAATAGTAAGAAAACAGAGAGTCCTCATAATGATGTCTACAGAGGTCCCAAACTCAAATGCCTGCAGGGCCCGTGAAGGTAGCATTCATGAGAGAAGCCAGCACTGGGCCTGGTGCAGGAAGAAGAGGGAGGGCTGGAGACAGTGGAAGTGGAAAGTGAACCCTTCAAAAGTAATTGCTGCTCATTGTAAACGAGCTGGAAATAGTTCACTGGTACTGCATAGGAATGCCAGCCTATTATGCCAGAAATTCAGATCTTGATGTGCAATCCTGTAATTTTTATATCTTTGCAACTAATCATTATGATTGTTTTTGGGGTTTTTACTTTAATAAAACTCTGTGCAGGCAAATAAAACCCATTTGTGTGCTGAATCTAGGCTGTGATCACCAGTTTACTGATATCAGACCTGAAATTTTCAGGCAGGTGTGATGGAAAGATAGAAGGTCAGAGATCTGCGACGTTTATATGAGACACAGGGAGTCTTTTCTCTAATTCTTGCCATCACTACTGGGGTAGGGGAAAGGAGCGCTTACAATAAATTTCTCCAGGAGACTGGATGAGGGTAAGATGCCCCTAGCCGCGATATCTGCATGGCTTAAACACAGAAATTTATTGTCCCACCGTCCCAGGGGCTGGAAGTCCAAAATCAAGGTGTCAGCAGGGTGGGTTCTTCTGAAGCCTGGGTGGGAGAATCTGTTCCATGCCTCTCCCCTAGCTTCTGGTAGCCTCGCGTGCTCCTTGGCTTATAGATGGCATTCACACTGTGTCTTTATGTCATCTTCTCTCTGTGCATCTGTCTCTGTCCAAATTTCCCCCTTTTTATAAGCACACAGTCATACTGGCTGGGACCTACCCTAATGATCTCATCCTAACTTATCATCTGCAAAGATCCTATTTACAAGCAAGGTGCATTTACTGGTCCTGGGTGCTAGAACTTCAACATCTTTTGGGAGAACACAATTCACTCCATTAACAGTGATACCATCCACAATCCAGCGCTTCTTGCAGAGCTCCCTCTTCTCCTTGAAAATCCCAGCAGAAGTTTGTGCCATGAAGAAAGAACTGGGAATGGTGGCAGTAACATCAATTAAAGGGCAGAGTCCTGGGACACAAAAATGCTTTTTTACTCTGGTGATGTAGAATGCTGAAGACAATATTATTTCTCCTGAGAAACAAGTAAATATCTTTCCTTCCTCCCTGTAACATGAGGATACGCTCAGCTATCTGTACATGTGGCCAAGTGCACTAGCAACTGTTCTGTGTGTCCTGCTTCAGACTAATGGCCTTAAAGGGTCAGGTCCTACCTGATTCTACAGGACTTAATGTACCAACTGCCTCTGTACAGAATGGCTCACTGGGCAAAGTCATAGTGAAAAACACACTGCTGCGTTTCTGCACATACAGGAACTGCATGGTGAAGAGATCTTCGGAAAGCCCCTCCTACAGTGAACCCCTGACCTTTCTACTCCTCTATTTCCTTCTAAAATATCATTAGAATTCAACCAAAACAGAGATTATCCAGAATCCAGCTGGGCCACCCAGTTATACATATGGGGATTACATGGGTCTTAAATGAGACTCCTCTGTTTCTCTGAGGCCTTTATGATATGAAGCCTTGAAAACCCAATTCATTTCTCTGGACAAATTTTGCTATTTGTAAGATGAAGAAGTTGAAGAAGCTTATAAATAAAGATGAAGAAAGTGATACACATAGAGGGGAATAGCATTAGATGTTTCTGTGAGAATTCCAGAAGGCTTTACCAAAGAGGTAACATTTGAACTGGTTTTGAAAAAAGTAGTAAGGAATTCACCAAGACTCAAAGAGGGAATGAGCATTCCAGGCAAAGATAAAAGCATATAACACATATATATGGAATCTAAGGGAAAAAAAAATGGTTCTGATGAACCTAGGGGCAGGACAGGAATAAAGACTCAGACGTAGAGAATGGACTTGAGGACACCGGGAGGGGGAAGGGTAAGCTGGGACGAACTGAGAGAGTGGCACTGACATATATACACTACCAAATGTAAAATAGATGGCTAGTGGGAAGCAGCCACATAGCACAGGGAGATCAGCTCAATGCTTTGTGACCACTTGGATGGGGGATAGGGAGGGTGGGAGGGAGACTCAAGAGGGAGGAGATATGGGGATGTATGTATATGTATAGCTGATTCACTTTGTTATACAGCAGAAACTAACACAACATTGTAAACCAATTATACTCCAATAAAGATGTTAAAAAAATTAATTGGCCATAAATATAAAGGTTTATTTCTGGACTCTCAAATCTGTCCCATTGATCTATATGTTTACCCTTGTGTCAGTGCCAGACTGTTTTGATTACTGCAGCTTATATTAAGTTTTAAGATTAGGAAATGAAAGTTATCCAACTTTGTTCTTTTTCAAAAAATTTTGGCTATTCTGTATCTTTAGGATTTCCATATACATTTCAGGTACAGGTTGTCAACTTCTGCAAAATAGCCTGCTGGAATTTTGGTGGAGATTGAGTCGAATCTATAGATCAGTTTGGAAAGAACTGCCATATTAACAATGTTGGGTCTTCCTAACTGTGAATGTGAAATGTCTCTCCTTTTATTTAGATCATATTTAACTTTCCTCAGCAATGTTTTGAAATTTTCAGTGTTTAAGACTTGCACTTCTTTTGCTAAATTTATTCATAAGCATTTTACTCTTTTAAATACTATTGTCAATGGAATTGTTTTCTTATTTTTATTTTCAGATTGTTCATTCTAGTATATAAAAATACAATTTATTTTTGTATATTAAAAAAAGATAAAAGGGGCTTCCCTGGTGGCGCAGTGGTTGAGAGTCTGCCTGCCGATGCAGGGGACACGAGTTCCTGCCCCGGTCCGGGAAGATCCTACGTGCCGCGGAGCCATGGCCGCTGAGCCTGCGCGTCCGGAGCCTGTGCTCCGCAACGGGAGAGGCCACAACAGTGAGAGGCCCGCGTACCGCAAAAAAAAAAAAAAACAAGCAAGGAATTTATCTACTTAATTCTTAAATGCCACCAACTCTGAGACAGTTCATCAATGTAAGAGATGTAATAACAGTTTTGTTGTATCTTTTTTTAGAAAGAGAAGCAATAATACATTACCTGTGCATCTCAATTTTCATGCACACCCTATTTTCAGCAAAGATGATATATGAAAAAGAAAAATGTCCTGCAATCAAGAAAAAACTAAGTGATCTGATAAATTCCTTCCAGCTCTAATATTTTACAAGTAAGTGAGCTGTCCAGTCCCAGAAACTAATTCAGTTGATCAATAGAAAACTGAGTACTCACTATGGATAAAGCTCTGAGCTGAATGCTAAGGGAGGGTGGGGATATAAAATAATTTAGAAATAGCTGTAGCCTTGGAAACTGAGCAAACATTGAGGTAAATTCTGTGTGTTACTACCACATCATTTCCAACCTGTATACTGGATCTGCTAATTTTTCTGCAATCAAGTACAGACTTATATCTAACAGTATTAAATGTTACCTTGCAGATAATTTCCATATTACAGCTTGTGAAGATTCTCTGGGCTCTCAAGTTTTCTAATGAAACCGTTTTAGTGTTACAATGGGGTGACTATTCATAAACAGTTGTGAAGAGGGTCAGAAGGAATTTCTCATTAACACTCTACCTGGGTTCATGAATTTGATTCAAGAAGTTAAAAAAAAAAACCTCTATACTATCAACAATCCTTTTTTTTTTTTTTTTTTTGGCAATTAGTAAGAGCTTCTTGAGCAGACCAAAGAGAAAGAATGCAACTAGAGCAGCTGGAGTTGTGCATAATCTACATCTACTTATCTAGGCTGCAGCCCACACTCAACAATTTTCCTGAATGTCTGTTTTACTTTGCACACAGGTGTTTGTCTTCTTTTCTTCCTTAGATATTTTAAAAGTAAAAACGGAATTTTTAAAAATCTGATGAATACACAATGATAAAGTGAAGGGGGGCAGGAGTCTGTCATCAGCATTTGGAAGATGAAAGCTAGACTGAGGAGTGATAAATGATGAGGCAGGGCAAGAGATAACACAGCCTAGTGACGTCCTGGGGGCTGCAGTTGAAAAGGAAGTCACAATGAGCTCTAGGCTGAAAACTAGAAAAGCTGTTAAAAGATTTTTTATAGATAGACCTCAAGATATTTACACCCCCATGCCAAATCCTCAGGCAAAATTCAGAAGCGCTCCTCTAAAGAATTAGACTAACCTGTATGGTGAAAGTTCCAGGATATGTGTGTGGTGCTGGGGGTGGAAGGGGAGCCCAGCACGAAGTACCCAGTTCAATGTCCTATCCACTCACTCTGCCTGATTCCCCTAAAGCTAGACCTGCTTTTGCACATGGAATTCCAAACCAGCACTTTTATTGACTCATTCCTAAATATGAATGGACAATCAAAAATCATCACACATTTGAGGAAAGCCTAAAACGCGAGAGAGCCCCAGATAAAGAAACAGGAAATAGAGATAATTTGACAAAGTTTTCAAAATTAGGTATGCTCATGCAAGTGAACATCCACCTTGATGAGTGTCTCAGCAGGAAAGCAGGTTAAGAAATAACTGCTCTTCCAATGTTTGATCTATCCCTCCAAATTTCCTATCTTCTGTACATTTGATGAACATTCTATAGCTATGCTCCAAGAGCCCTAGAACCCTTGACTAAAACAATCAAGGAAATACAGTAGAAATAGAATGTTGCCAAAGTTAAATATTTCTTTGAAGTCAAAGTAGATTTGGCAATGTAAATTTAGAATATCCAGGGGACAGTTTCAAAAAAGTGATAAATATACGATCCTGAATCTATTATCAGGATTCCCTACACTGTAAGCAAAATATGCCAACACTCAATCCTTTCTGCTCAGATTCCAGCCTTCCAGAGCAATAATTTAATAAGTACATCTGCCCAGCTAATCAAAAAGGAGAAACGGGTTTTCAGACAATGGATGTGCCCAATAGAAAGTCCTCACAGTCTCAGCATTCTGTATTCTATAGCAGACAATTTGGTATTTGATTAACATGTTACCAAATTCCTAGGGTCTGATTAACTCCTATGCAAGTTTAGAATCAAATTTTGTACCTCAACTCTTGATGAATTCACAAAACTAATGCCATTCTGGAATGTCTTGACTGAATGGCTAGGTTACTCCTTGCCTGGCAATAATCCTTTATATTTGGTGCATTTTTCTAAAACAGTGATTCTCAATTTTGGCTAATTAGGATTATCTGGGGAGCTGTTAAAGAAAATTCTGATGTCTGGATCATCTCCAGATATTCAGTTTATTTGATCTTAGCTGGGACCTGGGCATTGATAAGTCGTAAGTGCTTCCCAAGTGATCCAAAAGTAAGCGAGAGAAGAGAACCATTGCTCTGAGGTAAGTTATTGTGGGTCAGGAGTTTAAACTAATACTGGGCTGCTGACAGCCCAGTATGAATCTTATCATCCATTTTTGATATCAATATTATCTTATCAATATTTATCATATTCATTTTTGCTCCACGATCAGACAATTTCAACAAGGGGAAACTATGCGGAGAAAGATTGTTACCTAACAGATAAAATAATTTTTAATGCCTGGAACTTCTTAAGAACAGATTGGATCGCAAACTCCCTAACCTTGGAAGGCTTTGAGTTGGACACAATTCAATTCAATATTTTCTGTGGACTACTGTATGCAAGGAGATCCAAAAATGGGTTAAACACAAGACTCTGTTTTCAGAGAGGTTTCAATCTAAGTTTCCTTCTCATTCTAAGCTTGTATAATTTGCACATCAATTATTTTATTTTTATCTGACTAATAATAAAATTCAGAACCAGGCATTAGTACTTTCTGCCTTTTCCTGGATTTCACTTTTATTTAAAAATCTACTTTATTATTTGATGCTTTATCTACCTCTTACTGACTATAAAACCTTAAACTTAAGGTTTTAAGTTTAAGGCAACTTAAACACTCTAAACTTTAGTTTCCTCATTTTTGAGAAAGGGTTCATAAGAGTAGAAGTGCTTACCCTCAAAAGATTCTTGCAAGCATTAAATGAATTATGCATACAATGTTCTTAGCACAGTGTCTAACACAAAGTACTTAATAAATGTTTGTTATTGTCTATCAACTCTCAAAACAATATATTCAATGCATAATTTATACCTCTTTTCTTCCTGCTATTATTAGAGTTTAAAGAAAATGAGATTTTTATTAGAATTTCTCTAACTCACTGACAAGAACTCTATTGACAGTGTTTGTAGTGAACACATTTTTGTGTTTTTAAAAAGGGATAAGAAGTAAGAAACACCTAACGAATGGAATTAGGCTTGTAGTTAATCGAGTTATAAGTGTTGCTTAGACAGACATTCGATGCACATTTCGTAATCAGATGTTTCATTTTCTTCTTCACATTTGGGCTCTTCATTCTCTTAGAGCAGCTGTGTAATTCAGTGATTAGAATTATCTTATTATGGACTAGCACAGTTAATGTACAACACATGTATGAAAATAACAGGATCTTGTATTAGGAAATGATTACAACACAGAGCAGCAACAGCAATTCTGTGCTCACTTGTCTTGATGAAACCCATTTTTGTTTTATAAATCATTAGATATTTTCCAACTCTGCAAAATAATGTAAATTGATGTTTTCCCTCACAAAATGCTAGTTAAAGAAAATTTTTGATGGCAATTATAATTGTAAGTTGATCAAAAGCTTTGAAATACCAAATGCAAATAAAGCAGCTCAAAGCATAAGACATCTGGAGCAACACAGCAATGCAACTCTGTGATTTTTTTCTGCACTGCAAAATGTTCTAGTTCGGTAAACAGTTTAACCTTTTTGCATGCTATTCGCACATCTGATTCACATCCATGGGGGAAAGCACCTTTCAATGCTTGAGAATTCTAAATGTGAATCCCAATTTTGTCTTAAAACTTAGCATCAAGGGAGAGGAGGAACAAAAAGGAAACTTGGCCACTTCAGATGCTGTCACAATCACTAGAAACAAGCCGGAGTGCCATCTTATTGCTTGGGTCAACACTAGATTTGGAAACGGAAGACCCAGTTTAAGTTCTGTTCTGCTATTTACTTGCTGTGTTATCTTGGGAAAGTCACCACATTTCTTTGAGTCTCTGTTTCCTCCTTTGTAAAGTGGGGAGGACATCACACCCTCCCTAGAGGTGCTATGAAGATTTGTCGGGTTCATGGTAATGAAGTCCTCTGTAAACTGAAAAACACTTCAAAATGTTTCAAAATGATAAGGTATGGATCCGTCAATGCCAGAGGCATGTGAGGAAATGCACATGACAGCAGAGACAGAGGGAGACTGGATCTGTATAATAATCAGGCAGTATGAATGGCAGCGGTATCATGCAGTTAGGTGCATCCTCACCTCCTTGTTTATGATCGTCATCCTGACAAGGTCAATGAAACAAGAACCTATGCAAAGTATCTGGCTCACAGTAGACAGCCAGTAAGACTTTGTTTATTCACTTTCAAGTACTAACCTATGACTTATTCTTGCTATGCTTATATGGTTATTTAATTAACTCATTCAACAGACATTTAGCAATGCTTCACTGGTGGGAAAAATTATTATATAATTCTATTCTCATTAAGGTTTGGGGTGAGACAGACATTCAATAAATAATTTCCTCAAGTACATAATTATAAATTGTAATGAATGCTCTGAAGGGAAGGTACTAAAAGGAAGCAACACAAGAACATTCAATTTAGAAGAGTTAGGGATGACTTCGACCTCTTTATGAGTACTTTGATTTTTCAAACATGTCTCCCTTTTCTCTACAAATACACTTAACTTCCTAAGTATGAGTCAGTAGTTATAGTTCTTTGTATTTCTCCCAGAATCTCACTCAATTTTTTGCCTATAATACTTACTCAATGTATATAAAGTGATCAACTTGTCTCATACTCTTTCTTCTGTCATTTTACTTGTCTTGTATACATCCTTGGGTAAACACATAAATTGTGAGTTTCCAGTATAAAAGATTAGACCTGCCAAAGATGCTGGGACCATTCAGTCACTTCATTATGTAGGAAATAGTGATTGCTGTAAACTCTGAATCGCTCTCTTTTGATAGAGAACCATAAGCAGATGATACAAAAATACCTGATCAAAAGAAGTATGAGCCCTTCTAATCAACTACAAATCAGACCAAGCCATATGGATTGTAATGAACATATCACTTGTTGATGTACTGCCAGTGAGAAAGCTGAAATCAAGTGGAGGCAGTGCCCTTCTCATCCAAGCCTACATGTAATCACACCTGCAAATGTCTCTGTGACATAAACAAAGCCCTAGACTATAATGAGTATGACTAATCAACATCTGTTAGACACTGACAGTTATGCTTACTTGGAGCTGAAAAGGCCAAGAAACATGATTTAAGATCATGTTTTGAGACACTTTAGTGGCAACAGAAAAAAAATTAGCTGTGATGTTTTTTTGTTTTTAAAAAGCAACTTACTATGATAGATTTCCAGCGGCTGCTTCTTCTATTTACAGTTCTGTTGTGTTGGGTATTCTGCTTGCTCCCTCCACATGCCCACTCCACCCTTCCCCACTCTGCTTTAGGCTACAAAAGGATGCCCACTGTGACTTACATCGCCTGCCTCTCTTGCCCTAACTTCTCTTTGTGTTCAGCCAGTGGGGAGTGGTAGCAGGACTGAAGAGGCATTCATACTCCAGGCTTACATCCTGAGGGGTCAAGAGAACTGGTGAAGGGCTCATCTCCTTAGACGGCTATCTCCACCAAAACTTGCATGGAATGGCTCCCTCTTCTCTCCTCTTGAATCTTAGGGAAGTAAGGACACCACTGTTTCTAATCTGGGTGACTGAACTATCCTTGCTGGCTTCCTTTATGCACCCTTGAACATAAATCTCTTTATAAATCTCCTCCAATTATCCTAATTTGGGAGCACAATCTGTTTCCTATTAGGATCTTGGCTAACACATACATATGTAAAATTTTAGATTAGAGGAAAGTTCACACATATTAGAGTACCACTTCAGTTTTTAGATGAAGAGAGAGAAAGTTGCTTGCTCAGAGTGGCAAAGCTAGTGGAAAACCAATACCAGAGGGTATTTTTATCAACTAAGACAATGCTATAAGGTAATGGTTCTTAAAGTGTGGTCCCCAGACCAGCAGCAACAGCATCACCAGGCAATGTGTTAGGAGGGCAAATTCTCAGGTCCTTCTGTAGACCTACTGAATCAGAAATTCTGGAGTCAGGACCAGCAATCTGTATCTTTCAAGTCCTCTAGGTAGGTGATTCTGATGCATGCTAAAGTTTGCTAACTATTATTTTAAGGTACCATTCTAATATCAAACCATATGAGATAAGAAAAAGCTCACTAATTCAGGAGAAAGTTCATTTTAATAGGAAGCCTAAGTTAAATAATAGTCTTAAAACAGAAACAGGTACATCAATGTTCATAGCAGCATTATTTAATAACAGCCAAAAGATGAAAAGAAGGAAGCAACTCAAATGTCCCACAGATGGATAGGTAAACAAAATGTGGTATATACATACAATATAATATTATTAAGATTTAAAGAAGAATGAAATTCTGACACATACTACAATGTGGATGAACCCTGAAGACATTATGCTAAGTGAGATAAGCCAGACACAAAGGGACAAATATTGTATGATTCCATTTACATGAGTGCCTAGAGTAGTCAAATTCATAGAGACAGAAAGTAGAATGGTGGTTGCTAGAGACTGCAGGGGAGAAGGATGGGGAGTTGCTGTTTAATGGGTAGAGTTTCAGTTTGGGAGTATGAAAATGCTCTGGAGATGGATGGTGGTGATGGTTGCACAACAATGTGAATGTACTTAATGCCACTGAACTGTATGCTTAAAAATGGTTAAAATGGTAACTTTTATGTTATGCATAATTTACCACAGTAAAAAAAGAAACAAGTGTCAATTCTTTTAAAACACCGAAAATAACTGCTAGAAAACTGTTTCAAAATTCATATCACATAAGGCTTTTCTTAATGAATCCTGGTGCTCAGGTCTTTTCCTGTTGGTAAGAATTTGGCACGCCTTAAATCTTTGTTCAAAAGAGCTACATTTCATCATTTACTTATAAATAATTTGCTAACGTTGATAAAAGTGCTTTGCTTTAGCACATAGGTTAATTCTCATGATTCATAAGTGCTACAAAGTAAGATTCTGCCCTGTCCAAATTGGTCATATTAATCAGCTTGTGACATATCTAATGCTGCTTATCCAAAACCTCAAAAGTTCCCAGCCAATTCCTAACAAGATGGGAAGGATAACAGTAGTTGCAGTATCAGTGGTAGTAGCAGTAATAGTTGTTGTCATCATCACAGTTGTAGTTGCGGTAGAAATAGCTGATATTTAACTTGAGGGCTTACTACATACTAGACATTGTTTTATTTACTTTATATGTATTCATTCATTTATTTTTCTGACAACTATGTGAGGTAGCTACTATTATTATCTTGTAAGCTTCACAGAGTAAATAGTATTCCCATTTTACCCAGCTGGTTATTGTGGAAGATGAAAATGCAGATGGTTTGACTTCAGAATCTATGCTTCTTAGCCATTAAGCATTACTACCATCCTTAGTAATATCTACCGTGTATTTGGCACTTACTGTGTGCCAGGAAGCATGCTATGTGCTTTTTCATACATTATCTCAGAAAATCATACTGAAGAGTTGGAGACACGACTTATGGACTCAGTCCATCCATTGCGCTCTTCTATATACCTCAATACTTACACGTTGGAACTCTCCCCATCTAGTTAAAGCTGCTTAAGTTGGAGGCAGTGAGGAGCTCCAAGCTCCTCCAAACACCCCCATTCACACTTCCCTACTTAGAAACGTGACAGAAATTACTATTTTGACTATGTCCATTGGCAGTGTTATCTCAAACTCTCATCAATTTCTGTTCTTTATTGAAAAACTAGGTTTAAGGAATGATTTAAAAATCAGAACCCTCCTCACCAGTATTGATCTGCATTTATGAACACTTTCAAACTTTTTGCTAGAACAATTTGGTTTATAGGGTATCTAGTCTTGGCAGACGTGCTGGAAATTTACAGTAAGGTTAACTTTTCAATTGAAAAGTGTTGACAGTGAATGACTTGATCAATCTGTAACCAGACGAATCAGAAAATCTCTTATCTAGGAGTACTCCACAGAAATTAACTGAGTCATCCATGTATCATTTTAGAAAGAGTCCCACAGATTTGAAACCTGATATCCTAACAAAAATATCTACTGCAATATTCCTAGCACTGTTAATATAGCCTTATAACTTCACTTACAAAACTATGGCTATGGGGGCTTCCCTGGTGGTGCAGTGGTTGAGAGTCCGCCTGCCAATGCAGGGGACACGGGTTCGTGCCCCGGTCCGGGAAGATCCCACATGCCACGGAGCGGCTGGGGGCCCGTGAGCCATGGCCGCTGAGCCTGCGCGTCCAGAGCCTGTGCTCCACAACGGGAGGGGCCACGACAGTGAGAGGCCCGCATACCGCAAAAAATAAATAAATAAATAAAACTATGGCTATGCTCACTAAAAGAATTATCCCACCATCACCAATTACATGTGTATTCTCCAATATACTTGGCAAGGAAACTCTAAAAAACAAAAATAATTTTAAGAAGTTTCCTGAGACATCTGTTGGTGTATTTTAGATAAATCTTCACCAGGATTGTCTAAAATAGAGTTTTACTAACTCTATACCCTAATTACAATAGATTAATTACCTTCTCCTTTAATTATCAGGTGCAATGACTAGCAAAGAATATTAAAAAAGAAAACAACTTGGTTATTTGGGTCCGTACAGATTTCATTTCTCCATGTACCATGAGCACTACAATCAAGACACTGGGCAGAAAAATGGTTGATGAGGAGACTAATGGGACAAAGGTAATGCTGTGAGAACAGAGATTTTCTATATGACCAATGGTTTGACTTAAAATCACTCAAAAACTAGAAATTAGGCAAGCTAATTTCATTAAAAACGATAAGAAATCATTTGACTAGATTTTTCAGTTGCATCAAAATAATTTAAACTAGCTCTGTAAGTAGAAATTGAATATTTAAATACTATGCTCAATAATTACTCATAAATATATATTAACACCATACTATCATTCATAAAAGATATTAAAATGAATGTGCATCTTTCTTAAAAAATCCAAATGAAACCTCCAAACATGTCACTATCAGTGTCAAGGTTTGTTGTTGCTATTGTTGTTTTATATTGACATTTAATTCATAGCAACGAGCTGCAAAATAGCTTTTACTGCCTTGGGTTGATGCTTATACAACTAAGATTGATCATATTCACCTGGTAGCTTAGAATAGTTTTGTATTCGACAGTATCAAATTTGTCTTCAGAAAGACTTGCTTCACCCATCTCATAAAACGTTTAAAATCAGGAAAGTTCCTAAAGGGAAAAACACCAGCAAATAACGTGGTGTTCTGCCTGGAAATGAATGCATCTGCATGAGAGCATACCATCTCCTGAGGCAAGGACTCAACAAATAGTCTTTTTGGTTGCCACACTGGACTTATCATGAATTCTCATGGGAAGGCAAGTACTTTTTGCTATTTTCTGAATGATTGGAACAGCTTAAAACTTTTTTTTAAAGTACAAAGACAAAAATAGTTTTAAAGTTCACTGTATACCATAATCTTGAATAAATAGAGGTAAATGTGTTGGCATTAACAACCCAAGTTCATTACTGTGCTTTTCTCATTTCAGGTGCACTGAAAATAATGGATGATGGCTATCCATCTTAGTTTAATTTGTATGTACTGTGTTGGTATGTTTTTATGCATTCACAGTAGGCTATGACTTCCCATTTCCTGCAAAGTAAAGGAGCATATGCTTTAGTATAAACAGATTTTGTAATGAAAAGTGAATTTCATTCAGAGACTACTTGGAAGCCTAAAATGTTCTGATAGATTGCACAGGGGGAAATATATCTGTATAGATGATTCATTGGGTTTAATGGCTATCATTCCAACTCAATGTTATGGAATTATATTGTTTATTTATGTGTACTTATTGGCTTGTTTTCCTCTGTGGTTTTAATACCATACTGGAAACTACAAATATAGAGTAAAAAAGGTTGCCACGATCTTCACTAGAAAAGCCAAGTCTCCTTCTAGAGATGTATCATGCTAAATCAATGTCTAAATTCTATTGCTATGGACATGTACAGACAAATATTCAACTTCACTAAAAGAGGAACTCTAAGGCCATTTTTCAGTGGCAGACATGCTGGCCCCATTTCATAAGTTTAAGATACAGAATAAGAAGCAGGGCAAGACCAGGAAGTTTGATGAATGCAAAAGTTCAAAATCTTTTAAAGTTCCCACTTTGGGGGAATTCCTTGGTGGTCCAGTGGTTAGGACTCTGCATTTCCACTGCAGGGGGCATGGGTCCGATCTCTGGTCAAGGAAGATCTCACATGCTGTGAGGCATGGCAAAGGAAGGAAGGAAGGGAAGGAGGAAGGGAGGGAAGGAAGGAAGGAAGGGAGGAAGGAAGGGAGGAAGGAAGGGAGGGAGGGAGGAAGGAAGGACAGGAGGGAGGGAGGGAGGAAGGGAGGGAGGGAGGGTTAGAGGGAGGGAGGAAGGAAGGACAGGAGGGAGGGAGGGAGGAAAGAAGGAAGGGAGGGAGGGAGGGAGGAAGGAAGGAAGGAAGGACAGGAGGGGGGGAAGGAGGGAAGGAAGGAGGGAGGGAGGGAGACAGACTAAATAAATAAAGTTCAAGCTTTTTGGAGAAATATGTTCAACATAAGCCTTGTCTCGGGTCCTTGAGCTTCCTCAAGATCTAGAGAAGGAGGAAGCAACTTGAAGAAGCACATGTAAGGCAGGATTTCTCTTACTCAACAAAATCAACTCATTTTAACCTTTCCATGAAGAGTCATAGTGATTGTCCAGAAGCAGATGCCAATTTTTAACAAAATCAACAATTTACAAATACATTTCCAATGCACTTCTACAACTAAACTAAGTAATCCAGGCAATGTGATTTTACTCTATTGCTAATGACAAACCTTCATTTATCTGTTTTAGAAAATATTATTTTCATAGAGAATCATAAAGAACTTTTCTTTTATATAATTAATTTCCTAAAAAGTAGACTGTGATTTATTCTCTGGAATATCTACCTCTAAGAGGAAAATGTTACTATTGAAACAATACTTAAGGCACAATATCTAAAGAATTTGGAGCCAAAGAAACTTGGCATGTTAGTAAGCTGGACATGAGGTTTCTAATTTCTAGTCCTCGCCACCATTAACTTTGTGTCTTGGAGGGAGTCATGTTCTGACACAGGAAAGTTGGGCTCGATTTTATTTTTTCATTTGTAAACTGAAGAAGTTGATCTAAGTGATTTTGCAGATCCGTTCCATATCTAAGAATAAAAGATATTGGTTTGCTTCATTTTAATGAACCATATTAAAAAAATATGCAAGTCAAATCAAAATATAGAAAAGAGATCTATTTTACAGGCATTTTAGCAAAAAGATGTTAGAATAAGCCCAGATATTTTCTAATAAGTTGAAAATGTATGATTAAAAGATCTTAAAGGTAACCTTCTAAAACATCAAAGATTCTAACAATACTGCTCATTTTACCAGCTATACTCACAGCAAAATTAATCCCATCACTTCCCATGTGCTGCTAGAATGATAATTTCTGATTTACAGGGTTTAGTCTATCTGGGACTAGTTACATTTTCATAACATTCGAAATAAAGAACACTCAGGTAGACACACCTATTCAGGGAAAATCCCTGAAAGTATAATGCTATAAATTCAAAGCAGAATAATGGTACAATGCAGAAATTTTTTCTTAAAAACAAACAAACAAAAAACCCTAAAAGATCTCCTTAGTATTTAAAACTACTAGGGTCTCTTTGAATTAGCTACTAGAATCAAAGTATAAAAACTCAAAAGCTTAGAGTTTAGTTTAGCCATAGATAGGTAACAGCAAAGGCTTTAGGCATCTTGATTCAGCAGTAATGCTTTTTGGGGATGTGCAATTAAACTCTACACCTAGAATACCCTCCATACAAACAACAGTGAGTTTGGAAACTGTATTCTCGATGAGTTCTAGTATGGCTGGCCAGCAATGGGAAATTCTAGCAAGCTACAAATAGTTTAGGCTAAACTTAAAATGTCTGCAATCATCTGAATAAAGAATTCATTTATTCATCATTGGTTGATGAAGCAAATACTTATTAAGCATTTATTTTACTAGGCACTATTTTAGGACCTATGGATACCATGATAAAGACACCAGTCAAAGTGCCTCCTCTCACAAAGCTTACTTTGAAGTCAGGGGAGAGGGAAATAAACATATACATATATAATATTCAGGTGGTGACAAAAGCTATGAAGAAACATAAAGCAGAGTAAGAGAACAGAGTAAAGAATCAGTGAAGACATCTTCAATAGAGTGACATTTAATCAAAGATGGATTTCAATGAAGCAAGGAACAAGACTGGATATTATCCAGGTGAGTTGTGTCATAGGGAAAAGAAACATTCCAAGCAAGGAAAGCACCCAGTTCTGATAACATCAATAAAGAACGAAATTATGGAGTAATTATTCCATGAGGACAGAGACCACATCCCTCAATGTATTTCCCAGCACCCACCACAGCATTTTGCACATTGTAGGAGCTGACATGTGCTTGGCACTGAGATAAATTGACTAAATAATTCAATGCCTGCTCACTTAAGGATTCAAGAAAGGAAGAAAGGATATGTTCACTAGCTTTATTCTATCAGCAATGGACTTCCATTTCATCAGGTTTTACTGAATGCCAGCTATGTGTTCAGCACTGCCAACTATGTGTTCAGCATTGTAAATAACATTTTATTCTTTTATTATTTAAAAATGTATATTCTGCTATTAAAATCATAACATAAAAAGGCATTAAAAACAAAGTTGAAATGAGTCGAAACTATAAAAATATGCTAAATAGCATGTATTACTTTATTCTTTCAAATTGCTCAAGATTTTCACCAAGTCAAAAGCAAAAGGTCTAAGAATTAGATTTAGTTCAGAGCTTCTTGGCAACCAAGGGGGCAAAAAAGTAATGGGAGGTATATTATGGTAATAAAATTTTCATTGTGTGTGTGTGTGTTTTTTTAATTGGAGTATAATTGCTTTACAATGTTGTGTGTGTTTTTAAACAGAAGGTGTAATATGTTTCTATAAAGCCTTCATGAAAGCAATAAGGTTTACATAGCTGAGTGAAGCCGTTTATGGAAGGGTTAAAGGAAAGTACTCCAGTTAAAATGCTTTTTAGTGCTCTAACTTGATATAGAAATGAAACCTAAAAATTTAAAAACAAGCATATTCATTATAATCTGTAGACCACCTTTATTTTATTTTATTTAACATTTTTATTGTAGTATAATTGCTTTACAATGGTGTGTTAGTTTCTGCTTTATTACAAAGTGAATCAGTTAAACATATACATATGCCCCCATATCTCTTCCCTCTTGTGTCTCCCTCCCTCCCACCCTCCCTATCCCACCCCTCTGGGTGGTCACAAAGAACAGAGCTGATCTCCCTGTGCTATGCGGCTGCTTCCCACTAGCTATCTACTTTACATTTGGTAGTGTATATAGGTCCATGCCACTCTCTCACTTTGTCCCAGCTTACCCTTCCCCCTCCCCACATCCTCAAGTCCATTCTCTAGTAGGTCTGTGTCTTTATTCCCGTCTTGCCCCTAGGTTCTTCATGACCTTTTTTTTTTTTTTTTAGATTCCATATATATGTGTTAGCATAAGGTATTTGTTTTCCTCTTTCTGACCTACTTCATTCTGTATGACAGACTCTAGGTCCATCCACCTCACTACAAATAACTCAATTTTGTTCCTTTTTATGGTTGAGTAATATTCCCTTGTATACATGTGCCACATCTTCTTTATCCACTCATCTGCTGATGGACACTTAGGTTGCTCATCTCCTGGCTATTGTAAATAGAGCTGCAGTGAACATTTTGGTACATGACTCTTTTTGAATTATGGTTTTCTCAGGGTATATGCCCAGTAGTGGGATTGCTGGGTCATATGGTAGTTCTATTTTTAGTTTTTTAAGGAACCTCCATACTGTTCTCCAGAGTGGCTGTATCAATTTACATTCCCACCAACAGTGCAAGAGGGTTCCCTTTTCTCCACACCCTCTCCAGCATTTATTGTTTGTAGAGTTTTTGATGATGGCCATTCTGACCGGTGTGAGATGATATCTCATTGTAGTTTTGATTTGCATTTCTCTAATGATTAATGATGTTGGGCATTTTTTCATGTGTTTGTTGGTTATCTGTATATCTTCTTTGGAAAAATGTCTATTTAGGTCTTCTGCCCATTTTTGGATTGGGTTGTTTGTTTTTTTGATATTGAGCTGCATGAGCTGCTTGTATATTTTGGAGATTAATCCTTTGTCAGTTGCTTCATTTGCAAATATTTTCTCCCATTCTGAGAACTGTCTTTTCATCTTGTTTATGGCTTCCTTTGCTGTGCAAAAACTTTTAAGTTTCATTAGTCCCATTTGTTTATTTTTGTTTTTATTTCCATTTCTCTAGGCGGTGGGTCAAAAAGGATCTTGCTGTGATTTATGTCATAGAGTGTTCTGCTTATGTTTTCCTCTAAGAGTTTAATAGTGTCTGGCCTTACATTTAGGTCTTTAATCCATTTTGAGTTTATTTTTGTGTATGGTGTTAGGGAGTGTTCTAATTTCATTCTTTTACATGTAGCTGTCCAGTTTTCCCAGCACCACTTATTGAAGAGGTTTAGACCACCTTTCTTGAATGTTAATGT
Source organism: Lagenorhynchus albirostris (assembly GCF_949774975.1). Classification (NCBI taxonomy): domain Eukaryota; kingdom Metazoa; phylum Chordata; class Mammalia; order Artiodactyla; family Delphinidae; genus Lagenorhynchus; species Lagenorhynchus albirostris. The sequence goes on from NC_083096.1 coordinate 129,612,270, forward strand.
ATTAATATTCTTCAGTGTATTTTTCCTGGATCCTAGGGAGCAACGATTCAACTAATCTGGCGATGGAAAGGAAAAACTCACGGTGCGCATGCAATATGTATAGGTTTAAAAGATGATGTTTGATTTCAAAGTTAAAGTGTTTAGACTTCTGCTTCTGACCATGATGGAATAGGAATTAACTCTCCCACCTCAAACAACAAGGAAATATATAAATCTATTTTATTTATAAATAAATATAAAATATATAAAATAATGGACTGTGATTCCTTAGAGAAGGTAAAATAAGCCAGGTGAGTCCAATGAAAGCCCAGGGTACAGCCCACAGTTATCTGCCTGGCTGCAGTTCAAGGAGAAGAACCCAGACAGAGCCCAGCATTCTCACTGAGTTGAGAAGATCAGAGTTTAGGGAGGGTAAGGGGGTTGGAAACCGCATGATAGAACATTAGAGATGAGGGAGCTGTACAGAGATAGAACTCCAGGGAGCTGTTGAGGGTTGCCCATTGAGTCAGGCTGAATACTGATATGCAATTGTGTGAGAGGAAACTACCCAAGGCTGAAGATTGAATCCCAGTCTGAACAATTATCAGAGTTTATGCAGAGCTAATCACAATTCATGTTTCCATCATCCAGTGTGATTACATGGAGTATCAATATGAATCATAATTTAGTTATCACCATAATAGTGAAGGATAATCAATCTTAGACTAAAGGCTACTGCGAACCTGCTTTAACTAGTTTAAAAGCAAGCTTCAAAAGAATCAAACTGATTCCAAGTAGCTTAACCATGCCAGAAAAAATGTCTATCACTATTTAAATGAACACAACAAAATCCAGCAGCAAACAATGTAAACCCCTAAATGTCCAGCATCAATAAAAAGGGGGGAAAAAGATCAATAAATAGGGGAAAAGTCAGTAAAAGACCCAGAAATAACAGACATAATGACATGTGCAGAGAAAGATCTTTTTAAAAAGCTACAATAAATATGCTCCATTTGTTTCAGGATATAGACGAAAATATAAATATAAGGAAGAAAAAAAATGTAAGCTATAACAAGGAGCCAACCGGAAATTTAAAGATGAAAACTGCAATATCTTAAATGAAAAAAATATAATGCATTATATTGTCAGCAGATTAAATACTGCAGAAGAAAATTATAACTGAACTTGATAACATAAAAATAGAAACTACCAAATCCAGTATATATAAAGAACTCTTTACTTTTTCAACTCAATTAGAAGACAAATAACATTTTTAAAAAGGGAAAAATATTTTAATGATACATTTCACTAAAGAAGAAATGTAAATGATCAATAAGCCCAAGGAAATATCCTCAACATCATTAGTTATAGGAAAATATAAATTAAAACAACAACAAGACACCATAGACATTCACTAGAATGGCTAAAATTTAAAGAGTGATAATATCAAGCTGATGAAAATGTGGACCCCTGGAACTTTCATACACTGCTAGTGGAAATGTAAAGTGTTACAATCACTTTGGAAAAGAGCTTAGATGTTTCTTGTAAAATTGCATATATATTGATACTTACTATACATCATCCAGTAATCTCATCCTGCTATATTTACCCAATAGACATGAAAACATGTGTACATATAAAGACTTCTACTCACATATCCATAGTGGCTTTATTACAATAGTGAAAAACTGGAAACAACCCAAATGTCCATCAGCTAAGTAGATAAACAAATTGTGGAATTTCCCTCCATAAATACCATTCAACAATAAGGGAGCAAACCTCTGATTCATAACAACATAGATAAATCTAAAAAGCATTATGTTAAATGAAGGAAACCAGATACAAAAGACTATACTCTGTATGATTTCATTTATTTGATGTTCTAGAAAAGGCAAAACTGTAGTGACAAAGAATCTCAATGATTGCCAAGGGCTGAGGGGGGAAAAGGAGATTGACTGCAAAGTGGCAAGAGGGAAGTTTTTAGGGGTTATGGCAAGGTTGTATATAAGCATTGTCCAATAGAAATGTAGTGCCAGCTATACATGTAATTTAAATATTCTACTAGCCACATTTAAAAAGTAAAAGGAACTAGGTTAAATTAATTTTAATAATATGATTTATTTGAGATATCTAAATATTTTTCAATGTATAATTGATATAAATTATTAATGAGATTTTTTGTTCATACTAAGCCTTTGAAATCCAGTGTATATTTCACACTTAAAGCACAACTTAATTAGGACTAGCCACATTTTGAGTGATCAATACCACAAGTGGCTAGTGGCTACCATTTTGGACAGAGTAGTTCCATATCATGATTGTTGTGGTGGTTACACAACTGTATACTTTTGTCAAAACTCATTGAATCATACACTCAAAGTTACTATAGTTTATCGTATGTAAAAGATATAAAGCTGATTTAAAAAAAAAACAGTTAAAGTAGTTGATTTGTGGGTTTGCTCACATAAAAGACCTTTCCTCCCACCCTGGAAGGCAAAGCTCTAGGACACAGAAGAAATATAAAAACAAACAAACAAGAAACATTCCTATGTGAGAATTTTATAATTGAATTGGGAAAGCAAAAGTAATACATATTATTTTACACCGCAATCCATGATATACATAATACAGAAATAGCTTAGTTCCAACTTCAAGTTCAGTAAATTAGATCTACGAAGTAATATCACTGATTCTGAACTGGAATAGCAAGAGACATATAGAGAAATTGGTGGGTTATTTTTGTATGAACTTTGTCACTACTAAGTCCTTTAGTTCACTGCAAGAAATACCGTAATCAAGAAACCTGATTTGTATCCTGGATATTCCACTACTAGCTAGCTATGTGATATAATTTCTCTGACCTTAGTTTCCTCTCCTGAATAATAATAATGGCTCCATTTTTAATTGCCTCATATATACTCTTTTAAATTACCTCATATATACTCAGTGCTGTGTCAGGCGTTTTACGTCATTCCTTTCTCTCCTCAACATAATTTAGCAAGTACAATTATGTGACTTTTATAGATAAGCAAACTAAGACTTAGAGAAGTTAAGTAACTTACTCAAATTGCAAGCTAGTAAGTACAGAATTGGATTTAAATAAAGGTTCTTCTAGTTCAAAAAGTCCATGTACGTTCTATTAGACAGCATTCACTCCCAAGGTGGAGTTAAGACTGGATGTTCTCCCGGGATTGATGGTACTCTGTAGCACAAAGTAACTATCAAGAACTCAAATTCTAGGGTCATTAGGATGAGGCTAAAATTCTACCTCTGCTTTCCAAGGATTTGTTCTGTGATCTTGGGGAAATTACTTAACCCCTGTGCTCCTCAATTGCCCCCATCTTAAAAAAGCGGGGATAATAACTTCCACAAAGGTTGTGTGGACAAAAAGTTAATATAATTTAGGCATTTAGGATTGTGGTTGGCCCCATAAATGTTGTTAGTTATTAACATTGTGCTTCTAGATGACTTTGGCGATCACTTTAAATTCTACACGTCTATGATTCTACAATTTATAAATTATTGTGCATGGATAGTGAACAATTTTCACTCTGAATTTGTTTGTGTCTTTGCCTTAAATAATTCTAAAGTGATTTTCAAAGTTTATAAGCTAACAGTGATTTTTAGTTTTTAGTCGATTAAACCCTAATGCTAAAAGGAAACTGCTTTTAATACAATTGTCCAAAGTAAAAGAAGCTAGATTTGGATGTATATGTCTTCTGCTGCAGGGACTCGTTCGGTCACTAGGTAAGTGAGAGATCTTTGAACGGGTGTTCTGTTACACAAGGACTATAAACTCCATTTATTAGTTTGAAAAGTTGTTAATCATTAAGTTTTCATAAAATCTAAAGTGCAGCCCTTCTTCTAACCTATCAAGCTACTACCTCTTTCAGAGTCTGTGTTTTCTATTCCCTCTGTCTTGAATCCTCTTGCCCCATATAGCATTTTTTCCCACAGGTCTCTGATCAGCTACCACTTCCTCAGAAAGTCCTTCCCTAACCACCTTTTACTGCTCTCATCCATTTGTGTTACTTCATACCATTTCTCACCCCCTAACTATGAATTACAATGAATTGTTTTGTGTTTTGTGTGTGTGTGTATGTGTGTTTCCTCTGATTTCAAAGACTTTGATGGAGTGTTCACAGTGCCTAGAACTGTACCTAGCACAGAGCAGAAGTTCAATTTTAAAAATAATTGAATGTATGAATGAGCCTCAGAGGTCCAAATGACCTCTTCGTCTGTGCTGGTTCTAAATGTTTGACTCTATAAAATTTAAGGGGCATAAAATTTAAGGGGCATATTCTTCCTCTTGGTACAGAACCAAAACGTCAAATTACAAATATGTCCATTTGAAAATGATTGCTAAACAAGCAATTTTAAGGATAATTCAGTAAAGTTGCTTGAAAAAATAAGTACGTAAATAAATGCTTGTATGAAAAAAGTTAAAGAAGAAATTGACTTCAGCTAAATTCGATTTAGTGTTGCCCGTTTCCTGGAAGCCTCAGTTAAGCAAGACTAGGGTAAGTCTTTGCCTCCCTCGCTGCTGTCAGCCATTATAGAAAGGGCATCTTGATAACAAGACACTTTGACCCAAACTACAGCCTAGAAGAGTGGAAATATGATGTATCATACTGAAAAAGAGCACAGCTTTTAGAACCTAAGAGTGTCCTAGATCCTAACCTCAGTCTCACTGCTATTACATCATCCAGGGTATATTATTTACTGTCCCTATTCCTCAATCTCTTGATATTATGAAAAAAAGAGGTAAAACAATACCCACCTTGCTTTGCAGTTGTTAGAATTAAGTTATGTATCTAGAGCATGTACTCTAAAATCATCTTCAATAAATGCTGTTTTCTACACCCTCTCTATTGCTACGCTCTTTGCCTGGCTCTGAGTGTTTGGCCTCTAGCCTTCTGCTTGGATTACTGAAGCAATGACTGGCCTTCAGTCTTCCCTAAATTGGGCCCGTAGTCCACTAGCACAGTCTATCCAAATGTCACAGTCGCACTACCAGCCCTATCCTACAGTGACTCAACTATCTCCGTAACCTCAGAATTACATTTTCACCTTCAGATCAAGGTCTTAAGTGATTTCTAAAACACACTTACTACTCTAAATATTAAAGCACAACTATGGGCAATGTTTCCAAACTTTTTCTGGATTGTTTCTCCTAAGTGCTGAATGTGGCGGAGAAGGCTAGTTCAGGGATCTTTCTTGACTGAAGTCTCATCCTGTTCTGTGCTCACTTCCTCTTTCTGAACTCCAGTCTCACTGGACTTTTTTGGGTTCCTCTCAATTCTCACAGGTCCTTTGCACATGCCCTCCTCTCTGTCTCTAGTATTTTCCACCATCTTTTCTTTTGCTATGCCTACTCAAACCTTCATCTCTCAGCTTAAATGTTACTTCTTCTGAGAGCTTTCCCCTGACCACCCCAGCCCCAAATCTGAATGGGCTTCCTTGCTAAACTCACGCCATCATGTAGCTTCTCTTTACAGTATTGATCAAAGTTGTGTTTTTACTTTTGTTTTTACTACCATTTAATTAATTTATAATTCCCAATAACTTCATTTTTCAAGTTCCTTGAGGCAGGAATTATGTTTAATTTTATGTATCATTGTACTCTGAGAACTTAGGACACAGCCTGGCACATGGTAGGTCCATGATAAATATATGAATGAATAAATGGATAACATGCAAAGAAAAAGACTGACTCAAAATTTAAAATTCTTATGTACAGAATTCATTACAGTGTTCTCTTTTTCCAAATGTTCATTACTTTAGCATGGCGATCTTCATCTAAAAATCTTAATTTCCACTGGAAAAAGTAAAAGAGCTGTTGACCCTTGGTCATTCATTAATTCAGTCTTTCATGTTTATCACAACTCATGTTCTATGACAGGCACTGAAGATGCAAAGATGAATAGTGTATGCAGCACAAATTCTACTTCTAATTGTGTAAGCTTCTATTTCCTTCTTCTGTTGCCGTATTATGGATTTTAGATACATCACCAGTGAATACAGCTACCCAATATAGTTCTTCTTTAGAAGTGAATATAGAAGGAAAAAATACATAAAAGTGGTTAATGCTGATCATGCTGGCGCTGGAAATTTACTGGTCAGTATAAGTTAACAGTTATTTAATGAACTCCACTAGCAATCCTTCACATTGCCATCCATCTAAGCCTCTAAAGTACACTTCATCAGTGAAAACAAGGCAGTGTTACTGGGTCCCACTCTTGAGCAACTTCAACTCTGTTCTCTTTATAAATGGCCCCTCGTCTAATTATTAAAAAGTGTCTAAATTTCATCTGCTGGGTATGTCTATGGATAGTAGTCAATTAGAAGAGATAGGAAAAGTATCTTAATTTAGAAAAAAAAAATAGGATCGGCGTATTACAAAAACAATGAAAAAGAATGTATAATCTAGCATGTAATTTTACTTTGCAATCTCCACATAATCATTTATTAGAGTTATTAATACCCATGGGGAAAGAGTTCTTCTTATAAACAGAGGCAATCAGAGAGTAGTAACCTGAATTTTATGGAAACTCATTCTTTAGAAGGAGGGTTTTCTTCTGAGCTTTTGAAGTTGCCCACAAGAGTTATGTCATTGCTTATAACCAAGGAAACCACAGGAAACTTGGTTGCTAGGAAACCACTGAATTATCTCCATGAAGATCACCACAGTAGTCTTGGTTTGAATAGAACAGATGCTAGGAAAATAAAATTATGAAGTTACAGTTACTTTTTATTTCAACCTAGGATGCCTCTTTAATTGCCAGTTAAATCTTTTCACCTAAGAGGAACTGCTTGTCACTTCTGAAAGGCCATCACACAGGTAGAACGGGGAGCCATGACAGGGTGCTGCCGGGGCTGCAGGAAACGGGCACTGTACAGTGTGTGAGCCTAGGCTCCAATGCACACATTCTTCCTTTTCCCAATTAATTCAGCTACCTAGGGAAGGGATGTAGTGACAGCTACTGTCACCCCCACTGAGGGATAGATTATTTTAAAAAATCAAGCACACTTGTAATTGAATATTTTCAGACCTATGACTTCCAACATTCTCTAGTATGCTTTATGCAGAATAGAATTCCACGCCTCCTTCTTAAAAATTTAAATTGAACTGTGATGACACAATATAAGAACAAAGCAATGGCTAACCTTGGCCAAGCTTCTGAATGGTCCAATATAAGTTCCCTTTTAGAAAACAGGGTGATCCAAAAGTTTTCTTCAAATATCATACATATGGTCCTGTCACCTGTCCTTCCCTCCATGGAATTATTAGTGATGTATTTATAAATCTATCTAAACTTGGTTAGACTCCAAATATATTTCCAGCTCATACCATACCTGGAAAAATTAGGATTTATAGCCTGTCCACACCATGACAGGAAGTGATACTTCCTTTTATATGCCTCAAACCTAACTTTCAAGGTAATTCTTCTTTCTACTATTCTAGAACTACATTTACCTTATTCACACTCTTTTCTTTCTCCGGTTCTTCTACCTCTGTGTTTTCCAAGGTCACTTTGTCCCAAAGTTGCCACCTTCTCCATATTACCAATTTATGAAGTTATGGGATGCAATTCTGATCATCCCTTCTTCTGTTTCCTAAGAGTTAACTTGTCAGCCACGTAATTCAAGGGTCTATTGTATGCCTCTCTAAATGTAAATTTAGATTTGCATTTGCTAGTCAAATGGATAAAAATCTTCCATAAACTTTCTCCTGTGGGCAGTGATCCTGTGGGACCACTGGAGAGTTTTAAATAAGGGGGATGATATAAGCAAATAATCAGATCATGATAGATAACTTTGATGGCCAAATGACAATTTTTGGTATAAGACTACACTGGAAGTAAACAGAATAGTTAAGAAACTACCTGTGTATTTCAGAACACTCAAAACAACAAGCTTGTCTTTGGGAGGGAAAAAAGCTGGAATATCACTAAACAAATAGTTTACAAATATTCAAGAAGCCTATGGCATTATCTCATATGCAATCTCAGGAAAATGACTGGCTTAGTGCAATGTCTTTTATACAGTACAAGGGGAAAAAAATCTCTACATCTTCATGGACAAGATGCAAAACTTAAGTTTTTGCAAGTGCATTGTTAGTACAATGCAGTCTAAAGATAGTCCATTAATAAATGGCATATTTGTAAGAAGATCTACGTTGGCATAGCCAATCTCGTCCTGTCCTTGGCTCTATCTTTCTCCTCTTTTGTAGCAACAGCTCAGATCAACATATAGCTAACATGTTCAAGGAACCTGAGTACAATACAAATCTCAGAGGGAAATGACCATAAGGTATTACAAAATTAGTATGCTAAAAATGAGCCACTATCTGTAAAGATAATAATAGCTGCAGTGTAATGAATAGCTTCTATTTATAGGGTACTTTATATACCTTGTCTCTAGGCCTTGCTGAGCTCTGGCAACCTCAGTATCATTATTCTTATTCCAAAAATGAAGAACTTGCTGCTCAGAGAAGTTGTGTAAGAGTTAGTTAATTAGTAACAGAGCCAGGTATTGTACCCATGCCTAGTTAGCTCTTTACCAGTCTGACTGGTTGGTTTATACTTTGAGAATAACAAGCTCAGTGGCTTAATGCAGGAAATTTTATTACTCATACTACCTGTCTAAGTGGGTCATACGGGGGACTCTGCTTATTATAGTCACTTAGGAACCCTGGCGGATGAGGGCTCCCCTCTCTAAGGCTGCAGAGGCAGAAAAAAGGAGTGTGGTGATTCGCAAACTAACTCTTAGAGCTTCTGCCTAGAAATGCCAAATGCCACGCTCCGTGTACGCACATTCCAGGAGCTAAAAGCTGGTCACAGAGCTAAATCTAACTTACAGGGGGCGAAGAATGTAATCCTGCTGCTCCAGGAGTAAGAAAAGAACTGAAACATTTGTGAAAAGCCCTAGTGATTATCAGGCCCCTAAGTTCAAGTTCTCTCCACTTCACCTTGTTGAATATTCAATAGGATGACATTGAGTGAAGTTAAGTCAGAAAGAGAAAAACAAATACCGTATGCTAGCGCATGTGTGTGGAATCTAGGGAAAAAAAAAGAGGGGGGGTGGTTCATGAAGAACCTAGGGGTAGGACGGGAATGGGGACGCCGACCTACCGGAGAGTGGACTTGGGGATGTGGGGAGGGGGAGGGGTGGGCTGTGGCGGAACGGGGGAGTGGCATGGACACGTATACACTACCAAGCGTGGAGTGGATGGCTGGTGGGAGGCAGCCGCATGGCGCAGGGACATCAGCTCGGTGCTTTGTGACCACCTGGAGGGGTGGGATGGGGAGGGTGGCGGGGAGGGAGACGCAGGAGGGAGGAGATGTGGGAACATATGTATATGTATGGCTGGTTCGCTTTGTTGTGAAGCAGAAGCTAGCACACCATTGTGGAGCAACTGTACTCCAGTGAAGATGTTAAAAAAAAAAAAAAAAAAAGAAGAGTGCTGTGTCACACTACTATATATAAGATAGATAACTAATAAGGACCTACTGTATAGCACAGGCAACTCTACTCAATACTCTGTAATGGAAAAAAAATCTAAAACAGAGTGGATATATGTATATGTATAACTGATTCACTTTGCTGTATACCTGAAACTAACACAACATTGTAAATCAACTATACTCCAATAAAAATTAAAAGAAAAAAAAAGACATTGAAAACAAAGACAAATGGACAGGTCTCCCTTTCATTTAGGATAAACAAATACAGAAATACAAGTACAGCCTAGAGTAGATCTGACACAGAAGTAGGAGGTATAAAAATACTTAAGATTTATGAGAGTAGAACCTTGCAGTGAACCATCATGGATAGGTTTACTAATAGCATTATAAAGTCATGATTCAGAAAGGCCAATAAAAAATCCCCACACTTTCAATCCAGGTCTCCTGTCAAAATTTTCTTCATGAGCTCCAGGCCTCTTCATCTAACTAAATTCTAGACGTCTCCAATTGGATATCCAGGGTACTTGGAACTCATCATTCCAAAACTGAACTTAATTAATTTCTTGTCCTTAAAATGTAACTCAGGAACATCCTCGCATTTGCCTTAACTGAACTGACACGGCCCCAAGCCAGTGCCCCAAGTTAGAAACCTCAGACTCCTTTCCTTCTCTTCCCTCTCCTCTTCTCTGCTTCAAACAGCTGACCACGAAGTTCATTTGATCTTTGCTCAGCAACGCCTCTCCTTTGCCTAAATTGTAGTTCCTCTCAGCTATTTTTAGAACTATCGCTATACCCTCTTAACTGATCTCCGTGCCTCCAGTTTGGTCCACCCCAAATCATTTTGCATACTTCTTCCAGAGTAATCTTTCTAAGATACTTCTTAAAATATGGTCTCCCTATTTAAAAGCCATTGACTGGCCTTCTAATAACCATAGAAAAAAGTTCAAGCCCAACTGTATGAAACATAGGCCCTTCACAATTTGGATCCTGTATTTCTGGTTTCATCTTTTGCCTTTCAACCCATACTTCACTGGCGTGAAGCTACCAGCCGTTCTCTGAACATACTGAACACTCTGCTGTCATGACTCTGTGCCCTTGTACGTGCAGGTCTCTCCCTGGCATGAGTACCTGTCTCTTCACAGTCTGGTGAATTTCCATTCAATTTGTAAAGATCCAACTCAAATATCACTTTTCTCGATTACACTTCTCTCTTCAAACACCTCTATTATTATCCTTATCACACTGTATTGGAATTATTTCTTTACAAGTCTATCTCCTCTGCTAGACTGCATGCTGTGGTAGGAATTAATTGTCCTAGAACTTAACATGGGCCCTAAAGTTTTGGAAGAATTAGGATGGAGATGAGCTGGAGAATAAAATGCTAATTGGATGGAACTAATGGTGCGGTTTGCAAACAGTACTGTTGGGTTAAAATTTTTAGGAACTAAGTAAATTGTGAACATATCACTGGCAAAATGAAATATCAAGATAGAAAAAATAAAAGGTGATTATTATCAGTATTAATAAGTAAAATGTTATTGGCCTATTCACTAATTAGAATTCCCTAATGATTAATGACATAAGAAAATGAACTTGAGGGTCTGGGATATCAGGAGGTGCAGAATGGTCTTGAAAGAAGGTCATAGTGAACTGCTGGCCCCAGTCACGTAGCTCCCAAACTCTGCGGATCCTTTATGATACTGTACCGACCAACCCCTTTATAAAAAATCTCAGGTAGCAAAGAGCCCAAATATTAACAACACACCTGACTGCATGCTCTTTGAGGAATTTTAAATTAGCACAAAGGAAAGTGTTTCCCTTGAGAGCTATTCTGGCATTTTATACTCACTTATTGCAACTGGTATGTGAGACCAAAGCAACATGCTTTTAATAAAACACTCCATAAATGTGGGAGGGGTGTGTTTCATTACCCTGGTGATAATTCGGCTTTTTTCCCTTCAGAGAAGAGAGGCTCTGAACCCCGCTGAGCTGACAGAATAGGCTCGATGAATCCCTATAGCAAGAGTAGCATTAGCAGTGGGATTGCATAGATTTCAGATCGCAAAAGCCTGGGTAGCATTTCATTATTGAAGTTGCCTGATTGCTTTGGTTCTAATCTTCTCCCCAATTCCTTTCTTTCTCTATTGAAAATCACTACAACAAACAAATGAAACAATAACACCACAAGCAGCAGCGTGGGCTGAGCCCCTCATCACGAATGACAGCTGCACAAACTTGCAGTCAAAACACCTATTTTTGAGGCTAACGCAAACAAAGCCTGTCACGATTCCCCCTAACCTGTCAAGATCAAGGGCGATGTGCACTGCATGTCCCAGATCTTTGTGCTCATGCTCGTCAAATGTATCCAGAATCCAGGAGAAGTTTCTGGAATCAGAGTGCCCAGCCATTCTGCTTATTATGGCAACCTATGGTTCTGTTTTCATCAGCTACCAAGTTATTATTTCCCTAGCTGCATGTAGAACCACTCTAGATTTCCCTTCTCCCAAAATAAAACTCAGATGCTCTTAGAGCTGCTTCATAGGAAGGTAAATGGCAGGAAATGCTGCTAGCTCATATTAAAACTTCCCCATTCATTAAATCTGTACCTTCTCCCATGATTAAGAGAACTTCTAAATTTCCCTGTCTGTACTTTCCTCATAAAAAAATCCTTTTTTTAAATTCAATGACTTGTTCCAAACCACTTCATCATTCTATGTTTCATAAAAAATTTAATGGCATCTAATCCTCTAAGTCCCACTAAAATTCCTTTGTATCTAATGTCAGCTCCAAGCCAGTCTAAGAGCAGATACTAATACCTAAAGCCTGTAGGTTCTGTCCCACTTGGTCCCTAAACCACTGGTTCTCAAATTTTAGTCTACATGACAATCACTTGGGAGTTTGTAAAACATGCAGCTCCCTGAGACCTATGCCAAAACTACTGACTCACTAGGTCCTGGGTGGACCTGGATGGGGCACAGGAGCATGAATGCTGATAAGCACCTCTAAGTGATTCTATTCCATACACTGAGACCCACCCATAAGCCAATGAGAACTAAGCCCCAGCATAGATATGTTTTCAGCCCCATCCTCACTAATCCTAACATTTGGTGCATCCTGATTTGAAAGCCATCAGGCTAAACCACATCCTCCAACATTTCTGCCCTAACTTAGTGTGCATGGCAGTGCTAGGCTACAATTTTTGATTAGTACTTTGTTTCCAGCCAGAAGGAGAACTGTGCCTAGAATCTCAGCCCAATTTGCTGGGGCACTAACACCCCACCTAGTTTCCATCAGGGAGAGCCCTGTCCCAATGACAGTCTGAATTTCTACCAAAAACCAGAAAGAGTTGCCAGGAGAATGAAGGCACCACCACATATCCGAAAAAAGGCTGGAATTATAGGTGAGGTCTACCATATCTGATCCCACTGGACGCATGCCATCCCCCAACTTCTACATCTGAGCCTCCAGATGTCTAGAGTATTTATCAGGACCAGTACATTCTCTAACAGTTAGACCCTTAAACCTTTTACTGGATGAGAGTTTTGGGGGTAAAACCACAGTGTTTGCCCTGCTCGCCACGTGAGAAATTTTTCTTAGCTGTATTTTACTTTGTTGCTATGATGTCATTGGCTACACTCAGGGTCATTATAAGAAAGATTCCTACGAACCCTTTATTGTAACTACTGTAATGATGTTGGCAGGGATGTTGTTCACTAATTTACTCAATTTCCTCTTAATTTCTCGTTAGGGAGAAATTCCTGTCTGGTCTTGATACCAAAAATAGATTTACTGCCCATGAACAATTGATTTGTTTTTTTTATCTCATGGACACTGAATTTTGTAAGAGAGAAGGCTTCTGTTTTTGACTTGACTGCTAGAAAGCAGAGCCTACCTCTAGTGTTATGTTGTATGTTTTAAGTCACATTCCCAGCAACACTGTCCCCAGTTTTATTTTTCTATTTTCTTTCATCCCAATACGCTCTTATTGTATTTCTCATATCTCTTATGGGGTGTCTTAATTTTTTTGAACTGAATGAAGGTTTACTCTTGACTCCTTTCTGTCCTGCCCATCTGGGTCTAAGATAACAAAATAACTCAAAGGCTAAGGATGACCAGTGGTCCTATCAACAAGCATCTATTACATACCAACCTGATGCTCAGAAAAACTGCAACTCATCTGAGGGATTTTGAAGTAAGACAAAGTGCTTAAGGGTAGGTACCCTTAAGGTACCTACAGTGCAGCTGGGGAAAGAAAATTGGCACATATAGACTGGCACAAGAGAACACAGTGCAAGGGGAAATGCTAGGGACAAGGTGGTATTGATGTTTAATATGCCGGAGTTCAAAGATGAAGGAAATCACTGAAGGCAGGAAGAATTAGACATTTTCCAAAAGAGATAGGACTTGAACTTGCACTTAGGTCATGGAGAGAATTTAAGGTTTTAGATTAATAGAATGGGAAGAAGGACATTCTGGACCAAATGAAGTATGGAGTATAATATAGAGTACAGCATGGAATAGAGGCACAATGAACAGAAAAGAAAGTTGAGGTAAAGAGACATGAGTTTGGATCCTGGCTTGACATAGGTAGATTCCTTAACCTCTCAGCATCCTTCTCCTAATTTGTAAATCAGGATAAGGATGTCTACTAAGAGTCTCACTTTGATAAGAATTACAGATAAATTGTAAAACAGCTATACAATACCTAGCACAGGTTACGCACTCAAAATGAGCCAACTCTATGACAATGGTGAGAAGTCTGGAGGTGATACTTAGTGCCTCTGGCCTGCAGATTCCTTCCTTCTACAGCAGCTGTTATACCCTGAGAAGTGGAAAACATAATTACATAGAGCTGGGGACAAATGGTGGGTGGTCTGGTAAGTTAGCAGGTAACTTTGGACTTGAGAGAGGAGGAACAAACGAGCTATTTAGAGTTACTAAGCAGGGTAGTGACACGATGAAAGCAGTGTTTAAAGAAGATTAACATGGTCATGGAGGAAGAAAATGAAGGAGACAATACTACAGGTATGGGCACTAACTCAAAGGCTGTTGTGGTGATAGGCATAAAGTGATAAAGTACAGGATGAGGGAGGTGGCAGGGGACTGCAAAGCCGAGGCTTGGAAACACTTTAAAGAAAAGATTTCTTTACTTTCTTTAGAAAGGATTTTGTGACTGACTATACAGGGGAGATGAATGAGTCAAAGGGTCAAGTCTTATCATAGTAATTGTCCTAAAAATTGCCAGTTGTTTGTCTTCATCTCCCACTAGATTCTGAATTCCGTAAGGGAAAACAACATTTCTACCTGGCTCACCAGTGCCTAGCATGGTATTTCAAGCATAGATGACAATCATGATACTTTAAAATGCATTTCATTAATGAATAATGAATTCATGAACTAATTTTATTCATGGAAAATAAACTGAATGAAAAAATAAATAACATTAATGACTACCACAAACAAAAGTAGTGAACATGCATTGAGCACTTTCTATTGAGCATTTTGTAAGACTTCATTTACATTAAATATCTTATTTCAATCCTAACAAAATTCCTATAGACCAGATACTGGGTTTTTTTGGCGGTACGCGGGCCTCTCACTGTTGTGGCCTCTCCTGTTGCGGAGCACAGGCTCCGGACGCGCAGGCTCAGCGGCCATGGCTCACGAGCCTAGCCGCTCTGCGGCATGTGGGATCTTCCCGGACCGGGGCACAAACCCATGTCTCCTGCATTGGCAGGCAGACTCTCAACCACTGCGCCACCAGGGAAGCCCAGACCAGATACTGCTTTATCTGCATTTAAAACGAAGCACAGCAAATTCAGGCTATTTACCCAAGGTTGCTTAACTAGAAAATGACAGAGCCAGGACTCAAACCTATGTCTTCTGCTGCCAAAGCCTGTGCACTTAGTCAGCAAAGTGGGAGTGGGCCTTGGAAAAAGAAAGTCCTGTCAAAAGAAAAGCAGAAAAGCCAGTTACCTTTTATACACTTTTCACTTTATAAATATTTACTCTTCATATCAATTCCACAGGTAGATATTCAATTACAGTGATCTCCTGTGGATAAGCAGGGTCCCTAGAAACAAAAAAAAAAGGAGCTTCCTTGTTCTCAAGGACAGGAAAAACAAGTAGAAGAGAGTAGATGTGACAAGAAAAATCAGCCAAAAGACGACAGTAAAAGATAAACTGCAAAACCCCACTTGACGGGCTTCCCTGGTGGTGGAGTGGTTAAGAATCCACCTGCCAGTGCAGGGGACACGGGTTTGAGCCCTGGTCCAGGAAGATCCCACATGCCGCAAAACAACTAAGCCCATGCGCCACAATTACTGAGCCTGTGCTCTAGAGCCCGTGAGCCACAACTACTGAAGCCACGCGCCTAGAGCCCGTGCTCCGCAACAAGAGAAGCCACAGCAATGAGAAGCCTGAGCACCGCAACGAAGAGTAGCCCCCGCTCACAGCAACTAGAGAAAGCCCGCACGCAGCAACGAAAACCCAATGCAGCCAAAAATAAAAAACAAACAAACAAACAAAATGCACTTGATTAAGTGTGCAAGGAAGATGCAGGTTAATAAA